>NW_024070193.1:21444347-22053252 GCF_014754425.2 Oryx dammah
CCCCCCCCCCCCGCCCACCGCCCCCAACTTTCAAATTTCAAAGCTAGAAAGAGGCTAACTCCTCTGGAAGAGAACATTTCCATATACCCCGTTTAATTTAGATGTTCAGAGAGGCAGAATTCCAGACTCAGTATGCCCCCATCCCTATGTTAATGTAAAAACAAGACAGATAAACTACCCCCTACCCCACCCCACCACCAAACAGGAAACAAATCAAAAACTCACCCTGACATTGAAACAGTATCAATAACACCCGAAGGTCTCATAACCTGCATTTCTATCCCGACTTTCCTGTGGATCCCGTTCAGCCATCAGCACTTGCACCCCAACCCCCATTCCAGTTTGGGTAATTGCTGATCTCCGCAGCAGCTCGAAAGATCTGCTGGTCTGAAAGCTCCATCAGGCTGAAAGGCTTCCAAAGGCTTCCCATGAACCTGCCTTGCCATCCCTAGTGCTTTTCGTAGCTGCAGAAGCCATGTCTCTCTCCCCAGCCTCACAAAGGAGTGCTACCTCCACAGAAAGAAAACATTTGGGTAAAAACAAGTTGCCCCTAATGTGCCTCTCTTTCCAAATGTTGGGTGAATACACTGGCTTTTATGAAAGTATTTAATTAGCTTCCACAAACTTCTCCTTCCCTGCCT
This sequence comes from Oryx dammah, assembly GCF_014754425.2. Taxonomy (NCBI): domain Eukaryota; kingdom Metazoa; phylum Chordata; class Mammalia; order Artiodactyla; family Bovidae; genus Oryx; species Oryx dammah. Next base: position 21,444,989 of record NW_024070193.1, read on the forward strand.
GCAGATTATATTGAAGTGGAGGGTTGGAAACTATTTTACACCTTGCCACTCACATGTTAATTAATCTCTATCTAACCCTAATTGCAGTTTATTCAAGCACCGCTCAACAGCTCACCCACACAATAAACACTGATCCTACTTTTATACATATTACTTCACGTTAACACATTGAGTAATTAACTCCAGTACCAACTAATAGTGCAAACAAATATTTTCTGTAAACGAGATGATTTCAGGCAGAATAATAGAGGACTGGGGAAACGTGGCACTCAGTGGAGGCAATGCTGAGATTTCGATTTGCTGTTCCCAGCCCTCTAAATTCATTCTCAACTGCAGCATCTTTTTTCCCCCTGAGGCTGAAATGCTTTTTAGAAGTGGGGGGGGGGACAGTATGGAAATGTGACAATTTTTCGGAGTTCTTGGAGGGGTTCTTCAAGAATAAGGACAACTTTTTTCCACCCACACATTTTTAGTGAAGGAAGAAAAATCTAGAGTAACTCTACAGTAAGGGCAATAGAAGGCTAGCCGGAGAGCAACTATTTCAGGGATGTGGATCCCTTCACAACAGAAGTTTTCCAAAACCTCCTACTCTAAGCAAGTCCTGTCCTTTTAAGCAGTGGTTCTAGGAGAGGAGTGAGCAGTGACTATCCAGATAGATAAGAAATCCCAGGCTCTCTCCCAATCCAGACTAGCATACACGTGGCTCTGAGGGGCCAGTGCCTTAGTCTCAGCCCTGAACAAGGCACCTGACTTGGAGGCCCGCGGCCGCGGTGCAAACAAGGCCCACTAGGCCTCACTCAGCACGCAGCTCTGCCCCAGGGGCCAGATGACAAGAGGTTGCCTGCCCGCAGTCCCGGAGCACCCAGGCCAGAGGCTGCCGGCCTTGCTGGACGGCGCGGGCTGCAGCTCTTTGAGCTCGGCCTGTCAGCCCTGGACCCACCGTGGGGTCCTCTTGGGCCCTGTGGCCTCAGCTTCAGGCCCTTCTCCTCCTGGGCGCCTACGCCGAAAGCCAGACGCTTTCGTCTCGGCCCATCTGGCCCACGTTTGGGCCTCCACAGCTCGGCCGCGGCGGGGAAACACTGCCAGGGTTGCGCCTGATGCCTCTCGCGGCCGGTGCTCTTCCCACGCTGCAGAGCAGGGTGCCACGGCCCGGTGCTCCGCAGCGCCACTGGGCCTGACCCGGACCGCGACCTCGGGGATCGGCGGCTGTGGGACGCCGCGCCCGGGGCCAAGCCGCTCGCACACCACTGACTGCGGATCTAGGCTCAACCAGGGACCGGAGCGCAATGTTTTAATTGAAATCGCAGGTTTAAGCACAGCTGGCGGCTGTCTATTGATTTTGCAGAGGCTTCTCTTGTGGGAAGCATATTAAATATGACTGGCACGGCTAGAGTCTTCCTCCCTCTACCCCCTCCCTTGGGCCTTTTTATGGTCACTAAGCCGAACATTGTACGGATGACTTTTGTTTTCAAAAATGTCTTAATGCCAGAAATCGCCCTCACTTTAGAATAAATTACTTAGCAGACGCCTTCCTGGGGTGTAGACAACCTCAGAGGAAAACCCACCTCGGGAGCAAAAGCTCACACGTTTGCATTACTTCTGAGATGGCAGAGGGAAAAGGCAAGCATTTCTGCTCCACAGAAGTGTTGCAGTTCCAGCCCTGGTGGCTCGTGTCTCCTGGTGCTAGATGGCAAGAGGCGCTTTTTTTTTTTTTTTAAGTACTACGATTATAATTATTTCCTCACCCTATTAGGTTGCAATATATAATATAGCGTCCTGTGTCCTCACTCCAGGGAGCTGAGTAGCTTGGGGGCCACTGCAGGCTGGAGGCTGCTGAGTTTGGGGAAATGCCCACTGGGCATATTTGATATTCTTTTTCACCGCTGCTCTGAAACTCGTTTGGAAACAAATAAACAAAAACCAAATCAACCGAATAAACAAACCCAAACCAAACAAACTTCATGGTTTAAGGAGTCTCCCTTTCTTCCTTCTTCTTTCTAAAGGGATATTTAGGATCGGATTTACCCGGTGCTGCGTTTAATCGCTGAAAATAGATTAACTTCTGCAGAGAAATTCTTCTGCGATCTCCTTTTTTTTTTTTTCAATCCCCTAGGAAGCATTTTATTGAAAACATTCGAACTGGCTTGCCAGCGGCGGGCTTGTCCAAGGCCCAGGGGCCTCCGCCTTTAGTGCCCGCAGTGAGCTGGATTAGTGCGTCGGGGAGACAAAAGAGGCCCTGATCCCCCGGCCAGGCAGGGCCCGGAGCGCCCCGGTCGCTGGTAACGCGTACTGCGCGAGCACAGTCTTGGGCCCGGGCCTCCAGGGACAGATGGGCCAGAGCCGTCTGCATCTGCCTGCGTCCTGGGAGATGCTGCGGCGCCCACAGCCAGGGTGGCGAAGCGCCCGGCCCACTGCACCCGGCTGTTTCACAGCGCCCCTCGCATCCGGGGACTGGTTTGCAAATCTCAGTGCACCCACAGACTGGTTTTCACCCTCGAAGAGGAGAGATGCCTGTACATCAAGGGCAGCCGGCTTTGCTGCCAAGGAGGAGGGGGATGGTGCTGTGAACCTGTCACAGTTTCCAGGACCCTCTCAACCCCCACCTCAATCTCTGCAGAGGACTTCCACCTCGTCTGGAAATCCGGGGCAGTGTGTGCACTCTTTGGCCAGAGGGACTCTCCCCAGAAAGCAGATCTGCAGCCCCTACACGCAGGTTTGGTGTGCTGTCCCCTCTGCTTTCAATGCACATATAACCACACTCACGCATATATATGCACATCTAAGTATATTGTATGTATATGTATATATGTTCACTGCTCTCCACAACCCTTCACTTAAAATGCCTTTTGATTATGACTCTGAATCCAATACCTGCATGTCGCAGTTTGCCAGTCCCGAGCAGTAGTGGGGGCAGGCAGTCATCTTGTAAATGCCTTTTTTTTCTTGCCACGCGATTTCCAGGTGCAACTCAAAGGAAACAATAGTTTACAAAGAACAGTTATATTTTACATATATTTTATACACTATGTACATACATATAAGTGTGCATTATATATATATATGAAATAAAAAGGCATTTTGGAGAAGTAACAGACCCTGTAGCTCGGATGCTGTCGGATTTCTAACTCCCTGGGAAGACGGCTTAGGATCCTCCGCGTTATTTAACTTGGCAGCTAGTTAAACTCCGCGGTGGAGCCTGCCCAAAGGTATTAGCGTTAAGTGCTAAGAGCTGGAGTTAAGCCGGCAGTGAAAAGGAGGGACTGGAGGGGCCAAAGGGGTAAGAGGAACTGATTCCAGGTTCGCCCAAACTTCTGGAAGTCTGCCGGGCAGAGAAGGTCTGAGTTGGATGGCCTGTTGGATAGGAATCCCGAACTCTGTGATGACTTTACAAGCGAATCTCTTGGTACTGTTTTGTTTGCTTGGTTGGTTTGGTTTGGCTTTGCTAGGTGTGTGTAAGAATGGAAAAGTTCTTTCCTGCCCAGTTTTCTTGAGTTCTCACTAGTTCACGCAAATCCCATCTTCTCCTCACCTAGGTAAAGACTTCCGTCTCTGTGCTCACCTCTGCAGTTTGCAATTGGGCTTAGGTAACAAAATAGGAACTGTAACAGTGCTAAGTAGCGCTCCACCAAGAATGAATAAATCTCTTTCTGCTTCCATCCCTGTCTCCCTCTCACATACAGACCCTCCCGCTTTGGGGGCTCAGCTAGGGTGGCCATCAGTGAGTGAAGTCGCTCAGTCGTGTCCGACTCTTTGCAACCCCATGGACTGTAGCCTACCAGGCTCCTCTGTCCATGGGATTTTCCAGGCAATAGTACTGGAGTGGATTGCCATTTCCTTCTCCAGCAGATCTTCCTGACCCAGGGATCGAACCCAGGTCTCCTGCACTGTAGACGTGGCCTTCAGTAGATGATTACTTATTACTGAGGGCCTTTTGCATGCCAGGCACAGGAGTAGCTAAATATCCACTCTAGTCAGTTCTCAGTTTTGTCCTATAAAGTCAGTACCTACAGCCAATGTGCCCATTACACAGATAACATGTCCAAGGTCACATAGCTGGCAAGAGACTGTTTTAAGAACCCATTCTCCTAAGGACCATGCCAAGAAAATCACAAAAAACACCATCTAGACAATTAGCCTGAGTTGGCTGGTGGAGTGTAAACTGGGAAAATTTGGAGTAGAGTGTAAACACTTGGAAAATTGGTTGGCAGTAACAATTAAATTTGAATATGTGCATTCCTCATAACCCAACAGTTCCACTCCTAAGTATATACCCAGCAGAAGCGTGTACTTAAGTTCACCAAAAGACAGGCACTAGAATGTTCATAGCAGCACTATTTGTAATAGTCCTATGTTGGAAATTTCCTGAATAACCATCAAGTGTGGCACCCATAAATAATTCAAGATAAAATAATATACATCAATAAGAATCAACTAGCCACTACTACACTAAATATGAGTTTCATGAACATAATATTGACCAAAGCAGCCAGATCCAAAAAACTACACACTGCATGATTTCACTTAAGGTTCAAAGTAGCAAAATTTGGGGTCATAATGGGGGCTTCTGGGGTGCTGGTAAGGGTTTGTTTTCTGATCTGGATTTTGGTTTGTGAATATTTTTTGAACTGTGCACACTTATTATGTGAATGTTTTATATATGTTTGTTAAAATTCTATATATCAGTTAAATATACTTATCTGTTCACATTTCAAGATATCTATTATAATATCTCTTAAAGTCAAAGTGTTATTCACTCAGTCACGTCCAACTCTTTGCAACCCCATGGACTGTCACCCACCAAGATCCTCTGTCCATGGATTTCTCCAGGCAAAAATACTAGAGTGGGTTGCCATTCCCTCCTCCAGGGGATCTTCCCGACTCGGGGATTGAACCCAGATCTCCCGCACTGCAGGCAGGTTCTTTACCATCTGAGCCACCAGGGAAGCCCAATATCTCTGTATTTGTTAAATAAGTGAATTTTCAGCCTGAATATGTCTAACTCACTCCCCGTCCCCAGTTTCTCCAAAAGATACTGCTCCTTACCTGCCTCTTGCCTTGCATTTCTTCCTTTGGACCAGACAACCACATCAATTAATTGGGCTCTCATACTTAAAAATAAGCAGCTTCCAGACTTCTAAGACAATTGTCTTTAGAGCCTGGGCATTGGATCCAACTTCCCAGGGAACCTGCAATGGGCTCAAGAATGCTTAATCAGGGGAGCTCATTTGAAGCATTCTGCTCACCCAAGATCTTAGCGTAGGGGTGGTAGCTTTGAACTTGGACCTGTACCCTTCGCTGCAGGTGTAGCAGGTAAAGAACCTTTGGCCAGGAACTGCCTCAAACCTTCCAGAAACACAATCCGGCAAGTTGTGCTGGGAGATGGAGCTCTGGCTGAAGGTGGCAGGGTGGTATATGGGATGTTTGTGGGGACTAGCATTAATAGAAAGCCTTGGCAAGTCCTTAGAGCTCAACTCACTGGTTCCTGGCCCAGAGGAGTCCAGGGGGAAAAAAGTCTTGGCTGCCTGGCAAAGTGACCCAGTTAGCAGAAGGAGCAGCTCTGCTTTAGGAGAGGGTGGGGAAGTTTATTTCAGCAGGAAAAAGCTTTGGGGCACAGAAATCAAGTACTTGACAATTCCTTTGTGCAAAGCCAAGGTAAATTCTACCAGGGGCAATGGTTGCAAATCTGTTCTCAGCACTTTAAGAAAGAAATCTTAAAGAACCTACAATTAAAGCAATTAAAGATAAGGTAAGGAGGTAAGCTATAATTTAGACAGACTAAAAAAATAAAAATTATCTGGCAAGTAGATAAGACCCAACATAAAGTAATTCATTCATTAGTTAGCCTCATCTATCTGAGACTTTCTGTATTGGGTACGTACAAGCTACATGCCAGAGATATAGTGCTTACCAAGATAGACACAATCCATACCCTCATGCCTCTTCAATTCAGTTTAGTTGCTCAGTCGTATCTGACTCTTTGTGACCCCATGGACTGCAGCATGCCTCACCAACTCCTGGAGCTGTTCAAACTCATGTCCATCGAGTCAGTGATGCCATCCAACCATTGTCCCCTTCTCCTCCTGCCTTCAATCTTTCCCAGCATCAGGGTCTTCTTTTCCAGTGAGTCAGTTCTTCGCATCAGGTGGCAAAAGTATTGGAGTTTCAGCATCAGTACTTCTAATGAATATTCAGGACTGATTTTCTTTAGGATGGACTGGTTTGATCTCCTTGCAGTCCAAGGGACTCTCAAGAGTCTTCTCCAACACTACAGTTCAAAAGCATCAATTCTTCAGTGCTCAGCTTTCTTTACAGTCCAACTCTCACATCCCATACATGACTACTGGAAAAACCATAGCCTCGACTAGATGGACCTTTGTTGGCAAAGTAATATCTCTGCTTTTTAATATCCTGTCCAGTTTGGTCATAATTTTTCTTCCAAGGAGCAAGCATCTTTTAATTTCATGGATGAAGTCACCATCTGCAGTGATTTTGGAGCCCCCCTCCCAGAAAAAGTCTCTCACTATTTCCATTGTTTCCCCATCTATTTGCCATGAAGTGATGGGACCGGATGCCATTATCTTAGTTTTCTGAATGCTAAGTTTTAAGCCAACTTTTTCACTTTCACTTTCATCTATATGCTCTTTCACTCCTCACTTTCACTCCTCTTTCACTTTCATCTATATGCTCTTTAATTCTTCTTCGCTTTCTGCCATAAGGGTGGCGTCATCTGCATATCTGAGGTTATTAATATTTCTCCTAGCAATCCTGATCCCAGCTTGTGCTTAATACACCCCGGCATTTTGCATGATGTACTCTGCATATACGTTAAATAAACAGGGTGACAATATACAGTTTTGATGTACTCCTTTCCCAATTTGGAACCAGTCTGTTGTTCTATTTCCCGTTCTAACTGTTGCTTCTTGACCTGTATACAGATTTCTCAGGAGGCAGGTCAGGTGGTCTGGTTTTCCCATCTCTTTAAGAGTTTTCCAGTTTGTTGTGATCCACGCAGCCAAAGGCTTTGGCATAGTCAGTAAAGCAGAAGTAGATGTTTTTCTGGAACTCTCTCACTTTTCCAGTGATTCAGCGGATGTTGGTAATTTGATCTCTGGTTCCTCTGCCTTTTCTAAATCCAGCTTGAACATCTGGAAGTTCATGGTTCACGTATTGTTGAAGCCTGGCTTGGAGAATTTTGAACATTACTTTGCTAGTGTGTGAGATGAATGCAATTGTGTGGTAGTTTGAACATTCTTTGGCATTGCCTTTCTTTGGGATTGGAATGAAAACTGACCTTATCCAGTCCTGTGGCCACTGCTGAGTTTTCCAAATGTGCTGGCATACTGAATGCAGCACTTTCACAGCATCATCTTTCAGGATTTGAAATAGCTCAACTGGAATGCCATCACCTCCACTAGCTTTGTTCGTAATGATGCTTCCTAAGGCCCACTTGACTTCGCATTCTAGGATGTCTGGCTCTTGGTGAGTGATCACACCATCATCCCTGCTACATTTGTTCACTCAACCAATACACTTACATCAGTACCTTCTATAAACCAGGTTATGGGCTCAGAAATGGAGAAAAGACAATGGGCATGGCTAAGGTGGTGCAAGATTCTCAAAAAGAGCAGAATTTGAGGGAAAAAGTAAAAAATATACCCAATGAACCAAAATATAACCAAAGAACTCCCTGATGGGGAAGTTAAAAAATTTTAAAGCTTCTCACTCCAACAGAGGCCACAGGCTGAAGTCATAAATACCAGTTCTCTAGAGGCATTTCCATGATGGGTAGGTAGACCCCTCTCTGACAATTTATCATCTGGTGCTTTTTCCTAGAGACAGAATTTTCTGGTTTGGATGGAGCATGGCATTTCTTAGGATATTAGGACATAGCATGAAACTCCTTTCTGGGCTTGGAAGGGCTGAGTGTCTTTGAACCAGAGAATGGTTCTAGAATCAGATCAGGTCAGAAGCCTGGCTTGTCTGAGGGCCGTCGGTCTACAGGCAGGTTACTAAACATCTCTTCAAGTCTGAGTTGCCCACCTTGGGCAGGAGATGAACACCTATTTGGTCGCAGGGTGGTGAGGACTAAATGAGAAAATGCAGAGAGAGAGCTCAGCACCCATAACTGGCCAACGGAAAGCCTTCAGGGAGCATTTGCTATAATTATTATTCTAAGTGTTGTTATTTGTATTTATGGTCCTTCAGTCTGATGGGTAGTGAGATGGGAGAAGACAGCCACAAACATTTACTTTGCTCTGTACCTGTTTTACTTCTTTTGGTAAATAAAGTGAGGTGGTTTTTCCTCCCCTGATTTAAAAAGTAAGCAGTGGAAAAAATATTGGAAAAAGCAGAGAATTACAAAGAAGCATATTAAAATTATATTAAAATTGTACCTAATCCTGTAATTCAGAAATCACAGACAGTGCTTTGGTATATGTTGTTTCTTTGCCTTTGAATGGTTGCCATCATAGGATATATACTGTTTGATAATCTGCTTTTCTATTTAATATAGTATGAATGTTTCCCTGGTCTTGAATATGCAACCAAGACATGATTTTAATGTCTCCACGGTACTCCACTGCCTGGCTTTAACAGGAGTTAGACAGTCCTTTGTCGCTGGATATGTAGGTTGTTCACAAAATTTTTTTTTTCCTAATAGTTCCATCAGGAACATTCTCACACATTAATTTTGTGCATAGCTAATTCCTGTAGGATAAATTCCCAGAAGGAGAAATACTGTGGCAAAAGATATGCACATTTTTAAAGCTTTAGATACCAAGTGGCAGATTGCCCTTCCAAGAGGGGGTACAATGCCTCCTTCCCAGCACCTTCACTAACATTGGGCATTATCATCTAAAACAGCCTGATCAATCCGATAGTCCCCACATGGTATTGCATTGCTATTTCTGCCTATCTGTTCCTGTCCAGGGCAGACTCAGGTGCCAAATTATGGAGAACCTGGAATGTAGGAATGCTGATACAGACTAGGGTGACAGAAGAGAGGAAGAAATATGGGAAAGGATGTCCCCAGAGAGAGAGAACCATCCAGAGAAAGCAGGGAGGGACAGCGTCACATATTTTGGGGCATCCGAATGGTTCTAGTTTGCTTTAGGATTTGAGCATTTCCTGAGAAGCCTCCTCACGCTCAGCAGAAAGTGAGCTGCTCCCTTCCTACTGCTTCTAGACCATCTGGCCCTTCCCCAGGCTGGCTTGCCCCTAGGTCCTGCAGGTGGATGTCAATCTGTAGCTGAAGGTCCAGCCCCGAGAGTGGAGTCCTGGGCTAGACCAGTTCAAAATCTCTCACCATGCCCAGAAAAAGAACCAGAATCTCCAGGCCAAGGAAATGACATGGAATGAGAAGCATGGTCCTGCACATGTGACCCAAGTAAGAGAGGATCTATGGAGAGTCTCGGGCTGAACTTGAGCCTCTCTGCAGGCAGAGAACTGCACGATTTTCATCACCTCTCTACCTTTCCTGGTGATTAAAAAATAAGCAAATCTTAACAGAAGCGTTCAACACACACAAAACAAATACATAAAAATATAATGAATCCATAACAGAGTCCCAGTAAGACCAGTCCGTGGCCAATCATGACTCATCTACGTCCCCATCCACTTACCCCCTCACGTTGTTCTAAAACAAGTCCAAGACGTACTATTTCATCATCCACAAATAATTTCAGTACCCTCACCTAAGATATTCACGATAATTTCTCAACGTCATCAAATACCCAGCATTTCAATTTCTGATTTTTAAATGTTAGAATTTTCAGTAATCATTGGCTTAACTTATGATTCAAATAAGGTCCATACATTACAATTGGTTGTTATGCCTTGTAAGTCTCTTTTAATTTCTAGATTTCTCTCCACCTCTTCTTTCCCCTTGCAATTTCTTTAATGAAAACTCAGGTTTTGTTGTTGTTGTTTTTGTTCTATAGAGTTTTCTTTCATAGTCTACATTTTGCTGACAATAGCTACAGTTTTGGCAATTTAAAAAACTCACGTCTTTAGATGTTGTCTTCAGTGCCACTCCGTGAACATTCCTTTGAGAGCAAATCTTTGCTAAGTCCTGTGGTCTGTGTCCTCCTAGAGGGCAGGGGCATCTCTTGTTCAGTTTTCTCACTGCAGCCACTTGCACTCACTGCTTGGACAGCAAGCAGATCTGGTTGGTTGGATGAATCGAATGCCTGAAAGAATTACGTTCTTTCATTACATTTCTGCTGGGTAAATCCCTGAACTCAGCTTGCAGCCCTGCATTTTATCACATGTATTTTTCCCCCATGTGTGGTTAGTGTCTAAGGACAGGATAGACCTCATGCTGCTTTTGAAAACACAGACCTTTTCTCTACTGCCACCTATAAGGATGCTCCACACAGATCAAGATTCTGAGTTATGACTAGTTCAAAGGCCAACTGACTTTTCATCTTTTTTGGTTCTGGAGTGTACACTGGTGCTTTCATTCTCCTCATATTTTAAAGTGTTAGTTGCTTAGTCATGTCCGACTCTTTGTAACCCCAGAGACTGTAGCCCTCCAGGCTCCTCTGTCCATGGGATTCCCCAGGCAGGAATACTGAAGTGGGTTGCCATGCCCTTCTCCAGGGGATCTTCCTGACCCAGGGATCAAACCCGCATCTCCTGCACTGCAGGCAGATTCTTTTACCATCTGAGCCACCAGGGAATCTGGCTGTTAACTGAAAAGAAGGAAGCCCTCTCAAAGACTTTTCCTTGGATATTGAGAAGATATTTAATTCCAGAAGAAAGATTTCCTTTAGAGCTGCAGTTCTCTCCCACCCACACCTCCATAGGTCCCCTGGGGGTGGAAGTGGAGGTGGTACAAAGTTCTGTACAGGGGAAACTTAACATTCTATAAATAAGGGCTTGTTTAAGGAATGAAAGAAGAGCCGTAGCAAGGATGTCTCTATCCCTCTTGTTAAATTAAATTGGAGCACATGCTTATTTAACATAATCAAGTGTAGGAAGAATTCTCCTTCGACTTCTTCTCAGATTAAATTTTCACTTAGGACACATAAAGGAGTAAGTAAATTAATATTGATCACCTAGGATCTTATTGGTGGATCAAGCTTTTGTGTTTCTAGACTGACTTTAATTGCTAACACTTACTGCATTCAAGTAATGTAATAAGTATGCAATGAAAATCAAATCTCCCACCTAAATCTCTGGCCTCTTTCCCCAGAGGCAACTACTTATTTTGGTTTCCTACTATGTGCCAGGTCCTGTGACCTTAATAATTATTACCAGTTACTGTTATTATTGCATAAATAATGTGAACTTGTAGAGCAAGTAGACCGGGTATCTTCCTCTTCAGATGAAGTAAATGACTCAGGGGGTATCGGTAATTAGCCTAAGGCTATATGTTTTTGGTTTTGTGTTCATTATTTTTGGCTGCACTGTGAAGATGTGTTCACACTGTGAGGATCTATGATCAGGAATTGAACCCACGCCCCTGCAGTGGAAGCACTAATCTTTTTTACCACTGGACCTCCAGGGAAGCTCCACAGGGCCACATGTTTAGGTGAGAGGCAGAGGCAACACTCAGAGCTAGCCAGCATGGGATCCTACACCCATGGTTCTTAGCCATTAACCATCCTGTCTAGAAACACAAAATTATGACCTACTGATAACCTTGCACAGTAAATTGTAGACTATCATTTGTCAAACTGTTTTTGCCAGTTTGATGGTTTGAATTTCTTTCAAAAAATTACAACTCTACAGCTTACATGGTTTGTATAAAAAAGGAAAAGACACAGTCCCCATTTTATAGGCCAGGAAATTAGGAAGAAAAACAATGGATAAAGCAAAGAGTGGGGTGGGGAGGCAAAAGATGAAGAGCTTTGGCAAAAATTTTCAACTTTTCTCTGTGTGTGGGTGTGTATGTGCATGTGTGTTTCATGAGTGTGTGTATATGTGTACAGTATGTAAACAGTAGACCCCTTTGACAGTCTGGTAAGACTATGGACCTCTTCTCAGCATAATGCTTTAAAAAGGCATAAAGTAGATATAATTGCAAAGCAGGCCAACCACATTCATACACAGTTATCAGAATCTTTAAAAAATCAATGTGTGGCATAGTGATATACGTGCTTCCTTTTTAATGCATTAAATAAGATCTGGTGGCAGGTGTAATAACTAAGGAAATTCAGAAGTACTGATGAGTGTAAATGATATTTTGAGATACTGCAACAACTGTAATGTGATATGAAAATATCTGTGATTTCTCTTGGTGACAAAGTCACAGATGCTACTATGGTTTGCTGTCTCTCTCTTTTTATTCTTTCTTCTTCAAGTTCACAGACCTCTCGAATTCTGGCCCCAACACTCCAGGTTCAGACTCTCGCCTGCAAGAGGATATGAGCCAAGGTTAGAGAGTGAAACTGAACCTTCCATCTTGCACCTGCTGCTGCTACTGTACTGCAAGTCCAGAGTTTTCTTGTCCAGATGATGCTCTGCTGGGACGCTGTGAACAGCAGATTCATTTAAACGACACTCCTTTAATCTATGTTTAATTTGAAAGAGTAGTGAACGCACATGGTTAAAAGAACCAAACATAAAGCAGTATGCACTGAAAAATACATCCCCTCTCCCAGAGGTGAACACTGCTACCAGATTCTTCTGAAGCCCTCCTGTACGACTCAGTGCTCTTGGTCACCAGCAACAGAAACTGACAACAGACAAGCAGCCGATGCGGTAGCTCCGAGAATCCACTGAAGGCTGGGGAAACAGGCTCAGTCAGGAGCCAAGGGTCAAGTGAGGTGCAGACACGAGAGCCCTGGGAACAGTTTTGCTTGGGCTGCTGTTGGGCAAATGCCTAGTTGCTGGAAACACCCCTGGTCTAACCAGCAGCCACACTGAAGGGTGTCTGATGCTGCTGTGCCTTGGGGTCCTTCTTTTAATGAACACAGTGTAACAACAAGTCACGCTTAGGGTATTGTTCTGGTTATTTCTCTTTTATAGATGAAAAAACTGACGCCTAGGAAATATTAGGTAATTTGTCTGAGGTCACAGGGTAGGTGTTCCCACCAGTTGGCTGAAAACTGAACCAAGGTGAGCCTGACTCCAGAACCTGAGCTTGTGCTCTTGATCTCCACCTGTTACTCCTTCGTGCTGTAACTGTCACCCAGGGGTCCGCAGATCCTGCAGCCCCTGCTTTCACTTGTACTTAATGTTACATAGAGTGGCTTGAACCCCCATCCTTTGTAATAACAGGATCGGGGCCCCTCGCCATTTCAAGGATCATCTTCTCCTCACATCCTGGGAGCAAAGGGGTGCTTGTTTTTCATCCATTCCTGAGCCAGTTCCTAGTTCTGCCTATGCCCTCAGTTCACTGTGTGGGAGGCCTTCCCCTGGGATAGATACCTCTTTTTCCTTGCATTTTCCCAAAGCAATATTAACACTATGTGTAAGAGCAGTTCTGTTACGGAGCTGGTGTGGTGGCAGAGGTAGATACGATGCGAGCTTATGTTTGTTTTTGCAGGGGAGGGATGAGCTCCAATCTCAGACATGCTAAAAAAGAAAAGAAAAAGGTTTGTCTTTGACTCAATGAAACATAAGAACTGATTTCACTTAGAGTCAGAGAAGAAGTGGATCAGAGATGGTTTTACTTCATTTCAATGTTAAGAAGAAACCGTTTCCTTGATTTGGAGATCATTAGTCTAGGTTAATCTCTCCAAAATTATTTTATCAGAGATATCCTGAGTTCCAGAGAGAAAGACATCTCCCCTGCCTGCCAAAAATCACTTCATAGGGGTTCAACTTATAGTATCACGAGATCAGACTGTCGTTTAATTAAAGCGTCCTCTGAACAGTTCAAACTTTCCAAATACATTACGATGTCAGTATTCTCCATATGCTCTGGAATTTTTAGTCTATAATCTTGATGTTTGGGTTTTTTTTTTTTTTGAAGGGTGGTTTTTATTTAAAATGAAAGTAATTGCACAGAAGAACACGGTAGAGGAATTTATTGTGCTCCAAGTTCCATTCTGGGCAGTGACTGTGGAATCTCAGTGAGGTGCCTAGTTCAGGACCATTCATATAGTGACATCAGAGTTTGAGACCTGGTCATACCGTCCACCTAATCTGTACTTTTGTTTGCATGACATACTGGCAGTATTTGTCTTTTTATATTCCCTTTGGTTTTAAGTGCATTCCAAAATTTCCAACACTTTCTCTGAAATCCGTACTATCTTCAATCATGTTTCCTGCTTGGAGATTTAAGCAAAGCCTTGTTTGTTCTTTGCAATTGTGTTCTCTACCCAGGAAACAAGCCAACTTGTTTCTGATGGACAGAGGGAAATATGCCAGCTTAACCATGTTTACAATTCCTTTTTGCCATCACATCATCAATTCTTAGGAAATGAGGAAAAATTTTATTTGGGTACTCTTGGGTTTCTGTTGCCTTTGCAGTCCTCTTATTTGTAGTCAGTGTATTAACTGTGATCAGTGTGCCCCTCTGTTTGCTGGGGACTGTGATTAAACTGTTGTGGAGGGCTCTTCTTTGACCTTTTCAGTGTACTGTCATCAGAAGAGAGGACTCTGCTGGCTGGCGGCACTGTCGCCAGTCCTTTTCTCCATTTCTGCTTAGTTACCACAAAGGCAGATCTACAACTTTACATGAAAGGCATAGTTTCATAAGAAGGGAAACAGATGATAATTTTAGTATTTAGATGAAGAAAAAAAAACAACCTTGGATAAAAGATGAATATTGATTTTTTAGAATTTGTTTACCCAGAATTGCAGAATTGTGCATAATGTGCTTTCAGTTCAGATTTGTTAATCATGTGCTGATGGAAACTGGCCACAAAGAACACTTATTTTGGATTTTAAAATTTAAATAAAATGAACTTCTTAAAATTTATGCTGAAACAATAATGATACAACCCTGGCTGGTTGATTTCCTGAAATTTTTACAGAACCCCAAATTTATGACAGCATTATTCTTGCGTGCACCAGAAGTTTGGGTCATGTTAGTGACGAGGTGGATGGTTTTCCTAAGGCTGTTGAGATTCATCTTTTTTTATTTTGTAATTCTTTCTTTATAGACAGAGGATACTGTAATAAATTCAGTCTGTACTTTCTTAGTCATGATCATACTCCAGTATGCCTCTCTGATGTTCTCACATTCAATTCAACCAACATTTACTGAATGCCTACTATATTCCAGGCACCTGAATGGCACACACAAATAGACATAGAGTCCCCGACCTCAAGCAGTTGGCAGTCTGTCGCAGAGACAAGACACACACACACACAAATCAGTATAGTATAGTGCAGTTAGACTGGGACTGAATTTGGGGTTTCAGAAATTCTTCAGTCACATTTCAGACAGTCTCTTGGGTCACTTCCACAGATGGCTCATTTCCACCATTATGTTTTGATTCATCCTAGATTTCCTCCTGGAATTTTGGTTTATCTTATTTTACTCGTTTCTTCTTTGATTAGACAATCTCCTTAAACACAGCACAACCATTAAAAGTAATACAGAAAATCTGTATGTGCAGACATGGAAATAATCCTTCACTGATAAATGAAAAATATGATTTGCCTCAGTAGGCTCAGGCTGAATCCCATTTGTGAAAATATATTTCTAAATATATATATAAATATATAAAAATATAAATATATCCAACTGGATATTGGATATATGTATTATATATATAAATATATATCCAATATACTTATATATAATTTGAACATATTTGGAAGAATATAGGCCCATCTGTTAGCAATGGCTACTTTGGGGAAATGGGTTGGGGAAGGAAGAGGCTTCAACTTCGTGTTTCATAGAATTCTGCTCTATTTGATTTTTTTTAACTTAAATTTTTTTTTCTTTAAATATTTTGAAAAAGTAAAAATCCTAGTTATGCAGACCATTAAACCCAAGCTAAATGAAACTTGAAACCTTAATGCACCCTTCCCATCTTAATCTCTTCTAACCCCCTGCATAAATCTTTCCATGAAGCCAGGTTCCCATAACACACCAAGCATATTCATTAATGTCTCAAGTTAACATGTATTTGTTGAGCGCTTACTATGTTCACCGGGAATCCATCAGAGGAAGGAAAAAAAAGAACAGCTTCAGCCAAGTGGCACTTTCCCCTCACCTCCCTCTGCTTTGGACCATGTCTCTTCCTGTCCTTTCTTTGGGCTCTTCAAGGCCCCCTCCTCCAGGGAGCCTTCCTTTCCTTTTCCCTCGTTTGAATCTTAGAGTATTCAGTGTAAGTCTTTTAAAGAATCATACTGTCTAGACTAAAGGTTCTAAGAGAACAGTAATCATATATGGAATGACTACAGTAAGGATAGAGCAGGGAAGTTGGCAGGGATCACATCCTCTGGAAGTGGGGAAGAGCTACATGAAACATGTAATGATGCAAATAGCCCCTCCAAGAATAGTGTGGTCAACAGTATGAAAGATGAGCAGAGAGCGTCATGAGGATATATACCAGGAACGTGGATGCTGGACTGAGGGTTGGGTGTGGAAGGGCTTCCCTGGGGAAGTCAAATTTATTTAGCTGGGATGTGAAGGAAGAGATGAAGTGCTTAGGGGAGGGGCCCCGGTGGGAAGCACCATGGTGCACAGGAAGTAAAAGATGGCAGGTATAGCTATTACCTAGAGAGGCGGGTAGAGTTAACAGAGGAGGCTCGTGGGAGAGGTGAGGATCCAACCGGATATGACCTTATATGTCCCTCAACGAATTTGGGCTTCATTCTATGGGCAAAGGGAGCCCTGAATTCTTTTAATTGGAGGATGGGCAAGATCACACTTACCTTTTAGAAAGGACCCACTGGCTAATGAGAGGGAATGGATTAGAGAGAGAGCCTGGGTGTTTCTAGCACTGGCTGGATAGCACTCGACTCTCTGCAGACTTGATTGCTAATAGAGTGAATGCTTTTCCATCAGGTTAACACTTCCCTCTATATCTCTGTCTCACCATCCATCTGGCACTTTTTCCTATGGCCTCTTCCCTACCAGTGTTTGTACAACTCTAGGATTTTCCTCTTTTAAGAAAAGGGGATAAAATTTAAACATGCAATTCATGAGAGGCTACCCAAACTGCTATTATATGTGTTAAAAGGCAATCAATTCCATTTGTGTAATCACTGAACTACAATTATAAACCACTGCACCACTTACCAGAATGATGAAAATTAAAAGTAGTGACAATACTTAGTACTGTCAAGGGCAATACCTATGGTTGTCAGGGACTTTGATTCTCTGCTGGTAAGACTGTAACTCTGTTCTTGCTCTGTGGAAAACTGGCAGTATTTCCTAAAAATGAACAATATATCTTTACCTTCTAACCCAGCAATTGTACCACAAGTTATGCACAAAGAAATTCATGGCAGTATGATTTATAAGAGCCCCAAACCAAAAAAAAAAAAAAGAGGTTAGCATAGATAAATACACTGTAGTTTAGTCATACATTGGAGTTTATAGAGCACTGAAAAGAAAGCACAGCTACACCAACAGTATAACACAGAGCAAAAAGATTATGTACTGTGAGTCTAACTGCATCAGAGTTTCAATTTAACTGATGCAATTAGAAACCAGGATAGTGGTAACCTTTGGACAGTGGTTACCCCTAAGGAGGGGGAGAGACTGGGAAGGGGCATGGGCCTGGGTCTATCTGGGGGTGTTCCTTATGTGCCAGTTCTTGAGCTGGTGGTGATTCAAAAAATGTGCTCCCTTTCACAAATCACTGAGCTGTATGCTTAGGATGTGCATACTCCTTTGCAGGTATATCATATTTTAATTTAGAAAAAGGAGAAGCAAACTTCATATTACATCCCAAAGGAATAAAAAAGAAAGCTCAAGGTTCCCAAATGGTCTCCTTCCCAGTTTTGAGCTCAGGATAATCTGAATGTGAACTTGGTCAGTTTTTGGTTTCTGAGTCCTTCGGATGTCATTTTCTTTCCCCCAGCCCTCCCTCTGGGGTCTCCCCATGGAGGGATGGTGTCCAAAAGGAGCCTCAGTGCTATGCTGTGCTGAATTCTTCTTCTGGAGGAAACTTAATAAAAACCCACCAGCCTTGCTTTAAGGTCTTTTCTAACTTGCTTCTCTTTCTGCCTTTTGGGTTGGTTACCTCACTGCTCCAGGCTCCTGAGCATTTTCTTCCTCGTCCAACTCCTATACAGGTGATGTGCTCTCTTCTGCATTGTTTAGTTGTTTCTAATCACAGCAAGAAACAGACTTTAGTTTTGCAATTCAAAATGTCACCGATACAAATATATCTTACAGCATTCTAACTCTTCCACCCTGACTTTGTGCTGTTGGGCAATCAGAGATGCATCCTCAGTTCAGTTCAGTTGCTCAGTCATGTCTGACTCTTTGTGACTCTATGGACTGCCACATGCCAGGCTTCCCTGTCCATCACCAATTCCTGGAGCTTGCTCAAACTCATGTCCATTGAGTCAGTGGCAATCAGAGATGTTTTACACCTGTATCCTCATCATCTGTCTGAATAATTGTGTGCTAGTATCTCTAGGTGAGTGTTTCTAAATGGAATTGTGTCACCATGGGGTAAGTTACCTTTTCTTATCTCAGTATTCTCATCTAGAATGAGCATAATTACAGTCCTCTCTCCCCAAGGTGGTTATGAAATCTGAATGTGGTTAAGACATGTAGAATGTATGAGTACATTTGATAATAAAATAGTTGCCCAATAACAGCAACTATGGGTATAAAATAGTTGCTCAATAAATGGGAGTTATTCTCAGCGCCAAGGGCAGGAAGTACTGGTGATCTGTTCCAGCAGACCTTAAGGATTAAATAGAGTGAGATGTGCTATATTTAGAGGGGTTGATCTGTCGAGACCAACTGGTGAGCATTTTGCCTGGTCCTAATGAAAAAGCAGTTGCTTCTCTAAGACCTTTGTCAGCCCCAAGGAAAAGGTCAGACTGATTTAGTGGCATACACAAATAAAACAGGCAAGGCTACCAAAATGTTTGGTTGTCTTTTAATCTTAGGTGATTATACGGCTGACAAAGACTGGGGAGCAAGACGAGTACTCCGTATCTTAGAGAATCTTGTAAAATGCTTTAACAAATATATAAGAATCATATATAATTGGCACACGCTTTGTTTGAATGCAAACACTGCTGTTAAAGTGGTGCTTAAAAACAGTTTGTTGGCCTTCTCTTCATACAGGAGAACATTTCTCTCGTTTACACTACTCTCTTGCTTAGCAAACCCTTATTTATCCTGTAATGCAAGTGTAATCAGCCCAACATGTCCAAATGCCCACAGATTCTGAATTAGTGGAGTCTGCATTAATGGAATTTTCACTGTTTCTTGTGGAGACAAGTGTTTGTAAACTACCCACTCCAGCAGTTTCGAGAACACTCTGTGAAAACGACCCTTTGCCTCCTCTTGTCCACATCTTCCTGATTCATGTGTTTTAGTTCCGGCTTTCAAAGGAGATGCAAGGAAAAAAGACTCAAAAGTACTCTTGGGACATCTGAATAGTTATTTATTGAGAAGCCACAGTTTTCCGCACTTTCATAACTGTAGGCTTTATATAAGGCAAAAGCAAGATGGATCTACTACTTTACACGGAAAGAAAGAGCTCTGCAGAGGACCCCAGGGTCATGCAGTTACAGAACAAAATGCAATGTACATGACAGATATAAAAACCAGCGTGAAACAAAATAATTTTAAACTATGGTTACAATCTACTGAAGGAAATATCCATATCTTAATATAAACACATTTATAGTCTAGGGTCATAATTTAAATATTCAGGTCTTTTTTTTTTACATACATGGGTTATCGAAACATAAAAGCGTAACATTTAATAGGATAAACTTTGATAGAAGACAGTTGCTCTGAACTGTGCTGGATGTCATGAGAGGATTGCTCGTGCCATGGCAATTAGGAGGATCAATCCACTGGTATGTAGCCATCCTTTTTTTTGGGTAATTATTTGGATAAATGACAGTATGGGTTAACAAGGATGCCAAGGGTTCATTTTTTTCAGTTTCAGGGGAAGAGAAGGAACCAAAAGTTGGTTGTTGGAGACTTGCCTTTTGTTTTTCAAAAAACAAAGCAGATCTATTTGTCTTAAATTCATTTATTGTACTCATTTAAATAACTGGCATCCACATACGGGAAATGAAGGTACTTGGCGTACTCGCCCTCATATCCATTCACTGTCAACGTGCACACACAGCACATTAATGAAGCATCACTGGACTCTGCTGTACACAGGGGTACACCTAGCAATTGAGCTATGTATTCTCCAAAATGGTATTTGAAAGGTCATTTGCTAATCTTGGTACCACATACCTAAAATGGCAATTGTCTCGGTACACATCTCATGGGCATGGTAGTCGACAGAAAATTCCCTAATGGGGTTAACTAACAGACTAAGGACATGCATTGATTACAAGACTCTGTCCTCACGGACCCGGAGCCTGAGCATTCTAATCGTCCTCTTCGTCTTCCTCGTCGCTGTCCTTCATGCTGATCCCCTGCAGGCCCCCACCCTCGCTCACAGATGCTGTGGCCTCCTCCACAGTGAGACGGTTCCGGATGGTTTCGTAGGTCTTGCTGTTTAAGGTTGAGTCCAGGACTCCTTGCAATCGGAAATCTCTATAGGTTTTCTAAAGAGGGAAAAGATGCGGTGGTGAGGGAGAGCTCATCTCCATGGAGGGTGGGAGGGGGCTCAAGGCGAGTGTGGGGGTGAGAACAGTGGCCTCAGCTAAGTGTCACACTGTGTGCACTGCCACATGAGAAGCCACCATGCTCAGATTTCACTTGTACTGGAAACTGAGATTTGTTGAATGACAGAAAATGAGAAATGGTGACAGGATAAACTGTATTAGATGAGACAAAGCAAAGAACATAAGCTTGTTTATTCAGTTTCATAAAGGGAAATGTTCCATCATTGTTTTGGTTCTCCTTTTTTTGGGGGGGGTCTGGTTCTTTCTCTTAGGTTAGTATAGTATCATATGATAGACAGTGTGAATAGCTGTAACACATAAACAATGGATTGCATAATATAGTACTTTGTGATTGCTGCTGCAGTCTGGTCTTCAGTATTTGTTGAGGTTTGTGACTGCGTATCCCTTTGTCTCATTCACAAGACAGACATATGCATATTGGTAATTGAAACCGATCACGGGCAGCCACAATAAGGGGGAAGATGGAGCGTTAATGCCTCATCAGTATGTTGCAGGCATGTGACTCATGGCTTGTCTCCTTGGGAAAGAAGTGTATCTATTCTGTTCACAACTTTGTGGTCTCAGGGAAGAAATTTGGCTCTTTTTCAAGAACAATGGTTTGGTGTTGCTGTACCACCAGTTTTTTCTTTGTTCCTTCAGGCAATTTCTCTTGGATTTCCTGAGGTATCCCAGGGACTGTTTTTCTAGGAATCCCTTTGCGTTAATTGAACATGACCAGAAGCATCTGGCTGTTGTCTACTTCGCAAAACATGTTTTTTTGCAGAAGGTCCCTCTCTAACTACAACTCTCCTCATCACACTGCATATCATTTCAGCTACTGATTCTGCTGTTTGTTTCTCCTCTTGATATGGGAAGCATGCTAAGGGGTCAAAGGAAGGTACAGTAACATACTTCAACACCACTTGCATTAGGATTTCTGGTTTCTAGAGTCCATCTGATGCAGTCCTAGTGTCATTCACCACGTCAACCACTCCTGAAAATCACATGTGGTAATGACTGCAGAGTTAACTCGTGAATGCTGCTCAGCTCAATGAAGTCCAATAACAAAAGATTATAAATAGGAGGACCATGCGTTCCCTTTGCCAGGGGATATCTGTGGTCCCAGTATGATTATCTGTAGCATTTTTCTTTCTTTCTTAAAAGGAATCTGTTCATCATAACTACTTAAAAAGTACATCCTAATTACTTAAAAGAAATTCAAAGGTCACCCTAACTGTGGCTCAAGCTGCAAGGCTAGGTAGCTAGTAGAATTGTGTCTTCACCTGGAGGGGGTATGGGTAAGAGGTTGATTAGATGCCAGTCTGGTGGAGACCAGATATCCAGACGATTTACTTGGTTGTTCTGTACTTTTCAATCACTTAGAATTGGTTACCAGAATATGATGGGGAAAAGAAAGGTAGAGACCATTCAAATATTCTCCTCTCTATACAAATTCCAGAGCAGTGTGTTTCTCAACCAGACTCCGCATGTCTAACGACAGAGTTGTTTTTCTTTTTTTTTAAATACTCCATTATGTAACACATAAGTAGGGGCTCAACTAATATTTGTCTGAGGTTGGATGGATGAACAAATGCTTGCTGGATAAGAATGAATGGATGAATAAACGGAGTGGATGGAGAGGCAGGAAAAAAAGCCAATTATCACTGGAAGTTTGCCTGAAGGAGGAGGAGGCCCCTGGTTAACGTACTTAGCGAAGAGGTGGTGGGTTCTGCTTCATCCCTCTGTGTTGTGGCTGTAGTTAAGCTGGACCCACTTTTGGCAAAAGTGAAGGAGTTCCTTTGGCAGGGATGTTTCTGTGTCCCTTTCCCTGTGGCTCATGTCTGTCTGTGTTGTTTTTGGCAGAGGCTAAGAAGCAACCTCCTCTCTGACTTATATTTTTTTTCTTAATAAAATATTGCTAATTCCAACAGTCTCAACAAAAATCTGGAAATATCAGTAATGGGAAGATACTGTAACAGACTAAAATGCATGTCTGCCCAGGAAAGGTCAAATAGAAAAAAATTCCTCTTAGCGTATTTATAGCCAGAAAATGGAATTCAAGGTATCAGGCAATGGTTAGTGAGGTTGCCTTAAGGAACTTACATTTAAAAATATGAAAATAAGGCTGGGTACATAGTCCAACCGCATACGTTTCTTTTTTAGGAGCTGCAATACACTGTCTGTAACCTTCCCTGGGAGGACTCTTTGTGAGATCAAATGCATATGATAATAATTGTCCTTAATTACACTCAACGGAACAGTAATTGGTTTTAAGTCAGCACTGAGGTAGAGGAGTACCTTGAATGAAATGGTGCTAATCCGAAAGAGACTAAGAAATGGGGCACAGGGGAGGGGGTGACTTTGAACAAACTGTTAAGAAATAGAATTCAGCCCTGTTTTATTGTTAAAATATTTTTAAAGAGACTTTGTGCTTTGAATGAGATTTTTGCATACGAATGTTTTTAAAACCCTCTATGGTGCAGCATCAAATGGAAACTGAAATGATCAAAAACGTATTTACCCCCTTCTGTGATCTTATTATTTCATGTAAACCACTGAGATTTCACGCTGAAATAATTATCATTAGTCCAAGGCACACACACAAGAACAGGGGGAAAAAAAGCTACGTTCAGGGTATGTTACCTCACCTTCGTGATCCTTTACATTTGATTGTATACACGCATTGCAAGAGAAACTACTTCAATTAACTATGAGAACAATATTGATTTGCATCCTGATAATGGTCACAGGACATATTTAGAAGGAGCCGGAGGTAAATATTTCTATTAAATTAATTGTGGCAAAATTTAATTTAATTAAACCATAAATGAAATTCATAATGGAAGTGATTAGCATGGCGGTACCCCAAAGCCAGCTTCTGAAAGTCTAATGCAAAAGGGTACAGTATATTTGCATGGCAAATACATAAAGTATTTTTCCAGTCTGGATAACGTATCAAATGCCTTTTTATTAAATTTTCCTTTGATGTCTGAATAATAAATTAACCAGGCAGCCCACAATGATTTCATCGGTTTTTCTTGCCTGAGATACTGTTTTAAGAATCGTCTTGTTTTATACATAAACTAATATTCTTTGTGTTAGAGAAGTCCTACAGCTTGCCAATGCAATGTATTTCAGCCAGCTATTTGCAAAGGAGAATCACCGTGTTTTCTTTTACCTTGACCATCCTAATTAGAGTTTTCAACTGATAAATGTGAAGCTGTAAGTCCATCCGGTCCGTCAGCCAGGTACAGATCACGTTCATGGAGCTGTTGTACCATTGCTGAAAAAAGAGACAAAAGTTCTCCAGCCAACACATCGTGGAGCATTTAAACAGCAGAGAGGGAACAGGCCACGTGTGAGCACCCTGCTCTGCTCCAAAAGGAAGACAAAATGGTTAGAGAGAATTTGAGAGCACAGAGATCACAAACAGCGATTTGACACAAAGTCACAGTGTCCTAGGTCAGCCAAAAAGAGAGCGGTTTGGACTCTGGGTTGAAAACAGAACTCTTCCACTCTACACACCTCATATGCAATCAATTTCATAAGGACCATCTTTTGCTCTGTTGGTTCATTTTACTCAACCGAGATATAAGTCACTGTGTATGTCCTAGGCCATTGTCTCAGGGGTCCGGGAAGATGGCTCCACTGAGCCAGTTGATGCCACTGGCTACTTACCTGTAGAGAAATCCAGACCCTGTCTACTTAGGATGGTTCTGGGAATCAGGCTGAGAGCCTTAGGAATTTAGGGCAAAGTTTACCTTCATTTACCCTAATGGGGCATCTGAATAAAAACAATGAAGGAGGGTTTCTCTTTAAGGGCCAAATTATACTCTGGGCAGCTTATGTGGCCTTACATTGGCTGTGCAATCTGTTTTAATCTTAACACCCAAAAATTATGGAAGATGAGAGGGGGGAAAAAAACATCTACAAATGAGCTCATTTCAAGCTGTTGAAATCATACTTCCCCTTAAGGGGGTTAAATTTTGCTTCTTGTCTGTGAAAAATGCTTGAAGCTGTGTCACTTTAGACTGCCACCCCTGTGGTGAAGAGAGTCTCTGGTGCGGTATAATTTTGCAGCACTGCTCATATATTCATAAATCTCACTCGGAGACATATGAACAGTGTTATGAAGTGTCAGTACAAAAAAAAAATCTAATCTTTTAAACTTCACCAGGTTTCATTACGCGTTGCTGCTTATACCAAACAATTTACAAATAAAATGAAAAGGTGTGGATGGACCTATATATTTATTTATAGGGAAGTATATGAACTGTGCACAGAAAAGATGTTTTAAAAAAAAGTGGTTAAAGAATTGAAACATTGCATACTCTCCTGCTAACTGACACGCACATTCACACACACGCACACGCACACCAGTGGAGATTTGAAAAGCATAAATAAAAACATGTTTCTGATGGTAACTCCACCCTTTCTCACCTAAAGATCATCCAAAATCAGTTTATGCCTAACACTCACAGTTTTTCTGAAGCCTTGTTTCTGACTTAATTTCTTAAAAAAAAAATTAATTTGGGTTTTTACTTGCAAGGTAGAACTGCCAAGTTTCACCTTGCAAGAAACGACACAGTCGCAGCCATGGCCCCTCTCTGCAATCTCCCATTTCGAGGCTCTTTCCTCATCAGAGCCAATTGTGGCTCTCCTTGGAGCCCAGCCGCAAACAGAGACCACACTACCCCAATCGAAGCAGCACTGCAGCCTCACAGCCAACTTCTGCTCTTTTAAAGATCAGGGAGGCGAAACTGTCAGTTTCGGGGAACCTTCTGTCCCCCCCCAAAAGAGTGGGTGGGGTGGGGGTGTTCTTTTCCTTCAGATGTGCAGTTCACTCCATATCGGGAGGGGGTTTGCCCTGGTCAAGCTACTTTAGGCGTGGACAGGTTTTCCCCTCTGGGAGTAAGAACATTTACTGAAACATTGTTTTTTGGTGGGGGTGGTGGATGTGATTATTTGGGGTTTTTGGCACCTCGTGCCTTGGGATCCTGGAGCTCTTGCTGTCACCACTTCTGGGTTTGTTAAGGGGCTGGGGCAGGAACATGACTAGGTTATGGGTGCAGCCCTGCTTTACTCTCAGCAACTGGGGGCCCTCTTGTGTTTACCCCAGGTTTCAAATTCCCACATTTACTGGCTTTATCTGATGTGCAGTCTGGGGGCTCAAATAGTCTATTTTGAGAGTCATGAGCAACGTCCCCCTGTCCCCCGACTCCCACCTCCTGGGGTTGGAGAATGACCCTCAAAGGAACCTGGGTGACCTCCCGGCCAATTCGACCAGACCAGGGCCCCATGATGGGTGCACCTCAAGGGCACAAAAGAGGAATGTGGCACTCGGGCTTCTAGGCAGAGGTGGCATTTCGCTTTGGCTGTGACAACAGGGAAACCGGCGCTGGCTTCTATCGCTGCCAGCGAGCCTTGTGCAACATGCCTTCTTCTCTTTGCTGAGAGACATGCCACCTTTCAGGCGAAGAAAAAACTAACGAGCGCCCCCCGCCCGCTATTTCATGTAAGTAATTCCCCTTCTTGTGAAAAATGGCTTTTGGATAGTCAAACAAGAACAAGAAAAAGGTAGACGGCTCTCAATACTCTTTCTGTGCTGCTGAAAGGGAGATGGATGCGTCAGCTTATCACACTCACAGATTTCCACTCCAGGAGAACAAGAAAGCCCTGGAACATCCATGCTTTTCCTCCTGGATCTCACATCGCGTGAAAGAAGTGTAAAAAATGTATGATGCCCCATTGGCTACACATTTCAAGAGGCAAAAGGGAGTAAGTCACTCCTTTCCAAACCTTATGCTCAGGAGATGAAATTGGAGACACTTTTGGATGAAGTGCGGTGCTAACTTGGTTTTCCAGAAAGGCGCTTACAGGCACTTGGATGTTGGAGGAAGCAGGAGTCACTGCCTTCGAGAACTTGAAAACGTTAAGGGGTGAAAGGGATCTTCCTCCTTTGATCTCCACCTTGGAGAGGAGGCACCCAAGGCCCAGAGAGGTGAAGTGACTTGCCCGCAGTCACACTGCTAGTGAGTCCATAAGTGGCGGTTTTGCAGGGTTAGGCACTGGCATGAAAAAGCTGATCATCTAAAGACTGCTACCTAGGAGGGTGTAACAGTGCACTGGGCATGAGAGCTAATCTGGTGTATCTCTTCCCAACTCTACATTCGGGGGGTATCACACTGATAGCTAGAAATAGGCTTTAGTGGGAGTTCTTACCCTATGGAAATTGGCAAATGCCACCAACTAGGGCCTTCTCCTTTCCAGAAAGCCAGTTGTTAAAGCATTTCATCGGCATATTACTGGGTGTCTGGGGTGTTCTTGCTTTTCCTCATGCAGTTTACAGTGCTTATTAATCAGGTTTGCTTTATTTGAGATCGATGCTAATATAGCAGATTTGTTATGATTCTTTGAAAGATGAAATTAATACAACATTTTAAGTTCTCCCTGCTTTGTTTTGTCTTTGGCTCAGATATGCCTTTTCCAGAGATAGCCACAAAAATTTTGGTAAAATGCACTCTAAACCATTAGAAATAAAACTTGTGAGTGCATGACATATACTATGCCTTGCCTTAGTTCAGGTATATTAACTGGAAACTACCTACATAAGGTTAGTTTAATCCTAAAAAAGCCCTCGAGAAATAAAATCACCAGTTACCTGGGCACCATGAAAGTACATTCCCTAGGGAATAATTCTGTGAAGGTTTTACAGTTGGAAGCCAAAAGAAGAAAGGCTAGTAAAGCCTTGGAGAGTTGGGAACTTCTTGGGTAGCTAAGCTGCTGAAACTAACATGATACTGTAAATCAACCACACTTAAATTAAAAAATATTTTTTTAAATTGAATGCAAAAAATGAAAAAAGAGAACTTGGAAGGCTGATCTAAAACCTTACCATTAATTTTCTTTTTTCTTTTCACCTTCCTTCCTTTCTTCCACACAACTGTTAACATCATAGGCCTGACCTCCTTTTCACCTAGGTTTGTGATCCTGGGCAAATTACCTATGTTCTAAGAGACTCAGTTTCCTGTTCAGTCAATGGGAATTAGTCACTCTTTCACAGGCCCTTCTGATGGCTAAATGAATTAATGCTAATAAAGTTCACATCACAGTACTTGGCACATAATAAGGCCTCAATAAATGTTAGCTGCTTCCACAATGAACACTACCACCAGCCTCACAACAACGGTCACCATTATAGGTAACATCGTCGTCATCATCACCATCACCTCTCTCCTCTTTTTTCTGTCTCTTTCTCAAGCCAAGAAATGCCATAAAACCAGGAAGAACACAGAACAAATGACCAGAGAAAGCCATGTGGTGGTGGAAGAGATTATTCCTATTGGAATATCTCTGGGATCATATGCTCAAGTCTTACAGGACACATAACTAGCTCTCAGCAAAGCAATCCCACTGTAGAGAGGCTTTGTGTTAGAGGATCACCCAAACCTATAAAACCATCCTGAGTGCCGTTATACACATTTGAAACTATATTGACCTAGATTTAAATATTGGATTCAAAGGATTCAGACAAGTAATGAGTGATTTTGCAAACCCTACATGGATAAATTACACCTTCAGCTTGGGTTGGATACTTATTAGCTGGATAAACTCAACTCTTAAGCTACTTAACTCTCTGACCCCTAGTCTCCTCTTGGGGTTAATATTAGTACCTACTTTATAGGATTACTGTGAGAGTGAAAAGAGGTAATTGTGTAAAGTGCCTAGCAGAGTGACTGTCACATAGTAAGCACTCAATAAAATTTAGCCAGTATTGTTATTATTACTCCCCCAAATAGACCAGATATCCTTTTATGAATAATATACAATACAGAAGACTTTTCATGATCCATTTCTAGTAAAAATCAACATGCAGATATACTCAGGTCACACTTTCTGCCCTGCAACTAACTACACTGACTTCATGCAGAGGAATCCTTACACATAACATGTCTCTTCCGTAAGTGGGGGTTCACTGCAGCTAGAATTAGGGTGAGGCAGGATCTTGCAAAAGTGCAGGATTGGGTGCTCCCTTTAATTACTACAAACTCAAATATGAGTTTGTTCATTATGGATGTCTTGCATTCAATTTTAAAAAACATTAAGACATTTACCTTGATCACTCGTTAACATTTTGAAACTGAGAAGTGATTCATTCATCTCTCCCCAGTCCCTATACTTGGGTTCACTGTTTATCTGGGAATTTTATCCTCTGGAAGTGCCGCAGGATTGTGAGATGGGATAGATAATTCACACCTCACTGGACAATATGTTTGGGTTGTTATACTGGGTTTGGATAGTCCCTCATCAGCGGGATTCAGTGTTACCACACTATAAAAAGGTTGCTTGCCTTCATTCCTCTACCATCACAGCCACCTAGATGAGTCTAAATTCTTCACCCTCCCCCACCTTGATGTTAATTCAACATCCCAAAGGGACCTTACTGTTAATGACTCATTTGTTTTCAGAGCCAGCCACATCGCATTCGTGAGTGGCAATGAAAATAAGGAATAGAGGCTGAAAAGAGATAAAACTAGTCCGTAGTGTTTCCATATTCACTAAATTGCAAGGGCTAACGTATCTGCTTAACTTACATGGCTGCCTATCACACCATACCACTCTCTAAGACTTTAGAGTCTATAGTTTTGCCAAAGAGATATTTTGTACAGGATTCCTAACACACACAAACACACAGTATCCCAAATTAATATAGCTACCTACTCACTGAACATCGAGTCCTTAGAATGTACAAGTAATGTGCATAGCATTCTATAAGCATTATGTAATTTCACCACAGAGCTGAACTCTTAAGAGTATCAATAAGGGGAGAGATGGGCTGAGAGTCTGCGGTTAACAGATGCAAACTATCAGATACTGGATGGCTGGGCAACCAGGTCCTACTGTATAGCACAGGGAACTACATTCAATGTCCTGGGATAGACCATAATGGCAAAGAAGAATATAAAAAAGAATGTATGCATATGTGTGTGTGTGTGTGTGTGTGTATAACTGAGTCACTTTGCTGTACAGCAGAAATTAACACCATATTGTAAATATATAATACATAAATATGTATTGTAAATACATCAATAATAAAAATAAAAACTATAGAACAAAATGACACACTTAAACAAGTATCAATGGTATTAACAACCCTGTTTTATAGATGAGAAAAAGGGGCATAGGTAAGTTAAACAAGTAGCCTGTATTCAGATGACTGGTAAGCAGTGAAGCAGGCTTCAAATTGGTTATTTACCACTACACCTAGGTAAGTTGTCACACTTAGCTCAATAATTTTAAAAACCAATGGCTTGTTTATATAGAAACAGATCTACTTGCCAGGTACCCTTTCAGCAAAGTCATTCAGCTCTAAATTTCTCAAAGGAGAAGTGTGTGGGTGGGTTCCAGTGTTTTTGGAACTGTCTCCCTCAGAGTCTAAGCTTGGCCTGTTGTTGAAAATATTCTACTTTCTATGAGCCTAGAAAGTTGCTAGGTACAGTGTGTGGAGTCAGGGGTTTTCCCACAAAAAAAAAAAAAAAAAACCAAAACAACCACTCAACAGCCTTACAGAACTAATAATGGATGAGAGACAATCATTGTTGACTCTTAAGAGAAATGATTCAGAAAAGCTGGATGGGGGTAAGGGATGCTATATCTTAGCTAGCATCAATGTATTTTTAATTTCTCTCTGTAGTCCTACCTCATTTCTTCTTCTTTTCTCTTAGGTTGGTAACTCAGCAATTGCTACTAAGAGAAAACTCTCACTGTGGGCAGTTTGAGTTTTCAATGACAAATACAACTAGAAAAACTGCCTCTGTCACAATGGATTTAATTTTCCTAACAGAGTGTTGGAGATACAAAAGTTATGACACTGACCAAAATTTCAGTTCCGAAAAAGTATCCATCGTAAGCTTTAACACTGTCTGTGAACAGGGAGAGGAAGAGAGCCTTGGGGAAATTCAGTTTCATGTTCAGTTAAATAGGGTGTCATCAGAAAGGGCTGAAAGGGAAATGATTTGGGGTAGCATATCAAATCCAATGAAAATAGTCTAGTGCAAAAAGTTCTTCCTGTGTTGCTTTTTTCTTCAAAGAAA
Organism: Oryx dammah; assembly: GCF_014754425.2. NCBI lineage: Eukaryota > Metazoa > Chordata > Mammalia > Artiodactyla > Bovidae > Oryx > Oryx dammah. The sequence continues at coordinate 21,475,759 of NW_024070193.1, forward strand.
AATTTTATAGAAGTATATAACATGCACACTATAGTGTACCACTTTTAGCAAAACATAAGCATTTACATACAAATTCCAAGCATACACCTACAACAGAAAGTAATATTTAGCCCGATACATGAAAATGTACCCTTTCAGAAATTATGGTATTTGGTCTAAGGATCAATAACCACACCATGCACAAACACATCTCTTCACACACCTTCTTTGATTAAAAACTGTGACTCTGTCCTATATAACCTATTCAAGAATGACAGTCAAAATTTACAATGATCTGAGTTCTACTGTTGGCTCATTTCCAAATACATGTTTCGTTTGAAACTGGCATGTTCACCCTATTCCCAGGGAGGCAAAGTGCTAAGTGCCTGGGCAATTCGTGGCTAAAGTCTGAACAGTTGAGTCTTTATCATCATCTACAGCCTCACTTTGCAGATTAGGAAACTGAAACTCAGAGAAGCGGAGTGGTCTACCAGCTAGCAAGAGATGAAGCCTGGCCTCAAGAGGCTGAGATGCAGTACAGCTTAAGAGACTGGACTTGAATCAGGCCTGTCCTGTGTTAGAATCCTGATAAATTCCTTATCATCCCTGTGCCTCAGTTTTCTTATCTGCTAAATGGGGATGATCAGAAAAACCACTTAGGGTTGTTGTGGGAATTAAATGAGTTAATACATGTGGCATGCTTACAAACAGCAGCAGGCATAACTGTTAGCTGTTACTATCTAGCCCTGCTGTCCTACCTTATTCCATGAATAAGAAATATTAATAGTACGTTCCTAAGTGCCAGCTAGTCAGGGTTGTGCAAAGCTTTCTGAGCAGTTCCCACTCTTTGCATAAGACCTGAGCAAACAGGTAATTTATAACTTCTTGATAAGCAATCTGTATTTCTGAAGTGAGGAAACACAGTGAAACCTGGAAGATTTTTTCTTTTCTTTGGAAAGTACCCTTTCTCCAATGCAACACAGCCAGACATCAGAGAAACTGCCTCAGCACCTTACCTGGACTGTCTAATGAAGAAAGGACACTTTATATGTTGGCAGAGAGTCAAAGAGGAAGATAATACTTGGACCACACCCATGTGACTATGTTCCTCATGCTGTTTTGGGACAAAAGTAGATTATTATTAGCATAAAGGAAACCTGCAACCTATTTAAATGGCTGTATTGAAATACTGTAATGAAATATTTTACATTTGAAGCTCTCAATGCATATTTCTTTCTTACAATTTGGGTAATTTAAGAGCATGTGAAAAGCTTCATTAAGGTTTCCCCCACACTCCTACCAAAGTCTCCAAAGCTTTGTTGACCTGGGCCGAAATTCCACAGCCTCACGGGTTTCTTACGGCTAAGGATCTGGTTGTATTCGGTGTTCTACTCCAGATTCAGAGAAGGTTTGACAAAGGCTTGGCATGTTCAAGACATCTGTGCCAAGTCGATGAACACTAAAAGACTGCACATAAGTTTCAGAATTTGTCAGAGCCTCCAAAGGGAGCTGATATGCTTCGCTAAGAGGGTGTATCATCTGAACACTTAAAAAAATGATATGTAGTTGAAAGATGTACTCTTTTGCCTTACATGAGTGACACTGTAATTCAGGATTTGATTCACCAAAACAACTGCTTCTCGAAGTGGGTATTTCCAGTCACAGCTTCAGGACGCCCAGATAAAAGCACAAAGATACCACAATCAGAGGGTATAGATAATCAGGGTGACATTCTAGGGTGTCCCAAGTGTTCTTTTTTAAGTTGAAGGTTTTTTTTTTTTTCTTTTTTTAATCTTTAATACTTTGGCCACCTGATGCAAAGAACTGACTCACTGGAAAAGACCCTGATGCTGGGAAAGATTGAAGGCAGGAAGAGAAGGGAACAACAGAGGATGAGATGGTTGGATGGCATCACCGACTCAATGGACATGAGTTTGAGCAAGCTCCGGGAGGTGGTGATGGACAGGGAAGCCTGGCATGTGGCAGTCCATGGGGTCGCAAAGAGTTGGACACGACTGAGTGACTGAACTGATAATTCTCTGGATGGCTAAAAACCATTTCATTGAAATCTTTACAAAGCTGTCTTGATGCTGTGGCTTTTCAGGGTTCTAAACTCTGGACGGCAACCTCTGAAAGTCTGATGCAATCTAGACAGGGGGACGTCAGAGGCAACTTGCTGAAACCATGGTTCCAGAGACCTTTGCTATCTACAATGTGGTATGAAGAGAACCCCAACGTGGTATGAAGAGAACCCAGCGACTCTTTTGCCTTTAGTTTCTTCTCATAAGGAAGAGATACTGCAAATAAAATATTTTTTTTGAACTTTGACTTAAATTGATACTTTTTAAAATTTTTGCTTCTTCTATAGGAACATATATAGAATTTAACATATGGGAGCAATTTTATTTTTAATTTCCTTCAAAAGGACCTAAGTGATACCTTAATATTCTTTTATTAAAACAAGCAGTTATCTATTCAAGACCAAATTTTACCTGTCTAAACCTGAAATATAGAGAAATGTGCAATGAGCAATGTCTTCAGGAATGACATTTCAAATGGATGTTCAAAATAATGACTCTACTTGGACTCTTGACTAAATGCACGTAGCCTTTTCACCAAGTCAATACCATCACTACTAGTTGCCTGGGAGAAAATACAAGGAAAGTAAGAGTCCCAAAGGGTTCTTTCTAGGATCAAATCAAGCAGGAGAGTTTAATTCAAAGGTTATATTTATACAGGTTGTACAGGGATCTCTCTTTGGAAGATATGTTCTTTTTTTTTTTAATGGTTTGATAAACTGACAATTTCAGTAAGCTGGTCAAAACACCCAAAGCCATATGGGAAATGAGTTTGCCATTTCTGAATCAATCAAACTATGTGAAATCCAGCAGGTCACAAGTCTCCTTGTACCCCGCCCAACCCCACATCTCAGTATGGTGAATGGCCACCTGCAAGGAGCTGAGATAGCATCCAAAAGGTCTGCTTCCCTAATACTTCCAAGATATTTCTGGAAAGTTTTCCAACTCTGAATGAAAAAAACTCAAAGATCAGCTCACAGATATTTACCTAAAGACAGAAAGGCACAGAAAGGAGGCACGAAAGTGAATTTTCTGCTGTGAATGCAGCTTCAACTTCCATTGGGATACCAATCTTCCACCATTTCCACAACCTGACTACCTGCTGTTACAAAAAGATGGGAGACCCAGCAATTCCACAGATGCAAGGAAATGGAAAGCAGGATCCTGAAGAGATATTTGCACACCTGTGTTCAAAGCAGCATTATTTGCAAGAGCCAAAAGGCAGAAGCAACCCAAGTGGCTATGGATAGAATAATCAGTAAACAAAAGGTGGTATCTATACATGATGGAACAGCATTTAATCTTAAAAAGGAAGGAAATCCTGTCAAATGCTGTAACATGGAGAAACCTTGAGGATACTGTGCTGTCAGTCAGTGAAAAAAAAAAGACAAATACTATGATTCCACTGGCTCAGATGGTAAAGTGTCTGTCTACAGTGTGAGAGACCTAAGTTCAATCCCTGGGTTGGGAAGATCCCCCTGGAGAAGGAAATGGCAATCCACTCCAGTATATTGCTTGGAAAATCCCATGGACAGAGGAGCCTGGAAGGCTACAGTCCATGGCGTCTCAAAGAGTCGGACACGACTGAGCGACTTCACTTCACTTCACTTCCATAAGGTATCTAGAGTCGTCAAATTCATAGAACAGTGTATGAATGTGGTTGCCAGGGGCTGGGGAGGGGGAAAATGGTGCGTTACTGTTGAATGGCTATAGACTTTCAGTTTTGCAAGACTTTTAAAAGAGTTCCAGAAATTGGCTGCATAACAGTGTGAATTCACTTACCACCACTGAACTGTACCATTTGAAATGGTTAACCTGATCAATTTTACATTATGCTTGTTTTTACCACAATCAAAACAAAAAGAAGGGAAATGAAGTATCACTCCCCTGATTGAAAAGGAAACTTTGCTAAAGAAAGCACGGCCAGGTAGCAATATACAAGTTCTAATCTGGAACACTCAATCGTGTTTCACAAAAAGCCAAAAAACGATGTGCATGAGGAACGGGGGCCGGGAGGAGATGATTTCTCAAGGCCGAGTTCTGCGACTGTGCAGAACAAAGAACATATCTGGTAGCATTTGCTCAGTCACTTATTGGGTTTATTTAAAACATGCCACGGGGCCAACATTTCTAAATCTGTGAAAGAGAATTAAATGAAGCCCAGAGATGAGAACTGAGAATCCTCATAGAGGATTGGGTCCAAACAGCCAGAAAGGATGCATTTTTCACACCGCGTGACACATCACCTCATATGTTTTCACGGAGACTCCCCCGTCCCCTTCCTGCTCCCCGCCCCCTGATGTTCCCCGTACAGATTTGATCAAGCAGCGCTCAGCCCCGAGACCCCGGTTCCCTCTGCCCAAAAGGGCAGCGGCTCCACCATTCAGAATCACCACCCCCCCACAACAGACTTATTAAGGTTTGGAATGTGTGTTTAGGAAGCCCTTATTTTAGGAAACAATTAAGTAGAATTAGGCTAATAATGCGAGGCAGGCAAAGCTTTTGCCCTTTGCTGAAAAATAACTCCTACGTGGAACAGTTATACTAATAAAAATCATGTATTTCTTAAATGCCTCAAAATGATCTTTGCACCCAGCTCGGCAATTAACACTGCCCCACTGAGGAACATTTATTCCCAGGCTAAGGAAGATTAATCTCCATGTTTGCTCGACCAATGTCTTCCTTTGCTGAAAATACAGTATGAGGCTTTGGGCTGGAAACAGAAATTTCTGTAAGCGGAGATCTCACAGGAGGCTTAATTCCCTTCTCATCTTAGAGGGTGGCAAGGTGGACAGGAAGGGTTGGGTGCCCCCTACCAGACCCACTGGAGGCCCATGCCAAATACCTCCTTGGGCCAGTCCTTGACCCTGAAGGAGGATGGGAAGGCCTTTCTTTGGGTGGCCTGGGCCTCATCTATAGGGGGGACTTTTGCTCCCAAATCCCCAAGCTGACTCCTCCTCACTGTAGCCTTTCCAGGACCTTCTTCTGGGCCAGAATCTGCAGATTTCCCACCTCCAAGCCTGGGCAGGAAGTGACCGCTGGGCAAAAGGGGGACACAGACCCTCCCGTTGGACGCTTTGTCTCCTTGACAACACCCCAGCTGGTGGCCCGAGGAACAGACTTAATTTCTTTTCTTTCTCTGCCCACCCTCCCCGCCCCATACTTCGTTCCCTCTTTCTGTAGATGCAAACGTATGACATCCAACATAAAGTTGCCGAAATAGCAATCTTGTCTCTGAATATATAAATTGCAAAAATTGATATGAATAAATCTGCAAGTAGCACACTGATTGTGGCACATTTTATCAAAAAACGGCGCTCGGGTGCTCGCTGGCTGGGGCGGGGGGTGGTGTCATTACACATACAGAAAAACATCTGCAAACTCCCAGCTTCTTTACTTAGAACTGAATGGAGGCATGACCTCCTGTTCCTTGCCATGAACCCTGAGTTCACACTCATATTTTACATGTTACAGGAAGCCACAGCTCGCCCCAGGGGTGCTGCAAACAGACACGCAGAAGCCAGATGTAGCCCCCCCACCCCCCCTGCTCCTTAATGCACCTGAAGAAGCCGGCAACTCAACATTCAAAAGCTGACATGCTCGTAGCTTAAGGTCACTTCAGATTTTGTAAAGCGGAGGACAAAACCAGGAATGCTTCTAGGGCTGGGCTGTCAGCGGGGAGGCGGAGGGATTACAAGAAACCTGTGACTCTGCCTCTTTCTGCCTTTGCTGGTAGTTTTTTTGTGTGTGAACAAGTGCCATACAACAGATTGAGCCTCGTATAAAGGCCTGAGACTGTGCAAGGGCCCCCCGCTGGGCCTCAGCTGTGCTTGCAATTAGCAATAGGCACGGAGTGATTATTGTTGGGGTAGCGGATGGCAATGCGAAGTGACAAGTTTTATGGGGGAAGTTGGGAGTGGGGATGCTCGGCAAGTTTCTCTTTCTTTTTTCTTTCTTTTATTTTTTCCTGGTTCTGCAAAAACCCCATCCTTGGGCGGCTGCAACCTCCGATTGCAGTGAAAAGCTAATTTTTTCCCCCCTCGTCATTCAAAAGAGACTGAACAAAATTGGTGAAAGAATATATTTTTTTCTCAGTGCTTCAGAATGCAGGTTTTCTAGGTCAGAGCTTCCTGGCTGCCCTATTTAATGTCAGAAATACCCATTTGCCTCAAATTAGCAGAGATCTGGGAGTTGAGGGCAGGAGATTAAGCATACAAAATTACTCAGCAGGTGACGGTGGGGTGGATTTGAGGGTTGAGAAGTCTTTAAAACTGACTACAAGACATTATATACTTCTGACAAAAGAACATAGTAATCCTACCTGCTTGCTTTAACCACTGTTGTTTGCCTATTATTATGTGCTTTAATGCTCATGAGAGCAAAACTAGTGCTGATACTACTCAATTACCATAGTAACTCACACCAGTGACCTCTTATCTCAAGGCTCCCAGCCCAGCTGAACTAATCCAAAGAGTTTGTGTCTTTTTATTTATTTAAACAGTGACATATACTTGGACTGGAAAGCTCCAGAGGGAGGCTACTCCTCTCTTTGTCCAAGATCAGAACATGTTTTGAGATTTTGAGTAAGGCCTTTTCACCTTTTGAATCCAACGTGGTTCTGAAGTTTATGGATTGGAGGCTGTGGGATGTCTTTAAAAACCACTATGAAGACACAGAACAATGCCCAGTAAAGACCAGCAGCCTTCCAGCTGCACGATAGTCCTGTTGCCCCTTGGGCCTCCTTGGGAGGAGGAAAAATGGGAGACTCTTAAGAGGGAACATTGGCTGTCTTATCCCATCCATGGGGCCAAATGCAGACAGGACAAAACGACTACCCAGAGGAATTTCATCACAAGCTTTTAAAAAGAAATACAAGTGATACTAGCGTAACGTTTTCAACCTTTTCAATTTTACCTGGCCTGTGAGTGTGTACGCACATATGCATACTGTACACTAGGTCTGAATACTACTGGTGATTCAGAGCCACAGGGTTGCACTAACACATTAGATGCGCTGAAAGGTCCTGCAGTAAAGAAACCCACTGAACTTTGCTTCCTATTTTCCAAATGTATTTGACTGAAGAATCACTTTTCGTGAGCCACCTAGTAATAGCTTTCAGGGTACTAATGTTCCACTGAATCCGCTATGGAAAAAAAATCCTATAATGACATAACTAATAATAATGAACAATAATAGTAGTAAAAATAACGAGAGTAAACATTTAGTGAGCACTTTTTATGTGTCAGGCACTGTTCTAAGCGGTTTATATGGGTTAAACTCATTTAATTCTCCTAACAACCTCAAGAAATAGTTACTTTTTAAATTCTATTTTACACTTCTATAGCACCATACTGATATGGATTCATACTCCATGAAAAAGAGAGAAAAGGAAATATAATCCATATGTAATAAGCTGGCTTTTAACATTCATTCTATTTTTCCTGTTTCCAGAGATCCTGAAGCATGTAAGCTCCCCCTATATATATTTTTTCCCCCCCATAACTCAAGGCCCTATTTAATATCAAGTTAAATGAATGAGGCATGACTCCCTGCAAAATCCTTCCACCTTTGAACTTAAGGTACTCAAATAGCAAAATCTCTCTCTCTCCTCTGTCTCTTTTGATTAGCCTTCAGTGCCCTGCTGTCCTGAAAAAAAGAATCCAATCTAGGTATCAAAATTAGATCTGTGCTTTCCTGTACACAATGTGATTTCTAAAACTGCTGGACACCTAAGTAATTGAATAAAAATGTAACTAGAGGTCAAGCCCTGAATGGAAGATGGAACATGGGCCCAAAACCAGCTGTTCTAACACCCTCTGGCTGACCAATGGGACCTATCACTGTAAATCTGAACATACATGTGTTTCAGACTTTTGTTAACTAGACAAGTTCTTTAGCAAATGTCAGAAGCTGATACCTAACTTTCAGCAATCCCTGATACTTAAGGGAAAAGAAAAAAGCTCTCTCGGGTACCTGGATTTTCTCAGGCTCTTTCTTTCTCCAAGAGACGTAAATAATGAGCCAAACGCGATTAATCCCCAATCAGCTTCTAGCCAGGCCTGGTCTGCCGCCTGGGCTGCCCAGGGCAGGTGTGCAGTTTGGACATTAACAAACTCACCCTGGTTAACAATACCTTTTTCTGGGGCCTATTTTTCTCTGGATATGTTGGGGATTTAGTCCTGGGCCTCCCTGTGCATTGAGAAAATGGACCCCCATGCCTTGAGCCTCTGTCCTCTCAAAGAAACCTACTGTTTTGAGAAAAATGTATAGTTACAATCCAAATTCACACTTTCAAGCCATATCAATCACTTCAAGCTCAATTATGTTGAAAAAGAAACTCTAGTTTTGGTGGCACATCCTACTAACCTATTATCCACGTGAGGAGGGTTAATACTTGATCTGAAAACTGCTCTCTGGGACGCATACAAGGACCTTAGAGGGAGGAGAGAGACTCATCCCAGGAGCGGAAATCAGATTGTTCACGAACAGCATCTGCCCGCCCCCGACTGCTCCATAGGTACGGGAAGTGCATCGAGAGTTAACTGCATTAATTCACAAGCATATTGACGTAAGCAACTGAATAAGAAATCTGCATACCATATAGAAATGATTATAGAAATCATACTCTAAAATAAGGATTGTAACTCATGTACCGAACGGAAAGATAAAGTGGAATGCCAACTATGTCTTTTTAAAACAGGGTTGGTAAATCACATTAAGAGGCTAATTTCATAATTTGCACATATTCAACTTTGTCTATAAAGTCATGACTCGTGAGAGTTTTGTGAGTCAAAGTTGAAGTTCTTATCTAGGAAAATTCATATTGACTTCAGGGAGTTCTTTTTCTGGGCTGAGACTGCTTTAGTCACTACTCTCAATATTAAAAACAACAACAACCAAAACCCATGATCTGCACCTTCACATAATCTGTTATTCCATGGAAAACATTCAGGTAAACAGACAAATGGGATGCTGTTGGTCCAGCCACACAGCGAGTTTCCAAGCGGAAGATGATTGGGTGCTTCTCATATACCACCCAGGAAGCAGAGTCCAGAGCCTCAAGGATTCTAAGACAATAAAGCCAACAACTATATCTATGGGTCCAGGACCCTTTTCCAAAGTTCTCTAAGCAGTTTTAAAATTACATCAATGCCAGCCCTCGGGAACCTGGGCTCTCTGGGGAATGGTTTCCCATAAGGAAAGGGTACCATCTTTTTAGGACCAGAGATGGCATTGATTTCCAAGAAGCTGTCCATGGAACAATACTCGGATGCTGGTTCAGGAAGGCCAGGTTTCAAAGACAAGTCAGTGGCATGAGAATGGAGGAGAAAACATGGCGGGGGCGCTGGTGAAGACTTCTCAAACTCTGAGGGGGAAACATTTAGGGGTACATGGTGATCGCCCCTATATACAGGAGATGAGAAGGTAAGTTCTGATGCCTGGGGCTCAGAGATGAAGAAAAGAAAATCAAAGTGCTGCTCTTTAAAAAGTTAACATGTGTTTTCACCATGTACAGCTGGGTTCTGCTTCCCAAAGGCGCCCTTTCCTCTTGCTTTATTTTTAATCTCTGTAAACCATATTCCCCACTTACTACTTCTCACTCAGTGTGACTTTTTTTTTTTTACCTTTCTGGGAGGGAAGAAAAAAGAAAAAAAAACCTTTACATTCGCCAGATCATTAACCCAAACCTCCTTTTGGGGAGCTTGCTACCTCATCTCCGCAAAGGGCATGGACCTCAGACCACTGTCCCCACACAGGACACACACCAGCCCCTGCTGGGTGCCCTCAGCGTCTACAGACGGTTTTGGTCCCACCAGCCAGGAGACAGGAAGGCCGTGTCAGGCGCCTTGCTGCAGCCTTCAGCCGAGTCTAGGACCTGAGCGCAGAGAGTTAAACCGTAAATTAGCCATGAGTTAATATGTGCAGGCGGAATCCCTCTGCCTTGCCATTAATGCTTTCCGTCCACAAGGCTCCCTCCCCCTTCTCCACCCCCCCTTCCTTTTTTTGAGGCGACAGAATAAGAAATTAAACACTTGTGGGTTCATTCGAAAGAGTGAATGAAATTGAATAAGCTCTCAGTACTTGAGGCGCACAGCGAGTGCCTGAATGGGGCAAACCTCCTAAGTTGAATGGAGTGTCTTTTGGGACCAATTTGTCTCTTTTCACTCTTTATTCTTCCCTTTCTGCTGACAGATGTACAAAGGCGGAACTGCGCCGTGCAGCTTATCCGCAGGCACCCACAGCAGCTGTCACTTTTGTCGAGCAAGTTAATCAAGCAAATGCCACCATATCCCACTTTCTATAAGGAACAACATGTTATAGACAGTAGTCTTGCTAGAAAGAGACTTTATTTTAACTTTGATTGGCTTGGTTCCTTGGCCCCTCCCAATGCTTCCCCCCTTTTCCCCCCAAAAGGAGGGAGAATGGAGGGATTGTGCCCAAGCCAAAGATTTGGCTGTGATCACATTATAGATTTAATAATAATACTGTGTGACAGGCTGAAGACTGGATTCCAAGTTCTATCCTAAGGACTGAAGGATGCCCTGGGTCTGGGTTTTTTTTTTTTTTTTTTTTGAGCATGATATTGTTTGCACTGGACTGTTAGGCTGTGTGTCTCAAGTTATAAAAAGAAAAGCTGAGGGCAGAAAATAGTATCATGCCACGGATGTCTTGGATTAATTTCATTCTGTTTTCCTTTGTAAAGCAGGTTGCATTATTTACATACTCTTGTAATAAACCCCCTTGCCTGGCCAGGCTTACAAAAGCTGAGCTAAACGCAGAATCACTCATCTTTGTACATCTTGCCATTCGTGAGTTCTTTAAGCTGAGTGCCCAAATTTATTTCTAATGTGCACCAGCACGGGCCATCAGGCCTTCATGTCTCTAGTTCTCTGTAAGCCAAGGGGGGCACGTTTAAGAGAATCCTAGCACGTCTGCATCCACGTCCTCCCGTGCGGTGGTCACCACTAGCTGGTGACTTCCAGAAACCATAGGCAGAAGTGAGCTTTAGTGAACAGTGTACCACTGCTGACCTTGCTGCCACCATGAGCTTGCACTCACTTAGGAAGCTGAATGCCCAAAGCAGACATATTTTCAATAAACAAACTCTTTAGAAACAATGTGGAGAGATGACTTTCTAGTGGCCAAGGGATTTGCTACTTTCAAGGGTTGGCTGACAGCTGACGATCTATCTGGTAAGCTCTTTAAGGCTTCCACACACACACACACACACACACACACAAACACACACACACACACAAACACACACACACACACAAACACACACACACTTCCTTGTTCCCTCCCTCTCTCCCTCCTTCCTTCCTTCCCTTCTTCCTTCCTCTTTTATCACCCTGTCAGACTGTTTATTATAATCTTTGGCTGGAAATAAGTCAAGGAAGGACTTTGGTAAAACCCGATCGCAAACTTTCACATTGCTGACATCTTAGGCATTGTTGGATAATGACCACATAATGATTTAGTTGCAACTACATTTGTGTTACGAATGGATTGTATAACCGTGTTATTCTGTAATTCTGGATTAGTTTCTCCCTCCTGTAAAGCCCCGCTGATCTGTGAAACTTAGTGCCATTGACAACGCAGCTATGTGGGCAGGTCAAAGGAGTCCATGGGGCCTCGTAGGAGACTCTGGGGCATTGTTGCTGAATTATGCCACTTGTGTCAAGGTTTGCTTAAGGAACCTAAGCTGCTACCCTAAACCATTTATCAACTGTCTGGGATGTAATGGTATTGTGTTACCATCATCCCCCTTGCCTCAAATAAACCACAAAACTTTATTCTTATGGGATAAAGGATCTTAGACAGCACCCAGAGGGAAATATAGACTAAAAGCTGAAAGCCTAGGTAGAAGAGGCTTTTGCAGCACATATGGCATGCAAGCTTCCCCACTGTGTTGCGGTCCCTCTCTGCTGAGGATGGGGTTTCACCCTAAAGTGGGGACAGTAGAGCTTCCTGGGGTCTCCCACCTTTAGGTCTAGATTTGCTGGTACAGGTGGAACTCCAGCTTGATGACAAAATCCTCACATTCAGGAAGAGGCTGGGTTTTCATTAAAAAGTCTGCCTGATTAGCTATGCAACTCCCATCATTGTTAGTGGACAAGCCGTGACTAACAAGCTCCTTTCTACCAGGGGGTCACAACTGCAGTTTCTGTCTTGAGAGCTGCTGTGGTAGCAAGCAGGAAAGAATGACTGTGTTACTGTTACATGTGTGGTGGATGGATGTGGGAGGCAGAGCCCTCACTGGATGGGAATTTGGGGCTGCGTATTTGAAGACTATAGTTTTTTTTCTGAAAGATATCATGGTTAGGTGTCTACTTTGCATTAGAAAGAAAGGACTTTGATCTAGGACTGATCACTTCCCTGGCTTCTGAATTTACTGAAGTCAATGTACCTCTCAGTGACTCAACTTCTTTGTCTGTAAAAACCCACCTCAAAAGAAAGTTATGACAGTTACAGAAATGATTACATTAAGTTCCTAGAACCGTACCCTGGTACATAGATGAGTGAGCGAGGGAAGTCGCTCAGTCATGTCCGACTCTTTGCGACCCCATGGACTGTAGCCCACTAGGCTCCTCCATCCATGGGATTCTCCAGGCAAGAATACTGGAGTGGGTTGCCATTTCCTTCTCCATGGTACCCCATAAATATTGGCTTTCATCAGCCTCAGCAGCTGTAAAGCGGGGATCATTAGGTATCTACTTTCTAGGGCTGCGAAGAGGACTTACAAGAAATAACACTTTAAATGGGATGATGTGGTTACCATCAGTGAACAGTCAAGAGATATACCTAAAAGAAAGACTACATAAACTGTATCATTCTTATTAAGCCTGTCGATTATTGGGACTCTTCCTCTCTGTTTGTACCTAGAAAGCAATCCTCTTCCCTCCCTTCACAAGTCCTCTTTGGGACTGACTCACAAAAGCAGCTTTCAGAATGCGTTTTGGGCTGATAAACATTTCAGCCCCATCTTCTTAAGGCATGGGGTGTGACAGGAGGAGCACTGTATTTGGAGTTGGGGAAGTTATTAGCAATACTGGATAACTCACTCACTCTACACCTTCATGATTGGACAGCGTCAGTTGGGGTTAAGCAGGGCAAAGCCAGAGCCCTGAAAGATGTTGGCCCAGATAATGCGATTTGGTTTAGAAAGCTCAGTAAGGCAGAAAATAGACCTAAGGCATTTTAGAAAGTCTATCCAAAGTAGGGGTTGAAAGAGAAACGGTTTTCTAATAAATCTGCAGAATAACTGAAAAGCCAAATGGACCCAAACAATCCATTCCTCATTAAATTAACCAGAATACTATATATTCAAGGCTCCTGAACAAAAAAAGTAAGGTGACAGTTGCAAAAATCCATAGTGAGACATTTAAAGGATTTAATAACTATTTTTGAGTTAGAATTGGAAATTACAAAATCCTTTTAAAAAATCTTTGACAAGGTCCATGAGACAGGCTAGGGATTCATAAATACCTATGTAACACACAGTGACTGAGAGTCCATGGGTGCAATGGTGAGTAAGAGAGAGAATATTGCTGCTCTCAGTGTGGTGGTGGGGGAGGGTGGCAGTGGTGGCAAGGCCAGTTTCAAGAGATGGGGTCCCTGGGACTTGGGGGACTTGGGCAAGCTCTTTTTTGGACCTTAGGTTCCTATCTTAAAAATGGAAATAATAGTACCTTCTTCTATCTCTTTGTATGCTTGCTATATATATATATATATAGAAAGGTTATAAAGTAGTTTTGTTGGCCACAAGATGGAAAGGTTATTACTAGAAATAATAGAACTAAACATGTCTTTTTGACTAAATCAGGCAGGACTTATCAACCTTACTAGTGCTTAAATTTGGGGCCAGATAATTCTCTGTTGTGGGGACTGTCCTGTGTAGTGTCATGCTGACCATCTACCATCAGATCTTAGTAGCACCCCTCCTCCGACCCCAGAGGTGTGACTGTCAAAACGTCTCCAAATCGTTTCCAAATGCAACATGATCCACGGTGCAGAAAATACTGCTCTAAGTCAGTGATTCATGATTGGGCTGAACCTTTGGACTTGTTTAAAAAAACAGATGCTTGAGCTTTATCTTACACCTACTGACTCAGAATCTGTGGCATACAGCTGGAATGAATACATTTTTAAAATAAAAAAACCATATATATATATATATATACACACACACATACACACATATATATATATATATATATATATATAAAACTTCCAAATTCTAAAGCCTCGTCTAAATATGATTCAAAAAACCAGATAATTAACAGAGGGGTATCCTATGTATCTGACCAACATTCCTTAAAATTTCATGTGATTCAAAGAGGAGCCTAACATGACACACAACTGAATACAATGAGATATGATCAATAGGATCCTGGAACAGAAAAAGGACATTAGGTAAAGCTAAAAATGTATGAGAGAACTGTGGCTCAGAAAATATGTAAGTAATTCTTATGTACACTCCTGGTTAACAAGCACATATTAACGACAAAACAATACCTATTAATGTAAAAAGAATTTAGCCCTTAAGATGATGGAGCAGCTGATGCCTACGTGGCAAATATCCAGATGCCTAGACTGGAGTCATCATAACCTGGGTGAAGCTATCACTTAAGTTCTGAAAGGACATCTCCAAACAGAAGTCCTGCCGAGGCTGATGAAGCTAGGATAGTGGTGAGTCAGGGATGCTCCCAGAAGAGCACTGTATAGTGCCTGAGCACAGAATCCTATCTCTTTCTCTTCCCCAAACCCAACCTGCCCAAGCTGGCTCCTCTGGGGTACTATCTCTGCGGCTCCAACCTACAGGACTTTGCTCTAGTTTAAAGCAGATTTTCTCAAGGGAACCCTCCTACACTGTTGGTGGGAATGTAAACTGGTACAGCCACTATGGAAAACAGTTGGAGGTTCCTTAAAAAACTAAAAGTAGAGCTATCATATGATCCAGAAATGCCACTTCTGGGCATATATCTGAAGAAAACTCTGATTTGAAAAGATACATGCACGCCAATGTTTGTAGCAGTATTCTTCACAATAGCCAGGACATGGAAGCAACCTAAGAGTCTATCGACAGATAAACAGATATGGTGTGTGTATGTGTGTATATGAATGTTACTCATCCATAAAAAAGAATGAAATCATACAATAACATGGATTGGATGGACCTAGAGATTCTCATACTAAGTGAAGTAAGTCCTAGAAAGATATATATTATATGGTATCACTTATGTGTGGAATCTAAAATATGGTACAAATGGACTTAGATAATATAAACATACTCAGAGACACAGAAAACAAACTTTTGGTTACCAAAGGGGAAATGGAGTGGGGGAGGGATAAATTATGATTTGGGGGTTAGCAGATACAAACTACTATATATAAAATAGATGAACAAAATCCTACTTATAGCACTGGGAATTATATTCAATATTTTACAATACACCAGAATAGAAAAGAATCTGAAAATTCTCTTTATATAACTCCATCACTTTGCTGACACAGAAAACTGACATAATATTGTAAATCAACTATACTTCAATTAGAAAAAAATTTTTTTTCTTTAGAGATCCTGTAGCACAACTGGGTTCTTTATTCTCTGACTATTTCATCTCTGGTTTTTCAAATTCCTGTTGACAAGGAATGTATCATTACTTTTCTTTGCTGCAAAGCTTGTTTTAGTGTTAGGCAAGAACTTCTATTGGGTTTCATGGTACTACCACTACTGTTGGAGACAGCAACAAGAAGGTGCATTTGTGGAGCAATTTTAATGTGCCAAGCATCATATGGTTTATTCATTGCCTCATTTAGTTGTTCTAATCCAAAGAGGTAGGTACTGTTTTTATCCCTATTTTTAGAGGGGGAAATCGAGGTTACTCAAAGTCACACAACAGGTAAGCAGGCGTAGACCCAAAAACTGACCTTGGGGCTGTCTTACTACAAAGCCTATGCTCTTCATGTCTGCTTGACATAAAGAAGTTAGTTCCTTAAAAACTTGAAAGGACACTTTTTAGTAAAAGGAAGGTGTGGTGATTCATTTAACTGACAAGATTGGAGGTTTATTGAAGTACTGAAGTTTCATGGGAACCACTCATGGATAAGTGTTAAGTTCAAGATGAGAAAGGCTGGTGTTAAAGATTCTTTGGTTTTTATTTTTGAGACCCTAAAAAGATGTCTTTGGATGAAGCTTGTCAAAAGGATTTTGGAGACTAGTTTCTGATAAATCTCCGAAGTCGAGTATTCTTTAGAGACAGAAATCGGAATCCCTTGGTGAGAAAATGATCTGAAGATAATTGCATGATTTTTACCAACATTTAAAGTTAAACAGCCCATATCACTGTAGACAAAGGATTTTTAAATTATCGACATTTTGAGCTAGATAATTCCTTGTTGTGGGGCTGTCCAGTGCAGCCTTCCCGGTCTCTACTCACTAGACGGTAACAGCAACTTTCTATCTGCGACAACTGAAAATGTCTCCAGACATTGTTGAATGGTCTCTGGGAGGTGAAACCACCTCTGGGTTAAAAAAAAAAACACTGGTCTAGTACTCCTCAAATCGGTGAGGTTCCTGATAGCTGGGTCTCTTCTCTTTAACAGGATGCATCCCTAGGCCAAATAATGAACTTTTTGAACAGAAGGAGGTGATGGTTCTCTTCCTTAAAAAAGGTGTAAAACAGGCTCAAGGATTATATAACATGGAGAAAACAACCAATGTTTTGTAATAAATGTAAATGGAAAGTAACCTTTAAAAATTGTAGAAAAAAATTTTAAAAAGCCAAATGAGGGGAAAAGAACCCTACTGATTTAGAGAATTGTACTGGAAAACTCATGAATTTAACTTGGTTTACATATTATTTGTTCTTTGCAAAAAAAAAATTTTTTTATACAAAATATGATAGGATCTTTTATATTCTGGATGGCATGAAGATCTGGTAATTAATAATAATTCCATCCTAGACAAGACCTGGAGATTTGTTGGTATAATGGGCATTAATTAGTCCAGGGATGGTTAGGGTGAAAGATTCTGCCAAAGACAGTCAAGGTGACCCAATGTGGCAAGCCGTGCAACCAATATAAACCTTCTGATACAGGAATATTCATACTGGTGGCAAATTGCTAGACTCCATTAACTGGATTTTTAGTGAACTCAGGAGGAGTTTAACAGAACAGGAAGCTGTTAACTGTTCTCTTCAGAACTGGGAATTTAGGATGAATGAAGTATTCAAGTTGAGCCTTCTTTTCAGGTTTTTGGACACACACAAATAACGTGTAGCCACCTAGTAGAAACAAAAAAAAATTTTTTTTTTAACCAAGGTCCTGATGAAATTATAAAAAGCAAAGCAATTGAGGGAGGTCAAAGTGGGACTCTGTACTGCTGACCTAACTTGCTGCTCTGGATCCCTCCCCTGGGAGCCATGGTGAGGGAGGTGGGGAGTCCTGGATGTCTCACACGCTTGTCCCATCGCTGCACAAAGCCCTCCAAATATAATCTACTTCCAAGACAGACAGAGCCTCTATGTCACCTCTGGGGTTGACAAGTGGACTCTTCGTTGCTGATGCTACACACACTTCTCAAATGTGTGCGATGGCGGTGGCAGAGGGACACATAACACGTAGAAATGTAAGGCTCCCTTGTTCATGTGGCGCATTCACCTCCGGGTCATCCAGATCAGTGGTTCTCAAACAGGAGTCATTCTGGTACCCCGCCCCCTGCTCCCAGGGTACTTCTGGAAACGTCTAGAGGTTGGGTCATTACAGTTGAAAAGGGGTTGCCCCTGGCAACTGGTGGGTAGAAGGCTGCTCAGCATCCTTCAGTACACAGGCCAGCACACCCACAACCAAGAACTATCTGGCTTGAAATGTCAGTAGTGCCGAGAGTGAGAACCTCTGCTCTCTCAGGACCTCTTACAACCTACAAATCGTACAATGAAATCATTTCATTGGTTACCATCAAGCTTTCTGAAAGACGGAAAATAAGATATCACACTGCACCTCACAGAGGGTGAAAACTGTTTCATAAACTTTTGTTGTTGTTGTGTGTATGCATAAATACATACTGGGTTGTTAATATAAAATGTGCTTCCTATTGTGAGTCATAGGCATATAAGAGACTCAGTGATCTTACCCGGTACTTCTCAAACGTTAAGTCAACAGAGGATCTTGTTAAAATGTAGAATCAGATCCGTTTCAGCTGGGGTTGGGCTGCAATTCTGTACTCCCAGAGGAGACAGATGCTGATGGTCCATAGAACCACACTTTGAATAATAAGAACCTAGATGATATTTAAAATCTATTCATTAAAAAATTTTAGGGCAAGCGATTATGACTTAGACATCAAGAGATAGTGAAATCTTATGATAGTAACCTCTACAGAGCACTGCAAGAAGAGAAGTATTTGGGGATTTAGTACATCTCGTATCTTGAAACTCAATGTGATAATATTTGTTCCACAAAATGTGCCTTGGCTACTGTGTGTGTGCCTGTATGTATGGGGTGTGTGTGTGTGTGTGTGTATGCACGTACACATGTGAGTCTGTCACTTACTGCCTTCGTGCCATAAGTCTGTCATAAGAAAAAAACAAACCTTTTCTAAGACACAAAAGTATTGTGTGGGTCATGTTAGCAAGGATACTGTGACCTTAATGTAACAGAGCAATCAGCTTGGCTTCTTAGAATGACTATTGGAACATTCTCCATTGGAAAAGAAAACAAATTAACTGTATTCACCAAATGTCTCTTGGAACACAGAAAGCTGTTCTGATAAAGATACTTAGCAAAACTCTTTGGTAGGCGCAAGCTCCAGAAAAAATTCAAGACTGGTTTTATGTCAAGTTTGCCTGAAAGTAAACGAGATCTATTTCTGTGAATGGCTTCAGAGACAACATCTAGATCAGAAAGAACTACTTGAAGACATGGCCCTGAGATATAAATCTGTAAAAATGATGCTAACAAAAAACAAATACTTCCTTTTGGATAGTAACAGCTCATTTGATACAATTAATCCAACTAATCCAAATCTATTAATGCCTCCTTATCTTTTCTGCACGCAGGACTATTGAAACCTCAGGCATGGAAAGAAGCCTGTGCAACAGAAATGTGTTTCTATACCTAAGACTTGAAATGCAAAATAACTGCTATCATTTACTAGTTATTGTGAAGGATATGTATTTGAAAATAAGATTCACTGCCATAGGGCAACAGAGGCATGAAAACATTCTTCTTTCTATCCCCTCCCATTCCAGTAGAGCTTGCTTTCCATCATGTCAAAGATCACCATTATTCATGCCTTACTCTTTGGGCTTAATATCTGAATAAAACTGCCAATATTCCAACAAGGGGAGAACGAAGTCTTCTTCACCTTAATAGTGGAGCAAATAGCACATCTGCTAAAAGCAGATCTACATGGTGGGAAACAGGGAAGTCATGAAGACACTGGGTCTTTAAGGAGCACTGGATAAAAGTCATGAAAGTGAACTGTTTTCTAATTTCAGCTTGGAACAGTCCCGAGTCTGAGGTTCACTGCAAGAACTCAAACCCTAATCATATGTGTGTGTGTGTTTGTATTTTATATTCCTTATAATGTTACAAATCAAGGTGAGATGGACAGGTTTTCCACTTCTCAACTCCCTCTGACTCTGTGCTCCGTTTCCACATTCTACTTGGGAAACGATACTTGGCCCAGGACATGCCTGAACTGCCAGAGTTTACTTTGGGATTCACGATCAGGTAGAAAAAAAAAAAATCAGTGATCTTTCCTTTCCTGTATTTCCTGATTCATTTTGGATCTGTTTTCCTTTTCAAGTATATATAATCACACAGATTCTCAAGGATATCCTAGGAGCCTGGAGAAAACACTCTTTAGCCTCATCACTGAGGATGATGGGGTTGAGGTCATAGTTCAATTAAAGCTGGATCTGAGGAGTATTGAAAAGCTCAGCTTCAGACTGATTTGAAGAGCTTAATTTCAGATTGATAACCTCAGAGAAAATCCTAGCAGAATTAACCAAGAACCCTTCCAAACGATGTGAGGTGGGGAGTGGGGGAGGCCAGTCTAAGTTCCCAGTCCAAGATTTCACCAAAGCAGTTACAGTGAGATGAGAAACACTGAACTGGGACCTCAGATTTCCTTCTTCAGCTCAGATACCTGTGCCTTAGTGCAGGAAATAAAATCACCATAGCTCTTCATATGGGCAACTTGTTCTTGACCTCTGTGAAGTCCTTGCGGTTTAGCTTTATATTTTAAAACTAGCTTCAGAAATTTTCCTTACATACAGAGAACAGCTTAAAAAAAAAAAACAACCCTGGTTGAATTATGCTGAGTTACTAATTATGTCCAAAAGAGCTACTTGGTTGAATTCAGCTAGATATATATTTTTTTCTCCTCAAATTAGTTCTATGTTTAGATAGTAATAAACTCCTCCAGTCTGCAGAACAATTGGCACGACGGTCCCTTTAAGTCAGGATCATGAAAAAAGGGCCAGTACTGGTAAAAAAGAAATTGAATGTACATCTCCACCAGAAACAACTTGTGGCCCTGAATCACAGCCTGGGTTGCACAAACCAACTATGAAGAATATTTTGGGGACAAGTGGGAAATTCTGAATATGGACAGTGAATTAAATGAACACTGACTGACACTGAAAATCAAGACCATCAACTTAAAAATAGCAATTTTTCCTCACTTACTTTGGTTAAAAGTATATCATATACATAAACAGAAAAAGAATCAAAGAATAAACACTCTGCCTGCTGGACATGTAACATTTTCTTATTTCTGCTTAGCGGTATTTTCTAAATGTCTAAAATGTACATTTGTTTCCTCTGTAATAATAAAAGGTATAGTCACTCCTTCCTATCCTTCCCTTACCCAATCAAAAGGTCAATTATAAGTTATTTGCCAACAACTGCTGCTTTGTTTAGGAGGTACGGCTACGTCATTTCAGAGTCAATGGAATGAACAGATAGTTCTATGAGATGATGATGATAAAAGACCTGTTAGATTTTTAACCATGCCAGTTATATTCATTATGTTCTTCAGTCCTCAAAACAACTGTTAAGAAGTCAGTTTCTTCATAGGTGAGAAAACTGAGGCTTAGAGAGATAAACTAATCAACCTGAAGTTAGACAGCTAAGAAGTGGCAAAAACAGAACCCCTTCTCCTGTCTGGCTTACTTCAAAGCCCCAGCCCTGATCACCATTCTTCTACCTGCTTCAGAACTATGTTTTACCAAAGGTACCAGGCGACTGTACATACTGTAATTCTAAGCACGTTTGGAATTAATGCCTACAAGTGACGGCACGATTCTTACAGCACCTTCACACGGATATGGGGTTTTGTTTAACAAGAGAAAAAGATGCCTGGGAAAACCCTTTCCACTTCAGGGATGCCGATGATGTGATAATAGTGGTGGTGGTGGCGGCGGCTGACACTTACCAAACGCTTCCTGGGCCTGATGCTGGCAGGAGTGCCCAGTGCTCCACCCTCGGAACCATTCCACAGGAAGGTTCTGCTTATTATCATTTCTTACACAGATGAATCAGCTGAAACTCTGAGAGATTAAGTACCTTGTTCATGGTCACCCAGCTTGTGAGGATCAAGGGTGAATTCTGAAGGCTCCAGAAGACAGGCCTGGGCTCACTACCCAAGAACTCCCATGAAGGGGCAGCCAAGCCGGCTTCTTGCTTCTAGAGGAGATAACTCACTGTCTCCGTGTCTTGAACGCCATATGCCTTGATTTTCTTTAATCAGCCCTTAGAACTACAACCTATTCTATTGGTGAATCTTGTATGCTTCTCTCCACTTTTGTTCTTTTGGAGGTAACTGCCCTCTGAGGCATAGCTGGCCACACACGTGACAGATATCACCTAAGAACATAATGTTTCTCTTGCTGCCTGGTCTTCTGTACACTTCCTTCCTCGAGCAGAATGGCTCCTACTTTGATTGATACATGTTCACTTAGGTTGTGCTTTTGTAATTTAATCAGGTTATCTGTGGCATCTTATATAAATAATACAGCAAATATATTTTAATAGGCAGGGGTTTCAGTTTTCAAATTACCCATTTAAAAGGACATATTCACACTCAATTACTGGGCTGACACATAAAGTGGACAAATACATGATTTGATAATGGAACGGCAAATTAAAATCCGTGAAAGGCAGAGAATACAGGGCGGCGGCCCCAACCGAACCTGACTGTGCTGCCTGATTAAGTGCTTACGAGGCGGTGTGGTGAGGGGGCCCTTTCCTGATCTGATAACTGCCACGGAGAAGCCAAATGCAGAGTCAATCTGCAAATACTTAATCCTCCAGAAGGCAGATTAAGTGTATAATTGACCTATATAATCCACGTATCATCTCCAGTCCAATGTTTGCTAGGCCTGGTTCACGGTGACACGGGGGCCCGGGGAAGGCAGTGTGCATGTAGCATTACCCCCAGTGTGGATGCCATCCAAGTTTGAGATGGCTTTTTAATCACTCATCTCCGAGCCTGTGAGGTTTAAGCAGATGAATTCACCCTAAGCACATCTCTTTTAATCCCGATTTTCTTCTCAGTCTGTGTCTTCAAGAAGTACAAGGAGGAAAGAAAATAAATTAATTTTTGTTTAGACCTTGAAATCTTAGGTGCTTCTCTTGATGATCTGATCTCTAATTTCCAAAAGCATGTTTTTGTTTCAGGGGAAATGGTGAATTAATCACCAGAGGTGGGGGGAAGCTATCTGCATGATTTATGGACACTCAAGCTTTAAATCGCTGTCTTCCAGTTATTTCTTGGGCTGTGCTTTCCTTTGCAAGCTGCTGCTTCAGGAATATGGAGATTATTCATCTTCATGTTTTATATTTTCTTTAAAAGTCAGCAATAATTTTCAAAGAGGCCAAGCTCTCACTTGAGTCTGACAGCAATCAGATTCTCTTTTCAGAATTCAGCATCTTTAATATAATTTAGATTCCCTATGATTGTACATAGCATACTTGCTTGCTCTAAACCTCTGCATCTTCCCCCCCAAATATTATAAACTGTTATTTCGAGCAATTAGAACTGGTTTACAAGGGCTCACCATTTTTTTAGCAAAAAAAAAAAATTACAAACATGCAGATGAAAAAATGTACAGCTAAATATCTGAAACACCAAGAAAAACAGTTTAAGGATTCTTTTCCTGTCAGCACTTAATTTTGAACCGATCAGTGTTTTTTTTTTTTTAGGTCCATGACTGAAAAGGTTGCTAGCATTTTATAGGAGGACATGTGAATCAGTGATTAATAAACAGGGAAACTTTCACTGCATTGAAAAGACTTGGTGAGACAACATTATGCTTGACTGTATTTCTTCAATCAACCTAGAAAATGCCTGTTTAAAAAAAAATTTTGGCGAAGATGAATTTGGAAAGCTGTTCTTAAGTTACATAATAAAATAGATAAAAATGCAGAACATTAAATATAGAGCCCCAAATGCTATGCCGATAATCTCCCACAAACACCCAATTCCAGCCAGAAGTACAATGACGAGGAAAAGAAAAACCCCAGCTCAGACAGAGACAGAGAGAAAGAACACGGAGATCGGTGCTTGGATAAAACGGAAGATGCACTCATTAAATGACTGGGTATTAGTCTAAACATTCTCAGGAACAGATACACACTAAAGCCATCCAGACTCTTCCACAAGGTACACTCAGAGGCAAAAAAAAAAGAAAAGAATCCTGAATAATAAGAACTTAAAGGACTTCCCAGGTAAATCAAACTGAGACTTTGAAACACTGTTAAAAATACAACAGGAACTCTGAGAACCCTCCTCTGAATGACAGATGCCAGCAGGAACTATAAAACAGAGAATGACACAATAATCAAAATCAACAACCTCCAAACAGCAAACAATCTCGGAGATACATATTTTCCTCATTCAAAATGCTAATGTTCTATTATTCATTTTTGCCATTTATCAAAATGCAACAATTTGAAAGAGAGACCTCTCAGATCAACAAGTTTTTCTCAATAGCTTTCTGCCAATTGTTTAGAAACCCGCCCCAGGACCACTATCATTAAGAATGAAGTTGAAAGGGTAAATCCACTGTAGCAAGAAATGCAGGGTGAAAGGTTTTACAGACACCCTTTTTGCCTCAATATTCCGATTCCCTTGTGTAGCTTAGTAGACAACGAGGGCCTTCCAGAGCATATATGTAAAGAAACAAACATCCTACTTGAGGAAACAGAAGCCGAAGATAATCAAACATGTTGGTAATCTGATGTTTTGCTGCTAGATTATAGAAAAACAGTAAGTACTGAATTAAATTACTGGGGCTGCATTGTAATGAAGCTTCTTGAGAAGCTCTGGGTTTTATCGAATGACAAATGTTTTAAAATCATGACAGATTCAAGAACTTTTCCTGCACGACATCGGTTAGGTTGCCTAGCACCGATATTCTGTAAATTAGGGGAGCAGGTTATTTGAGAAGTAAGGAAGTAAATGGCACAGAAATTCGCTATCTTGAAATAAAACTGCTGAAAAATTTTTTTCGACAGAGGTGTTCAGTGAATGATTGTAATGGTTAAGTTTTAAACTCAGATATTCAGGGAAGTACAATTAAGATTCCTTTGGAAAAACAGAATTAGGACAACGGGAGATTAAATTGTGGGGATTTTGATAATATTACTGATGCCATTTTATGCTAGTCAGTTTGTAATTCCACAAGGGATTTGACATACTTGTGAATTTCTGAATAACTCTAAACATAATTTGCATTCCGAGAAACATACTCTGTGTATTGTTTCTTTTCATTATTAATTCACACCAATGACCAGAGGGCTTGAATTTGCCTCTGTTCTTCAACAGTTGGGCAAGTCCAGTTTACCATCTGTGCTGGCCAAAGCTACAACCGTACTTTTAAAATCAAGATCCAGTTGTACTTTCCCTTTAAAAAAGCCCCAGAAAAGGACAATCTGCCTTGCTGCCTTTGACAAAGCCACCTTAAAAACATTTTTTCCCCCACCATGTACAACTTCTAATTTAAAAAAAATCAGGAGGAAAAAGTGGCTTGTTTGTCAATGAAATAATAGGCTAAACTGTGGATTCAACATGAAATTCAGTACTAGGTGTCTGAAAGTTTTGGAGAGCACTGGGTTATTCACACACACACTCACACAGAAACACACACACACATGCACACGGGGGCCACACAAAACTGAGAATTAGAAGATACTGATCAAAGAAAAGAAAAAAGGCAACCTAGGCATTGAAAAGAACAACCCCAGGGGCTTCCTGAACATTTGTGGCTTGGAATTTCATTCAGCAGAGATAGGCAGAGAGTTCACACTCCAAAACGCAGACCCAAGCGTGCTGCCTGACTGTTTTCAATGCCTATTGGCTGGGTGATTGGGCCCCAGACACTCCAGGCTTGGTACTTTCATAAAGGCACGCATGCAGAGAAGGGAGAGGACCCGCCGGTGAGCTTTATGCATGTATGAGGCATTCTCAGTGGATGTGGGCCATGCTAGAAGATGTACACAGGAAGATTATTTGATTCTAATTCATGCCACTTGATATAATGTGATAAAACATTTGACATGAGAGATAAGTTCCATTTTAATCTGAGAGAGGACGGGTGGGAATTAAAAAGTAGGAAGGGTTTTCTCGAAGAAAGGTGATGCAGAGGAAAGAGCGATATTGAACACAGAAAGGGGATGATTAGAAAAGAGAAAAAAAAAAGACAGGAGCCTTTTCAACACACGAGGAAAGCAAATGAGCTGGAAGACAAAGCGCAGAAAAGTCAGGAGCTGCAGATTCTTAAGCGGTGCCAACAATGAGCTCACTTAGCCACGGAACAAAAACACACACACACACACACACACACACACAAATTCGATGTAAATTGCTGAACACAATCATGGAAAAAATATAGAAACACGGATTCCATAGTAGACCAAAACATTAATGTTCGAGCTGGCACTCAAAGTACGGAAACCTGGACAGGAGGAGCTCACGCTTCACAAGACAGAAGTAGGCCGTACAATTAGAGCCACACGGAGACAAGGACACCGGCTTCCATGCACTCTGGCCGGGTCTACACTGGCAAATTCGGTGGGAACTTGAAACAAAATATCTGGCTAAATCAGGCAGCCCCATCTGCTTTGGGCTGAAAGAGGCAGAAAATTTGAGACCGAAGCAGATTCCTTTTATTTTTTGCTTTTGACCTCAGTGCTTTGCTTTGGGAGTGCAGATGTAGTCACAGTGGAAGTAAGTTTACTTAGTAACTAGTACCCCTCAGAAATGTGTTCTCTGAACTTCAAGCCAGGTCTGGCAGCCTGATGTAACTGCTCTTTATACCCCTGCTTCTTTTTCCAAATTTTCAAGTGGGTGGGGTGGGAGAGGTGGGGAAGGGACACCCCGGTTTAAAACAGCAAAAGAACAAGGAACTAACATTAAGTGTTTGCCAAAACCCAGGGCTAGCTAAAGATTTCTAATCTTCCGGAAACGCAATCGTCTTTGAAGTGATAACAATGCTACGCTTCCTGCAACAGCTGCATGCCACAGCTGTGAACCACCCTCAGGAGAGGAGCCAGTCGCAGTCTCCCAGACGGCAGGGAGCATCTCCCTAAAGCAGGGCTGGGATGCAAGAAGGGGAACCATGACCCAGGAAGGTCTTTGCCAGTTAGAGGAAGCTGCCACCTCACAAGCTTCGTGCAGGGAGGAGCCGGCACGCTATGTATCACACAGGTGGGAACTGAGACACGGCCACGCCAGGGAGGGTTGGGGACAGACACAGGACAGATAAGAGCCTAAGGTGGAGGGGAAGGAAAAGATTTAGTTTGCATCAGGACCAATCCATTTTCTCAAAATGTGACTTATCCTCCTGTCTCTTTATTTTGTCACATTTTGGAGGGTCTCCTCCTTGGCCTTCAAGGAGGAGAAGGCATTTACTTACATCAAATAACCTTTCTATATACATCTCCTCATTGACCTTATCACGAAGGACATCCTGAGAGTGGCGGACGAAAGTCACGTACGCATCGGCCACGTCCATCCCAGGTTTCTGCAAAGAAACAGGAGAACGTGAACATGGAATTCTCAGACAGTGGCTCTTTCTCGACTACCCCTGCATGCTCTGCCCACTTCACCCTGCCTGGATCCCCAGCACTTCCCCTGGAGTTTGAAACTCTCCCCTAGAGCTGGGAGCGGTCCAGAGCACACCAAATCCAGAGGGTCCACCATATATGGCATCACTATCCACAGCCTGGACTGAGATTCCAGGAACTGAAACTGATATTAAAATCTCCAGCTCTTTCTAGAAATTCAACCTGGCAAGAGGGAGGTTGAGATTGCAGGGTTGTACAGGTGTTTTTTTTTTTTTTTCTTTCCCCCCATTATTATTATTTTTTTCTGGCAAAGATACTCTAATGGATAAATCTTCACCAGATAACAGAGAGATATTCTCTGGTTTTTCTTTTGGTTGAAACCTCCATCAAAAAATACTCAAAAATACTCTATCTTCCACTGTCTGTCCTTAAATAATATTAGAAAAATGACAGCTTTCCCTGATTCCCTCAATTAAAAAAACTGAGGATATGACAAGTAAAAAAATTCCATTTCAATCTATACCACCTCCTACGCAAGTCATATTGTGGGGTAGTTTAACCTGAGTATATAGTGAGTATTTCCTTATTAGTTTACTCATTCAACCAATTGTCTTTCTTCCTGATATAGCTTTAGAGTCCAAGGATTCAAAAAGATGGGGAGGGGGAATTAAATAAATTAGATGTTCTGGAAAGGTAAGCAGGTGGTCTCATTCAGTAGTTTCAAAATCATTTATGGGAATAAAAAGAAAACTAAACTAACAATGCATACTGCCTGAGATGTCGCAATCAAAGTTTTCTCCAAAGAAACCTATTAAAACACTGTAATGTGGGTCATTAGGAGAGCTGCCACAAACCCCTTAAATTTCCACAGTCGATATGTATGTTTGCTAATAACTAAAAAGATTAGTTTTCATTACTGTGACTTTACCTTAGATCACAAAGTATCATTTTTCTACAAGACGTGACTGTCAGGCACTGCAAATTGAAGTTAGTTAACACTTCTGTGTAATTTCCAGGGTGAAAATGAGGAAGGTTTGGAAACAGTAGGACTGTATTTTTTTTTTTTTTTCCTGATACAAAGCAAACAATTATCAAGCAAAGGGCCAATGCCTGGCCCCTGGGATGCTACTAACATTTCTTAACACCTGCTGAAACAATGACAAGGTATTAATTTGAAAAACAATGAGGACAACTCAAAGCCGCAGTAGTCAACTGCTACACTTTCAAGCAATTTTCAGTGAATGGATTGAGCAGGTTGTGTGATGGTCCTATAATTGTTGCAGTTTTATGATACGAAACCATAGAGGTTCTCCAATGAGATGTAAGTGATAGCTATCAGTTCTAAGCTGGCAACTCTCTCCTCCGCTCCCTTTGGCAGCCACACATCACAGGACATCCTCAGTGGGGATGGGGCCCCTACCTGGGGCACTTGAGAAACTTATTATTGTTTCCATTTCTTCCCTGGTGATACTTGTGGCAGACGTTGACTTTTCCTGGATGCGGGCAGCCATCTTAGAGCTAAGATTCAAAGCCAAATTCAGCAGACCTGTTTGTAACCACAATAGCGATCTACAATAACGGTTATTTTCACCCCTCCTCCTCTTTTCACTAAATTGCTGTCCTCAAAGGGGCTTTTCATTTATGCTTTAAAACTCTGAAAATAAATATTAGTGCAGTTCAGCTCACCCAGGTAGTTACAAAACTGAGTTTTTGACTGAGCTTTTATTTTTCTTCATAGCACTCACCAATATCTGACACTGTATAATATATTTAATTGCTTTTTGTCTTCTCCCACTTAGCACATAAGCTCCATGAATACAGGGACCTTATCTGATCTATTGTTTAAATTGTATCCTCAGCACAGGAATGATGGCACATAGTATGTGCTCACTAAATATTTCCCAAATGAACAAAATCATGAATGAATAAGTCTCTGTCCCACTTCCTTATTTAAGCTACTCAGTCACACTACATGGATTTTTTATTTGATCTCCCACACAATGGAGCTTTTGAAAGTCATTTCAACTTCTCTGGGCTTTGGTTATAACCATCTGTAAAATGGGATTAATAATAGCTCTCCTACTTACCTTCAAGGATTGTTATGATCATCAGCTAAAATAATGAAAGTTAAACTGCCTCAAAGGCCATAAATTGCTATTTAAACATAAGCCACTATGATTCTTGACCCCGCATCCCCCGCAAGATTATATCACTTCATGACCTTACCTACCTTTGGAATCTACTTTGGAACCAAGAAGAAAAAAGTTGCTTCAGAGAAACTAATGTCAAAAAAAAAAAAAGACCAAGTCTGCATGAAAATGTGTTTTCTCAAAGTCCTCTGGTCCCCACATTTTTGACCAGCTTTTTGTCCAATTCTGACAAGCCTGTTTTCCATCCTTTGGTGGACCAGGAAGGGCGATGAGGGGACTTATTTGAAACAGAGGTGCTGACAAAAGTTACCACCTTTCCTGATACCCTTAGCTTGTGGGAGAAGGTTGCCAAACTGGAGCATCAGACATGTAGACTCAGCATACACTGAGGTTTGGGGCTGTGAAGGGCTATGTCTTGGGAAGTCCTTGGGGGAGCAGGTCTCTAAATGGCCACTGGGGATCCCTGGTCACAGGGAAAAGGTGCAAGTACTGTCAGTTCCCATTTAAAAGAGGTAGAGAAGG
Source organism: Oryx dammah (assembly GCF_014754425.2). Classification (NCBI taxonomy): domain Eukaryota; kingdom Metazoa; phylum Chordata; class Mammalia; order Artiodactyla; family Bovidae; genus Oryx; species Oryx dammah. The sequence continues at coordinate 21,505,568 of NW_024070193.1, forward strand.
TTGTGCAATGCATTCTAAGCAGGTTTTCAACCAAAATGGTTACACTTGTAACTGTTCACTGACCAACAAGCTAACTTGTAGTTGTAGATGAAAAACATTGTTGGTTGAACAACTGATGTTATTAGATAAATGAAGCTTCCCTTGTGGCTCAGCTGGTAAAGAATCAGCCTGCGATGCGGGAGACCTGGGTTTGATCCCTGGGTTGGGAAGATCCCCTGGAGGAGGGAAAGGCCATCCACTCCAGTGTTCTGGCCTGGACAATTCCACGGTGTCGCAGAGTCGGACACAACTGAGCGACTTTCATTTCACTTTAAACCACATGGCTATCTAGTAGCAATGGGAAAAACTTTATAGGATGGTTTTTAATATTTCACAATTACATTGCTTATTTTAAATGTGCCTTGGACAGACTGACAGCATGAGATGTAGATTTTAAAAAATAATTAAACAAATAATGACCATATAAATCCCCATATAGTTAACTATAATCCATGTGTAGAAGACAATTTGAAGAAGCCACTTGGTGGCTTGGAAGAAATAGGACATTTTAATCATGGTGTGTTCCTCCCAGGATATTTCTGAGCTTGAGGGAAATGAATTAAAATTTCCAGCATCCTAAAGCAATTCTCCAGGCAAGAACACTGGAGTGGGTTGCCATTTCCTTCTCCAATGCGTGAAAGTGAAGTCGCTCAGTCGTGTTTGACTCTTAGCGACCCCATGGACTGCAGCCTACCAGGCTCCTCCGCCCATGGGATTTTCCAGGCAAGAGTACTGGAGTGGGGTGCCATTGCCTTCTCCAAGCCCTAATTAGGAATGCAAATCTGCTCCGTTCTGAAGGGTTGAATACTCCCCCTAAGACAAAGAGATGTGCTTTGGGGATCATGCAATGTTTTGAATGACTGATAATAGCGCTTCTCTCTCTTAGTGTAGATAATTAAGAGACAAATGTCTACAGTAACTAAATACGAGTCCCCACAAGAAACTAAACCAACAAACTGTGTGCCAAAAACTTCACAGGGCAACAGAAGTCAACTCACCAGAACTAGAAACAACTTAAGAGATGATTTTATCCCAGAGTTCTTAAACCTGGCTGCAAATGAGAAGGATATGGGAAGCTATGCCTAGACCCCACACCCAGAGATTCCCCTTTAAGCTGCCGAGCAACCTCATAGTGTTACTTGTAAAAAAAAAAAAACTCCCTATGTTTCCAGTATAGAACAAAGGTCAAGAATCACTGATTTAGCCACTGGATCCCAGAGTTGTGCAGAATACCAGAATCTAGTGGACAGCTTCTTAGAGATCTCCAGGCTTCACCCCAGAATGGCTGAGTCAGAATCTCCGGAGGCAAGGGGCTGGGAATCTCTATTAAAACAGCAAAAACAACTGAAACAAACTGAAAAAGCCTTGCCAACTATCACCTCTGCACATTCTGGTTTGGGGACTACTGATTTAATAGGTGATATTTGCTGGTGAGCTGGTAGACTGGCTCTTCAAGACAAAAACAACCAAACAAAACAACCAACCTTGAAGTGTAATGCTTGACAGTTTTGTGTTGTAAATACTCCCCCCAAGGCTGAGTTTGAGCTACCAACGTGCCCTCACTGAAGGCAGAGTTGGAAGCAAACACACACCACTGACTCTTGGGAGCCAGCGGCTCTGTATCAAGCCGCTAGCGCTTGAAGGTTCATGCACCCGTCAACTCGTCAGGTGACCGTGGCAGCCATGGAACCTCCCTGTGCCTCAGTTTCCTCACGGTGAAACACGATGGTCCTATTACTCCCCTCCTAGGGCTGTTTCGAGAAGTAAATAATTATTGAGAAGTAAACTATTATTTACTCTGGGTGAACAATGTATATATAGTACATGTGTATCCTGTACTAATGTTTTCTGGAAAATTATTTATTAAAACATTTGCTATAATATTATTGTCTGAGCCACCAGGGATTTGCTGCAAAAATACTCTAAGGAACTTAAGTTTAAAGTTGAGCTTTGTCCCCAAGGCGTACTAATAGGTGAAATCATGGTGAAAGAGCACATTTGACATGCCAATTGTCTTTTTCTAATATTCATTAAAATAATTTCTCGGTTTTCCAAAAAAAGATGTTTGTCTATGCACTAAAGGAAATCATATCCGGCAGATGACGTAGTGTTTAAGAACATTAAGGCTCAGCTGTGCCTCTCATGAACCGTGGGATCCTCAGCAAGCCAACCTCTCAGGGCCACGGTTTCCTCATCTCAAAGGGGGAGTGTTGTGAAGGTTAAATGTAAAGTGCTTCGAACAATGCCTCACACACAGAGGTTGTTTATAAGGCTTGGTTGCAGTTTTTGTTCCTATAAGATTGTATATTGTGGGTGGGAAGTGTACCACATTTGGGGACATACTGTATCACTTTCTCTGTCTCCTTAGGCGGGGGAAACTTGGCTAATTGATTTTTGTGCCTTTTGTGTCGACATAGAATCCATTTTGTCCACATCTTGACAATAAATCCGAGCCTGGCTCACAGGAAGTGGGTTGAGCCAAGTGACATTACCAATACTTGACTTTTTTTGACCTCTGCCCCCAATAATTTCAGTTGATAGAACCAACTGCCAAATCAGTTTTTTCCAACATTTAGGTCTTGCCCACCTATTTAAGGATGCCCACCTGTTTAAATCTGTTTAAATCTCATTGGTGAGATCTTCCCTTTGCTTTGAGGTGTAACAGAAAACAGCCTTCAGTTACCAGATCTTTGGGTTGGGGACTATAAACTCCCTTTCTATGACTGCTGAAGCCCAGGCTAGGCCAGGGTGGATGTCAACAATTCATCCCACTTCCTCCCTTGTGCAACAGAAAAGAAGTATCTCCCCCCACCCCACCCTGCTCCTGCTGCAGAAGAGAGTGTCCCATGTATGTGCTATGTAATCTGCAGAGTGAATCTGTGATGTGCGTTTTTATCCCTATTTTAAGGATGGAGAACCAGGCTCAAAAACTTGAGTAGTCTGCTCCCCGTGGACTGGAAGTTTCTACTCTGGGGCTTTTGCGAAAATAAATTACTTCTCTCCTAGCTCCAGGTATGTGAGCTTTTTCTCTTCTCCATTTTAAGGACTATCTCCATGAAGGAGTTGGGGGTCCCCTGATGAGAAGTATTATATAAATTCAAAGCATAATTATTGATTGTACATTCTTTCATTAAACAAACAAAATATATGCTAATGCTAAACTCCCTCCAATTTTCCATTTTGCCATCCTTTGAGAAATAAGCCAATAAACCATTACACACTGAGCTTCCTGGAGAAATGAATTTAAATGTTAATATAAATCCTTTTAGAAAAAAACAAATTTTAACAAATAAGTATTTGAACAAGGAGGGTACTTAACCACGTTCAGAATGAGAAACGCTGAGTACAAGGCCCTTGGTGGCTGTTGAGATAAGCTCTTTAAATTTAATATTTTATAATAGACTCACACCTCTTTTGTTAGAAATGGAGAAACAGAATCATTTTCTTTTCCCCTTTATTGGAATATATTTAAATCTCTCCAATTTTATTTTGCTAATAGGCAGGCCCAAGTCGGTCTATAAATGTATCCTGATTTATCACAGGTAATCCCACACTCTAGCATTCATGTGTAGTACTTAACCTCAATTTAAATGTAAATTTTGGGCAACTTTGAGTGCTTTATCTGTGAACTTGGAGAGCTCTCTTCATTAATGAGGTCTGGACTAATTATAAGCAGTTTTGTAAGGTTTCTTTAAAACAATTGCAGAATTGACCCCAAAATGAACAAATTCCGAATTTATTTGTTTTTAAAAAATGCTGGCATGCTTGTGCAAATTTCTAGCTCAACGCCCTACTCCCAAGGTGTGCACATAGGAGGGGAGGGGAGCCGGATGATAACAGAATGAAATATGCCAGAAAAACCAATGGAGATGGAAACGAAAGTGAATCAGAGTCACCCTCAAATACGATCTCTTTTTCCTGCTGAAAGAAACCATACCCTCTTCTCATCTCAGAACGATTTTACCAGGAAATATTCTTGCCTTCTGGTGATCCAAGTCAGGACTATACAATTTAGTGGCAACTAATGAAAAGAGCACCATCAAAATTCTCATGAAAGCCAACCCCTTCCCCCAAGAAAAACAGTTTTCAAGTACTCACAGGCACATCCACGTATTTGGAAGCTGCCTTCACCTAAGGAGGAAAGGAGAGAATGGAAGTGAGGCTGGTGTTTATGTTTAGCTGTTCACAGCTCGATGCTGTATCACCATCAGAGTTAAAACAATCTGCTGGCAGACAGAGCTGACCAGGAAACACAAGAAAGGTACTAAAACAATAAAATCTGTTTGCTATTTTTTTCTGCAAGCAAGACCCACTGCTTTGGAGAGAAAAAGAGAAAGACAGCAAAGTTTTACTGACACACTGGATCTAGTGTGGGGGTTCTGCATTTTCCTCCCTCCCCTTAAAATAAATTATTATCATTATTATTTTGATGTGGACCATTTTTAAAGTACTCATCAAATTTTTTGCAATATTGCTTTTGTTTATATTTGAATTTTTTGGCTGCAAGCCAAGTAGGATTTTAGCACCCTCCCCTCCCACTGCACCCCAGTATTGGAATCACCACATTCACCCACACGTCTCCCAGGAAAATATCCAAGGGAGTATTTGTCCCTGTTGCTCTTTTCTCAAAGCCACTTCTTAAAATGTCAACTCATAGGGTATATATAAAGTTAACCTTAAAAATGCATTCTAATCTACATTAGGTGGAGACAAATGTGGTCTTATTCCACTTACATGAAATACCTAGAATAGTCAAATTCAAAGTCAGAAAGTACACTCAAAGATGCCAAGGGCTGGGGGTGGGGTGGGGTGGGAGACTGAGGACTTGGTGTTTAACGAGGAGAGTTTCAATTTAGGAAGGTGACAATTTTAGGAGATGGATAATGGTGAGAGTTGTACAACAATGTGAATGTACTTAGTGTTACTGAAGTGTACCATTAAATATGGTTAAAATAATAGGTTTTATATTATGTGACTTTTACCACAATTAAAAACTTAACAACAAAAAAGGAGAAATCAGTGAGCCAATGGGCAGAGTAGAAAGAGTACAGGATTTGGAGTCAAAAGTTCTGTAAGTGACAGAACTGTTAATATTAGTAGTTGACCTTCAGATCATCACTCTGGAGTCCCTTCGCCTAGGTTACTCAATTTCTAGAATAGGGTGACAGTACTGCGTAGTTTGTAGGGTTGATAACCTACCTGATTAAGTGAAAAAAATGTATGAGAAAGTGTTTTGTAAACTTTAAAGTGTAGAATACACACTGATTAGTAAAGTTTTGAGAGGACAATGCATTCTATCTCCTGAAATCACCACCAACACCCTAGATGATTCCCAGAGTATCCTGTTACAGATTCTCTGAGAACCCTACATTTTTTTTTCTTTGCAGCTCTGATTGCAACTGCAATTCAGTCATTTCTCTGCAATGTCTGTCTCCCACACAATGTCATGTCTTGCCCATGGCTATTTCCTGTGACTCATTTAGTATCTGGCTTAGAAAGGGCACTCAGGGAAAATCTGTAGAAGGAAGAAGCAGCTAGTGACCAGCGCTGGCTTCAGGATGCTTAAGGGATAAGCAGACAAGATGGAGAAGTCACTGCAGGAGTCAGTCTGAAAGCCCAAAGGGTTGCATATAAAGCTGGGTGCTTGCAAAGCATGGTGGGTGAAGGAGTGAACCCACTCTGGGCTGTTAAAGAGAGTATGAGGAAAGCTTTCTAGATTTCACATAATTAACATTTTGCTAAATGATTCTCAACCTGAACTATTACCTCTTTATTCCTGTTCTAGAATTTAGTTTGAGCAAGAGGGTGACTCTCCTTTCACGTCTCCTCTATGTACATTAACATTTAACATTTCTATGATGTTTTTCACTTTGCAAAACATTTTCATGTATTGTTTCTTTTTAAGCCAACCTGCAAAAGGGGGGGAGGGCTATTAATCCTATCTATTGACTATTGAGAACATTAAAACCCACTGAATTTAAAAATTTATTTGATCCTGACCTAGGCCAGAAGGCAGAGAAGCCCAACTAAGATGCAGGTCTCCTGAGCCCTAACTTTTCCTTTTGAACTCCCGATCTTCTCACCACCAGTAGAAAGTGTGAGGAAGGTGAGCTTCAGTGGTCAGGCAGGCAGTTGCTGACAAAATTCTTCATCTCAGCTACAAATTGCCTCCTTCGCTCTGTTGAGTGAGTGCTTGGCAGTTGGTAAGAGTTTTGCCACAGCTGAAATGATCAACCTTTCAACACGCCCACTCTTCCCACCAACATGCAGTTTGAACCCAGAAAAGGATACCAGTCAGAGCCTATTCCTTTCAAATCAGATTGGGAAGATAAGGTAAACTCTGTATCCAGATGAAAATCATCCCCTCTGCTACATGCACCAGCACTCAGTTCACGGGTCTTTTTAAAAAAGTTGATAACTGCTGACTTGCACTTAACCTATTAACCTTTCTCCCATCCCATAATAAAAAACAGCACAGAATAAGTTGTGGTCCTATTATTATTTAGAAAGATGTGCTGTATCATTTTTGCTTCTGGCCACTGAACTTGAAGGAGGATGTTGAGGACCCAGGGCGGTCTGGAAGTGTCTTCTACAAGAAAAGTGAAGGAGAAGTGTCTGGAAAAGGAAGGGCTAATGGCAAAGGAAATGAAAACCTTCATGTAGTTCAGTAAGGACCTTCAATGTAGAAGGGTTGAACTAGGTCATGGTAATTCTTGAGCATACAATCAGGAAGGATGAGGAACACAATGGGACTCTAAAGGAAGGTGAAAACAGCTATCTTGGTCCAGCCAGGCGCTGGCTGTCTCTGTGACCGAGGACATTTTGCTGGAGGAGCTCAAGCATGAGGTATGCAGGATGCTCCGACGTGAGCTTTTCCTCGCGCAAGAGATTGCCTCTAAGACTGCTTCCCGTTGTCTGCTGCTCATCTTCTTAAGAGACAGAATGCTGGGACTCCCCTGGTGGTCTAGTGGTTAGGAATCCACATTGCAATGCAGGGACATGGGTTCGATCCCTGGTCCAGGAGGATCTCACCTGTCATGGGGCAACTGAGCCCGTGCACAACTACTGAGCCTGTGCTCTAGAGACCAAGAGGCATAACTGCTGAGCCCATGTGCTGCAACTACTGAGGCCTGGGTGCTCTAGAGCCCATGCTCTGCACCAAGGGAGGCCACCGCAAGAAGAAACCTGGGCACCGCAACTGGAGAGCAGCCCCCGCTTGCTACAGCTAGAGGAAGCCCGTGTGCAGCAAAGAAGACCCAGCACGGCCAAAAATGAATAACTAAGTAAGTTTTTAAAAAAGATAGAAAGCTACTATTAGCTCTGTTTTCTCATTTGTTTGTTTTTCAGTACACATGTCAAGATGTAGCAGAGTAAGTAAGCTGACAGAACCAGGATCGAACCGTGGCCCCTACAGAGCCCTTTCCTGCTTAATGTCAACCTTTATGTGCTGCCTTTTTTTTTTTTTAAGTATCCACAGGACTGTCTTTGGCCAGCTATATGCTAAGTAGAGAGGAAGCACCAGATCCTCCCAACTCAATAGGGATTTCGAATCATTGTCAAGGGTCAGAAAATCTGAGTGCACACCAGGTGACTTTGACCAAGTTAATTAACTTCTGAGCCTACTCTGCAAATGGGACAATTATAATGTTCCTCAAAGGAATATGGAGGGGATTGGACGAGGTAATCCAGCTAAGGGTGAAGAACAGAGCTGCAGATGTGGTAAAAGCTACTACATGTACCTCTTCTTACTCCAACGTTGGATTACTGGTGTAGATCAAGTACCAGCTCCACATCCCAGTGGCCATGGAGACAGTTTCACTGCTCATGTCTAGTCCATGAGCAATTTCTCACCATAAAAAGGATGCTGGAATCTCCCCAGGTTTCCAGCAGGTATCTTAGCTGGTTCTCAGTCTGGTGAACACCATATGCAGTAGACTCCTCTCTAGAACACCGAGGCAGTGTTCTCTTCTACTCCCTTCCTCAGGCTGCCCGAGCCAGGGCACGAGTGGGAGGGCAATTCCCCAAGTCAGGGTGCTCTGTACACTCAATCACATATCCCTAGCACTCTCTAGTACAAAGCTAAGTGCCCTATGGCATAGGAGAAAAGGCTGAGGGAGAGGGGTTTGCCCAGATACCATCCTTTCTCTATAGGGACCCAACTGCCCTCCAAGGGAGAGGCAAGAACTGTGACTTCAGCCGGACTTCATTTCCTAAGACTCCCTACTTTCCCACCATCCCCTTTGGTGGGACAAAGAATGCCTGCCTCCTCTCTAGGAGTATCCATAAACACCCCACCCTCACCTCTTGACCAGACAGAGCCAATTCTGGGTTCAAAAGAGACACACAAACTAGGAGAAGTTGACGGAGACCAAGGGTAAAGGTGGTAAGACCAGCTGATCATATTTGCACAGGTCTTCAGGAAAGAACAATTCTCAGGTCCTGGGCCCTGCATTAGGGGACAGGGATGGAAGCCACTGATGCTTGACTCACGGCCCCTTCCTTGGATGGTGTCTAAATGCACAATCTCTCCAAACACCCAGAATGAGTCATGTCCTCTGCCACGACTCATAATTATAAGTAATATTTCTTGAGTGCTTCCTACTTGCCAGGTGCTGAGTTAGGAAGACTGCACTTGTTATATTTAATCCTCACAACAACCTTTGAAAAAGAATCCTATTAACAGTCCCATTTTACAGCTGACGAAACTGAGGCTGCGAGTAAGGAAGCAATTTGGCTTAAAGTCACACAGGCAGTAAGTTACAGCTTTGAACCTCACATCCCCCAAGCTGTCTATAATCCAGTTTTTAAAAAAAATCTATCAAACCACTTTATTTAACCAGTCATATTTAAGTCCTGTTTCTCACTGTATGTAGACACAACCTAAAATGGCTTTTCCTTGAAAAATATTTGAGGGATTTGAATAATAATCTGTGCCGACTCAGGGCAGAAGGTCCAAAATGGTTTCTCTGGCTTTGAATGTCCCAGCTAATTACCTAGACCCTCCACCTGACTTAGCGTGTGTAGACAGGCTTAATGGTTACTCTATTGAGCTCCCCCATTATTTTTCAGGTGCCCAAAGGTAATCTTTTCATTGAACACTCACCATTCTGGGATTTTCACAATGCTGATGACTAAGGGATTTTCTTCTGCCCGGTCCTAATAAGGGGACCTGAGTTAATCATTGTGTGGCTCTGACAGGGAGCACGGCGGGGGCTTAAACCACTTCTCTTGCTTCATTAGGGGAAAAAGCAACCCAGGTGCAGACCACGAGGACCTCAGGGTTTGATACTATTAAATCAATGCACAGACAAAAAAAAAAAGTGGATTAGGCCCTTTTTGCAAACAGAAATCTGGTGGGTAGGACGCAAAGATGGAAGAAAAAAGAAGTCAGAACAGATACCACTGCATTAGCGACTGCCTGAGTTCTCTTTCTCCTTGCGGTCACTTAAAAACAAAAAAAGACAAAAACCAACCAAGCCAACGATTTATTCTCTGCATGAGCTGACTCCACCCGTTTCTGTTTGACTTCACAAGAGCTCTGAGCTGATTTCTCTGCCTTTGCCTAAAAAATGCTGACCACACTGCTCTTTCAAGGGCCCAGCAATATCTACTTCAATGCTTGGCTTGTGAAATATCTGCTGCAAGGATCATGGTGCTATTTTGCCTCTTTTTCCATTTCCCTAACCAAGAAGACCTTAGAAATCGTTTTTTTTTTTGAGAGTTGAGGCAGTTCAGTATCTCAGTATCATACTTTGTGCCACTATCATCTATAAAATGATTTTATCTTTATTAGTTGAATTTTATCATTTATCACTATCCTCATGTCTAGACTGTAGGCTCCATGAGGAATAAGAATTTCCTTTTTTTCTCCTCACTATCTACAGTGCCTGGTATACGGTAGAGGCTAAATAAAAAATAATCAACAAAGACAGGGGACTCCACTCAACACTCTGTAATCACCTATATGGAAAAGAACCTGAAAAAGAGCAGATATGTGTGTATGTATAACTAAATCACTTTGTTGTATACCTGAAATGAACACAAAATTGTCAATCAACTATATTCCAATATAAAATAAAAAATTTAAAAAGTGTTGAAAGAATGACTTGCTGAGCATGGTACTCTTTATTCTGTATCCAGAATAGAAGCTTCCAGTGCTCTCTGGAATAATGTAATAACTGGTACCCAGTAAGAGCTTAAGAAATATTAGCTAATATTGTTACTAGGGGGTCTAACTCACATGTAGTTAGCTGGGAGCAACTGTACCAAGTGAGTTCTTAGTTGTAGTTTATAGACTAGCAAAAAGGTTGGTAAACTCTTGCCTGTGGGTCAGATCTAGTCTGCTGCCTGTTTTTGTGTGGTTCACAAGTTAAAAATGGTTTTCACATTTTTAAATGAAAGAAAATCAAAAGAAGAATCTTATTCCCTGACATAAGACAGTGACAAGAAACTGACATTTCAGTGTTCATCGATAAAGTTTTACTGGAACACAGCCATACCCATTCATTTACATCTTGCTGATAGCTGCTTTCATGCTACAAGGCAGAGCATGCATTACTGTGACAGAAACTATGCAACTTATAAAGTAAAAAATTTTCACTATCTGGCTCTTTCCAGAAGAAGTTTTCTGACTTCTGGACTAGAACTTGCTTAAGTGGAAGCCATTGGGATGAGGGTGGGGAAAAATCATGAAATGCACATTTCTCATCTCAGTATGACCATTAATGATTTGACTATCTATTTGTCCAGCCTGTTGGCCTCCTGTCCTTATCTATGATAATAGGGAACAGAGCTCAGGGTCTTCTCTGGATTTCTTACAGAAATGCAACTCTTAGGAGGCAGCTGCTAGGAAGGCTGTGAAGCAGGGAACACTTCCCACACCTTGAAAAGTTCATAAATACTCCAGCAGGAAAACACAAGGGTAATAATATTTTAATATTAACAAAAGCTCTGGAAATGAGGCTCCAGGAAAAACTACGGTAACAGGGAAAGGGAAAAAACAACAGAGATAAATGAAGACTCTTTGCACAGGTACTAGATAATGCAGCAGTGGCCAGCAGGCAGAACTGGCAGGGAGATAGCAAGATTACAACAGGCAGTGTGCGCTGCCTAGTCACTCTGTGCCAGGCTCTGTTCTCAGTGCTTTTTATGAACCAGCTCATTAATATTCCCAGTACCTTTGAGATACGTCATCTGTAGCTCTCTGGGCTGTCATGAGATTTAACTAAGATGATACACACATGGGGCATAATAAAGGACACACAAGTGCTCAGTACTTGCTACTGTTACTACTGTTGGAACTGCAGGCTAAATGAGCAGCCTTTCTATTCCATTAGTAAGATCAGCTAATTTGCCTTGCATCCCTACACGTGCCCCTCTGTGTCTTCAGTCTCTAGTTCTTGTGCTCTCTTTTGTTGTGTGGCAGAGATGGAATGGGCTATACAAGCACATAAGCCCCCATGATAAGCATCGCTTAGGCCAGTAACATGGGAGAAACATGAGTCCATCATTAATCGGCAGATTGGAACTATGTGAAAAAGGACGTGGGCATTTCTAACAGGGCTTAGAGGCAGTGTGGAGAAGCAGCTGAGAGCACAGACTCGGGTTAGATGACATGGGGCCAAATTCTAGATCTACCACTTAGTAGACAATTTACTTCACTTTTCTATGCCTCACTTTCCTCATCTATAAAATGAGGATAATAGAACTTTTCATGGAGTAGATGGGTTATTAACTGACTTTTCAGAATAGCTCCTGGTTCACAGTAAGAACTATGCGCCAGCTCTTAATATCATTTCTGTTGGAAAATCAGGTTGTTCTAGGTTGTCAAACCTTTATATTGACCTTGGTCTGGCCCTGCACTATCAGATAGGTACAAGTGGCTATTTAAATTTAGATAACTGAAAAAGAAATGCAACTAAAAATCCAACTTTTTAGTTGAAAGCCACATTTCCAGTACAGGTGGCTATTGTATCAGACAGTTGAGATATAGACTAGCTCTGTCATTGAATAAAGTTCTATTGGACACTTCTGGTCTAGATTCAACAGACATTCATACATATAGGTTATTACATTTTTTAGTGATAAGAATGAAGAAGTGTATCATTCAATTCTCATATCAGAACAAGAGATCAGTTGGAAGAAGAAGCAAGGTGAAGGAAGAAGCGATGGGTGTCAAGAGCCTCATCCTGTGGATGAAACAAGAACTTAAGGTGGATGGGAATTATGATAAAGATTCCAAGGGAGTGCTGGTAATATAGATGCACCTGTAATAGAAGGGAGCTGGGAGGAGAAACAGAGAGGGTAAAGTGAGTAATGCTCTACCTACTATAGCAGGGGAAAAAATCATCTCTATGATCGATAAACCAGAAAGAGCAATTTAAGAACAGCACTTAGAGCTAGGAAGAGAAAAGCCAACTTGTTTAAAAGGGTCCCTTGAGGAATAAGGGATTGAGAGTGGAAAGAGATGGGACTGAGAACTGTTGCTTTTAAAAAATTATTACGGTGTTTCTGTTCTATTTCACATTTCAAATATGTATATTTCTTTCATAAGAAATTATTGCAAAAAGAACAAAACCAGCGATAGAATTTTCAGCATTCTAGCATTTGCAGGAAGACTGTATCTTCTCCAGGGTAACTTCTTCAAGGTTTTTGCTTGACTGAAATCATGTTTCTGAGCAGCAAAACCTAGCAAAACCCCCCCTCAATACATAATCTGGATGCTCTAAGTGCATCTTGGGAAGAGGAATGAATTGCAAGTGCCAACCGAGGGACTGACGGCTTGGGGGAGACAGAATGTGCCAGTGGGTGGATGTACTGGGACTGTGTGTGCGGGTGAGCAGTTGAGCAAACCTCGGTGGCTCTTGCTTGGGGCCAAGTGACAATTACAGTGAAAGCCCCTTCCAGCACTTTCTGAGCACTGGAGCAAAACACAGCCCTGAAGTGGATCTGGAATTGCAGACAGCATGACGGGTTCCCAGAGCTCTGCCACCAGAGGGGCTGAAGTGTTTTCAATGCTTGCTGCAGATCAAGGTTGTTTCTGGCCAACTGGGAAGTGCTGTGCCTGTGTCAGCACCGTACTCATGCCACACAGACACACATTCAGTGTGAGGCCATTTTCCTCTGCTTTCCTTTTTAGGAGGGCAGGATTTTTACCAGATGTGGGAACTGTGACCTCAAAAACTGTTTATGGGTAGGTCATCAGAAGGCCGCTGCTCAGCAAGATAATCACTGGCTTTCAAAATGTGATTCACATTTGAAAGATAAGAGTCAAGCATCAAAATGTTTTCAAATAAAATTTCTCTAAATTGCCTGTAAGTGGAACTTAAAACAATTTTTTTTTCAGATAAGAGAGAGAGAGTATTGGATTCTAAATTCAGACTCTCACTATTGTTTTTTCAATGACTGGCTCTATGAATTTTGGGAAAGCAATTGTCTTTTCACAGACAACACAGAAAGAACACTTGATATAGAGTGAAAGGGAAAGTGTTACTCAATCAGTTGTGCCCGACTCTTTGCCACCCTATGGACTGCAGCCCACCAGGCTCCTTTGTCTATGGGATTTTCCAGGCAAGGATTCTGGAGTGGTTTGCCATTTCTTTCTCCAGGGGATCTTCCCCACTCAGAGATCAAACCCAGGTCTGCACTGCAGGCGGGTTCTTTACCGACTGAGCTACCGGGGAAGTCACTTGACATAAAGTTGTACATAAAAATACGGATGCCTAATTTACAGTATCTAGCCAATTCTTTTCATAACATGTCTTCTCATTTTACAAGTGAAGGAACTATCACTCAGAGAGGTTAAGCTGCTTTCCCCAGGGAACACAGCTAACATAAGGCAAACCTGGGATCTGAACAAAAATGGATCTGACTTCAAAGGATTCATTACTGCATTATGCTGCCCCCTACCCTGCCACACCTTTGTTCACAAAACAATTTACCTAAGTTTGAGGATAAAATCCAGATCATGGCTTATGGATCTACTTTAAAAAGCAAAGAGGGTCTGCGCTCAGTTGCTTCGTTTGTGTCCAACTCTTTGAGACCCTACGGACTGTAACCCTCCAGGCTCTTTTGTCCATGGGATTCTCCAGGCAAGAATACTGGAGTCGGTTGCCATGCCCTCCTCCAGGGATCTTCTTGACTCAGGGATCAAACCTGCGTCTCTTATGTCTCCTGCATTGACAGGCGGGTTCTTTACTACTAGCACCACCTGAGAAGTCCAAGAAGGTAATATTATGATGCTATTCACCTATCATCACAACAAGACTTCATATGTAACAACTGATGGAACTATCATGGATATTCTGAAATAACCTCTGAGGACCACTGGAGAGCTTCAGAGGGACTGGGGGAAGGTAGGAGAGAGCCCAGGCTTCCCTGGAAAGCCTCCTTAGGCAAGAACACGAGTTGCAGGGCTGCTGGTTGATTGCACGGCTTCTGTGCATGTTCATAAATATTGATCGTGATTAAACTATTATCATAGTAATGAGGGTAATAATACCTCCTCCAGCCCATCCCACCACACTACTCTACGTCCCCACCTTTCATCAAACAAAGAGCTGCTGGCACTGCTGGGGAGTTGGGCAAGAGGCAGGGAAATGATCTCTATTAAGCAAAAGCATTCTGTTCCATGCGCTGATTAGGCGCCGCAGCCTCATTAACGAGGAGAATTGTTCGCATCTCCTGTTGCCCAGGGTACTGTGCTCCGAGACTGGGTCCAGGAAGTGTATGTTCTCATCTCTCTTCCCCCCTGGGGCTTCCGAACAGATGCCCGATGGAAGGAGACCTGTTTTTCTTTCCACTCTCCCTCATTTCTGTCCCAACCATTACTTCCCAGGGAGGATTTCTGCAAGGCTCAAGGGCTCCTCCAAAACCACTCTTTCTTCTCATGCTGCTGAGACTCAACAATGGTCACAAGCTTATTATTTCCCTGGCACGAGACTAAGCGATTTATTGGTAATTAACCCTCACACTGGGAGGGGTGATGGTTATTACCCTTTAGAGATGAGGAAATTGAGGCTCAGAGAGGTTTAGTGACTTTTAAAGGACCCCAAGTTGGCAGTGTCATGGAGCAGGTGTGTGAACGCGGGTCCGCTGGACTCCAGGGTCTGTGCCCTCTCAAGGCTACTGAGCTGCTCTTCCATGTGCTTACTGACATGACATCGTCTCACTTTAGGGGAAACGTGGAAATGCAGAATGGAGAGCTTTAATTCTGGAAACTCTCCATGAAGGAATAAAGGCTTGTTTTGATTTGATTATATTGGGACTTCCCTGGTGGTCCAGGGAGTCTGCCTTTCAATGCAGGAGACGCAGGTTTGACCCCTGGTTGGGGAACTAAGACTCCACCTGTCCCAGGACAACTAAGCCCATGCGCCGCCCCCACTGAGCACACCTGCCCTAGTGTCTGTGCTCTGCAACAACAGAACCCACTGCAGGGAGCTCGCACACAGCAACTGCAGAGACTGCTTGCCACAGCGAAGACCCAGCACGGCCAGAAAATAAAGAAGCAACACTAGTAAGGGGGCCCTTGCCCACTTCTGCCATTTTCGGGTTTTATCTTGTAAACACCTCTCAACACCAAGAAGCCCAACTGAATGTAAGCTGTAAGAGGCCAGGGGCCATGTCTTACTCGTGTCCTCGCTTCCACATGGCCCTGGTGCTGAGCCAAGGTAGCCTGTACTGAATGGTAATGTTTCTACACGAGGGCACCACTTGTCACCCCTGCTGCCTTCCCCTATCCCTGCAGCTGCCTCACCTTGAACTCAAGGGTATACAGTGCTTACACTGCTGCTGCCAGAGATAACCTCTTATAGCCAGACTAGGTCTGCTACAGAGTGAAGCATTTTTTCTCCCCCGCATTTTTTTTTCTTTACCGCATCTCAGGTAAAGATCAGGGAAAACAAACACATTGATAAGACGGGAGGTCTGGGTTCTATGTCAAAATGACTTGCTCAAGTCATTTTCCTTCTCTGGTCTCACTGTAAACAACTGCAAAATGGGGTGGCTAGAATGTATTACAACTTCCCAAACTTTTGGCATCGATACCATCTTCCTGATTTGGGCTATTGCCCATGGGCCATCTGTATGTATTGTATTTACTTATTTACTTAATATTCTCCTTTATATTGGCTCACTTTTTAAATACTTAATTCTAAAAAGAAACCTGGTATCACCGCCATAAATGGAAACTCAGTATCACTCTCAAGAAGAGAAGGTAAGTGTAAAAATAAATACAACATACATATGAGGAAGTGATTACTTTCTAGGTAGACGGGGTTGCCTGATAAGGGTGCTGTGTCTGAGGCTGCTCATTCTGTCTCTCCTTTTGTTAGGCATGAAGATCTGAAAATTTGGAGAAGTCTGAGAGGCAAACACTCAAAGGAAACTTTCTCCCTGATAGAAGGATATGGAGGAAAATACAATTAAAAAAGAAATAACTTTCTCACGACTTGACTGGTGTTATTTAATACTGAGTTTTTGCCACATCTGACACCTTCTCACATAACATGTAGACTGTCCGCTACATTTGGTAAATACTCAGTGATACACTAGGAAAGGCTGTCAAAAAGAAGAAGGAGGAGGAGGAAGAAGAGGAAGAAAGGGAAGAAGCAGCAGAAACAGCAGCCTTGGTTGGTAGAATCTGCTAATTTCTGTGGATAAGCACTTTTACTAGGTCAATGTCAAGCTTCCAAGACATCACTAAAGGTGAACATGAAAAGAACTGCAAAGAATTTGCTCTTAACAGCAGGTAGAAACTGAGCACATCACTGGAAACAATGGACCAGAAAATCTCAGGTCCTTGTGTTGTATGGACTCTAGATTGTACCTTTCAGTTAACAGAAATCAAGTCTTTTTAAAAAAAGTCTTCCCTGTTCTACAACTCTAGCTCAATAATTCGCATAGAGCCATCATTTAAAACATGGTGGCTGATTAAGTAACTGACTGTAATACCCAGGACTCAGTGATATTAACCACAGTAACAACCACAAACATACCAGTATTAAAATAAGTACTGAATGCTTGAGTGAAGTCGCTCAGTCCTGTCCAACTCTCTGTGACTCTGAATGCTTATCCCATTGCAGATATATAGCATTTTCTCATTTATTTCTAAAAATACCACATAATCTAGGTATTATTATTCCTATTGTATGGGTCAGTAAATTAAGACAAGAAGTTAATTAAGGTGTTCAAGATTATAATATGGTAAGGGGCAGAACTTGACAAGTAAGTATGGCTTGCTGTATGTTGAAATAAACTTGGCTCAATTTAACATTTGCTTGGAGAATGGAAGATTCAACTCTGGTAACGGAACTATTTTGATTCATAGAGAGGTATTCTAGAGATCATGTATGAATGAAAAGTTCCTAAAGAATTAAAGTGAGAAATGCTAAAAGTATACTAAAGTTAATGGAAAATATCTTTGAGGAATCCAATTTCTGAATATGGAAATGTGCTGAAATGGAAGTTATAAGAACTTATAAGAGAGTTTTGGTTGATTCTGTTACAGGTAGTAGTTTGGGTTGATTAGGAGAAAAGATGCTATGCTAAGGACTGAACCAGTGAGAAAACTGTGGTTAAAAGCATTAGGGTCATTTCAACCTTCCCACAGGTTTAAGTTGAAGGAAGGTTGTTGTTGCTTACTTGCTCAGTCAGTCAGTTCAGTTTTCAGTTGCGTCCAACTCCTTGCAACTCCATGGACAGCAGCACGCCAGGCTTCCCTGTCCATCACCAGCTCCCAGAGCCTACTCAAACTCATGTCCATCGAGTCAGTGATGCCATCCAACCATCTCATCTTCTGTCATCCCCTTCTCCTCCTGCCTTCAATCTTTCCCAGCATCAGGGTCTTTACGTTGAGTCAGTTCTTCGCATCATGTGGCCAAAGTATTGGAGTTCCAGCTTCAGCATCAGTCCTTCCAATGAGTATTCGGGACTGATTTCCTTTAGGATGGCCTGGTTGGATCTCCTTGCAGTCCACAGCACTCTCAAGAGTCTTTTCCAACACCACAGTTCAAAAGCATCAATTCTTTGGCGCTCAGCTTTCTTTACAGTCCAACTCTCACATCCATATATGATCACTGGAAAAACCATAGCTTTGACTAGATGGACCTTTGTTGGCAAAGTAATGTCTCTGCTTTTTAATATCCTGTCCAGGTTGGTCATAACTTTTCTTCCAAGGAGCAAGCATCTTTTAATTTCATGGCTGCAGTCACCATCTGCAGTGATTTTGGGGCCCCCCAAAATAAAGTCTCTGTTTCCATTATTTCCCCATCTATTTGCCATGAAGTGATGGGACTGGATGCCGTGATCTTAGTTTTCTGAATGTTGAGTTTTAAGCCAACTTTTTCACTCTCCTCTTTCACTTTCATCAAGAGGCTCTTTAGTTCTTTACTTGCTAAGTTGTGCCTAATTCTTTGCGACCTCATGGACTGCAGCACATGAGGCTTCCCTGTCCATCACTGTCTCCCAGAGTTTGCTCAAACTCATGTTCATTGCATTGGTGATGCCATCCAACCATCTCATCCTGTCACCCTCTTTTCCTCCTGCCCTCAGTCTTTCCCAGCATCAGGGTCTTTTCCAATGAGTGGGCTCTTTACATCAGGTGATCAAAGTACTAGAGCTTCAGCAGCAGTCCTTCCAATGAATAGTCAAGGTTGAAGGAAGGTTAAGAATGGCTATTTATGGTACCCTCCATAACATGCCAGGTATCATACCAGGCCAATGCTCACTTTGTACCTAACTGTTCCCTCGCGTCTTTGAGGTAGGCATTAGCATCACCACTTTACAGATGAAGAAAGTGAGACTCCAAAATGTTCAATGACTTTCTCACATTTCTGTAAGTCTGGGCTTCACAATCACGTCTCTTCTTCTACCTTTCTGGGGATAAGCTTCCCACTGCATGTGACTCAGGTCTGGTCAGAATCTCTATCTTTTAATTTCAGGACAATTATTTTCTGTTTGAAGCCATGCACAAGTTTGTCAGGCATTTCTCTCATAGCTGACCTTTCTATGACCCTGTAGTTCAGCACCTCATGGTCTAAAGAAAATACTGGGTCCATGTCATGTTCACCCCGAATACTTGGTCTGTTCACTGAAGAATACTAAGGGAGATGGTTAACTTTGGACGCTGACTTTATTTCTTCTGAAGGGCTGCCTTGGACAGCAGGTATGTGAATTGTCACGTGTGTTTTCAACGCATGAACTGGAATGAGGATGATGTCCTACTAGGTGATAAAATTATCTGTCACAGACCCCAAAGTGGATGTCAAGCTCTGAAACACTGGGGAGCAGCTGATGAAAGAAGTCCATAGAAGACACGGCAGATCGGTATTTTACAGTTCTTGAGCATTTCAGGGCAAGCTGTTTTTGTTTGGTCCATGTGAACAAAGCACTTTAGACAACGTAAGTCTTGCCTTTCCACTAGTGGCTCAAAGCTTCAAAACAAGAAGACCGCAAACCCAACACTAGCTTGTAGAAGGCAGCTGGGCTCTCTATGGCCTCTCTTAACTTCTCTGACTGAATCAACTTCCATAATGTCTCTATGCAAACCCTTAAATCCCATAACCACAGGCTCAGGACTAGATCCTTAACTCCATCCAACTCCATCCCTGTCATTTTCCCGCTTTGGCTCTGGCCCTACCCTGAGTCACAATGAACTTCCAGTTTCCAGAATGAAACAGACCTTCGGGGCTTCTCTGGTGGCTCAGACGGTCAAGTGTCTTCCAGAAATGTGGGAAACCCGGGTTCGATCCAGGGTTGGGAAGACACCCTGGAGAAGGAAATGGCAACCCACTCCAGTCCTCTTGCTTGGAAGATTTCATGAATGGAAGAGCCTGGTAGGCTAGAGTCCATGGGGTCACAAAGAGTCGGACACAACTGAGCAACTTCACTTTCACTTTTTACTTTTTTCTTCTCCAAGTCTTTGTACTTTGGACATTCTTTGTTTTCTTCTTTACCAGGTGAGATTTTACTTATCTATTAGACCTCTGCTCAAATGTCTTTCCTCTATGGCCTCCCAGATGAGGCTGGGTCCCTTTGGGCTATGGTCCAATTGCATCAGCTACTCTGCATAATCACTACGCTTGTAAATTACTTGTTGAGAATGTGTCCCTCATAGGAATATACAATAAGAGACAATGTTCCTCTCATTCATTGCTAAGCTCCCAGTGCCTAGCACATAGTAGGTGCTTCATAAACGTGTTGAATGGAGCAGCATAAAACTAAAGATTGTTCAGAAAGCATAAAGGAAGTGGGGAGATGCTGTGTGTCTATCTATTCCTTTGGTTTTACTGCAAAACTAATTGGCTGGTGGGTAAATTATAACATACTTTTGCTGATGAGATGTGAGAAATAGATGACTCTTTCCTTTAAGAATGATCACATACAGTCGATGGTTCTGGGAACAGTCACTAATTACCTTCATCCACGGGTTTCTTAGCTTCTATGTGGAATAACATTCTGGTGATAATTAAGCAGATCTAAGGTGGAGTTTTACCAGCTGGGTAAGACTCAGCTGGGCACATTACTCAACTTATCTCATCTGTTAAATGGGATAATCATCATATCTATTACATAGGGTGACTGTGAGGATTGGATGAGAAAATGCATGTCATTCACTTAGCACTGTGCCTGGCACACGTCATGTTCAAAGCATGGAAGCATTTACTACCATGGCTGGTGCTTCTGTCCAAGGCAGGCACCTCTACTCTGAAGTGCAGAAGCCAAATGACTTGAATCACATGAATCTAGCATCTGATAATTTGATGAGGTTACCCTCTAAGGAAGAACCAAGACCTCTCTGTCTATACCGCCATCACCAGCCCACACTGTAAAAAGCCATTTCTCCCTTGCTGGTGTTCCCTGAAGCCAAAGGAAAAATGGAACGCCAGCAGAGGTAACACTGATAAGTCAGGACCAACCTCAGCCCACGCTACACTTTGAACTGCTTCCTGATCAAACCGTTCTGTGGACATAAGTGAATACCCTTGATCCAGTTCTGGTCCTTGACCGAGCTGGCAGTCATGCTCTCTGGCCTGCCCTCAGGGGCTCTGCACTGAAGCAGTCCAAGCTGCTGCTTCATCTGCAGGAACATCAGCCCTGGCCTCAGATTCTAGCAGGAAGAGAAGCATGTCCACTGCATTTCATATCTAAGTGGCAAAACAATTAAAATGCTGAAAAAAGGGGAAAACGGTGAATGAGGGTAATTTGAGACCTAGGAGACTGGTCAGACAGTGGAGCTGGAGGCCCTCAACAGCCCTAAGGTGGGCTTTATCCTCCCTAACCTGAGCAGTTTCCATGCTATGCTGTGACCATCTCAAATGGATGTGGGTGATGGGGGGGAATCTTAGGTAAATTTTAGGGGGCTTCAGGGAATCTGATGTAATCATTCTGTCTGCTGGCAGTGGGTGCCTCTTACATCCTCCCTTTTCCTTGGAGGCTCCAGAGCGTACAGGGAGAGAGAAGGCTGGCCAAGCTGCAGGGCTTAACCTCCTGAAGCCTCACTTTCATCATCTGCAGGAGAGCCTTGTTGCAGCAGGACTGTTCAGAGGATTCGACAAGAAAAAATATATTTAAAGCACTTAGCCCTGTGCCAGGCACTTAGCAAGTGCTTAAAGGATAGGAGCTGAAGCTCTTGTAGCTATTTTGGACTTTCAAATTCATCTACCATAGCCATCATCAGATTACACTGAGAGGAATTCAAAGCCAAGGGGTGGTCCTGTGTCCCAGGTCACACAGTTTGCTGGTGAGGGACAGAGCTGGGGTCCCACCCCCAGTCTCCCCACCCTATGATGTCTTTCTTCACTAGATCCCTTACTCTCAGGACTCATCTGGCTTAGCTGAGTTCTCCATAAATCATACTTCTCAAGCTTCCCACCTTTGTCCCCTGCAACTGAATCTACCCTCTACTCAATCCCTAAACCCTCCTGATGCTCCTTTCAAAGTACCCTGTGAAAATGTCTTCTCTGCTTTCCTGCCATGTGGCCATGGCAGCTGTTGTTCTGTCCAGAAGCATCTCCTCTCCTTTCTACCCATGTCTGGTCCCTTTAAGTTTGGTTCCTCCATCTCCTCCTTGGAGAGACTATCCAGGACCATCACAGCTGAAGGAACACTGCCCCCCCAGCTTCTCTCTGTCTCCAGTTTGTGGTCTGTACAGCAGTGGCCCCAGCCCCAGTAACTTTATCTTCTTTTTCTTTGTCTCCTATCCTCAGTGTAAGCTCCCAAAGGACAGAGAACATGCCACCCGCACTCACTGCTGGGTCTCTGGCACTGACATGATCCGCAACACACAGGTTTGGGGTAAACACACACCAGGTGAATGAATGCATGAGCCAACAGATGGATTCTAGAAACAACAATTTGGTAACACCTGGAGAGGACCAAGGCAAAGATTTTAACTTGCTGGGAGGACAACCTGGACACCTGTTTGGCCCCCTTCTTGGCCTCCTAAAAGAACAGCGCCAAGCTACCCACAAAGACAGGGAGTCTTCCAGGCAGGCAACCCACACAAAAGCACATCTTGCAGTCGGGGGAAATGGGCGGATGGTTGCTAATTGCGACTTCCAACTGGGCTGATCTTTCAAAAGTTCGAAAGGCGCCTGCCTCCCTAAATCCCGGGCTGCTACCGCTGCTGGGGCTGGAGGAGAGGAGGGGTGTGCCTGGGCGCCTCTCGGGCTGGCACGGAGAAGACACATCTCCTCCTCCCTCCTCCCCCCAGCTCCTCTCCAAGAGAGGAAGC
This sequence comes from Oryx dammah, assembly GCF_014754425.2. Lineage (NCBI taxonomy): Eukaryota > Metazoa > Chordata > Mammalia > Artiodactyla > Bovidae > Oryx > Oryx dammah. Next base: position 21,528,339 of record NW_024070193.1, read on the forward strand.
AATGCAGATGGAGACGAGAAATAAATATTCCTGCCTGCTCTGTGCCACTGCAGACGTTTTCCAAAATGTCTGGCTTGGACCATGAAATCAAGCCCACCCAGGAAAGGAGGCGCTCAGCGGGAGAAAGAGGGGGAAAAGGGTGGCATATTTGTCGGTACTTGTCAGCTTTCTGGGGGGCAGAGCACACGGCTCAGACTTGGCAGCCCCCCCCCACCCCCCCGAGGCGGGGACGCGGTGAGTGCACAGTAATGCTTAAGGAACAGAATCGGAAATGGGAGCGAGTGAAGGAAGCCCTGCCAGGCTGTCGGCAGCATCCCTAAGCCTTTGTCCGCGGTCGCAGGACTCCTGGCTGGTCCCCCTGTCCTTGGTGTCAAGGCGTGGTCCACAGTACCTGCTGCCTCCACGCAGCCCTCCGACCTCCACCCCGCTCTGGGATGGTTAACACCACGGCGCCGCAGGCAGTCTTCAAAGGCTCTATGAGATTCGGGCAGGAGCCCAGGATCCACGTGTGGAGACATTCCTGCCACCTCTCTGCATAGCTCGCCTCCTCCAGCGCTGGAGCACCGGCAGGGATGAGAACACAGGCTGCAAATGATAAGTGGGTGCTTCTGGCCTTGGGGGAGCCGAGAGTGTGGGAGGAGTGTCATTAGGAAGGGAAGTCACAGGCCCACCAACAGCCCTGCAGTGTCCCGCGGTGACAGGAGCTTCACAAGGCGGGCTGCGCGGCTGCAAATGTCTCCCAAAGGGGGGATCGCGAGGCTGAGAATTTCAGCACGAACACTCTGGCATGTGCTGGGTCTTCTTTGCTTCTACCCCTGCTGTGAGAATCCCCCTGGCCCCGTGTTCCTGTCACCTCCGGACCACCTTTCACCAGGTCCCCTGGTAAGCAAGGAATGTTCCCCTGGCATTAGGGTGGGGTCCTCAGAGGACTGAATTCTGCTCCAGGAAGAGCAGAGGGGCTTTTAGGTTTGCACTGGTTCAAATCCAGTACAGCGAAAACAGTTGCTCAAAATGAAGACTCAAAGAAAAGTGGTTCTCTTTTGTGGGTGTCAGGATAGCGTTTTCCAAAAATGCTGCCTGTAGTTCTGCCTCTTTTCACCATTTCCATGACTTCACTGAGGAATGAGAGATTATCTAATATTTCCCACTCGTGTGCCCTGAATCCTTCTTTATGAATCTTTCCTGCTCACATGCCCATCTGCCTTCTAGTGTCAGGCAATTGCCAGATGAATCCCACTCTCTCCAGGAAGCTGTTTGGTGGTGGGGAGAAGCTGGCAGAAGACCTGAGTTCCTGTCCTTATTCTTCCAGCTGCTGTGTGACCTTAGACAGATTACTCCCTGTCTCTGGGCCTTGGTTTTTCGGTTCATCAAAGAAATGGGTTGGATAGGGTTCCTTTCGGCTTTGACACATCATGGGTGGTCCTACTGAGTGAATCAAACTGCTGTTCTCTGTCATCATCCTTTTCCCTTCCCAACTTTGCGAACAGATTCCAGAGACCAAGGCCATCACACTTTAAGGACTAAGTTCAATCCTTACACTTGGGAAGGTCAGAACTGCATATCAAAATAAGCTGGGCACATAGATAAAGTATATACATACAATCTAAAAATTGCTTTAAATGTTTTCTGTCTACATTTCCCTTAATTCCCAGGAAATCTAATGTATGTATTAGGGAAAGACCAAAGCAGGATATATTCGCAAAGAACTTGTAAACATGTATTAAATTTGTAATGTATAATCACCTTCTTAGTTATCTTTTATTAATCAAGGCTGCCATTTACTGAAACCTACTATGTGTTATGACTATGCCAAGTCTTTCACTCACATTATTATCATGATGACAGCTCATTACAGAAGAAATTACCTACTCTCCACTTGCCTACGACATTGGTAGTTGATGTGAATTAACACAGAGAAACATAAAGCGAAAACCAAAGGATGCAATTGCATGCCTCCTACAAACCAGAAGCAAACTCAGGCTCAGAGAGGATGAGACAGCTGCTCTAGATCACACAGCTGGTTAATACAGGTAATGGGATTTGAACCCAGGTCTGCTGGATTCCACAGATGACGATGTGCCTCTTCTCTGGCCCATGCTGGGCTCTGCCTTGGCATTCGATGCCTGTCTAGGAGATTCTTCATCTCCTAGAAGAGAGGTTTTGAAGGACCCATAAATAGCAGGTCCTAAACTGACTGCCTCTCTTACAGTGTTGTGAGAGGAAAACAGCTGGTCTACCAGCCAGCAAAAACCTTGCTGTGAGAAATGGCGAGAAAGCACGTAGCAGCGGTGCCCACCTCACGCAGAAGGAAGGGTGAACTGGTAGCCCATTTAAGCCACCATCTCCATGGATCACTTACCTACAGAGAATGAGTCTGGCTTCTGCCCATGACCTATCACACTTCTGTGTCCATGTGGCATGTTGGCACAGAATTAGAGCTTTTCCGAATGTGTACAGATTGGATCATGCGCAGCAGAAGTTGTAAGCTCCAGTGTCCCCCAAGCCCAGGCCAGTACAGGAATGAGCAAAATGGCAAGGAAAGGGGCTACAGGGAACTGGTAAACACCTCTCTGATCTGTGGGGCCTACCGACTGAGCTCCAGCAGACTGCTGCAATGCACACATGCAGACCGAAGGCTGCCGACTGCCTGCCTTATGAAGAAACCCCCGAATACTGACATCTCTGAGTTCTCTTGATTCTTAAATGTGGGCAGCTAATTCAGTAAAGAAAAGTGTACCGGATATGGTGAGGACCAAACAAAACCTACTTACGAGCTCTATCTGACTCTTAGATCTCTGCTTGGTGAGCACAGACTGGCATACATACATACATATATTAATAATATAATAACATTTAATAGAGACATATATGTCTCTGTGTACGTGCATATACATACATACATATAATTCAAAATTAAATAGAAGTGATTTGGATTACTTGTTGTTATGAACTGTTCTGCTTATTTTCCTGTGTTATATTATACATTAGCAGTTGACCACAATGAACGTATGTATACAAACTTAAACCAAAATGACATAAAAAGCACCTTGCCCCTAAACCCAAACCCAAACTAGAACATAAATCAGGAAAGAAAGAAGCTCTTTACTTACGGTAAATGACAAAAAAGAAGAAAACAAAGTCCCCTCATCATATCTGGACAATTTTGCAAGCACTCCTTCCAGGATTGTAACGAACTAGCAAAATAGCAAAAAGGGAAAAGAATCATTATTTCAAACTATAATTGCTCATAATAAAGAGCAACATTTCCCAACCTCCCAGGGACCAGCAATGAGCTCTTGCTCATTTTTAAGTTCTATTATTTGGTTCCTGTCTTTGGGGAAAGGAAGAGACTGCCTTTACATAGAAATATTTGACTTATTCGGCTTTCTCTTCATTATTATGTGATTGCAAATATAGAGTGTTACAGAAGTGCAAAGTGACAAAATATTATTGAGTTGCATATAGCATGCGATAATATTAAATGCACTTTTCAAAATCCAAAACTGCGCAAAGCAGTTTTTACGTTACATATTAGCACTACATTTAATCCAATCTATTTTTATTTGTATTTTATCAGTAATTTTGGGGAAACAGAAGTTTAGCACTGGCAAATATAAATGTCTTCCCATTCAGCATTACTTAGTTAAAATTCTATAATTCATGAGGGTGACTGAAATAGCTTTATCTGACTTTTATGTTTTATTATGACTCTCACTGCATGTGAAACGAGGGGAAAGGGGGTTTTCATGATGGCAGAATTCCTTATTACCATTTAACTTTCTGTTTTTAAAAAGCTAACTTTGTCAGGGCTGAAAAACAAAACAAATATTTCCTGCATAACCTACTGCAACATTGGGGGACAAATTTTTATTAGGGTAACATATGCCACTTCATCAATTCATCTTCACCGGGCTCACAATCATCAGAAAATCCTTCAGAGCTGCAGCTGGGGGACATACTATCTTGTTTCCTGAGAAATACAAGCACCCAGTGCAACTTTTTAACGTGTTACATTTTAATGGAAACACAGACATAACAAAGCAATATTCACAATGAAACATTTCACCTGAAGCTGAAGGTTACCTTTGCAACCAAGAGTGTTATCATTTCTTTAACAGTTTCTTCAATTAGTTCGTCTATTTTTGAATGGTATTGATGCTAAAGAACACAGAAAGACAAACATTAGCATGTTTGGGAGGTGCTGGCCCTGCATCCATCGGTGATTTTTAGACAACGCAATTTATAAATAAAACGTGGCCAGCAGACCTATTTTATTTCCATAGTCCCAGAAGCAGCTGTAAGATTCTGACTCCATGTCTTTGATGAAGAAAGATCAGAAGCTCTTAAAAAAAAAAAAAAATGACCAGACACGTCGTTCCTTACCCAAAGCTTCTGCCCGCTTTGATATGTGTAGACACACACATTTACAAATAGGATGCAAGGGTGGCTTAACAAATGGTCTGGCAGTGTGTTGATCTGGGTCTCATAAAGCAAGACACCGCACTGATTTAACACAGAGGATGAAAATGATCTTTAGGAAACTGCTGGGTGATGTGACTTTGGGAATCACAAACTCCAAAGGGAATGTGACCAAGACTGACTGATTTTGCACAAACTGTTCTCAAGTTATCAGATCCTTTGGGTTACCGCCTGAAAGCCGCCCAGTTATATCTCCAGGGGTTGACTCAGTCTAAAGGCAAAGCATCTCTCTAGGAACTCCTGTGGCAGTTACTCAGTTTCTTCATTTGTGGAGAAGCAGACCCAGGTTTATAGGTTCTCCTGAGATTGCTAAGCTTTTCAATTTCTCGTACTGCCACTGTCAATTAAAACTTAAATAGTAATGCAAAAACAAATCCCCACACAAACAAAAATCTGCTGTAAATGCCAGGGAAAAAGGAAAAGCGATTTCAACAGAAGATACTGCATGCCAGCTCCTTGACATTTATTAGATCATTTTAGTATCCATTTGAATTATTCCATATTTCCTTAATAAAAAATAACAATGCAAAATATTGCTATTTGGAAAGGAAAATGCACTTACCCACTCTTTAGCAAACTTTCAGAAGGATGATTAATTAGGAACAGAAAAGAAAAGAAACAGTGCAAATAAAAATCAGGACAAAAGGACACATGAGAAAAATAAAAATTAAACAAAGCATCCAAAAAGTTATGAAAACATACATAAATAATAAGCCAGAGAAATGTGGTTTGATATTCTGATAACTGGCAATTAGGAGCAAAGGGATGTGAATTAGGTAAATTCACTTAAAAGTCATAGGTGAATTCTGATTGCAATTGGAAGACTGAGATAAAGTCCCAGTGCAAAGTTGGTAAGTCATGATGTCTAATATGGCTCAGTTTCCTCATCTGCAAAACAAACAGGTACTACTACTATGACCCAGGACCAATGATAAGGGAGGGAAACTAGTAGGGAATGAGGCAAACTCTGTATGAAGACATTCAGCATTATGAATATGATGATAAAGCCGGGGCTAAGTCCTTTCCTGCCAGTCCTGCTCTCAAGCCCCAAAATCTACTTTGAAGATCATACTGAGGGTCTAGATGTGAAAGCATTTTGTCAACTATAATTGCAATTCAAATATTTGTTCAAGGTCATAAAGGAGAAGACAAAGTGAGGGAGCGATCACCATCAGTCATCTCATTTTAGTTTTTTTATATTTATTGAAGGATAACTGCTTTATCATTTTAGTTTTTCATTTTAGTTGATTAGAGGAAAATAAGAACATGAATGGTCCATGTTGGCTCTACTGGTAGCTTGGTGAAACTGGTAAGTGGCATAAACCTTCAGGTAAATGGAAAAACTATTTGCAGGATTCTGTGTTAGATGCACAAAGAAAGATGTCAGAGCAAAAGAATTTCAGGAGTATTGACGAAGCTCCAAATTCATTTTTAGGTCTTGAGATAAGATCCAGAATCACATGCTTACTTTCCCTCCCCATGTGACTGCCTCACTCTGCTAGATTTTCTTTAGAATTACTATAAATGATTCACCTTTATTCAATTAATTATGAGGTTTAACTCAGGAAAGCTAGCTGCAGGCAAAATAATATAATGTGAAATATTAAATGAGGGGCTTCTAACCAAGCAAAGAACATCACTCGGAACAGGAACTCTCTCTCCAAACACTTGGCTGAAATGGCAAACAAAGCCAACAGCAATTACTCTCCACACTCTAAGAAAGAATCAGGCTTGGGCTTTCCTGGTGCTCCAGTGGTTAAGAATCTCCCTGCCAATGCAGGGGACCAGGGTTTGATCCCTGGTCCAGAAGGATCCCAAATGTCTGTGGAGCCTGCGAGCTGCAACTACTCAGCCTGCACACCTAGAGCCTGTGCTGTGTAACAAGAGAAGCAACTGCAAAGAGAAGTCTGCTCATTGCAACTAGAGAGTAGCCCCCGCCTGCTGCAACTAGAGAAAAGTCCCTGCATGGCAACGAAGACACAGGGCAGTCAAATATAAATAAATAAATCTTTTTTTAAAGGAAGATTCAGGCTGTTGATTGGAAGATTAGCAATGTTATTTTGGCTTCAGAAGTGAGAGAACCTCAAACCTTTTCATTCTCTAAGGTATCCAAGCTAAAGTTTATGGAGACATGGGAGCCTCTTCCTACCTTCAATATTTCCATGCGAAACACAGTCCTGAGCATCCTCCAGGGAGAATCACTGTCTCTCCCTTTCTCTCTTGGTGAATATTGGGATCTCCACGCTTCTACATCTTTCTTTTTTTCCTACTTATAAAAAAAGGCTTCTGCCATGATTATTTTGCTTCTGACTTCCACAGGGAAAACTTGAGCATGTTCATCTCTGCCAGTCTATTTCCTCCTATCCTCAGTGGGGCTAGAATTAAACCTCTTGTGAAAGTAGAAATCATATTCACCAAACAAAGTCATGAAACGATGCTCGGAAACATGATTTAGAAACCCAGAACTGCTATCTGGCAGAATTACTACTACAGTTACTAATTGATTACTACAATGTTTACATGTGTGTATACATTCTCTCTGCTGTGCTGTGCTCAGTTGCTCATGTCTGGCTCTTTCTGTCCTTATGGACTGTAGCCCGTCAGGCTCCTGTGTCCATGGGATTGTCCAGGCAAGAATACTGGAGTGGGTTGCCATTTCCTCCTCCAGGGGATCTTCCTGACCCAGGGATCAAACCTGCGTCTCCTGTACTGACAGGTGGATTCTTTACTGCTGAACCACCAGGGAAGCTCTTATATGTAAACTATAATCTGAATTAAATAAAACCTACTTTGGGAAAGGTTGTAGGGCAGGGTAGTTATCTACTCTGTTAATCATGTAGCAAAGGGTTACGTATTAAAGCAGCCCCCATTGCTAGTCAAGTAATTACAAAAACACATGAATTCCTTTCACCGGATTCTTCTGAGACTTATTTGACTTGCTTTTCTGGAGAAAGAGTGACCAAGGAATGTGCCTTCACTCTGTTCTCTCAGGAGATACATTGCTCCCTGCAGATGAGAAGCTCCATGAAGGCATATAGATACTATTGGGGAATCTTTTAATTACCATCCTATCTAGATAGTATTTCCTTGGTGGCTCAGATGGTAAAGAATCTGCCTGCAATGCAGGAGACCCAGCTTCAATCCCTGGGTGGGGAAAGTCCCCTGGAGAAGGGAATGGCTACTGACTCCAGCATTCTTGCCTGGAGAATCCCATGGACAGAGGAGCCTGGAGGACTACAGTCCATGGCATTGCAAAGAGCTAGATATGACTGAATGACCAACACTAGATAATACTAGATTATCTTGTCACAAAATTTCTTGCAGTCAAAGGAACTACCCAATTCTGCCTGTAACCTCAGTCAGTTCAGTTCAGTCGCTCAGTTGTGTCCAACTCTTTGTGACCCCATGGACTGCAGCACGCCAGGCTTCCCTGTCCATCACCAACTCCCAGAGCCTACTCAAACTCACGTCCATCAAGTCGGTGATGCCATCCAACCATCTCATCCTCTGTCGTCCCCTTCTCCTCCCGCCTTCAATCTTTCCCAGCATCAGGGTCTTTTCAAATGAGTCAGTTCTTCGCATCAGGTGGCCAAAGTACTGGGAGTTTCAGCTTCAGCATCAGTCCTTCCAATGAGTATTCGGGACTGATTTCCTTTAGGATGGACTGTTTGGATCTCCTTACAGTTCAAGGGACTCTCAAGAGTCTTTTCCAACATCACAGTTCAAAAACATCAATTCTTCAGTGCTCAGCTTTCTTTACAGTCCAACTCTCACATCCATACATGACCACTGGAAAAACCATAGCTTTGACTAGATGGACCTTTGCTGGCAAAGTAATGTCTCTGCTTTTTAATATGCTGTCTAGGTTGGTCCCAGCTTTTCTTCCAAGCAGCAAGCATCTTTTAATTTCATGGCTGCAGTCACTATCTGCAGTGATTCTGGAGCCCCCCAAAATCAAGTCTCTCAATATTTCCATTGTTTCCCCATCTACTTGCCATGAAGTGGTGGGACCAGATGCCGTGATCTTAGTTTTCTGAATATTGAGTTTTAAGCCAACTTTTTCACTCTCCTCTTTCACTTTCATCAAGAGGCTCTTTAGTTCGTCTTTGCTTTCTGCCATAAGGGTGGTGTCATCTGCATATCTGAGGTTATTGATATTTTTCCCGGCAATCTTTATTCCAGTCTGTAACCTAATATGGTACAAAAGGGGATCCTGCCTACTTTGGCATTTTTCAATCCTCTCTGTTGGTTTTCTTAGGGATTTCTAAGGGCTTCCCTGGTGGCTCAGCTGGTAAAGAACCTGCCTGCAATGTGAGAGACCTGAGTTAGATCCCTGGGTTGGGAAGATCCCCTGGAGAAGGGAACAGCTACCCACTCCAGTATTCTGGCCTGAAGAATTGGACTGTATCGACCATGGGGTCGCAAAGAGTCAGAAATGACTGAGCCACTTTCACAATAATCATAACAATATTTCTAAGTTATATTCTAGGGCACTAGGTTGTGATGACAGCAAGGGAACCACTGATCTTCATTGGCATGAAAAGTTTGGATAGTTTACTTTTGCTTCTGATGAGCTAAGTTGCAACGAATTCACAATCACTTTGTGAAAATTATTCCACTTGACTTCCTGTGCTGCACATTTTGCCTTGTCATGGAACAGATTGTGTGTATGTTGTCTTTCTGTTAAGACCATCTGACCTTGGAAATGAGACGAAAACACACTAGACCAAGTGAGAAACTATTTAATACACAATTTCCTCTCTATTGGGGCTTCACAAATTTTAATGAAAAAATAAATATTTAAGATGGAAAAGTATGGTTAACAAATGTTTCAACAGCTGCCTTTAAATGAGACTTTATCCCAGTGATGAAATTCAGGAAGTGATCTTAAAATTGGAAAACACTGTATCACCTGGTTGGTATCTAGTCCAAAATACCTTAAGGGAGTTGGAATCTAGGTAGAAACAGGTATAAGTAACTAGATATATGAGTTTACTATCAAAATATTCACAAAATGAAAAGAGAGTGAAGTCTCTCAGTTGTGTCTAACTCTTTGTGAGCCCACTGACTGTAGCCTGCCAGGTTACTCCATCCATGGGATTTTCCAGGCCAGAATATTAGAGTGGGTTGCCATTCCCTTCTCCAGGGGATCTTCCTGACCCAGGGATCAAACCCAGGTCTCCTGCATTGCAGGCAGATTCTTCAGTGTCTGAGCCACCAGGGAAACCCCACAAAATGAAAGCTACATAAAAACATTGGACTTCTTTCCACCCAGTATTGTGATGTCTCCAGCCACCCTTGGCCAATCTCACTTTAACAATTGTTTTACTTTGGAGATGAATATCACCATTCTACAAAGTGAGAAAAATTGAGAGATCACTTGCATGAGACTTCCCAATAAAATTCTGGCCAAGGTCATGGCTACAGAGCAAGATGTGTGAAGGAAGTACATATTTACAATGACGTCTGGCTTCATTCTCACTGTTCTCAGTCATTTGGCATTCTAAGGTCAGAAGAGGCCTCATTTCTCACAAGCTGGTCACTTAGGTGTCTCTGATAGTTATATCAGGGAGAAATGGCATAGAAGGTCACTCCAGCATGGCTTGGGAGAGTGACAGGCCTAGGGTAAGAATCACAGACTAGAATACAGTATTGGATGTGCTCTTAATAAAGATCATTTAGTTCAGTTGTCTGTGCAGTAGTTCCAGGAAACTGTGAAACATTTATAAGTGTCAGTTATTGTTTTCATTAAAAAAAAAAAGAAAAGAAAGCATGTGGACTCATTTAGGGGTAAATACATGAAGTTTTTTCTACCACATAAAATAGAATAATGTCCAGAAAGAAGCAGTCACTGCTGTTTAGCCTTGAAAATGTTACTATTTGGGAATATCCAAGACAACTTTCTAATCTTACATACAGAAATTAGGAAGCTTTATCCCCAATTTTGACAAGCTACATACCTCTCAAATGTGTGTTGCGTACTCTCTCATCTGACAAATGACAGCAAGATTGTCAGCGTAAGTGACTTGCTCAACGTCATGTAGTTTGGTAGCTAATGTGTAGAATTCGTATGATTTAGTTACTAAAGCCATTGGACAATTTATTCAAGAAAACCAAGGCTTTGAGATTAAGCCAATGTCATACTACTCTAGCACAGAACAGATTAGTGGTAAAAATAAGAGACGGTCAACTGTGACAAAACAAACTGGTTATTTCTCATCCTATATCTCCAACCAGGGTCTACAGGTTGGCCTGACAAGGCCCTGAAATTGTACAGTGAAATTTATCAAAGTACGTTTTTTTTTTCTCCTGGAAAATGGCTTCATTCACTTCATTAGATTCTTGGTAGGCTGCCTGACAACCCTTCCCTCCACTCCTTCACCCTACTCCCACTACCCTCTCAACTCCAGTTCAAAAAGAAAAGATCAGCGTGACTAGTTCTGTTTGAAAAGATGGTTCAGCCTTGTGACCAGGTAGGCAGGAGTTCTATGATCAAGGCCATAGCTTAGTCAAACTGAAGAGGGACTGTAAAATTGCCAAGGGTAAAGGAAGGCCAATCCTAGGGATACCACCCTTTCCTACCCTGAATGGTGCCATCCTTGTGAAACTCAGTTAAAATGGACATGCCAAGCAACTATGAGGAGAAACAGATAAAATGGATTTAAACATTTTTCTATTTTAAACAATGTTACCAAGAAAGTAAAAAAATAAAAACCAATCCATAGAAGGTAAGAAAATACCTGTAAATCATATATATGATAATGGTCTCATATCCAAAAGATATAAAGAACTCTCATAATCAAACAACAGATAACAACCCAACTGTGAAAAGGAGCAAGAGATTTGAGCAAATAGACATTTCTTTAAAGAAGACATACAAGTGGTCAATATGCTCATGAAAAGATGGCCAACATCACCACAAATCAAAACTATAATGAGATTCTGTGTCATCCACAGTAGGATGGTGATACCAAAAAAGATGGTTAAGAAGTAGTATTGGCTAAGTTATGGAGAAATAGGATTTCTGGTACATTGCTGACAGGAATGTAAAATGGTGCAGCCACTTTGCACAACAGTTTGATTGTTCCTTACAAGGTAAACACAGAGTTACCGTAAGACCCAGCAATTTCACTCTTAGGTATATATCCAAGAGAAGTGAAACAGAGGTCCACATGAAAATGTGGACAGGAATGTTTGCAGAAGCATTACTCGTAGTAGCTAAAAAACAGAAGCAACTCAAATGTCTATCAACTGACGAAGTGATAAACGAAGTGTGGTATATTCATGTAACAGAATATTATTCAGCTATAAAAAGGAAATATGAATACATGCAATAACAATGTGTGATCTTGAAGACACTTTGCTATGTGAAAGAAACCAGATTTTCAAGGGTTACACATGAGATGCCAGTGATATGAAAAGCTCAGAATAGGCAAATCCTTGGAGACTGTAAGTAGAGGGGTGGTTATCTAGTGTTGGGAAGGGAGAGTTGAGGAATTCCTACTAATGGGTCTGAGTTTCTTTTCAGGGGGATGAAAATGTCCTACAACTGACTGTGGTGATGGCTGCACAATTTTGTGAATATACTAAAAATGACTGAATCGTACTCTTTAAAAGGCTGAATTTTATGGTATGTGAATTATATCTCATAATATAAAAAAGCTCAAAGGGAGAAACATTTAGAAGGGATGGTACTTCGGAGTTTGAATTCAAAGGTATTTTAATGAACTTTAGATATCACTAAGAACAGGTTTTTAAAGTAGACTCTGTGAAGCCTATAAGATTGTTCAGAGTCCCCCAGAGAAGTGTGGGTGGGTAGGTGGCTGGTGGGCAGTGAAGAAGTGCAGAGGTGGAGTGGAATATGGTAGCTTGGACTCTGGGCCCCCTATTTCTTGAATTCCTGCCCCCTCCATTTCATCCAGAACAATTTTATTCATTCCATATGCTGGCCTTCTTGGTGAGGTCTGAAGAATCGACAGCTAAAAACAGCCTTAATGAAACTATCCTTTTACAGATGAGGAGACTGAGGTTTGAAGAAGCCGAGTGACTTGATCAGCTCCAGTTTGCAGCACCGCCCAGGGAAAAGAACCAGGGTATGGATGCCCATCTAACCTAAGCCTTTCTCAGGAGGCTGGCTTGTCACACCTCAGCTCTTCTCCATATCTCTTTTTGGATAGTAAGCCTCCAGACCAGTGGTTTTCACAATGGGGTCTCCAGACCAGCCAGCAGCAGCAGCATCACTAGGAAATTTGTCAAAAATACAAATTCTTGGACCACACCCGAGACCTATCGGAAACTCGAGTGGGGTGAGACCCAACAATCTGGGTTTTAAAAAGACTCTGGATGAGTCTGATAGGCACTGAAACTGGATACCTACTGCTCCAGATAGTTCTCATGCAGTGAATAGAGCCAGCAAAGAGAACGACTGGCACCTTGCATTTGAGCGTAGTGCTCAGAACACAGGCCCCCGGGGCAAGGTACCCTACAAGAAAATCCATCAGGAGCAGCAGCTAACAAGGATGGCTGAGGAAGCTGACTTGGAGGGGAAAGAAGGTTAGAGACAGTCTTGCCAGGAAGAGAATACCACCAACCCACATTTAAAAATGGAAGGTGCTGAAAGAGAAAATAAATAACGAATAAGGAGCAAATATAATTTAGTAAAAATTCTGAGCATATAAGGCTGGTATCGAAAGATCTGATTTAGGAGCAATTTATGCCAATTGGCAACAACATGAGAGTTGCCAGAAATGTTTCTGAATTAATTCTAAATTGGTATATGAATATCTAGCTGGCTTAAGGCCATCAGAGAAAAATGATCGTGATAGTCTTTAATCAAGCCCAAGTTGCTGTTTCTTTCTCCTTTACATTTTAAATACCACTTTGGGATTGGAAACTTAGCAAAGGACTAAACTTTTGGTCAGGGAAGATTCACAATCCACTCAGTCTAAGGAAAATGAAAAGCCTGGGATTTCTTGGAAGTTCAAAGCCTGCTGGCTGGGGACTGGGTGGCAGGGTAAGCTACTGCTATACATCCTGGAGGCTGTGTGATGCTAAGAAGAGCTCTCTCCTGCTGCCCAGATGCTCAGGTAATGAAATGCATTTCCCATGTGAAAATTACTTGCATTCTGTCAAACACACCTGCTGGAGATGCCAGCCCAACAGATAAGGTCATCAAGCTTGATCTGACTTAAAGGAACTTTATGGCCACCCCAAGCCCAGCCGAGAATCACTTCCAAGTAACTGGCATAGTCATCAGCACATGCCTTAGAAATTTACTTAACGAACAGACAGCAAACATTCATTTGTGGCTTGATCCATGTTAGAGTGTATTTCTGAAACTAGCAGGCTAGAGTAGATGGAAGGAATTTGTGAAGTTTTCTTCTACATGATCAATGGTGGAGGGGATGAAATCTGTATTTTTTTTTTTTTTTACCTCTTGGCCCATTTCCATGCTGCAAAGTTTTGTTGATTGAGCTTTGGCATCAACCATAACATTAAACATGGTGCATATTGACTGTGGGACTCGGAAATCTGTTGATCGACTGGTTTTTTGCAGCTTAACTTCAAATGCAATCCTGGTTCTATTAAAACAAAGTAGGAAAAGACCGATTCAGCATTCAGATGGCAGCAGGTGGAGGAGACATTTTCTGAGAGGTCAGTGAAAAAGAAAATTGAAGGCTGTAATCAGTTTCAATCGACAATGACTTCACATGTGTTCTTTTAAAAATGACTTTCCCAGCTAAGGAAGCCTATTCACAGAGACAGCCACGTAAACCCTTCCTTTCTCTGCACCACATGGAACACCTGTAGCTCGGCGTATTTCTGTCTATAGTTTACATGCTATGGAGAACCCTAATTGCAGAAGAATGAATGAATGAACAAAAACTCAATTACAGCATTATAGCATATATAAGTTCGCTCACATTTGCAGCTGACTACGTTGAAATACTTCATTACAAAACAACCACCCCCACCCCCTAAAGCAGTTTCTAATGTTAAAAAATCTCATGGTGGGAAATATCTTAAATGACATTATTTTTTCCCTCTATCTGGTTGTGAAAGAGAGAGATATAAAAAAAAAATTCAACAAGTTTATTATATTGCTCTAAAGACTAAAAATATAGGATGGTTACCTTTGGGGAGGAGACTGAAATTAGGAGGAGTGGTCCTGGAGAGTGCTTCTACTATGGTTTTTTTTTTGGCTGTTTCTGGGTTTTTGCAATGTTAAAGTATTGCTTTGCAATAAGATTATATTATTTTTACAAGTAAAAGCATCATAATGTACTTACCATTTTAAGAAGTATACAACGGTGGAAACTTAAAGTGACTTGATTTTGAAATTATGATCCCATCAATGTGCTAACTGCTCACAGGAAAAACCTAGTCTGACATGAGCAGGTGGTAATACAGGGCGGAGATGTAATCCTTGATATCAGCATTGTAAAGGGGGCCAGTTAAGATTTTAAGAGGTTTCAGAGAAGTGGGTCAATGTCATGACATGTCTCTAAAAAAAAAGCACCTGGTTAGTAAGTGGCTTTAATAATGCTCCTTCTGTCTGGTGCATCTTTTGAGCATTGTTCACGGTCAGGTTCTGGAGATCACGCAGCCACCAGGACAGCACTACTTTAAGAGGTATTTGTAGCAGTTTTCTAACAGTGCATAGGGAGGACCACACAGCTAGTTAGCTCAGGAAAGGATGCCAGCTTGCTAACACACCCTGGGTGCATGCAGGGAAGCCAAGTATAATTTCTAAGGTTGGAAGCCCAGTTCTTAAGAAAAAAAAAAAAAAAGAACTAAAAGGAAAAAAAAACCCTTAAAACACTCCTATATATTATATGATCATGTTAAAGATAAATGTATCTTGGCTCCCAAAGACTCGGTGCACTGAAGCTTTCTAATCATGATGATCATTTTAAGCTACGTTGAAAATACATTGCTTTCTGGTTTTGTGAAAAGGGGGCCTGATGCGGACTGACTTGGATAGGTCCCTGCGCTGATCTTCTGAGGTTTGTGTGCCAGTTCCGGCCCCAATTTGAGAAATGGAAATGCTAAATCACTCCCTTACAATGAAGTAATCGTCTTCTGTTTTCACAGGAGAGCTGTTCATAGCCCTTGGTGTGTGTGGCTATGAAAAAAGGAAGCTGAATGCAAAATTAATATGACTGAGAGGGCTCCATGGGATGGAAAAACCAAGGTCAGTTACTACACTGCCTCTCAGAGGGTGGTTAGGGTGCCTTATTTTGTGTGGATCTCACATAAAGGAGACCAGAAGCTCCATCAAATGTATGATTTCGACTGCTGAGAAACTTTGAAATGAATGCCTGATTGACTTTCAGGCACTGAGCATTTACACCTATGTAGTAACGTTCTTGTCCTTCTAGAACAAGACCCTTTTATTCTTTCCCAAAGAGGAAAGCTAACGGTCTAGGCTCTACTCATGTACGTTCTATGTCTTACAACATCCAAGGACTTCTTCAATTTTTAACTGCTGAATCTGGGGGTCTGGGGATGGTATTTGCCGCTATGCTTGCTCTGATCTGCTTTTGTTGGGGCCTCAATTGAAAGGGACATCGGGAAATTTATGTGTCCAGTTTAGGTGTACATGTGAAGCTGACCAACTTCTGTTCACAAAAGGTTACCTAACAGCTGCTATGTGTCAGGCATGAGGAGGGGACCTGAGGAAGGTTAGGAGCTCAGAATGAACAAGATACACTTCCTGCTTTTCAGCAGCCCACAGTCTTGGTGGTGGATGAACCGTAAAGATGTGTGATAAGGGGAATTCCCTGGCAGCCCAGTGGTTAGGACTCCGAACTTTCACAGCAGAGGGCGTGGCAGGTTCAATCCCTGGTTGGGGAACTAAGATCCCGCTAGCCAAGCCATGTGGTGAGGGAGGAAATAGAGTCACTATCTACCTTTTACATCCCTGTGTCTTCCCTTTTCCCTACAGCATCTCGGTATTTCTTACTCCATACTCAGAAGTCTGGCTTCTCAGAAAAGGGCAAACAACTCTTTGTGTACAATTGTGTGAAGAGACCAGAAGCTAGTAAGGCTTCATTCTAGTGCACTGTAGCCAATGTGTAGCTAGAATTGTGCATCTAGTTGTAGATCAAAGGAGAACTTTTCAGCACAGGGAGACTGCCCTGCAAGGATTTTTTGGTGGGTGGTATGGCTTTAGGGAAAGATTTGCTTTTCCTAAAAATGACCATGTAGGAAGTGGGGGGAATCAAAACCTTAAGGAAAGATTTTGACCACTGGTTTGAGAAATAGGCTTGTCTTTGGTTCTACGATTGGGAAGAAAAGAGTAAAACACAAAACCTGAGTCCCTAGGACTTTAAGCTCTTAGAAGTGCCATCAGACAGACACCTGCCCAGAGTCCTCGGTGCACACAGCCCCTTTCCCAATTCCTGCTGTGATGCTCCCCAACCTGGGATTGTGCTGTTCTTTTGCCTTTTTGGCTTCCAGTTCTGATGCTATTCCTTCTCGTCTATTCTTGCAAGATATAAGATACCAGATTCAGATCACTCACAGCCAAACCCAGCCCCCATCACACACAACTGATCCATCAACTCAACTACACAACATCTGGAGATCCAGAGGAGTCTGTGGTGTCTGGGAGACGGGGGGTTTTTGTGAGCGAGGAAAGATAATGAAACAGTTATGGACTGGAAAAGGAACTTGGATGTGTGTCTGGAGATAGACAGGGTGATGATAATGATGTCAAACCAGACAAATCTCCTCTTTCTCTCTGATATTCAGATATAGACACTCCATGAGGGAAGGGATACGATCTCCCACCCTTCTTGGAGTGCCAAGAACTCAGCACTGGGCCTGGCAGACAGGAGGAGCCCAAACAGTTTTTGTTTCCAGTCCTCATTTTCTTATTTCTCTGGAAAGTCTACCTAGAAAGGACAAATGCAGCATCCCCACCTCAATCCCACATGCCATGGTGACAAAATGGGCAATGTGTAGGAAACCAGAGCGCACAAGTAATGTCTCATGCCTCTTTGTTGCTATCTAGTCAGATTGTGGGCAAGATAACTCATGGTCAGCATGTGGTATGTGCTCACAAAACGAACGGTGCTGTGGAGGGCTTGTCCACATCACTGGAGAGTCAAGAGATGCCTGCTCCCTGTGCTTAAAAGAGTGGATTAGTAGGTTCTCCTCTTTGTTTTCAGCCAGCTGTCCACTCACACATACACTCATACATTTAACAACTACATATTAACATTTTGCGCCAGACACTTATGGGTATTAAGGATACAGAGACAAGAAGGACCCTTTCCTCACAGAGCTGAATGAAAACATGGGCAGCCTTAGTTTGTGCCCCCTTTTGTTGGGTTTGGCAAGATGTGGTAAGGTGAACAGAAGCTGCAGTGTGGTCACCACTCCAGGTGACTATGACAAGCAGTCACCTTCTCCCAGACACTCCAAATGACGGCTGACTCAGAGCAGCCACCCAGCCCTTTCTGAGTCAGTGCACAGCGGGGAAGGTGTGCAGAACCTGTCCAGCCACCTGTGCTCACCTTTTGACACAAGATTCGATCATGTCACTTGCCATCAGCTTCAGCCGTTGTTCCAGGTGCTTTCCAAACTCTTCTTCGGGCCAGTGCAAGTCCCGAATGAAGGTCTGCAGGGCATCGAGTTTCCAGAATAGATCTTCTGAAGTGCCTGATCCATTACTGGCAGGATAAAAATGAGAAAACAAGTGTCACCCACTGGCCGAGGGTTCTGCAAAAGCTGACACAGAACAAGGGGGGCGACCAGAAGGCTTAAGGCAAACAGTGGCTTCCACATACAAAACGACGAGTGTTGGCGGTGGAGGTGGGGGCAATCTCCACTAGCAGATTAGAGTTTTACCATACATGACTTAGCAGGCTTTGTTCGGCCAATTATTCCAGACCAGTGAGAAGTCTGAGGACGTGTTGCCCCATCACTCGAACAATGTATGGTAAAAATCAGCCTTCTTTTAATAACCACATTAACATATGTGATGATTCAGATGAAGGCCACGAACCAGGGGGAGAAGTAGGTCTCAACGGATAATAACTACATGGCAACATGCAGTTATTAGAATTCAGGGTTTCATGCATTTCCCCAGCTCCCCTCCAGAGCGGAGGCCTCTTGGAGACTGCACAAGACTTTCAGTTGTAAAAGGACAGTGCTAACAAAGTGGTGAGCGAGGACCCACTTTCTCCCTTGAAGAGCTGGAAAGAAATTAGGGTGACTCAAACCAAGCCGAGTACACCTGGATGCCTTGAATCCGAGATTCTTGCTCAGTTTGGTTATTATTCCAATTTTCATAGACCAGCCCATTGCATGACAGCCCCAGGACAGGGTGGGTTGTGGGGGGAGGTGAGTGGACAAGGAATATTTGCAAAGCTTTAGGGCACAAAACCCGAGCTCCTGTACTGTTGCACCATCTTACCCAGTCCTCTGTACAGATGGAGAAACTGGTCTCGATTCCTTTCTGTACAATGACGTTTAAGAAACATCTACCTGGGGCAGCGACGGAAAGCCTGTGTATGGAAACTGCTCCACCTCCCACCCTCTCAACCTTCTCTGGCTGGCTTCCTCTTTTAAAACAATTCCATTGGGAGCTCTAAAGGGTGGCCACCCCCCACCCCCTTCCTCGCATACCACTAATGCTAACACGGCAATTTATAAAATGTCCAACATACCATGCATTACCACTTGTTCTGACATCGTCTATAGAAACAGATGAGAGTGGGTGTTTCTATTGTGACAGATGCCAGCTGCATTGAATTAATGCTTCAGAGAGAGAAATATAGCTAGTGCATAAGTGCATACACAGCTACTGCGGGGGGGTGGGGGTGGGGTCGGGGGGCAGACTCCCAACATGCCGGGAGGGAGCCCACGGCCTGCACCAACAGGATCACGTTTTCAAGGACAGACCAGTCTGAGGTCAGTACGTAGATGTATCTGACACGGAGGAGCAGGTAACATGGAAACACGTCCTTAAAATGAAAGGTGGCAAAGGAGGAAACTGAAATCATGAAAAGATATAGAATCAGGCATTTCCTGGTGGGTGACTGAGAATCTACACCTTCTTTCAAGATACTGTGGTAGGCACTGTTCAAAAGTGGGGGAATGCATCGTCAAAGTTTGGCCTTCCCCCTATCCTGTCCTAGGCTTGGGAAAAAGAAACCCCAACTTTGTCTAATCTAAACCCCGTTTTGGAACTGCATGGTTGTATGTTTTAAATCATTAAGTACATATGAATGCAATAATTGGTATTTATTACAACAACATTTTGACACCCATCTGGTTTCAGAGTTTCAAAAAATTCTTCTAGGGTTTTTTTTTCTTTTTTCTTTGAAGAGCTTATTATTAAGTTTTGACATGAGGAAAAGAATATTTTCTTTTTATTTTTAAGATAAACTGTTAATGTTAAGGCAATAGCACCAAGATTATTTTGATTGCTGAGCAGTTACCAAAATGTGTTCCCACTCATGCCTTAATTAATTGAACGGAGACCATTATCTGCTTTATTACAATGTCTTGATTCATATCTTTTCAAAAACATGTCACAGAGCATGCACAGAAAGAGGTAAGGGAAGCTTTCAGATATTTATTTTTAAATTTTTAACAGATACTACCTAATCTAACTTTTCATATAGTCATCTTAGCATGAATATGATTTATGGTTTTTTTTTTAAGTTTTTTTTTTTTTCCCTCCCGTATACAAATTTTGGAGGTTTTAATTTGTCTTCAAAAGAAAATCAGACACATTGACCAGATGATTTCTTTGTGAACTTGTGAGCAAATATACGAGTTTTAAAAAAATGTTAGGTGGCTTTGGAGAAGCCAAGTAGAGCAATCATTCTAAAGTTCTGTTCTCTACCTGGATTACTGCAGAAATAAAAACATGGAAGGCCATCTTGATGAATGCGATTCTGAGATTTCAAAACATCACTGCCAGTTTCAGATCATTTTTTATTCCTTTGATAATAACACTTCCCTTTGAAAATATGCCAATTTATTCTTTCAAGAAAAAGCTGATCTGGGCTATAATTAGCTGTGGTCTAAGACAAGGATCAAAGGAGGGTGTAGGATCACTAAACCTTCTTTCACTTATTAAATCATGCATGTGGTTCTAATTTAATTTTCCTGAGGGAGGATTTTGGGGTGCTGGATCTTCTTCTTGCTTAGGAAAGAGGGAGAGAAGATTCATTTCCTAGGCTAGAAGAAATGACTTCTCAACCTCCACCCTTCAAACTACTGGCTTTAAAGGGGTGACCTGACCTCCATGGAAAAAGCCCGTAAATTGCTGGCATTTGAATGAATACAGAGAAAGGCCCTAGCTACACTGAAACCACAGATGATATGCCCATCCCCAATTTAATGGCACTGCATTCTCAGATTCAGAGATCTTCTTGCTACCTAGATCTCAATGCTCCAAATTGTATTATGACCTTGGAACGTCCTTTACATAACATTTACATTACTAAGGCTTGATCCATTCAGAGATTTTTGTTTAGCCCAGAACATACTGTTACTATATTCTGCCATTTGCTGACACCAGAAATATGCTTTATGGTTTAAACATCATCTAGGAATTTTTTATTAACAAAAAAAAACCGAAACCAGCTTCTAGATAGGTGTGCTTTTCTCTCTGATTTGGATCAAGCCAGATGACTGGCCAGCCCAGCAAAGATGTTTCCTGGACTATTTTTGGGTGATTAATTTCTAAAGTCATGTCACCTGGATTAGGAAAAAAACAACAACAAAAAAAGCAAAACATGGGAAGAAGCCTTTTGCAAAGGAATTCAGGAAGTGAAACACAGTTCTCAAACATTCAGTGGGCGTAAGACAAATTGTTAGTGCGGTATATATAGCCAACGTCTTACAAACACACTGCATGCCAGAAATAAACAATATTGTCTCTGTATGATCAGCAAAATATGTCTAATTATCCATCTCCATCTCTGTTATATAGGATGTATAGAAATAAACAATACATATCCATGCCAAGATCACTTAAATTAAATGAGATCTAATGTGAACTGAATACACACTCAGCATCATATATAGCAGCCATCCATGACGGTGCCGAAAAAGTAGGCATTTGTGGGATGCCTAGAGGGATGTTAACTGGTAGATTTGGTACTTTGGGAAGGTTCACATTGGGTAGGTTCACATTGGGTAGATTACTGGTTAAACTCCTGTGGAAGAAACAGACAGAAAGAAAAAATACCATCACAGTGACAATGCAGATGTGGCAGAAGCACGCGACAGTTGTAAATAAACTGGCTAAGTCCACAGAAAGACAACGGCGGAAACGTAAGCGACACATTTCAGAAAGCAGCTTACGGATGGGAGCTGTGGTGTGGCTCAGTTGTTCAGAGAGAAATGATAAAAATTAATGGGAAAAAAATTAACCACAGAGAGACTGAAAAGTGTGGACACTCATGGACACCTTTATACAGTGATGTTACACATGTTATTTCAATGCCTGTGTGAGGGGCCTTTCCGTTCCCAGAGCCACTGCTGGGAGGGTCTGGACCTGTCTCAGACAAAAAACTTTAAGTTGATGGGATTCTTGGCATTGCTGTGGCGAGGGCTGTAGTGAAGTAGCTGGGACTGATAGAAAGGGTAGAACACTCGGATTTTTTCACTCTTGTTTATGAGTTATTTTTGATGGAGGCACATTTCTTAAGTCAGAGAGTAGATACAAGTTGGAGCAGGAAATTCACCCACTTGAACCCAGACATAATGATAGTGGACAAAACCTGAATTCTTTCCAACCCCCTACTTCTGAAGACGGTGTTTGTGCAATGGGGCATCAGGGCTGATGGCAAAGATAAAGGAATTGTGTCAACAAGAATGATTAGATTTGTATAATTTTATAGAACACTTAAAGAAAATGGAGACCTCCCCTCCCAAACTAAGTCTAATTAATGTGGAGAAATGCTTACACTCAAAAAAGGGAAAAAAAATTCCAAATTCAGCTCTTACAGTAAATTCTTTGACCACAAGAGGATTTAAAATGTGGTCTCCTGTTATAAGTAATTACTTCTGAAAGTGAGACAGAGACTGGAGGAAAGGATGACAGGGCCTTGTAGGGGGCTGGGGATATTCTGTTTCTTGATTTGTGTGACTGTCATTTGAATATTAATCAAGTTTTATATTTTCTGTAAAAGGTCAAAATTCAAGTTAAAAAGTAATAAACAATTAAAAATTGTGACCTTGTATCAGGTTTTCTTTTTAAGCAAAGATTGATCAACTGAGGTAATGAAAGAGAGATGGATGGCTTTATGAGTAAAGAAAGGAAGTAAAACAACGAAAACTCCAAAGCGAATCAACCACATCTCTTTGGAGGGACTGTGTCATATACTGCTCAACCAGCTGGCATCGTGCGATTCTGTAGTGGCATTTCAAGGGTGTTCCATCCAGCCAAAGTCACTGGCACAGTGGAGCCCAGCCTAACTTTGCATCTGAGAGGAGCCTTCCTGTTTAAGTGGAGTTGACAGCATTTTGGCAAAGAAGTTGAGGTTTTCTTTTTGGATCTTGCAGAAGAAGAGCAAGTTTTGCCAAAGCAGCTCTGCCCCGGGCAAGCTGTATTTGACTAACACAGCTCTTGCAAAGGCTGGAGCTGCCTCTGGGCTTGCTGAGCGGGGTAAGTCTCCTGATAGGTTTGAAATTTTGGACCCCTGAGATAATCTGGACATCTGTCTCCCTCTAGAAATGAGCTGGCGTTTCATAATGGGAATAGAGCCCTGGATGGTAGATGGAGGAACCTAGGATGCAGAATTGCCAGCCCGGCATCCTCTTCCTTAAGGGAAACAGGTGTCTCAAAGGTTTGTCCTTAACACTTGACATTTGGGGAAAGACAATTACACTTCTCTGCTTGGGACGAAGGGGTGCTCTCGTGGGAATGATCAAGAGCTTAGCTAAAGCTATTAAGTAGAAGGAAAATGGAACTCTGACCTCCATGTTTCTCTGTCTAACTGGGGAATCTGCCTTTGAATTCAGTCCCTGGTGGTTCTCATTCTTAAACACTGCTATGCAATAAACCCGTTGGCGATTTCCACTGAGACATGTGTAAGCCTATATAAGCAAATGTGATCATTAAATGATACACACACTGAATATTGATCAAGGAATTAGAAGATCTTTCGAGATGGCAGCCTGGAAAGTTAAAATGTCAATTCTGAGCAAATTAAAAGTAGCTAGGAATGAATAACATACAAATATATGCAACAGCAACTCAATTTAAACATATTAGTGGAGGGTGGGCACACAAATTAGAAATGAGCTTTGTTTTAAACATGAAAAAATTTAAAATACTTAGATTAATCAAAACATATTGTATTGGCAAAATATGACATTTGGCCAGACTGCTGTACTGGACTCATAGAAACATTCTCGTTCTGTGACATATCCTTGGGATATAGTTTTAAAAGGCTGAAGAAACATGCTTGACATTTCTGATTTTAGCAAAATAACATAGTGTATTACTAATGTTATTGATAATTCATTTGGATATTAATCATCTAAGAGTCAATTTCAAGCATTATATGTGACTCATATATATGTGAAAGGGGGAATTTTCCTATAGCACTCAGGTCTACAGGCTCCTGCAGTGGCTGACGGATATGACAAATTATTACTTTAGAGGCTTGTTCAGCAACTACATAGAAACAAGTCCAGCATACTTCTCTGTAAAAATCATAATTGGGTATCTCTGGATAGTGTAAGAAGTGTAGATTGCAATCATAACAACAGATACATGTTAAAATTTGCTATTGTAACAACATATACATGTTAAAAATTAAGACTCATTCATTTTGGGGACTGCTGAATGAGTTTGGGGACCTTTTTCAGGGTAGCTCCCATTCATGTCAAAGGACTCATCCCTGGAGCACTAGATTAAAATACTCTTAGTTGCTCTCTCACAAAAGGATGAAAATTACAAATGTGTGCACATCTCATCATTTCTATGGATGATAGAGTCATTCCTTACTTCTAGGATTAATTTGGGGGCTTTCCTGGTGGCTCAGATGGTAAAGAATCTGTCTGCAATGCAGGAGGCCTGGGTTCGATTCCTGGGTCGAGAAGATCCCCTGGAAAAGGGCATGGCAACACACTCCAGTATTCTTGCCTGGGGAATTCCATGGACAGAGGAGCCTGGTGGGTTAGAGCCCATGGGATCACAAAGAGTTGGACACAACTGAGTGACTAGCATGCTTATGTCCTGGGCAGAGAGGGTATCGTTGGGTCTTCTCTCAAAGTCTTCTGCTTTAGATTTCTGGATGGGGTTAGATTTAAGACACAGAAAGCCTTCCATTGTATGAACCCTTTGCTGCATGGATACATACAGCAAGATATACTATATACATAGTATGTCTTGTCTTGTCTGTGTGCTCTGAACACTAAAACTTCTCTCCCGGTGTACCCTTAGGTCTAATCCCTACTTTGGTCCATAGGGCACTCTTTGGTATCTTTCTAGAGTTTAGAGGGGGTGTTTCTCAACTTTTTGTTTACTATCACTACCAGCCTTCCCCACAAAAGTCATTTTTTGTGTGTGCATGTTGCTCAGACCCAACCAGATTGAAACGTCCATTCAGGAGAATGTATCTCTTTTTTTCAGTTTATTTTCCCCATAGTTCTCCTGTGGTACTCTTAACAGTTTTCAGCCTGTAAGGGTTTCTTAATAAATATCAGCTAATCAATACCTGGTTACTGAACACCTGCCCTAGGTCCTGTCTGAGGGGTTAGGGAGGCACTGCTGATTAAATGTGCATATGGAATGAATACGGAAAATCAGATTTTCTAGAATGTCACTGTTAGAAAGTCTTGGATATTCCAAGTTTCTGTTTTACAAAGGAGGACACTGAGGATCGAGAAGGTCATTGGATTTGCCCAAGGTCACTTAGCAAGTTATTAGCAGAGTTAAAGAGTTCTGCCTCTTAGTCTAAGATTTGTCTCTTTCATACTAGGACACCTGCATATTGCTATGGTATCTTTGGTCTGACATTTTATTATTATTAAGATATTGACATCGTTAGTAATCTGGGAAAAGACATTATTTTAATACTTCTCACATGTCTATCTCAGGCAGAGAGAGAGAGAGTGCATTTTGAGAAATGAGAAACCCAGTTTTTCTAGTGTGCATGTATCAAGAAGCAGTGTTTAGTTCTACAATTCAGAATCACCGTGACCTGAAAGGGGCAACTGTGAAGTGTGGATTCCTTGTGCTAGGAAGTGAGACTGGAAATGATCTGTCAGCGAAAGAGCCGCAGAGGGCTTTCTGCAAGCTTTAGATTAGACGCTTTCTAAGTTTTCTTCCACATAGGTCAGGATGTCACGACTAGCAACAAACCAACTCTTAAAAGCTGGTAGAAAGAGGTCCATCTGCGAGGACCAGAAGCTCATACTCCAGGGCCACTGGAAGAGTTCTGAACAACCTGCCCAGCTGTGGGTGGCAGCCCTAAGATGTGTCCTGATGGAAACCTCTGAGAGGGCCATGGGCTCCAGCCAGGCTTGCCCTCGAGAGGTTGACTGACTTCAGCTGTGGTGAGAAGCTACGGGATGACATTCTCCACCAAAGCCTGGAGATTCAAATCACGACCACTATCTGGTCAATGGACATGGAGATGCAGCTCCTTTTCTCTTCTTCCAGAGATGGAAGCTCACCTTTTTAGAGAAAGGCAGCAACAAGGACCCAGTCATTTCACCCTTTCTATCAAATGACTTTAGTTGTATGAAAGCCAAATAATGATGCTTTCTTTTCTTTTACAGGACCATATTTTGAAGGAAGAAAAATCTGAAGGATAAAGAATATTTATACTCCTTTCTTAGGAACTTTGTTATATTGGTAGCATTTCCTTGTCAGAGTTCTGTTTTGCTTTAACATTTTAAATATTTTGTTAATTATTGAACAACGTGGGGCTTTAGAGGCACTGACTCCTGTGCAGTTAAAAATTCACATATACGTTTATACTTAGCCCTTGTACCCATAGTTCTTCCCTACCCTCAGTTCCATATCTGTGGATTCAACCAACCTCTGAGTAGAACTGTCATATTTACTACCAGAAAAAAATCCCTGTATTAGTGGACCTGTGCCATTCAAACCCATGCTGTTCAAGAGTCAATTGTACCAGTTTTTCCTGAAGTAAGTTTTACAATGCATTTCTCAGTCATTTTATGTATAACCAGGCGCTATAGCAATGACCTTTGAAAAGTAGAAGAACAGAACTATTTGAGTATAAGAATTGTTTGAGAGAAAGGATGTGGTGTTTGTTTCTGTGCGTGTGCGTGCGTGCGTGCTGCAGGATCACGTGACACAATTAGAGAAGACTGAGCAAACTACCTAAGCCAGCTTATTTTTGAGTACCCTGATGAAAACCATTCCAAAAAGATCATTTTTCACTTGGGGGATAAAAAGGATCTAGAGGTCAGATAGAAGCTCATACTTTCTTTTTACATGGTAAGAAGTAGAGCGATTTATCATATAGGTGTGCTCTCAATTTTGTATTCCCTTTTATACCCTTTATATGTGCCAGGCATTCTGCAGATCTGTTCTGTGGTATCCACATTCTGTTTACAAATCAGCTAATAAAATGTAGGTGATTTCACACAATTTAAATTTAGCTTATGTATTAGCTGGCATTTTCCAATACCTCTACCTACTCTGAAAACCATGTACTATTTAGTATGAATTAAATAAACCACAGTCATATTCATGAGCCCACCCACAGCACAGTTTAGGAGAGAAAAAAGCTACTTAAGGGAAAAACACATCCCTATAAACTATTTTTAGGTTATTAGTCATAAATGATCAACTGTTTGCTAATTTTCAGATCTTTAAATTACTGATCTGAGAGTTCATATTTTATTTATTTCTACCCCTTAAAAACACCCTGTGAGAACATTCCCAGACCAAGACTTCCAATTGTGAAAATGATTCTGAGTCTACTTTTACTTCTGACTGATCACGTATATGTTATGGTGCAGAACGTTTCTGAAGAATTTAACAGGTTAAAAATGACTTCAGGGACATGATCACAGAGCTTCAGCACAGATCTCACATAATGAGTAGAGACGTTTTTAAAACTTAGTTTTACAGATGAGAAGACACTTATGGAGGTTCAAGCCCTTGCCTTCTGGCTAGTAACTGGAGAACGAGCCCCTGCCTCTAGGGCCCTTTAAGAAACAGGAACATCCGGATGCCCATCATTTCCTCCCGTGTGTGCTGATGGTAGCAGCCTTCACCATTTAAACCCAAGTAAGTAAATGCTATTTCAAGACCACTGCTATTTTCAAAATGTGAGTATTACTCATTTTACCCTTTTCTTTTTTCACAACCATTCTGCATGGGACAACTGTCTTGATTCGAGTGAGCACTTAAAAAAATACACTCGTTCATGCTTTATCATCAAAGGTCCCATTTCTATTCTCATGAGTTGAAAGTCAGCAGGGCTGTATTAAGAAACTGTTGTAAACCTGAGAATTATAAGCGAAAATTTATATATATATATATATATGTGTATGTATGTATTTTGGTACTTGCAAATGAAGAGCTATTGCCTATTAACCTGCTCAGTAGGGCAAGTCAAGAGACTTCTTATGTGGCTCAGATGTGGAAAGAGGGGGGGTATGGGTTGAAAAACCTATTTTGCATTGATTCTTTTATGAGTCAGAATCTGATTCAGTGTAATATTAGAAGGGGAGTCTTGATTCAGAAAACTACTGAAAGACAGGGTGCAAGTAAAGGCTTCCAAGTTGAGAGAAGGCTCCTGAACATCTGTTCTGGCGTGCCTGACGGTGCGGCACACACCCCACTTCACTCCATGCTGGTTGCCACACCCCACAGACGTAAAGGACCAAAAGAACAAAATGGTTTTCTTACAGAAAAAAAAAAAAAAAAAAAGAGAATCTAACAGAGCAAAGCTCTTATCAGGCTTTACCGGAGCTTTTCTAAGCCTATCAGAAAATTCCCTCAAGAAGCTCTTCACTTCTCCAGAAAAGGGGTTGGGGGAGGGTCTGAGACTGACCCTCTGGCAGCCTTGAATGACAGCCCTTCTTCCTTGCTGGGGAATGGAGGTGGCACTGATTCTGCAACCCATTTCTAATAGGGTCTATCTGCCAACCAGCTATGGCAACTGTCAAAATCACAACCTATGGGATTTCCTGTGCTTGGTCCTATAGGATAGATATCCTGTTAGGAAAATAAGCAGTAATTCAGAAAGGTCTAGATGAAGCATGGGCAAAAAAGTTTCTGTATTACTGTACTCTCCGAGTTTTGAACTACTTCTCGGAGGCTACCAAGGGTGTTGGGTAGAGGAGGGGGTATGCAGAGTTTCCTAAACATATCTGGCCACAAAGTCCTTTTTTTGAGGAGCATTTCAAAAGCCTAGGCCAAGAAATGACAAACTGGCTCACAGGCCAGCTTCCTGCTTTTGTAAATAAAGTTTTAGGGGAATACAGCTATACTTGTTCATTTACTTATTGTCTGTTGCTGCTTTAGCACTACTGTAGAGTGGAGAGCTTATACAGATCATGTGGCTTAAAAAGCCAAAATATTTACTATCTTGTCTTTCATGAAAAAGTTTGCTGACTCCTTAGACTCCTGTGGAACCCACTTTGGGAAACGTCAATTCCTAGGGGTAAAACCACTAGAGTAAGACACACAGTACAAATATCACAGGCAGGTTTATATCCCATATTGCTTATCTATCCTGTGCAATAAAACAAAGATTTCATTTTATGAAACATTTCTCAACCTCTTCTCCGCTCCCCTCCTTGGACAAGGAGGGTATGAGCATCATAGTTGGGAGTAAGGTGTTTGTTCTCTGTCCATGTAAACAATGAACACCATAAGACACCATTAATCCATTTGTGTATGACTCTCCAGCCATTTGCACCCAAACTCCGATAGTATCAAAAGAGGTTTCCTTACTTGACTGGTTCCCATGACTCCCGCTCAAAGCCCCTGTGAATGGATTGTGCAATTGAGGACTCCATCAAATCCACATATCTAACCACAAGTGGGGCAAACAGGTCTTGCAGGTGTCTGTGAAATTTTCCATTGCACAAATTATCTAGAACAGATAAGCAAAAGCTCAGTAAGAATCCACAGTAGCTTTATCAGCATACAGTGTTGACATAGAGAGGACCGTTTTCTCTTTTAAAAATACTGCTTCTTAAAAAGCCAAAGAGAAGAGGACAAGGACGAGGAGAAGGAGGATGGGAAGGAGGAGGAGAAGAAGCAAAGCAAACGGTACATGAACGGCATCATGCTTCAATCTGGGCGGGGGGATAATGGAATTCAAAAACCTTTTACTCATTTGTGTCACTCTCCAGAAAAGGGAAAAAAAAGAATGCCCCCCTAAAGAACAACAAAAGCAAAAAGTGATACTTTTTTTCCCTTTAGGTTTTCTTTGTACCTGCTCCCTTTCCCCACTTATGTTACCAGGAAGAAAGAATTCTGTATCCCTTCTTTCCTTCATCATTCTGAGGACGACGGTCTACTTTGTGGCTATGTGGTGCTCTAAGACACTCTGAAACACCTAGGTGTTACTTAGCTTGAAATTGTTTTTCATCTAGGAAGCATCTTTTGATTAAAATTTCAAAATGTGTAGAGCTGAAGTTAATTAGCTTATTCAAGAGCAAATAAAACACATGGGCATGGGCACCCCTTTCTCACTGAGCTTGGGTTTTTCTGCCTAGTGAAGAGAGGGCTTCCTTGCAACAGGATACTTGCTGGAAGAAAGGGAATTTTATCAGCTGTAACCTTTTTTTTTTTCCTTTAAAGTAATCATAAAACTCGGAAGAGCTGTTTCCAACATGTAGCCTGCCTGGGATAAACACATTTTAGTCATCAGTTATCTGTACACTACTTAAGAAAGACAAACAATCAAAGATGATACATACAATCAGTCCGGAGAAAATCATTCAGCAGCTGAAACAGTGGGAAACTGTCCCACGTGTCTGGGGGCTGCACTTCCAACGCTGCATCCATGTCCACTGCAAAGAGTGACAGGAACGTCTCGGCATGTTCCACCATCAAGTCTGACCACCACGCGAAGGCCTTTGAGATGTGGCAGAAAAACAACAGGTAAAGAGGTGATGAGCTTTTTGTCTCCGACCTAAGATGTGACGTCAAGCCCTGGCTGTTAAAGACTGTGCATCCAGCAGGGTTTGGTAATTTTATTGTAAAGAGAACAGCACTTTTGGATATAGCTGCGCCTCTATGTGGTCCAGGGCAATGTTTTTCATGAGTCCAGGCCTGCTTTAGAAATCTGCAGCTGTAGAAATGACAGGCACAGAACTTCTGTTCAATTTACAATAACTCAGTACCTTTTGAGTCATGCTCTTTATCACTCTTGTTGACTAGTTCTTGCTCTAAAGTATTAGAATTTGGGAGTTTCTTCACTGTGTTTATGGGTTTTCTGCTGGTCTAACTTGAAAATTGGTAATTATTGTTTATTATCTCTACACATCTGGGGCTTGTCTGTGGTTTCATACAAGCTTAGCAACTCACGTTTTCCCTACATGTTAGAAATGTTACTCCTATTTCATACCAAGGCAAAGGAAACCATTGTTGTATCGTCACGAAACTTTTGAGTTGAAATCTCTTTAAGCAGGGAGCCTCTGGTTTTGCATCCTGTCTATAGGAAAGATCAGGCTTTAAGCTAGGAGACCTCAGTAAGATTAGGACTTCCTTTTCTGAGGGTTGGACACATATGTACATTGAAAACCAAAAATATCAGTGAAGTAACTCATTTTCATGCACATGGGTCCTTGGAAATCATTGTGCAGGGTCTCAGAGGTGACATTCACATCAGATGGGCCAGATGTGAATGCAATTCAAAGGCATGCATGCATGTTGACTAATCATTTCTGGCAGGGAGCATGCAGAATGAGTGGCAGTGTCAACAGGCCCCCTTTTTATCCCCTTTTGCTGATTTCAAAGAGAGCAGAAAAACAAAAACAATTTGCCAGTCCTTTTTATTCCCCTACCTCCCCACCCGGTGCCATAAAGTATTTACATGGGAAACACTTTCCAGAGCATTCATCGAAAAAAAGATGGGAAGGCATTTCAAAACATGAAAGATGATTATGGAAATAATTCCATAAATTAAAGAGTTTGTTCAATGGCCAAGCTCTTCTGTGATCTCTTAGTTATCTGGGGATATTCTAACAGCCACCAGGAGGCAGAATAGGGGTCCACCTCTCTTCTTTCATGAGATTTCATTTACTTACTTCTCCTTTATCAACATGTGGCTGGTTTGGAAATTAAATGGAAAAAATCAAGTCATGGACCATTCTGCAAGGGCAGCTTGGCTGGAAATAAGACACCTGCTGTTTCCATTTTAACTTACAGTAAAACCTTAGTGATTCAGAGTAAGGGAAGAGAAGAGATGCTAGTCTGTCAGCAAAAAACCTCAATTACTGGGCTTTCTAAAAAAAAATGATCATTTAGCCGCTTTTCAAAGCAGGTTATACATGGGAGCCCAAGTACAATGTATTCATTGATTGGCTATCACTAAGCGTATGGTAAACTTAAAAGTATTTTTAAAATTTCAAGTAATTATAGATAAATTGACCTATAAATTGAAGTAAAAGAGATGGGAGCTTTAATTTCATAGATCCTGGGATAAAACTTGGAAGAAAAGCCTTTAGAATTTCTAGAGAAAGTTGAGATCATGTCAAACATTTTACTGAAGAGAAATTAAAAGAGCCACATCTGAAGTTGAATTGTCACAAATTAGGAGGAAATGGGTCTGAATCGATGAGATTTTACTGCAGTTTTACCACCTGAGGGTGAGAGCCCTGGGGTTTGGGGCTTGTTCCATTGACCACCTGGCTAAATCCAGCCAAGGGAGAAACCCTCCACTCCTCCCCCAGAGCTCTCCTAGCCATCTGCCTTCTAGGCAGAGACCTAAACACTCAAACTTGCTAAAGTCCCACTGCTGCCACCCAACCCTATGTGGAGGGCTGATTCTCATCAGTCCTGATGGAGGATATTTGCACTAATCACAAAGGCATAGTAAACACTGGCTGGTACTTATGCTTTAGTTATTTGTTTCGCTTTACATCTTCAGGGTGAGTTCAAAAAATAGTAACTGGGGAGACTGAAATGCCTTCCCAGACACAATTTTGCTCTAGGATGACAAGAAAAAAAAAAAAAAAAAAAAACACAAAATGAAACAAAACAAAAACTAATCCTAAATGCCTAAAATAAAAATTTTCTCAGACCAACCTCATACCTGGTTCTTACCAGCTTAATTGAAAAGTTGCAAACCAGAGGCCTTAAGAAGCACCCATTTTTACTCTCTACAGAAAATTTAGTCCCTTGTTAGAATCTGATAAATTATTGAGAAATTATCTACAGTTGTTATATTAATAATCATATAGATTGGCAGCCCTATGAAGAACAATGACTACTGCGATATGAATTATTACCATTAATATCTGGCAGAGAAACCTGGTATTCTAACGAAGGAAGAGAGATTAAATAGGGGGGTTGTTGGAGAAGTGAAGTCCAAATTTAGTTTTCTATACCCACAGTAATTCTTTCAGAACCTCATAATCAAACCTGACTCACTAAGAAGGAGAAAAAGATTCAGGCGAGAGCAGCAATCACCAAAAAAGCCATTTCTTAATTTTAATCAAATGAACAGAGTTTGTGAACCTGGACTGGGCAAGGCAAAGGTTTAAAATAAAACAACAACATCTATATTTACTTTAAACTTGCTCATACAGGTGAATTCTATTTTTGTACATGTCTATGGTGTCTAAAATCTTCAGAAATCTTTTCCAAAGACAAGAAGGAGTTGTACTTTGGTTTCTAGATACTTACCCGGCGTTTTTCATTATTTAAAGGCAAAGATGTATACTTTAGGGGTATGGTCAACCACACTGAACACACTCTATATTTTCTACACAAACTACATGTATATATGTACCCCTATGTGTACCACAATACATATATACATATACATACGTATACATAGAGAGAGAGATTGGGAAAGTGAAGTTAACAGCACATGAAGGTATAATTCCTGTGTGTATGCAGGTGTGTATATGTGCATGACTTAGGCTCTGAGAGCAGAATTATGTTGTAATTTAGAGATTCGGGTGATAACTGCTACCATATATACTACAGGTGTGTGTGCACATGACAATATTCTTAGCTGGTGGGCATTGTGTTTTCTTCTGAAATATTTAATTACTTTATATTGGAATTCAAAGTAGTTCTAAGGATTACTAACTTCTGTGGGGGAGGCGATCCCATTTGTCACTTTTATTAGTGTGGTGCCAGCAAACAGCATGACCACTAAGGTCCAGCTAAGATTCATGTTTAGGACTTACTGATTTTCTAGAGTTCACTGGGTATCTAGAGAAGATGGCAGTGAGTACTGGTCAGGAGGAGAAAAATTTCATCCTTCATCCTTTTGGCAGCAAAACCTCATCCTCTCATCCTCAGTGTGCTAGGGCAAATTTTACTTCTTTGGTTGCAGCCAAGGGTCTCTTGACCAGGCGTTACCCTGAAATCAGCTGGACAGTTTTAAAAAATCACCAGGGCTGAGGGAAATGTCTCTGTGCTCATAGATGGGTAATTTTTGATCAACTGACTAATGACGTTGTGTGATTGGGTGAAAGGACTGATTTCGGAAATCTCTACATTTATCAAAAAGCAAACTGGGCCTCTGAATTCCGAAGTATGCCAAAGATTTTGTTTCTCACTTCTGAAGTCAGTAAATGAGAACAGAACTGAGTTCATTTCTGCCCTATTTATGAATGGCTTTTGAACACATAAGATTAAAATATTTTGTGATGATGGTTATGAGGGTGGTTTAAGATGGTGATTAGTACTGAGTGAAGAAGGGCTTTTTGGAAAACTGGGGAAAAAAGGCTTCTTTGGAATATCAACTTCTCTTTGGTACCACTTGTGAGTCATTTGGGAAAATGTTCTCCTTCCTCAGACTGCAGTAGCCTCAGAAAATAACTTGATTAAATCAAGCATATGTGTCCATTTCCTTCTTCAATCATTCACTGAAAGAAAACCATCTGCTTTGTATCCATGTCTTCAAAAATCTGGTCCGAAATATTGGGAAAAGTCTCAACACCCAAATCAGGAAAGGACTGGCCAGACCTCTCCATGCCTCTGGAGATGATTCTGTAGATACCCAGAAAGAACATACTTACCATCACAATGAACCCCAGATGTCCCCATCTGAAAAGAACATCACATAGGATAGAGTAGAATAAAAAACTCTAGCCCAACTTAATTTTCTGTCTGAAGGTGTCTACATTTGGAGGGTGTTGACGTGGCCCCTCTTCTCACTCCTGGCTGTGCATTTGCTGGGTGTTGCCGGAGTTAGTTGTACCTACCTCGAGGGGTCTTCACCCCATTTTCAGTGAGGGTTTGGGGGACATCATGATTCGTTGGCACTCTCTCTATATATAAATACTGTATATATGGTTCACATACAGACAGCTGTAGAGGAAGATTAGTATCACTCTGGCTAGCTACTAGTGACTAGGCTCGGTACTCATCTGCTGGGATGAAGGTAAGTACAGACGGACAGAGGAGCTACAACACGCTAAGGGGACAGAGTCAAGGCAGCTAGGAGGCGTGTGTTGGGATGTAACCGCAGTTATTGTTAAGTATTATCAATTGCTTCATGCACGCACAAGAGAATCACCCACATTGACCCTGCCGTGGAAGGCCACCCATTTCACAAGCAGTCCACTGGAAATTGCTGTTACATTCCTTGGGTCAGTGTTAGGAAGCAGGGCCACTGGGAAAAGTCCCATCAGAAGACATGGTACTGGAAGGGCATGCACAGACTATGACAGCAGGTGGCTGACTCATTCATTTGGGTCACATACCTCTTTCCCCTGCCACGATCAGCCAAGATTGAGTGGAACAGTAGAAAAACAGGGAGGAAATTTAAATATGCAATCAGGCATTAGTTGGGATGATTGTCTTTATGGTGTATTATTTAACTATACTGTTGATTTTCATTTACTCATGGGAATTAGCATTTTAGGTGCCGTTGACATTACTTTTATTGATGCCCTCTTTTCCCCCTTGTAGATCTGATTGGAGGGGAAGAGTGAGCATGAGTGAAGTTTTTTAGATAGGTGATTTTAAGAGAAATGCTTTTAAATCTCAGTTTTGAAACAAGCAGTGGTGTAACAGTTTGATCATTATGAAATCTTGGAATCTTTTCTTGGAAGGGTTGGGTTGTTTAAGTCCTTACAGGTTTGGGATTGAATTAGCCTCTAAATCCCTCAGTGTATAATTATCAAAATAATAATTTTGACAGTGGCTTGTTAAAAAAAAAAGTAAGCTATATTTATTTAGATGTAGGTTGGAGAATCAACAAGTTGAACAACACAGAATAATTTGTTTCTGTCACTGAGTTTAGCAACCCAGGTCATCTGAGATTAACAAATGAAGATTCTAGGGCGAGCAGACTAAGTTACGGAGATAAATTCAAAAAGACGGCTCTCAATCCACACACCAAATAAAATAAATCAAAACAACAGTGGTAGCAACAGAAACAGCCACAAAAGACCAAAAAGTATTTCATATGTTCCTGACAATAACCATATGCTGCTTGAATAATTATCTCAAAGATATACTCACCTCTTTGGCTTGTTGCTAGAAACATCTGAAAACTCAAGCTGAAATGTACATCACACAACCCACTTTTTGGCTGTTTTAAACAACCCTGTAAAGGATCCTCCTTGCAAAATTGCCACTTTCATTCGCATTACAAGGTCAGTTAAAAGAAAATGGGAGTTAAGACATTGTATTCACAGTGTTGCCAGTAGAATCAGCCCTGCTGTATCTTCTGAGGAACGAGAGGCCCTGGCCAGCTGGCGCCTGCTTACCTCTGCGTGGTGCTCTTCGTTCTGCTGAAGAACTTCAATGACTAGTTCAGCAAGACGTATTGTATCTTCCAGCTTTTTGGCAGGAGTGATTAACCGGCCTACATTTTCTGTAGTACAAGAATTTGTGTTAAAATTCAGTGAAAGTGGTGGGCTAATTTTGTGGCCATTAGAACTAGTGGATAAGAAATTCCAAAGATTATCCTTTTAAAAATTTTTTTTTAGGTTTCATGCAAATGTTAAATGCCACATAATTAGTAGTGAGCAAACCAGAAAGCCATTTTATTATCATTATAACCATCATTATAATACATACTAAGAAAAAGCAGTGCTCCAGCTTCCAATTTGCTTATTAAAGCTGTATGAAGACTATGACAGCCCGTTACAAATTTAGCGACATTTTGTACACATGTTCTTTAAAGACAGCATAAATGGACTATTGTATATCCCTCTCTAGGCAGTGTTTGTGCTACTTGAGGTGGGACGATGTAACAGAAGCTTAGTTTTGATTGCCGCTCCATCTACTTCCTGGCTTTGTCCCTAAACAATACGACAGCACTGTTTTGCATTCAAGGTCGGCATGTTTAACAGGTACTGGAATGTTCATTTTAAAAAAGCAGACTTAAAGGTCTGGCTGTTTTAAATTGTCCAGGGTGGAGACTGAGAATTAATGGGCATTCCTGGGCCATTAGATAGAAGGCAGGATAGAATTTTTAAAAGAACATAGGATGTAGAGTATTGGATGAAGTGGTTTGTTTCACTGGTTGGTAGAAGTGAAATTTTATCAGTGAGATGGCAATAATGCGCTTTAGGTTCTACTCTATTGAAAGGGCTTTTATTGGACTTAAGAACAAACTGATCCCTGGTTTCCAAACTCTGGTTTTCATTTTAACCTTTATAGAGCTAAAGTCATGAATGTTTGGCAATGTAGAATTTTATTTTTTTTTCTGTTGGGGTGGGGCAAAGAGTAATATTTGAAACAAAGATTTCCTAAGCCAATGAAATGGCCTGAATTCAACCAGTCTAAACTCACAGGTGAACTTGTAGTTTGTGCTTAGACCCCTTCAAATCTTGAAGCCTAAGTCATCTATAGCCCATGGTGTGTAACAGCAGTGTGTAACAGCAATTAGGATCCTTTAGCACAATTCCACAAGGAGGGTATACATGTGCACAAAAGGACTGCTGAAAGTTATTTCAATCTCCTCATCTGAAGCAAATACATTTTGACTTCAGGGTTTTACTTGCCAGAGAAGGTAACTGAATACTTCACAGGAAGGGCTGGTGTCCTGTTGGTAGTTGGTTGTGTGTGTTTGTCAGGGGAGTGGTAAACAAAATGGTAGGGAGGTGGCTAATTTAAAAAAGAGAAACAAGCAGTTTCTCATAATATTTTCCTATTTTTTGTGCATTTGTTATATAGGTGATGAACATGGAAGATGATTAATAATGTAGGATTTAACAACAAGAAAGAAAAATTCTGTGAAACACTATGCAAAAGGAGTGGTCCAGCCAATGGGAACGATGAATGATGGATGTGGTCAGATAATTGAGGTAGTGCAAGTTTCACTCTAACAAGGCCTGATGACTGGTATGAAAATGAGCTTTCTGGAATCAGGCCAACAGAATGCTCCGTTGTCTCTGCCAGGTTCAGGTGGAAGTGTGGCTGCATAGAAGGTGGGGGTTTGAAGGTGGGAGCTGGGGGGAAATAAATCTGCAGATTAGGCAGAGAGTCTCCACCACCCAGATAAGGTGATGTACACAGTTCAGGGGCTGACAGCTCACTGCCTGGTCCACAGCAATAATACCTGGAGAAAGACTGAGTGACAGGTTTGATACCTGTGCTTCTGGGGTGCCTGGTCTGTTTGTAACTTCACAAATGGACTATCATAATTTCATTAGTAGACTTTCAGGCGTTTCTAACAAACATACTGTGTATATATGTTGAGGTAATATGTGTAGAGTGAGGTATTTGCATTTCGATAGTAAATATGCACAGGCTACTTTTTTGTTAGTTGATATTCACATTTACATATCAATTTGCAAATTCCTCATCCTATGCTTATTACCTATTCGACACATACACCCACATACACACATCACACACTTACATACATTTTCTAGTAACCAGACAAGCCTGCACGTTAATACAAATCTGCAGGAAATCCCACTTGGGGCACATCTTTGAAATCTCTTACTTACAAAATAGAGAATACTATCCTTTTGGGCGGAACACTTACCCAATCTAGGGAAATTCTAGATGTCCATGGCACATGATTCAGTGATGGAAATCATTCCATCAATATTCTTATGTACTTTTATTTCAAAGATGTAAAGGATTTTTATGTTGGGAGAAATCCAGGATGCATAAGCTAGGATCACCTGAAGATTTGTTTTAATATGCAGTGCTCTGAGATTGACTACCATATATATCAATAGATACACATAGAGTGTACATGTGCACACAATCTTTCTGTGAGTGTGTACACTTGTACGCAAATATGTATATGCCTGATGTATATATACAGACAGTATGTTTAATAAAATCTTTTGCAATTTTGCTTTAACCTGCAACCATTTCATGTAAGTAGGTTACGTATGCTTGAATCTAGAATATTTGATCTTTCAATGGACCCATATAGCCAGACTTTCATTTATTATTAATTAGCTACAATTCCATTATCTGTAGATCAAGCTTCTATATTGAGACACGACTTTATTTTCCTCTTACTTGCATTGTTGACTCACTAGTTAGTAAAAATGGTACTAAAATCAACTTGTTTAAGATGTTGTCTTTAAAGAAAATATTGTGCAAAATCCTGTAGCCCCTCTTCCATCCCCTCAACAGAGATCAAGGAGAAATTTGTGCTTAGAAATGATTTTTTTGGGGGGGTCATGTCTGCTGTCTGCAATATCTGGAAACATACTGCAATACTCCTATCACCCAATCTTGTACTAGCTGGAGCACTGACAAAGGGGAACTAAAAATACAATATACTTAGTAAACATTTCATACAACAGAATTGAAGCTCATAACATAGAAAAAAATCATCATGCAAAATGTTATGCAACAATGTTATTTTGTGCTGACACTGAGATTTGAAAATGTTGCATATGTCAGACAGAGCTAGACAAAAAAAAATGTGGACATTTGGAAATAATGCTCTCTTTTCAAGTCTCTCAAAACCTATGGTGTCAAACTTGAGAGTCTGAGCCTCAGGTTAGTATGCTAAAGAAAATTTCCAGAGAAATGAACAGAAAAGCAAACTAAACTAGAAAGCTGTCGCATAAAGGAAACGTAAAAGTTTACGGTACTTGGTTTTGGCCTAGGCATGCCTTTGAGCCTCTGATATAACATGCTGGTCTGCGTTTGGGTGGGTGGAGGAGGCCCAGGAGGTGACGGGGGAGCTGCTCGGGTAGGTGAGGAGAGACGGTTAAAAAAAAAAAGTAAAGAGACAGAGTGACTATCACAAAGGTGACAAGTAAGATGACAAACTCTGAAAAGAACAACCAAACAAGCAAAAATGATCACACACGAATGGAGGGCTGCTGCTTTCCTGGAGTGACTGCAGCGTTACAGAGGTGTGACACTGCCTGACGAGGACGAGACTCTTACCACCGTACTGAGACACTCAGAGGCGGAATGCCTTCATCCGGATGGGAACACATGGATGATGGTGGTGGTACCACTGACCGAAAGAAGATAGACTTTTTGTACAGTAAAGGCACGCCTAAATGTTAACAGCTGCTTCCTCCTTCCAGATGACCAGAAATAGCACTTGATGTCAACAGAGCTGGGGGACATGACTTCTCATCCTCACGAGGCTACTTAATTTCCTATGGAACCTTCTCCCCTCTATGTAAGCCTCTCCAGGCTTCAGCTTCCTCCTCTGTAAACTGAGAATATTAACATCTTCTTTTTGTATACCTTGAGAGGTTGCCAAGAACAGCAAAGAAAACAATGCATGGGAGGGATCTCTGTAAAGCTTCAGGTGCCTACAAATCTTCACTGTTGTCTCCCACATGGTGAGAAGGCAGGGATTAATTGCTTTCCAAAAGCAGATGAAGGGCCATTATTAGTTCAATTGAGCTGGGGAATATTCTTGCTCCCTTTGTGGAATTTCAACATGTCAAAATCTGTCATTTTGCGGGGGAAAAAAAATGTGTGGTATCTGATTGTTTCCAGCTCATTTAATTATTTTCAATTTGGAATGTTCATGGCTTTTATATTGTGGGTTGAATCATATATAAAAACTTGCCAGCTTATCAAATATGTTACTTGCTATTCCAAATGTTAGAATACGGTAATCAGCACTTGACCCATCTGTCATGTGGTTTACAATATCAGCACAGCAAACATCCTATAACAATAGCCTCTCCTTCAACACAGGCGCAGAGCACTATCAGCTTCTGCCATTCTCTCTCTTTAATGAGTGTCTCATTAACCTCGGACCTGGTCCTTTTGAATGGTTTTCATGTATAAAGCAAGCTGTATGGTGAGGGGGACATACTACATTGCCAAGTCTGCTTCTTGGTTTGCTTGAGATTTTTCAACTGGGAAAACGAAGTTTACTGCAGGCTTATAGGAAACGGAATTCTAGCGGCAATAACAAAAAATACAAGAAATAAGGATAAATATAACATCCTGGCAAAACCATCTCTTAAAAGCAAAAGTTGATATTATCCTTTTCTTGTGGGATCACCTCAATGTTTGAAATGAAGGACTAAAAAAATATTCTATTCACCAGTCTCTTCTTATTTAAGTCTTTTGTTTGGGAAAGATTGTATGTAAATAGACTTTTTTTAAAAATCAGTATTAAATGACAGCTATATAAAGGAAGGCAATTACTAATCTCTTCTTTATAAAAAGGAATTCTATATTTTATGTCTTGTTAAAATCTGCTTTTCCACCTACAGCAGGGCACAAAGTTGGGAGCATTTCTGGTAACGCCTCTTCTGGTTCTCTGAATGAATGTGTATTACCTGAGTGTGCAATTCTTAGGGAAACCCCTAATTTATTCTTTCTCAGATAACAGAACCTGTGTAAACCACTTCGTAAGTCACTTTATAAAACAATGACATACCCCAGGGTGGATCCATAACCAGCAAGGCAGCAGATACATATTTCAGCTCAATGGGTCTCAATGAAAATTCGTAAAGGGATTCCCTCCTGCCAACTGTCTGTCCAGAATTCTGACAGTGAGGTTTGCCACCATAGAAAAACAAGCTCCCTATTTTTTTCCCCCTCACAGAGCAAAACAAAAACATCATACCTTGGTTTCCAACTTCATTTACCCAATTACCATTGCTCATGTTTACACAATTAAATCTGCTTGGCTTCCAGAGAGGGAGTTAAATGTGACTGCAGAAAAATAAAAAAGAGAATTCCTCTGCAGGCTCAGCTAAGCAAAGGAAGAGAGGCATCCAGGAGCGAGAGATTCTCCAATAGCCCTTAAATAACCTGACCAGCTCTGACTCCAGCAAGCCAGTTAATTGCCAGTTCCAGAAACATCGTATGAGAAATGGATAGATATGGTTGACTGAAAGAACACTTAAAACCAAGTTCCAACCTATTTATGTTTTGCTGAAGATGCCAGTGTTTGTATTACGTAATTACTGAAAATAACTATCCTGGAGCAATTCACTAGGATTTGGGGGTAGGGGTGGATAAAAGCTAGAGTGGGAAGAGAAAGCCAAACAGATAGCCACAACATGCTTCCCAGAATACGCTGCCTACCTAAAACAATGGCTCCAAGGACCACACATTTCAAACAGGGTCATAATTCAATGTAACTTCTTTAGTGGGGCAGGCCATCATGCATACTTGATTCCCTGTATCTTCATCACTCCCTTTCAGAAGATTCCATTTGTAGGGCAGTATGAAGTATATGTTACTAAAGACCAGTACATGAATCACGAATTGTTTAGTCTTTTTATTAAAGCCATCTTTGACTCCTCCCCATAAGGACATGGGTGGCGTGGCCTGCCCAATTCACCTTTACTGTGTCTCTTGATCTCATACCACTGTATGAGATCATGTGGCTATACTCTTGCTGACAGAGTTGATGTTCAACTCTCGTCTCATCATCTCCACCTCAACGGTTGCTAAAGACTCCAAACTAGCCTTTAGTTCTTTCCCTCCCTTGTAGTTCATTGCTCACACAGCATTCATGGTGATCTTCATACAGCACACATCTGAACCTATCATACTCTTGCTCAAAAGCCTTTAAGAGATTCCCTACCACGCCTCCCCCTAGTCCCAAGAGTTATACCTTCATAACAAAGACTCAACTCTTCTGTAGATACCTCTGCTTGAGCTCTTATGGTCCTTGACTAATAGCCAATGATATGCATGTTTGTCTTTCCCTGTACCCAGTGAATTCTATATTTCTGGGGACTAGTACAGTACCTGGTCCAGAGCAGGAAATCCTCAGTGGATCCAGCCCAATGGTGTGCTTTCTTGGAAAACCAAATATTCTGTGGTTGCAATATGCATAAATACTATACAGGCAACTTTCATCTCTTAGCCAAAGCCCCTAGTTATGGAGCAAAGGCATGTAGCTGAATTGCTGAATAGCAAACATTTTTAACTTCTACTTGCAAACCAAAACACAACTTCAGGTATTTTAATGCAATGAAAAGTGATTTAAGATGATGAAAAATCTTTGTATTCAAATTAAAATATATTATATCCATAAGAAAG
Organism: Oryx dammah; assembly: GCF_014754425.2. Lineage (NCBI taxonomy): Eukaryota > Metazoa > Chordata > Mammalia > Artiodactyla > Bovidae > Oryx > Oryx dammah. The sequence goes on from NW_024070193.1 coordinate 21,571,387, forward strand.
AAACAATGCTATTAAGATACACACACACACACACACATATATATATACATATATACACATACAAAGATATATATATACACACACACACATACATATATATTTTTTTTTTCCCTCCAATTTGGTATCTTTGTATCCAAGGTCAGACTTGTCCTTGAGACTGAGCTGTTGTACCGAAGAACAGTAAACTTAATTCTGGAGAGACACAGTAGTGGACATTTGCTATTCTTGTATGTGCAGTTGCCTTGCTTAGAATTGCCTCTCTTCCACTCTATGCAGCTTTAGTGGCAATGTCAAGCAATGAATCCTAAATAGGAGCAGCCATGTGAACCAAGCTGGGGCAACCATAACACCCCATGTCATCATGGGTATTATGACTGGCTCAGGGACTAACACGTGACCCAAGCCTGGCCAATAAGAGTGTTCTCTGAAACTGTATACAGTTTCACAGAGAGGAAACCTCTTTTTGCCTCATGCCTCAGCATCTGGGATAAAAACCTGGTGCTATCTGTGGCTATTTTGGCCCCAACCCCTGCTATCATGACAATCACATTAAAGAAGACTATCAGCAGCTGGAGAGATCAAGACACACTAAAAGCCTTTATTTCTGAGTCCAATCCCTCCATGCATTTCCTAGCTACACAGGCTAAAAATGATCTTTTCTTGCTTAAGCTATTTACGGTGGAGGTGGTTGTTTTCGAACACTTGCTCTAATAAGGCTACTTATTTAATAGTACTATTAAATATTCACCCAGTCCTCAAATAAACTTTCACTTCTATGGTCGTGGGTGCTCTAGGACAGACTCTGGGACATCTGGATGGATGACGAGTAGGTCTTCACCAAGGCCAAGGAACATCCCAGGCAGTTCTTGGGAGATCAACCCTGGGTGCCATGCATCAAGGACCCCAGCCCAGGTGACACCCCTGTGTGTGGCATTCCGGCAGCATCCTGCATCTCCCTCCACAACTCAGTCTCTCGATGGAATCACTTGTTTTATCGCCTGTCCTCTCCCTGAGAAGTTTATTGGGAGCTCCCTGAGGGCAAGGGACCTGGGCTGCTTTTTCTCACGGCTCCCTTCTCTGGTGCCTGACCCAGCTCCTGGAACTCAATGGGTATTTAACAGATGTGGAACTATATTGTAACATTTTCTTTTGAAATTTATGATAAAGAGATAAACCGGCTGCTTCCTATAGTCCACTGACATTCAAACCACAGCCCCTGCCTCAGCGGCTTCATCATCAGTATGTTAGAAATGCAGATTTCCATGCCCCGTTTTAGACCTACCAAATCAGAATGTACGTTTTAACGAGATCCCCAGAGATCTGTATAAAGATTAAATTTTGAGAAGCACTGCTTTCTATTCCATTTCTGAAATCAAATAATATGTCTATATTGTACATTTGGATTTGGGGGTTTCCTTTTAAATAATAATACACCAATAATGACATAATTTTATGTTTATAATAACATATATAAAACTTTGTCTTTATAGATAGATAGTAATGAGGGCTTATTATGTACCAGGCACTATGTTAAGAGCTCTGTTGGAAATGTATGTTTTAATCTTTGCAACAACCCTTTGAGAGGAGGAAACATTATTAGCCCCTTTTACAGAAAACAAAGGGGCTTCCCAGGTGGCGCTAGTGGTAAAGAATCTGCCTGCCAATGCAGGAGGCATAAGTGAGATGCAGGTTTGATTCCTGGGTTGGGAAGATACCTGATGAAGGAAATGGCAACCCACTCCAGTATTCTTGACTGGAGAATCCCACAGATGGAGAAGCCTGGTGGGCTATGGTCCATAGGGGTGAAAGAGTTGGACATGACTAAAGCAACTTAGTACGGATGCACAGAAAACAAAAGTGAGACTTACATAGGTTAAAAACCAATTGGAGCCAAGACTGTGTGATGTAAATTTTTGACATTACAGATCCTGACTGTTCAGGCTGGTCCTGGGAGACTGTTTTCTTAGAGCTGTGCATTTAGGATTCTGGTGTGTGGACTATGGAATCCCTCAACTGTCACACTAGAAACCAGTTACTAGATCGTGACTGGGGACAGTACGCCTTGGCTGAAAGACATGGCAGCCTGGTGGTGGTGGCGGGGGTCAGTGTGGAGGTGGGTGAAAGCCCTAAAGAGTGTGCAGGACCCCAGACAAGAGCTGCTCACTTGCCCATCTTATTTTGAAACTGGCTTCTTTTCTCTATGCCTTGGTCTCCCCATCTGTCAAATGGTGGTTTGGGATTAAGTGACTGAGAAACCTCTTCTAATTTCATCACTAACAATCACAAGTCTTTCATAGTATAGAAGCTGTAAGTGTGGGCTTGGAATTAGGTTCATGTTCAAATTCTGTCTCTACAACTAACCAGCTGTGTGCCCCTGGGCAAGTTACTTAACATCTCTCTGTTTCATTTGTCTGCATTTCTACAGACAACAGTGATTTTTTTATTTCATGGAGTGTAAGAAGCCCATTTTAACATTTCTGAAATTGGATGCATCTTACATTTGATGGTGTGTCATAATTTAGTTGGCAGCATTATTTCATTCTTAGGATTACATAAATTAATGGTGCATCTTATAATTGATGCCTTTTAGATTCAATGAAATATGGTAACAAAATACTTATAGAATTGTTGTGAAAATTAAATGAGATATGCATGTATCTACTTAGCACATACTAAATTCTCAATAAATGACAGTTGTTATCGTGATCGGCAGCATGTCTTTTTGTTCTGGGAGAAGAGATGTCAGTTTCATATTTATTGATTCATGGCGTATTTTTAACACATCCTCTCTTCCTCCAGGATCTTCCTTGGTGAGAGTGTTTGAAACATGTTTCTCCTTGCCCTCCTCACTTTTCATAAAGTATAGATGAGATACTAGTCTACAGGATAATTCTGGCTTGGAAACCCTGGTTTATGTATCACTGAAACAAGAAAGATGAAAAGATAAACCTTTACTCCCCAGTGTTTAAGACAGGAAGTGTTAGATGGGCCTTGTTTTAGGAATTTAGGATGGCCTGGATCTTGCTGGAATGGGATTTACCCTCACTGGTCTCTTGGGTGTGTGCTGTTGAGTGTCACAAGCTTGCTTGTTTCCTTTTTTCGTCTTCAACTGGACTCAGACCTATAAGATTTGATGGAAACAGGGAAAGATACAGAACCTCACTTCTACAGAATCTGCCTGAAAATCCTAGAAGGTTTCTGTCATTTGGGAAGAAAAGAAAAATCCTCAGTTCTCTGACAATCTCAGGGGATCTCACTGCCCTCAGGAAGACTTGACAGGGGAAAGATTTTGGCAATGATCTGGGCCCAGAAGACTGTTCTGGTTTTCCTGAAATAAAAGTTGTAAGTAATTTTGAATTTATCTACTGAGTGAAAGGGTAATATCCAATTGCTATCATGCTGGCTGGAAAGGCTGAATGGAGGAAAGAGACCCCTCCCCCACAATAAAAGGAAAAAAAAAAAAAGCATGGTGTTTGAAATCAGAATGATGTGGGTTCAAATCCTGCTGAAGAATGTCATTTATCCTTTCCAAATCTCGGCCTCCTCAACTGTAAGAAGGGCAGTAATGAAACCTTCTCGATAGGACTAAAGTAACAAATGAATCAGATCCTTCTTATTAAGTCCTTAGCACAGGGCTTGGGCCCATGGGTATGCTGTCTGTCTGTCTGGCTATAGATCTATCTATTTTGCAAATCCTTGCTGTATTTGAAGGAAAAATTATACAAGTATTGAGACGAGAACTGAGACAAACCAGCAACAGGGGTGTAGACTTTCTCAGAGATTTGCTGGGTTCAGAAAGTGTGATGGTTTAAATGGAAATGTATTTAAAATAATAGAATTCATTTGCGGGAGTCACAGCTTTTCTTTCATAGAGTAACAGCCTTTTACATCTCTCTCTCTCTCTTTTTTTTTTTTTTTTTGATACTGTAATTAAACTGAACATGCAATTTCTAATAATGCTCCCCGACAGAAAGCATAAGTCCACCAAAATGCCATCTGTAGAGTCTCGGAGCCTCGCAAAGCACAGTCTGACTGCAGGCTTCAGCAGCTGTTTGCACCTCGATTTTTGTATGGATAACTCCAGTTGTGCCTGGCCACCTCCACACAGTTAGTTTTGCATACCCATCCATGTATTCACACTTTGTTCACTCTAAGGAAACTGAAAAGGTAGGGGGAGGGTAAAAATAAAAGATGTAAAGATCGGGAAAGAAGTGATTATGGTTGTGATTACAGCTGAGATCTACTTTGCTTAGAAGGGGCCTGGGATGTAGCAAGCTTCAAACCCCACTCTGCTGTGATCTTAACTTTCAGGTCCACTTTTACCTCTCCCTCCTCCTCAATCTTTTTTCTCTATCTCTGCTGGTATGGTTTTTCTGGAGTGCAAATCACCAAGCTGCCCTCTTGCTTAAAGAGCCTTATTGGCTCTCTGTCACCTTTGGATGGGAGACATGTGGAATTTTTCTTGTGAAAACTGTCTGCAAAAATTGGTACAGATTCCAGGTGAAGAACCCATGGACCATGAGAGACCATCTGAGCTCTGTATTATGAAGGTACAGAGAGATCTCATCTGCTGCCTCGGTTGCCATCATTGGTGCCCACTCCTGCTCTTATTTCAGCCTGTTGTACAACCACACTGAGTTACAGAGTAGTTCAGAGTATGGCCTCTGCCTGGCCTCAGACTCTGGCTCTGCACTCAGGCTTCTAGGAACATGTTATTTAACCTCTGCATATCTTAGTTTGCTCATTTCTAATATGGGAATAATAGTAGTAGCTATCTCATAAGAGATTTTGAAGTTTAAATGAGTGAATACATATAAATTACTTAAGAGTCATCGCTGGCGTGTAATACACACTGAATAAGCTTTAGCTATTTTTATTAATGGTATGGTTTTATGTATTTGCATATATTACTCTCTTTAGCTAGGATGCCTCTCCACTTTCCCATCCCGTCTCCTTTTCACTGATTCTATTTCACCTTTCAAGATGTAGTTCAAACTTGCCATCCCTGCAAAGATTTCTATGGCTTTCCAACAATGCCCTCTCACACACAACTCTACCCATTAGTACTGCTGAGCACAGAATTTGTAACTTACATTTAATTACCCATTGACACATATGCTCTATGAGGGTGTCAGCTGTTTCTTCTTGTTTACACAGTCCCTGGTTTTACCATTGTACCTGGCACATGACAGGCTCCCACTAAGCACCCGTCGAATGAATGAATGAGTGAATGGATAAATGAACATCTTCCCTTCCAGGGAGAGAAGAGCTTATATGTCTTGAACATAGGTTTGTGAGTCTTCAAATACTTATTACTAGCCTAGTGCTTGGCATGTGTTCAAAAATGCTTTCTGAATTGATCTGAAACACATTCAACTTTACTCAGATGATAATTATCTTTGGAGAAGTCTTTAGACCTTAAAACCATGATCTATACTATATATTTTTTCAAGCTTTCCTCAAAATAGACTCAGAAGTTTGGGAACCAAACAAGAAGAAAACTGCCATAGCCAGAAAACTTTTAAGGGCTTTCCTCTCATGAAACTTCTAGCAATGGCCCCTTTAGCCACCTGTGTGTACATCCTGCCCCATTACATGGTACATACAAGAACAACACGGAGACGATTCCTCTCTGCCTTGGCTGATAAACATTCATCAAAGAACACAAACTTCTCAATAGAGCAGAAAACAGGAAAAAGAAATGGAAAAACAAAAACGAAGATTAGTTTGCTTCAGTCACTTTAAAAAGAAAAAAAGTACATGAGGCCAAATCACTGGAGTCCTTGAAGCCAAAGGTGAAATGAAGCTCCACAGCAAACCATAGTTCTGTCCCTTCGAAGCTTATGCCCTTACAGAAAGTCTGCTCTACAGAGGTCAACATCTCGTGGGCAAGAGATATAGTGAGACAGCACAAATTAACTCCTTAATATCATTGCAACTCCACATCAGTCTTTGGGAGTACATACGTTAAGGAGCTATTAAGGAACAAAAACAGAAACAAAAACTAAATATAACTCAACAGTCCTGACAGTTTATAATGCATATACAATGGGTTCACCTGCGTCCTTTTGATTCTCTATTTGAAAGAGAAAGCACAACAAGGAGAGAAGAGAGAGAAACAAGAACACATATGCAGGATTAATGAGCAAGTGAACCTAAATGCCCCCCACTTATGTGTGATACATGATATTGGAAAGAAAAAGTTGCCCTTGAGTTCCCACCGCCCGGAAGAGTGGGGGCCAGCAAAAAAAGGCTCCTTCACAGAGGTGAAAAATGCTGCACAAATAGAAAATTAGTGAAATTAAGTTTTAATGTGAAATCAAGCTATGAAACATACATGAACTCTCCAAGTGACAATTAAGTCATATGTTCTAGCCAGAGCTTAGAGGACGAGGACAAGTTCAAATCTTCAGAAAGAACAAGGAAAAGCTTCCCAGCTTGCGCGAGAACAGACAGGAGGCATATAAGAGCTCATTTTACATAGAAGGGACCACTTGTGCAATCTTCTGCCCACAACAGTTCGACATCTTAAACATGGAAAAGAAAGCACGGTTTTGCCCCAACTGTCCTTTTCCTGACACCTAACACATGGCTCCCCGCCTAACTGCTATCTTTTGATTGTGTACCAGTGACAAGCACTTTACAAATTGGGGTTACACACAAGCAAAGTAAAAATGCATTCAGGTCACAGACAGAGAATAACTGAAAAACTTACAGACAAATCTGAGTTTATCACAAACAAATGGCTTAATTGTCTAACCTGTGTTAGGCTGATAAAAAGTGACTGGACTTCTCACATTGGGTTTCACAGACAGAATCAACAGACAAGCCAATGCTAAAAAACTTGAAGCAAGGAGAGTGAGTTGATTTGGATCTGGATTTTCTTGAAATAATGAAAACAGAAAGAGTGAAGACAGCATGGCGAGGAGGTGGTAGGTACTCACGAATGGTTAAATCCATCACTTGGGAGGCCAAGCAGAAGACAGGATGCTCATACATTTCTCTCTTTTTCCCTATAAAAGAGGATTTGGGCATGCAAGAGGCTTAGGTCAGAGGTCAAGAGGTTAAAGGTCATAGGTTAGAGGAAAACGTTACATTAGCTCAAAGGAAAATAGCCACAGAATATTTTGGGATAAACACAGGATAAAAGAAAAAAGGAGTATCAAAATTGGAGATCTACTGGATTAACCATTCAGCATGCCGTGAGTCACGAGAGAGATTGTGACCATGATTTTACACGTCTCTTTAGAATCATTTGCAAGAATACAATGACCGAAAACATCATGAATAAAGGGAAACAGAATTTCATTGATTGAAGGCTCCAAGATACTAAGGAGTTCAGACTTTAGTATCTAAGGCTCTTGAGGTATTTCTTCATAAACATAGTCTCCGGCAATATTACTATAACTTCTTTCCAACATTCTCAGGGAACTAAGCTGTTAATGGTCACAGAGAAGCTCAAATGTCAAGATTTCTTTTCTGGGGGTAGGATCAGTACCTTGTAAAAGAAAGTTGACTGGTAGTAATATCTTTAAAGCTGCCATGTCTCAGCCTATGGTGGACTATGTTCATGAAAGAAAACCTGATACATGCAGCCAGAGGATGTTGGGTTGTCTGAATTAACAATCCCAGCATGCTTTGAAATTGGCATCACAGCCACTTTTGCAGAGGTAAAGTCAAAAAGTGGCTGAGCCAATCACGGACAAGGAAGGAGAGAAGCGGAAGAGAGCAGGTAGTGTGGAATGAGGTACTTCTCTGACAAGAGAGTTGGAAAAAAAAGACTGATTTCTTCAAAGAATCCCCAGACCTAAAAGTCACAGTGCAAAAGATAATTAACACAACCAAGAAGAATTGAGGCACAAAAGGAAATTACAGACCAGCTGATCTACTTTGGAAACGAATGCATTTTTACTTACAGATCTTAAAGTTTGTTTTTGGATATATTTATCTGAAAGAAGAGAGCAGATCTTACCAAAAGACTAGTCATAGCTAGACCAAGACCTACGTACGAGTCAGCGGACATGGCAACCGAACGTTTCTTGATCCCATCCCATCTCTGGCCTGGCCTAGAATTATTAGGTCCCCAGTTGACTTTAACAAATACAACCAATCATTATGTCCTGGCAAGGTAAATGCTGGAATCATTATTTGCTAATATAGCCCTTTAACAATCTACTTGTTCCTCTATTTTTGTCACTCATTACCAAGTCAAGAGTTGATCATCCTTTTAGTGCCCAATTCTTAAGTGTTTCTCCCTGGATGCATAACAACGAATTCATTACCACTGGTACACAATTTGCATTGTCAGACAGACAAAATTGAGAGAGGGAGGACATGGAATGTACAGAACACTGCGAATTTGACGTGATCTTAACCTAATTCTCTAAGGAAACAAGAACTTTAGCAGGGTAAGTGATGGGGCTTTAGTAGTTAATTAGGTCTCTCTCTTTATTTTTTTTTTTTCCAGTCATGTCCTGAAGGCAGACAATGAGTATTTGCTGGATTGATTGGGTATTTCACAAGGGATAGAACATTGGATTCCAGAATGCGGACACACTGAGTTTTGCACACAGAACTTCCACATTTATACACTTACACCACGGGTCAAGTTGGGTGTGGTTTTCAAATCACCCTATAGCAGCCAACAGGGTAACAATGAAAAGCAATTAATACCTTTTCAAATAAACAGGTCCCAAAGAACCATATCTTCTCAAGTAGGGTGGACTCAAAGTGCCTTTGGACGATTACTTGGTCATTAGTGACCACATCCCTAAAACCTGAAAGGGGAATGGTAACAACCATCCTAGGTTTGGAGTAACAAGATTGAACAAGATCTATAACAAACCAGGAGCCATCAGAAACAGTGGAACACTAACCTGCCATCAAGTTTGAAAAGCTACCAAGAGACAAGATATGTTCAAGGGGCAAGAAAGAGTTAAGCAAAATCTTGATGTTGCTTTATTCAATTCTTGTTTTACTTCCAATGCAATCAACAGTGGACAACAAACTGTTTAGTTTTCCTCTATTTAAAGAAGGTAGCCATCCTACAGAGCTCTTTCATAGAAAATCATTAGCCACAGAGCAAAGTTAGGGCCAACACCAACTCTTAGAAGGATCTTAGTTGTCCTATAACATCCTATATTCAACATCTTTTTCTACAAAGACTGTTTCCTGAGCCCCTGTTCTTGAATTCATTTATGTGGCCACAGCTGAGGAAGCTATCACATTTCAAGTGTTTTCAAATTTCAGCTTAAATATAGAGATGGGCCACTATTTTCTGGTGCCTGTCAGGAAAGAGAAAGATGTCCCCAGGGAGGCATACCAAAATTTAAATTAAAACCTAGGGGTAGAAGGGAGTCTTACCTTCGATTTTGGCATACTCTGACAGTCGAGAATAGTTGACTAAAGCAGCTTGCTCTAGACATTTACGGATGACTGCTTTTACCTCCTCTTGTGGCACTGGGGTTACAATGTCTTTCATCAAGACCTACAGGTGGAAAAACAAGGTTCTTAAAATGGTTCAATGATATGTGTTACCCATTTATACTTAAATAATTCAGTTTAAAATTAATTGTGAATGCCTCTTTGCAACTTAATATTGATCATGCACCATGGTTAGAGACAAAATAAAAAATTCCAGTGCACAGTTGGGCTGTCAAAGCCTGTCCATGATTCATGGAAAGGTTAGGAGCATATCATCAGTATATCTTAACTATTTGAGAAGCTGGTAGTTTTCTCATATTTACTCTGATATTTGATGAACGGTAAAAAAATCTGAAAATGAGAAACTAGGTCATTCAACCACAATATTTCATCACAGTGATGTTCATGTCTCTGTGTACATGTCATCTGTCTTTCACGTTCATTCTTACCCTTTCCAAGAGTGAGAGGGTAGCTTTCAAAGCACCTTCAGGTCGACCAAATGGAAAGCAATACCTAAAACAGACAGAAAAATGTTCAGGTTGCCGAATTGATTGCATTTTAGCATGAAATATGTTATAACTTGATTCCTATGGCAACTCTCTCTGAGGAACAGAGAATGCTTTTTATTTTGTCACGTTGTGTTATGTTAATCTGAATTCACACCATATATGTGTGTATATAATGTATATATATGTGTATGTGTGAATAATGACTAAAGAGAGACTCTGCAAATGTCTGCAACAGAAAAGAATATTTCCAGTGATGACATAAGGTTCTATTTAGATTTCTATTGTGAAGGAGAACCCTTTGTTAGCTCACTTGTGACCTTATATATAATTACTGAGACTGGAGTTAAGAAATAGTTTTAGTTGAAAGAAGCTAAACTTCAAACACACCTAAATCCCTAGAGGATTAAGATAGGAAATACAAGAGTGTATTTTGAGCAAATTCATGATTCTGCTAATTGTCTTGCCTTGACTGTAGTTTTTAATTGCTATTTGATCTTTTGTTACTGGCAATGTATCTTGCATAGAGTGTACAACCAGTAAGGGTTTATCCAGGGTTGTTTTTTTAAAATGTGTATCACACACAGATTTTATTTATTTTTGCTGCACCACATGGTCTGTGGGATTTTAGTTCCCCAATCAGGGATTGAACCTGGGTCCACAGCAGTGAAAGCCTGCATCTTAACCACTGTACCATCAGGGGAGTCCCTATCCAGGAGGTTTTTTGATGATACAGATAGTTCTAGTGACTATTTCGGGCAGTCATAAGCCTTGCAAGACACTTCCTCATGGTACATAGGGAGCAGGACAGCTTACACAAAGAGGGCTTTGTTCTTTTAGTGGAAATAAAATGACCTTAAGATTTCTAAGTCTCCTGAGTATTAGCAAACTCTGTCTTGGTTGGCTCTTTCATTTGTTATTTCAAGTTTTTTTTTTTTTTAAGTATAGCTGGTTTTCAACATTGCACTAGTATCACGTACACAGCAAAGTGGTTCAGTTTCATATATATATATATATATATTTTATTCTCAGATTCATTTCACTTACAGGTTATTATAAAATATTGAGCTTAGTTCTCTATGCCATACAATAAGTCCTCATTCAGATGTTTTTAAATATCCAGTGTGTCTCTGATAGATTTATAGTTTTAGAAAATCAGGCCCTTAATTTGCCCCTCCCCGGGCTCATCCTCCTAAAAAGCCCTTTAACCCCAGATCCTTACCTAAAATGTGTAATCTGATTTTCCAACAGAACTCGGAGCCTCTCCTTGATTTCTTCAAAACGTTCCTTTTCTTCAACAGTTACAGTTCCAATTCCATCAGGCCTGAAAGGAGACATGTCATGAGGTGATGGGAACCTCATATGCTGACACCATCAAATCAAATCTCTAGCAGGAGGAAACTGTCCATTTTAGAAGAACAACTACAGTGATCGATGTGACCTTAGGAGAAGTCCCGCTTCTCGGTGCTGGTGACTAGAGGGGATGGGGTACGCTGAGGTTATCATTTGGAGACATTTGCAGAACTGTCGCTCATTTATTGTGAAGTGGTAAAATGCACAAAGTGGTGGCTTGCAGGTTAAAGCAGCTTCTAGATCTTTTCTGTTTGGATCACAGCTTCTGAAAATTTTGAACTGCTTGCCAACATTTTTTTTTTTTTAATTAGGAAAGTTTTATAATACAATTCTCTTAAAATTTGGAACAATTGGCATTAACTGGCAAGGGGCAGAAACAGCTTCTTCCTTGGCTGTGGCAGGTCGGTCTTCTAGTCCACATTTCTACTTTGTTACCTGAATCTCTTGCAGGCAGTTAGGTTTGAGACTCCTGAATTACGCACACAAACTCCTATGAAAACCAGGTGCCCTGTAAGTGTCTATCTTTCCCAGAGCTCAATGCTGATAAGTGACTCAATTTCCATAATTACAGATGTTCATATTAATTTAACCACTTATATAGTAACTAAAGAATAAATTACAAGACAGTATAGAAATTATGAGACCTTTATGAAAGAAACTGAAGAAAACAGATGGAAATATCTTATGTATTTGGACTGGGAGATTTAATATTGTTAACATATCTATACTATTTAAGTCATCTATATATTTTATGCAATCCCTATCAAAATTCCAACGGAATTTTTTTTCACACAAATCCTAAAATCTGTAAGGAACCACAGAAGCCCCAAATAACCAAAGCAATTCTGAGAAGGCAGAACAAAGTCAGAGGCATCTCAGTTCCTGAATTCAAACTATAAAACTGCAGTAATCAAAACAGTATGGCACTGGTATAAAAACATACATATAGACCAATGGATCAGAAATAAGCCCTCGCACATATGGTCAAATAATACTTCACAAGGGAGCCAAGTGTAGTCAATGTGGAAAGGACAATTTCTTCAATAAATGGTGCTGGGAAACTGGATATTCACATACAAAAGAATGAAGTTGGGCCCTTATCTTAGAACACTCACAACAAAGAACTTGAAAGGGACTAAAGACCCAAAACTGTAAAAATCCTAGAAGGAAATATAGAGGAAAAGTTCCTTGATATTGGTCTTGGCAATGATTTCTTTGAATATGACACCAAAAGCATAAACAACAAAAGCAAAACAGACAAGAAAAAAAGTGACACTTTACCAAACTAAAAAGCTTCTCCATAGCAAAATGTACAGACAATCTATACAGTGAAAGAAAATATTTGCAAACCATCTATGTAATAAGGGGTTACTATTCAAAATACAGAAGGGATGCATAAAAAAATACCAAAGACCCCAAATAATTTGATTGAAAATAGGCAGAGGACATAGACATTTTTCCAAAGAAGACATATAAATAGCCAGCAGGTACATGAAAAGATGCTCAACATCATTAATCTACAAGGAAATACAAATCAAAACTATAATGAACTATCACCCCACACCTGTCAGAATAGCTGTTCTCGAAACAAAAAGACAACAAATAAATGCTGGTGAGTCTGTGGAGAAAAATGAACCCCTGTGCACTGCTGGTAGGAATGTAAACTGACATAGCCACTACGAAAAACATTATGGAGGTTTTTCAAAAATTGAACATAAAACTGCCATGTGATCTAGTAATCCCACTTCTGGGTATATATCTGAAAAAAGGAGATCACAGTCTTCAAGATACAACTGCACCTTGTATTAACTGCAGCATTCTTTACAACAGCCAAGATAAGGAGACAACCTAAGTTGGATATTATCGACTCAGATGAATGGATAAAGGAAATGTGACCTATACAAAGCAGAATATCATTCAGCCACAAAAAAGAAGGAAATACTGCTTTTGTGACCACACGGATGGACCTTGAGGGCATTATGCTATGTGAAATAAATGAGACAGAGTAAGATGTACAGTGATATGTGTATGATAAACACATATCACTTATATGCAGTATCAAAAGAAGCTGAACTCATAGCAAGAGAGAGTAGAATGGTGGTTGCCAGGGTGGGGGAGTGAGTGAAATGGGGAAATGTTGGTCAAAGGGTAAAGCTATAAGAGGAGTAAGTTTTGGGGATCTAATATATCCTATGGTGATTATAACGAACAGTACTGTATTACTTACTTGAAAGTGTTAAAGTAGATTTTAAATGTTTCCAACACACACACACAGACCCACAGACACACACAGTAAGTATACGAGGGGATGTAGGTGTTGATGAACCTTATTTCAATAATCATTTTAAAATGTATACATGTATCAAGTCATCACATTGTACATCTTAAACTTACATCGTATGTCAATATCTCAATAAAAGCAGAAAAAAGAACCAATCACATAGGCTATTTTTTGATCTTAGTGAACTGCTGCTCATTTAATAAAAAAGAATGACCCAGCATAAATAAGTGAATTTCAGTTTAGTCCCAGTATTCTCATGTTTCTGAATCACCAATAGGTTCACACACATTTTCCTTATTTCCTCTGGCCCATTCAAGTTGAGAATACAAAGGAAGGCTGTATATTTATAGCCCAAACTTATCTGTGCCAAATTAGACGTAGGATAATCTGACCCATTCAAAGTCTTCAGCTACCCAGATCTTGTAGTGACTTGTTTTGACTACTGGCTGAGCCAGTTTGCAGATTGGTGCGTCACCATGAAACTTCTATTGGAACATTCTTCAGTTTGCAAATGCAAGTCATCTTGAGACCAAACAAATGGTCTTATTTATAGGCCTTCTCAAGGATCCAGCAGAAGTTGGGAAAATCCTGTATACTAGACCAGTCTGACTGCACAAAAGACTTGGCAAATGATAGCAGTGTACCTCCTGTTAGGGGTTTATTGGTCAGCTTCCCTTCTTTTTAAGTACTAAAAATGCCCTATTTGAAAAAAGAAAAAACTTCCTTTCCCCCATTTTGTGGAAAATACCCGTAACAGTAAAATCCTACACTGTGTATTTACTCACACCCTCCTGAACTTAAGTAAATGCAAAACGGTAAATACCAGGTAGGCAGTTTGAATCTATACATGTGCCCTTATTTTTAAATTTTCAGAAAAATCTCAAATGTTAATTTATGAAATTTACTAAAAAAATATTTTTTTAAACATGAAATGCCCAAAGATCTGTAGTTAAACCTCAGGATGAATTCATTGGCCCCACAAAATACATGTGACACTTTCTGTAGTAACATCTCATGGGTCTGTTATAATCTAAAACTTCCTTTGGCTATGGCTTTTGGATTTTGTTTACACAAAGTTCAGCTTGCTAATGCACTGAATACACATTTATACAGTTGTTTTGTGTGCATACCTTCAATTAGTTTGGGAAAAGTTGAGCCATTTTAAGCATTTTGTTTCTTAGTGGGGAATTAAGCCAGAGAAAAATGCTATTAAATATAAGGCACAATTCAGAGAGGAATTTATAGATCACCTAGAAAAGCCTGAAAACCATTTCACAAAGGCAGCCAGAGATGTCTACGGCCATTACTAGGAAATAAACCTCTGTGTGAAGAATATCATTCCTTCCTTACCCAACAAGCCTTCTAAGGCAATCAGGCAATTAGGAAGCAGCTCTCAGATTTGTGTTTGAGATGATAAAAACTGAACATTTAGTATGTGCCTGGCTTTCTTGTAATTCTCACTATAAATGGCATTATAAACATAACATTTATGATGCTTTCCCCCTTTTGTTTTAATGATTCACATTTATAATTATTAAACGTATCAGATGGCAGCTTCCATGTCTCCTTGGACTACTTTGTGAGCACTGTTAATCTCCCTATTCAAAAAAGGTAAACAATGAAAAATTATTGTTATCTTTTCTTAAATTTGCTTCTTAATCACCTATGCCAGTGTGAACACTTTCATTTTAAAATAAATGAAACAAACTAATCTGAGTCTGTAAGACACACAGTGCAGAGTTCACCAACAAAAACAGGTGATAAAACATATCACGATTTAGACATCCAATGCACATTTATTTGTAATTGCCAGAATTGCCCTGAAATGATGCTAGTAATGAGGGATGTTATTTTACAAATCAAGGGAGAGAAATGAAGGAATAATAGAATTTGTCTAAGATCACAGATTGTCACTCTATCAGTTAAAAAGCAAAAATAACCTTGGCTGCATTGATTTCTCACAGTTTTTGAAAATTCTGTCAAACATCAATTTCTTTTCCATTGACCCTTATAATTCATCAATGTTAACTGTACAGGTTTACATGGATCTACTAACTGAAAAATCCTGTTCAATATTCTGGGGAACATGGTTCTCCCAGAAGCAATAAAATACTTTCCCTAGAACAGGGGCCACACAAGCCTTTCTTATAATCACACAGAAAGCCTGTGAGACCTCAGACTGAGGGGCTACCTCAGACTGTGGGTGTGTAGGGTACGATCTGGTGCGGGACCTAAGAACTGGCCTTTCTAACAAGTTCCCTGGTCCTGCTGGTTTGGAGAACCTTACTTTAAGAACCTCTGCCTTAGAGAGCAAGAAAATATTTGGTGGGTGGCCGAATACATGAAAGGGTATTTTGGTTCAGGGTTCCTAATTTCTCTTGGAGTAGAGTGAATCTGGAACCAGAGATTTTCTCTAAGAAGTACACAGTCCACTTAACGAAGCTAGCAACCCCTTCCAAAAATGGCATTTGCACTCTTTCCAAGGTGCCATTCCAAGCAGCTCTGGTTGCAAAATAAACAGAAGAACTGTACTGGTATCGCTCAGAAGCCATGCTTTGTTTCTGTGTTCTGGAAACATTTGGGGGTGATTCTATAATTGTCATAAAACTGGCTCTGCATCCTGTTCTGCTCTCAATACTTCTAACACTTAAGGAATCAAAAAGAATGAGAGAAGAGGAGGACTGATGCTGGATCTTTACACTCCTACCCAGCAAATCCCAGGCTGAGATGTTTCTTCACTCAGGACACATGTCTAGGAGCCTGAATCCTCTGCTCTCTTGGATCCTATTACATCTTCTGCTGCTGTTTCTGTACTTCTTAGGGTCCACTGCCATTTCCTTAGGGCACCTAGATCTCCTTCATTAGGAATGCCCTTGGCTGCACTGTGCATAAACTGAGGTGCCTACTCTCCTGCTGTCAATGCTGAAGCCTTCGTACAGGCCAGCCCCTCCCTTGGGTGGCCACTGGACATCTCAGTTGGACTATGAACTACACTCAGCCAACTGGACACTCTTTCCTGGAACTTTTACATCAAAGAAACAATGCAAAGATAAAAGAAACAGGTGGGGTTTGCTCATGCTAGCAGCTGTGCCCTGCCCAGCCCATCTCCCCATGTTCGTAGTTCTTAATCTGTGACTGTACCTTAGAACCAGGAGAGAGCTTTGAGAGGTCCCACCCTCAATATCTGACTCAGTGTGGGCATCGAGGCCGACACATGGTCAGTTTCATTCCCTAAGTTATTCTCATGTGCAGGTAGGATGGCACCATGGCTTTGATCCTGTTTCCTACTTTTCAGTCACTGCCTTGATTCCAGTTTCCCCCTCCCTTTCTTTGAGGTTCCTGGCATCATCCCAATAAACTTTCTTTTGTTTAGATTATCCAGAGTTAGTTTTTGTCCCTTACATGGAACTGACGTACATGCATAAAAGCACACATTCCTTCCTTTCCCATGCGCTCAATTTTAGTAGAAACGTGGATGCCTTTGAATCTAGCTTTACAGACACACATACAAGAAGGAAATGTGATCCCTCATCACTGGTTCCACCTAACTGCACACTGGCTAACCACTCGCTTCTTGTATATCATGATCCCACAAACCTGAGACAATATGCAGTCAACCGCAGTCATCTTTGGAGCCCTGTTGAAGACTGGAAGCTCTCCCACCTGCAGGCCACTGCTGGAGCCAGAAGTGGCTCTCTCGGGCCACGGCAGACTATATTGCATCTGACAGAGCAGGCATCTCCGGAATCCACCTTTCAACTTTTCGGCAAACCGTTTTCTCACTGTCCTTCACAAAGTTGACATTTTCGGCAGCACGATAGGAAAGATGTCACGTCGGCTGCTCTTCAAGTTCTTGTCACAGTGGTTAGCACCAGTTCTGTCATCTTCATTCTCCTCACAGCCTCCCATCTTAAGCCATGTCACAAATAATAATACATCTAGAGTTGTGTTTTTCTGTTTCTTTTTTTTAAAAATCAGATTATGATGACCCTAACCCAGCTGTCCGCACTTCAGAACTAGTACTGCAAATTCTTCTTCCTTTACCCAAATGTTTCTGAGCTAGAACTTGTTACTTAATGTCTACTGTAGGATTAATCCAATATGATTAAACATGAGGCTTTTAATGTGAAAACACTTTATCTTGATATTTGAAATTAAGTGTGAACACCTGAGGCAAAGAATTCAAACTACCTTGTGTTTTGTGAAAGTGAATTGACCTCTTTGGGATTGTTAAATTGTTGTTAGACACCCAGGTGGGCACATGGAGTCCTAGAATTTAATTATTCTGCCAACAGGTTTCTCTATATTGAAAGCTGGGCCACAAAACCTCCATTTGGAATGTAAGATATTTCAAGAAGGTCAGGTTACTAAATTAATTTGAAACATATTGGATTAACTGATGGGTGTGTTCTGACACTGCATCTATCTGGTAATCAAGTGCAGAATCCAGTGTGAAAAGAAATGTGTGAATTCAACAAAAGGGGAAAGCGTGTCTGGTCCACCTCTCTGCATTCAGCCAGCTTTAAGCTCCAATCACTATCAACAAGGGGTAAAACTCCAGCTGAAGTGGGAATATACTTTCTCTCCAAATGCAAATGTCCACATATGCCGGTGCAGGCACCGTAAACACGATATATTCTCTCTCTCCAAATGGATGCATGCCTGCAGACCGCAGTATGGATCCACGAAAATGTCCTTAAACAAGCAAGATAACCAAATCCTGCTTGCTACAAAATTGTTCCAGCCCAGAAACATGAAAGCTGAAAGGGTCAGAGTGGAACAGAATATTTTAGTAGCCGTTCCTTGCAATGGTCCCTCAATAGAACATTCAGACTAAACACACACTCTTAACCTCTCTCTCTCTTTAAAAATTGACTTCTAGCAATTCTTAATCCTTACAACTTTCAAAATGACACTTTTGAATTTAATCCTATTGTGGAATATTTTCCTTTGTCTCTTTCAAGTGGTTAATAACTCCACGTTTAAGAACACCAAAGCAGCACATCTCAAAAGGAGGCATCCCCACTTGCTCATCTGGATGGTTTGTATAATCTCTAGGTTAATTATAAATTGTAATTAGGACTCTCACATCCTGTAGTCACTGCTTCATTATGAAAGCCCAGCCTTACCCTTTCCTTCTCCTCTCCCTCCAGCCCATGCCCTTTTCTAATTATGCCCGGATGCCCTGGGGCTCAGACACGCTGCTAAAACAAATATATCAAAGTGTTTGTATCACAAAGAGTAAGCTAGGAAGCAACAGCAACCAGTTTCTACAACATTACAAATGCTTAGTGAAGATTCTTGAGACTGGCTTTAGTCAATTTGAGAAAGAGGTTAGACCAGGGCAAAAATACACAAGTCAGGTTTTTTTGTGACTTGTTCACTGCTTTTCTGTATATGGAGCTAAAACCCAACAATATCAGAAGGTATCTTTACTCTCTCATAAGGATGGGAGTGACAGAAGTCTCTCCCTACTGAACAATCTCAGAATGTGTAAGTTATTGGCACAAGGACATTAATTAAAGTGGCTTAGGCTCTGCCCAGGTGCTGAGTGAAGCAAGAGCCCCAGAGATGATTAGAAAAATGATATAAAATGTATGCATTATAGGAGAGTACATATTTCTTTCTCCAGAGAAGGACCAATTTCTAAAATTTTTACTGCATAGATTTTTCTTTTTGAGGACTAAGCAAAGAGATGAGTTTATTTCTAGGCAAGCAAAGACCCATCTAGGTTTTAAATTCTACCTTGAATACCCTATGACCCTATGTAGAGATTTCTGAGTGGTTCAGAGCAGTAATATCAGTGGTCAGAGTTTTTGGGTATCACACCTACCCTAAAAAGGGTATGATATCTGAAAATATATTTTGTACCAATGAGCACAGCATGAGGACACACTAGTGGAATTTTAGAAGGAAAATGTACATTATTTGGATTTTTTGTTAGTCACCAATGGGATAGATATCCAACACATTTTATATAAGATTTTATGTTTGAAACGGAAAATCTGCTATTATCATGGGGCAAATTTCCTTCAGGAAGAGTCACATGGGTTAAAAGATAGCATACAAGCTCTAGAGAGAATTTCTTCTTGGGATGCAGACTTTTACATGAAATATCTTTGGTTTTTCCCTCCTCTCCTTTGTCCGATTAGGTGAGGCTGGTTCATTAGGATTTAGAGAGTATGACGCAGCCGCGTATAAGGCTGCCACCACGCACTCGGAGCTGAGAGGCCAAGCAGCCAGGTGCTCCTGTCCACAAGTGAGATAAGGCCTGTGTCAGCACGTAACATGGGGCCAGGAGTGTGAACGTCACTGTCACCCCCCACCCACGCCTGCCCACTACCAAACTGCTGCATTCACAGGCTGGTAAAAACAAAACTACCCTGCTATCGTCTTTTCTCTCTTTTTCGGGGAGGGAGAGTTAGAAAGCACCAGACATAATGTCCTGATGGCTGTATGTCCATGTAACACAGAGAGAAAGGGAGGAAGGAAAGGAGGGAAGGAGATACTGGAGAAAAAAGGAAAAAATAAATACAGATGCAAAATGACTCATTTACTCCTAGGCAGGCATTCCCCCCACAATAAATAAAGGCAACCATGATATGACATGGATTGGGAGTGAGGGACCCACACTAGAGGCAAGGACATGGACAGTAAAGCAAGTGCTGCGGTCCAGGGGAGGGAAGCTAGAGACCTGAGCCCTGGCGGTGGTACCGAAGGTGAGGAGAAGTAGGCAGACTCGAGAGAGATGTAAAAGCATGGGCAGGGCACAGTAACTAAAGCCCTGTGATGCGCTGAGGAAGGAGACATCAAGGATGGCTCCCAAGGTTTTGTCTTGGGCAAATGGGTGGGTGGAGTCACTCACTGACTTAAACACAGGAGTAACAGGAGAAAAGTGAGTTCCATCTGAGTGCTCAGTTACTAAGCCACAGGGATCACACGGTTTCTGCACACAAGCAGCACCTTGGCTTCAAATGCATCTCCCAAAAGAATCCTTGGACACATTTTCAGAGATTTTTAGGACTCATGCCCTCTTACATCTGCTTACAGACGCATTAATCTATGCAGCCTACTTTGGATTGGGGCGGTTGGCATTATGGATTTGTTAATTGCTGATACAATGTACTTTCTCCGCAGCCCATATGTGAAGAGCAGCACTGGCATTCAAGAAATGTTAAATAATAATGTAAATGAGAAAAATTTCCAATCCCAATAATAAAGGGATCCAAGGAACATTGACGCAACTTGCAATCATCGGAGCTGTTTGATTGCCTTGTCACTGTGGGACAGTGACCAAAGTGATGTTAATCTAAATGTCATCTAGAAAGAAGACTAAAAATATTATGGTGAAAATTAAGTACTGCAACCTTAGGAGCTGATTTAAAAATTAGAAGATATAGCGATTTACATCTGTGGATTTGATGATCGCCAAGAGCAACCAGCTGAACATACTCACATTTTCCTTTTCTTTCCCCTCTTTGCAAAAATGGGTTCAGTTTTAAAGAGCTAGTTCAAACTAATGTTCCCTCAATCAATGGTTCTTAAATGCTGCTACATATAAGGGTTTAAAACCAAGATGCTTAGGTCATATCCTAGACTAAATCAGAACCTCTGCTGGTGGGGCTAAGGCATCAACATTTTTTTAGGCTCTTAAAGTGATTCCAATGTGCAGCTAAGTTTGACCACCAAGGTGTTGAATAAGTAGGATCTGAAGACCAAATGCCTGAGAAATACCTGGGGAGGAAATGATTAAAAAGGGAAGATGCCTGGCACCATCAAACACTTGTTGAACCAAATTATTTGAAGATGGGACCTCATTCTTTCCATTTTTACAAACTCCCCATGTGATTTCTATAACAGCCCCTGCACAAGCTGAAGATCAGTGTCAAGCCTTTAGACACAGAATATGTCTGTATAAAAGAAACCAAAATCCAAATAAAAAGAAGAAATTTCATCCCAACACCTGGAAGTTTGATGTTTTGGGTTTTGTGTGCAGGGGGCTGCCCTGTGCACTGTAGGATCTTTAGAAACATCCCAGGCCTCTACCCACTAGATGACAACAGCATCACAAAGTAACAATCAAAATGTCTCCAGACATCGCCAAGTGTCCCTTGGGGAAGAGATCACCCCAAGTCAAGGATCTAAAAGATTCCAGGCATGTCGATGGTTCCATTATCTTCCACTGCTTGGAATCATGAACAGTGAAATTGACCAGGTATGTCTACTCTGGATTAGGTATTCTGGATTCAAGTAGGCATAGTGTTAGGCTTCCCAGGTGGCACAGTGGTAACAAATCTGCCTGCTGACGCAGGAGATGTGGGTTTGATCCCTGGGTCGGGAAGATCTCCTGGAGAAGGAAATGGCAACCCAGTCCAGTAGTCTTCCCTAGGAAATTCCATAGACAGAGGAGTCTTGAGGGTTTCAGTCCATGGGGTTGCAAAAGTGAGAAACATAACTTAGCAACTAACAACAATAACAGGCATACTCTCTCACAAAGATGTAGCACAGGCTTTCAGAGAAGATGGGATAAACTCAAGTCACCAGCACCTGAGTGATCACTAATGATGTCTAGCTGCAGCAGGGCTGGGCTCTGCCTCCATGTTTGGGGCTGCTGAGTTATTAACAGGTAAAAAAATTAATCAATGGACAAAAAGCTACTGTTTAACCTAACGTTGGTTGTGAGGTGACAATAGGAATGAGATCTACTGTTGAGTTAAATTCAGTTAAACGGCAATTTGTTTCCATGGGTCATCAGATCCTTCTTACTGTGAGTCAAAGAATAGATAACCTGTCCACATGCAAACAGTGTTCATCCTGGTGAGAGAGGTAGGAAAATATTTTCCAGTGTTAATTGGTGCTCAAAGGAACGTCTCCTCTAGGTGGCCCTAAGCTCCAGATCCACTCTTTTTCTACAAGGTCAAAATCACCAGGTGGGCCAAGACTGACTGTGGACATCTTCAGGGGAAAAATGGAAATTTTTAAGTAATTTTTAAAATTAATTATTTAATTAATTTCTTTAATTAATTCAGATGGCTGCTATAGTAGGTCACCTGGAAATGTTGAAACTCATATTCAGTGGGACGAATTTGCATCTCATACCATACAGAGTGCTAATGCTGGGCAGGTAATAAGGCAGAGAAGTTACGAATCCAAGCTCCAAAGATAGAACCACCATGTTGGCTATGTGAACCATGTTCACTGAAGACAGTGAATGAACTTATCTGAGCCTCAAACTCTTCATCTGTTAGGTGACAGTAATAATAATACAGATCTCACAGCGATGCATTAAGGTTAAAATGAGATAATATATGTAAATAGCACTTCACACAGTACTTTGCATATAGCAAACACATTAAATGGTGACAAGTAGCCTTATTTTAATTACACTTTATTTATGAACTCTAACAATGGTTTCAAGAGGCAGGTCCGGTGGTCTGGTATTCCATCTCTCTCAGAATTTTCCACAGTTTATTGTGATACACACAGTCAAAGGCTTTGGCATAGTCAATAAAGCAGATGTTTTTCTGGAACTCTCTTGCTTTTTTCATGATCCAGTGGATGTTGGCAATCTGATCTCTGGTTCCTCTGCCTTTTCTAACACCAGTTTGAACATCCGGAAGTTCATGGTTCATGTATTGCTAAAGCCTGGCTTGGAGAATTTTGAGCATTACTTTACTAGTGTGTGAGATGAGTGCAATTGTGTGGTAGTGTGAGCATTCTTTGGCATTGCCTTTCTTTGGGATTGGAATGAAAACTGACCTTTTCCAGTCCTGTGGCCACTGCTGAGTTTTCCAAATTTGCTGGCATATTAAGCGCAGCACTTTCACAGCATAAGCTTTCAGGATTTGAAATAGCTCAACTGGAAAACCATCACCTCCACCAGCTTTGTTCATAGTGATGCTTTCTAAGGCCCACTTGACTTCACCTTCCAGGATGTCTGGCTCTAGGTGAGTGATCACATTATCATGATTATCTGGGTCATGAAGATTTTTTTTGTACAGTTCTTCTGTGTATTATTGCCACCTCTTCTTAATATCTTCTGCTTCTGTTAGGTCCATACCATTTCTGTCCTTTATTGAGCCCATCTTTGCATGAAATGTTCCCTTGGTATCTCTAATTTTCTTGAAGAGATCTCTAGCTCTAAAATCACTGCAGATGGTGATTGCAGCCATGAAATTAAAAATGCTTACTCCATGGAAGGAAAGTTATGACCAACCTAGATAACATATTTAAAAGCAGAGACATTACTTTGCCAACAATGGTCCATCTAGTCAAGGCTATGGTTTTTCTAGTGATCATGTATGGATGTAAGAGTTGGACTGTGAAGAAAGGTGAGTGCCAAAGAATTGATGCTTTTGAACTGTGGTGTTGGAGAAGACTCTTGAGAGTCCTTTGGACTGCAAGGAGATCCAACGAGTCCATCCTAAAGGAGATCAGTCCTGGGATTTCTTTGGAAGGAATGATGCTGAAGCTGAAACTCCAATACTTTGGCCACCTCATGCGAAGAGTTGACTCATTGGAAAAGACCCTGTTGCTGGGAGAGATTGGGGGCAAGAGGAGAAGGGGACGACAGAGGGTGAGATGGCTGGATGGCATCACCGACTCGATGGACATGAGTTTGGGTAAACTCTGGGCGTTGGTGATGGACAGGGAGGCCTGGCGTGCTGTGATTCATGGGGTTGCAAAGAGCTGGACACGACTGAGTGACTGAACTGAACAATGGTCTATTTAACTTATAGCCCATGGAAGATAATTTTAGAGATTGATGGAGTATAAGAGATGCTATGATTCTATGTGCTCATTTTGCAGATGAGAAAACTGAGGCACTGAAATGAGATATGATCATTTTAGATTTATGCAGATCAGGCTTTAATACTCAGATCGGTAGAATCTACGTACAGTGCTGATGTGGTACAAAGAAGAACTTCAGACTCAGAGTATCTGGGTTTTCCACCTCAATTTTCAGACATTCAGTTTCATCATCTGCAAAATGGGTATAAAAGCACCTGACCTGAAATGTTATAGCAAGTGACATATACGGAGACAGGAATATATTAAAAGCATTTTGTAGACTGCAGAATACCACACTTAAGTACAGATATTTAAGATTATGATTTTTTCTTCCTTACAAAAATAGCAAATATAGACCCTTATTTGTATAAGCCTCAAAGTACCACTCGTAATCTTTCCTGGTAGTTTTTCATGGCACAGGAAGCAGGTCAGGCTCCAGCAAGTGCAGCCATTTGCTCTCTGCTCCGCTTCAGTGCCGATCATGCCAAAACCAGCACCTTGGACAGCAGCCAGGGAAGCTGCCTTTTCAGGCACCTATAATACTCTGCATTTTCTTACCAACTGCAAGCTACTTCTGCCCTGCACTCTGACCCACACAGGGAAACGCACAAACTCCACTCCACTTCTCTCTGTGTATACTGCAAGTTCAGAAGATGGGTGTTCCCATGAAATCAGGGCTTTCCTTGACCTTCACTAATAGACTGGCACACAATGACCCACTGCCTGCTTCCTTTGCTAGGAAGTGAAACTGGCCTTTTCATTTGGTCTGCCTACAGTGAACTGTATGAATTGTAGGACTTAGATATTTTCAACTGAGCAAATTCACAGTGAAACATAGAGCATAGCTCCCTGAGAACTTTGTGTCCTTTGGCAATGTCAGAGTCAGAACATCCATTTCAAACCTCACCATGAAACTTTAAAATGTCAGTGTTAATTTGAGGCAAGATAGGGAAGGTCAAGAAGGACACAGGGATAATGCTGGATATAACTGTACATCTGCCTCATTTACTTTAAAAGGGAATAAAGCCACCAATTTGCCATTTTACCAATTCACAAAGAGAACATCTAAAAGACACAGGAAACAAGAGAGGATAAACATAATTTTAGAACTTAAAAGTATTTTCAAGGTGACTTCATCATATAAATGATTCTATGAGGAGTCATTAATTTGGTGACAGACATTACTTCATGCCTTTATTATAAACAATTATTTGAAAATGGATTACTTTCATGCGATAAATGCAGAACTGAGAGGGTCTGCTGAAAACGATGGACCTACTATAAAGGTATAAACTCATTTTAAGCCAACTCATTTTATTTGCTCCTTAACCATAATTTCAAAATTATAAATCATGGGTTGCTTATTATGAGTGACTTGTTAAGGTACCTGGCCCCTAACTAGACGCCACCAAAAAAAGCAATCTGACTCATGCTTCTGTTTACATATTGCACACTTAGTCTTTTTCAATATGAACATGCTTTAACAGTCACTAAATACCCGATTCAAATTCAGTCCTAATACATGATATTTTTGCCGATTGCTAGGGTTTTTTTTAAGTGCACCTTCAAACAGAGACTTCAGGAATACACAAAGCTTGCTGTTTGCTAAGGTTGAGATTCAGCACAGATGGGGGAGAGGGAAAGGTCACAGACATCCCAAAACACAAGCCAATAGACACAAAACATCTTACCTTTTAGGCTCTGGATTTGCCTGAGTTTTGGGATTTTTTCTTTTTTTGGATTCCTTTTTGGTATCTTTTTTAGCCTCTGGTTCAGATGGGGAGGGAGTTTTGCTCCCTTCAGGGTCTGTGTTTGGTGGCAGCCCACCAAGGTACGCATGCATTTGTTGACTTTGGAGAGGGGTGGTCGCATGGAGCATGCACAAAGTATGGCCAGCCATGGGAGAATCAAGAGCACACATACATGCACAAACAAAAGAAAGAAAAAAAGGATGCATCAAACAGCAAAAGCAAATGCATTCGAACTAAAATAATAAGCAAAAAAAAAAAAAAAAAAGATGCAAACTTGCATAAGGAAAATCAGAACTGAAAAGAAAATAAGAAATCCAAAACTGTTTCCATGACAAGATGTATAAACCTAACTGTGAATCAAGTGGCAGTCTTACAATATGAAATCCAGACAATGTGTATCATAATTCATGATGATGTTTACCAGGGAGTTTACAAAAACACTTCATTATTTTATAACACTTCCTTATTCAGTAACATATGTAGAATACAGTGTGACAACCCAGAGAATATAATGCAACTTCTCTCTCTCTCTTTAAAGAATTCAGTCCAAGAGGCTGTAACAGATAGTCATCAAAGTGTACATATTTATAAAAAGCAGAATTATGCAGAGATAGTCCCCAGGTATCAGAGTTTTCATGAATATCTTTTATGCAAATGAAAGGTCATGTGCTGGGCTAGCAAACCTGGTAACAATGAGAGGTGATGAAAATCTTGTTGCCTGTTAAATATTCAAACCTACAGTGCTATTGTTACCCGGCTCTAAATGTTGAAGTTGCATCTCATAAAATCTACCAGCACTAGAGAGACGGAAAGCATAGAACCAACCCCACAGATATTCCAGAGTTGTATAGCTTGCAAAGATGACTGACACGGTTCTGATTTAAAAGAAAAAGCTGTCAATTCTGGACTCTCCCATGTAAGAATTTCCCCAGAGCAGCAAGTTTTTCACTGCAGGCTGGGTTTCTGAAGCCACCCAGTTTTCCCTGGCTGTGCCTTCCCTGGCGATTGGTAAGGGTTCATGGGGGTAATGGAGGCTTCTCTTTCTAGTAATGTGAGGCTACACACACTGGGATAGTAAACTGGCTGTGGCAGTGCAGAAATGTATTCCGGGTCTTCAGAGCCAAATGGTACCATTCTGAAGTTATTTGCTGCTTTTTGCCTTATTCAGAACATAGATCTTTTCCTCCAGGAGCTGGGCAATGTCTAAAGAGAGAAAGTACTTAGTGTGAAGTTAGAAGAACTGATGTTCTGGTCTTGCCTGTAAAACCTATAAACCAAAGGGGTTGACTACACCATGGTCTCTGAAGTTCCTCCCAGCTCTCTGGTTAAGCTCAGGGCCATGGTTATCTATGTCTCCCAGCATCACCTTGCTTGCTTCAGCCCTTGAGCTTCCTCTGCTGAGCATTAGTACATGCTCTTCCTTTCGCCCAGAACCACTCAACTCCTAGTTCAGTACCTGGCCCAAGCATCAATTCCTCAGGGAGACTCTCCCAGCATCCTGCCACCCCATCTGAATCATGGTCTGTCATTAAATGCTACCACGGGATTTCATCCCTGTTTCTCAAAGAATCAATTTCTCTGTAACTCTGCCTTTGCTTGATGTCTAGTTTTTGCTTACCATGTATGCTGAAGGTGTATCAGAGACCACCCTAGAAGTCCTGTTTGCTGTTTCTGTTGAGACTCATGAAAGGAGAAGAAATTCAGACCTGTGTGTATGTTCTTTGTGTTTGTGTGGCTGGTGTGTGTGTGCGCCCACGTCTGTACTACTGAGCAAATAGGAATGGGTAGACTTAGAGATGACCCTAAAGCAGGACCAGCTGTAAACCACTGCCAGCACCTTAAACATCTTTTTAAAAGGAATACCCCTGGACGCGCGCCTACCTGTTCCCATGGACGTGGGATGCACAGAAGGCGAAGCTGTAGTGAAGGAGGGTTGGGTCGATCATGGCGCCGTTTTCTGCGCGCTCAAGCAAGTCTCTGAGGTAGCAGAGATGGCGGTGACACCCTCGGACCCCGTTCCGGGCGCAGTACTCGTCTAGTACAAACACCTGGCCAGGACTGAACCAGCCCTGATTGGGGAATAAAGGAGAGACCTTCTTTCAAACATAGGCTGGGTTTATTTGGGGGAGAGCTTCACAGTTGGGGTGACTGCAGAAGGGGGTTAAAAATAGCCAGAGCCAATGCTTCCTGATTGCTTATTAAGCCCCAGTCACTCTGTCAAACACCATGTGTGCTAGCCGGTTCAGTCCTCACCAGAGCTCTGTGAGGGAGGTGCTGCTCTCCCTGTTGGATGGGTGGGAAATCTGAGCTCAGGGAGCACATGGGATTTCCCTAGTGTCCCACAGCTAGTAAGTGATGGAGTATGGATTAGCAGAGGGCAAGATTCCAGAAACAGGAGTCTCACCCACTGCTTTAACACCAAACCGTAAACCCTAAGAGCACTGGAGTGGGGCTAGGGCAAAGTCTTGGTTACTGATAAGAGAAAATAAAAATATTAATGCCTTAAATTGGTACAGTGCTTTACCCTTGACAAGAGCTTTTAGTTGAGCCCATGGCAACCTTGAGAAGTAGACAGGGCAGGTTTATCTTTATTTCACAGATGAGGAAATGAAAATAAGAGCTCACAAAGAATACAAAATAGCCAGGACTCAAACCCAGCTCTGTCTTTCTCCATATCTTCTGTATTTTTAATACTCTGGAGCATTAACAAATACTAGGATTGATCTACATTCATGCCAGGACTTCATAAATCCTTTCACTTTGGAAGTAAAAAATATATATATATATATTTTTTAGATTTAAAAATGAAGATAATAACAGAACTTTCCAAAAAGAACAACATGACTTTAAGTTCTCAAGTTGTGAATCATATATGATTCAACTAAACCGAGAGGAGCTTCCTGTGCCCAGGCTGAGTGCTTTATATTCTCCCTGGCAGTTATTTGTTTTCTTATTATGTATTTGCGTGCTGCAGGACCACACAAAACTCTGCTCTAAAAAAGAATCGGGCTGGAATCTCTCATGCAGAGCACATTAGGAGGTGCCATGGTGTAGAAACTGCTGCCTCCACCAAGCACTTAAGAAAAAAGATGCTCAGTAAGCCCCAGCGACTTGCCACTCAAAGTCACTCTTGGGACAACCCTGTAATGAAATCACTTCTTTCAGTCTGAGTACGTTTCTGAAGCCAGAAATAAAAATTGAGGTGGTACTTTGTAAGCTGGGAATTTAGGATGATCTTAAATATAAACCTAATTTTACTTTGAGGGTCTTCTCTGAGTCATCTTTTGAACATACCTCTCCATCCTGGGAGAGAAAAGGCAAAAGGAGAAAGTGACTGGGTGGCAGGTAGAGGCCACAGAAGTGCAGCAAGGGAGGCCCCCGCAACACTCGAATCTTGTGCTAGGGATCCGGGGAATCTTCGATTGACAACATGCAGCTCAGCAATGCATCCGACGAAAGACGGCATCTTTCCTATTTCAAATGATAAGTTACTGCAGAGGGCGGGAGAGTAGTCGAGGCAGTGGGCTGCCCCTATAGGCAACTTCTTTGCCACTCCATCTGCTACCCCAAATGCTAAATCTTAGAAACAACACTGCTGTGAAAGATTAAAATATATTTTCTACGACTCAGATGACACCAAGTCTTTTGTAGATGCCAAAATAGCTGCTTTGAAAAGAGTTGAAGAAATATCAATTAGGAGCTCAGTCGAAGACACAGAAAAATTTATGTATCCCTGCTGGTCGGTCTCCAAAACTGACTGGGAAAAAAGACTGTAATAATGAGAAAATGGAATGTATGGAGGCAGGAGATGGGGTCCTCTTAATGGCTCTTATTTTCTGAAATTGGGGGATGATGATTAATACATACAGGTATACAAATGGGGAAGGAAACTATTTTACACTATTCACAATTAATTTGGAGTTTTTAGGCCTGAATATGACTAACAGGAAGCAAGCTTCAAAATTTCATTTCTGGTTTAATTCTTTAGACGACATTCACTCCTCAGTGATGAATGTCTTAGTGAAAAAGAAAACTGAAGGAAGTACAATTTGAAAAAAGTCTTGAAAATAATATGTTTCCAGAAAATTCCTCAAGAGACTAGGAATTATATATAAAAGGAAACGATTTAAGTTCAGAGGCAAATTCTTACAAGTTTCATGAACACAATTTATAATTACGTGAATAATTACATAATCACAGAAAACACATTTGAGAAAAACTGCCTTGCAATGCAAGGTAAGCCTTTTTTTTTTTTTTTTTTTAAGTCAAAATGATGTATTCCTTTTCAGTTTGGCAAAGTTCAGACTTCTGATAATGTGATTCTAAACCTGAGATAATCAATGAATCTTTTATGAGACAAAGATTAATAAATTATTCCACATGATCCTGCTTCTGTTTTTTGGACTATTTTATCTGTCATTTTTATATTTTGGCTTCTGACAAAGAACAAAAAAAGGAATTTAAAAGAAAAACTGGAACAGATTTAGGAGAAAGCCATATCATTTAAAGAAAAAAACCCAGATTTTCATTATATTTATGTTGATATCAATAAAATGTCAACCTGAGTTAATTAATATTAACAATATACAGATATATTCATCTTAGTATGTGGAGTGAGAGATGAGGCTTCTCCTCTGCGTAAAGCCATTGCATCCTTTGCCCTCACCTTTCCCATCTATAAAGTGGGATCAATGGTCTATCTTTAAAAAATAACAACTTCTGGTTTGCAGAAGAAAATAAATTGAGTCTCTTTTAAATTGCATAACATAAAGCCCAAAATGTATCTTCAGAAATCCAATAAAGACATAATAGCAGTCCTTTGCATTTAAATGATTTAAATCTGGGCTTAAAACAGGATTTTAAGAAATACCCATGCTCTTGTGGGAGAGTTGGACTTCTAACCATCTTAAGCACCATAAAAAAATTCCCTCAAAGGGTATAAAAAATGCTTGGAATACTATGTAGGGAAAAAAGCCACCCAAACAAACCCAAACCCATTTAGCTTATGAAAGGGGAAGTGAACTTTATTGACAAATCATTTTAATCTTTAAAAATATAAACAAAAAGGACCCATTCATTTCCGAGACAGGAGCACAGGGTCTTATTATCTGGGGTGAGGTGGGAGGGGGATCTTGAAGACTAAGAAACCAAGGCAATTTTTACAAGTTCTCTACAAGTAGGTGCCAAACTCGATTATCCTCTTGAGAATATTTCTCATGCAGCAGCTGAAAAGGGGGAAGCTCAGATAGGGAGGCTGAGGAATTGGATCTGTCTCTACTGATAACTTCCTCCCGCTCTGTCTTCTTTCTTTGGTAAGGAAAACTATCTCAACCCAGGAAATCAAGAACACATTTATAATTGTTAAAGAGGTTCCGTAATGGGGAGAAGAGCTTCTGACACAAAGGTAGAGAAATATTTTATCTTTCAAAACGTTATTGCATTTAAATTGCTGTAGACCAAAGAATATACTTGCCAGGCAAGAATAGGAATCATTAAGTCTGTGATCCAAAGTTAGGCGTTGCACCATCTCAAAGAGGGAAGCGTGGTCAAAGTTACAGGGGTTGGAAGAGATAAATTCATCCATGCCATGTTTTTGAGCTCTATCTGCGTCTGTTCATTTATACATGTAGAGAGAGACACAATTTAGAGAAACATCGCATTTTCTTTGACATTTCAAATACACAGGAATTCACTAAGCATTACGAACGCTAGCTGTTTTCCCGTTGCCGCCCACCAACGTCCCCAAGATACTCTTTTTACCTCCCATTGTCAACTTGCATCACTTACTGGTGAGTTTATTGCATTTCGGCAAAAATATATTGGCATCAACATGTTTATCAAATGATCACAACTCTAGTGCATTTATGTTGTTCTTGAAAAACTAAGCACACGACCGTAACTTCGCCTGTGTTTCACCAAACACTGAAAGCAGATCGGATCTTTGCTTACAAAAGCCTATTTAGCTTTTCAATTTTTAATAGATTCTGCCATTCCAGTGGTTATGTCTAGAGCAATTTCTCTACAATTACTGGGATCATCTGGAAAAAAAGGGTTATGCTGATTCTCAGCCAAGTGACAATATTAGTATCCTCCCCTTTCAAATCCCCGTGGCCAATTTGGTTGCACAAAAGATTTGGGTCCCCATCCTCCAAAATTAAAACAAAATAATAACAAAAGATGTCCATTGAAACCTGGAGAATAAGTTCACTGGGAATTTAGTTAGTGATAGCAAAGGACACTGCCTGAGATAGTGTGCTTACTCAGTTAGCAAAGCTTATGAAAGACAAACAAATTTACTCAGCAAGGGCTATGATCTGCCATTTATTGTGAATTAATAGTCTCAATGTATTCACACTTTTCCTTACAGGGTGAAGGCTATAGGCAAAACCTCCTAAGGGCTAACTAATTAATCTCAATATGTGTAACTAAAATAGTCTATATTCAATCGGCAAAATAACTCAGAGAATTCAACTCGAGTGAGACCAAGCAAATCTCGGAAGAGGAGGGAATGAAGGTCCTAGAAATTAAAAGAATCGGCTCGCTCCATCTCATATTTACTCACTCTCCTGAAATGCTGCAAGGAAAAAGAATCTTAAATCAAGCAAGAGTGTATTCATCTCCTTGCGTGCAACATTCTACTCGAATACAGGCACCTGCCAGGGACCAGCGATGCTGTCAGGACATGCAGAGAATGGATTTCTGACTTGAGAAGGTGTTTGGATAATATTTTCAAACGTGGCCTTCATCCCAGGCAGCTTTTTCTTCTTCCCTGCTTGGGGGCTGACTGAAAATGGGGGTTACAGTTACAGGGTAATATTAAGATGGTGATTTTCCCTCATATGATTACTTTTGTGTGTCATTCCAATCTAAATGCATGGTGTGTCAGATGTATGCCTTCTTCCTATTAGGTTTTTAAATCTTCAGCAAGTGGTCAGTGTTTGAACAGGATGTGTTGTTTATGCCCAAGACACATGAAAGCAACAGTTTCCAGAAGGCAAGTTGAAGAATGTGTGTTTTAATAGCCAATTCGCTCCTTTTGGAGGATAAAACACGAGATTTTGGAAGGGCTATCACACAGGCAGAAATTTTATTAGAGAATCTGCCTCTTTGCTGGGTCAAATGCCTGAGATTTGTCTTCAGGAAAGTGCTTTCAATTTGGAGGTTAGGTGCTTAATCTTTGAGCATTCTTTTGCCTGGTAATGTGGTCTACAAGCTGTATTTCTCCATCGACTCAGGATGGCTGGAAAAAGAGGTGGCCAGGAAGCTGGTTCTGGGGAAAAGGCTAGCTGTTTCTGCAGGGTGGGGTATGGTGTGTGTGTGTGTGTTTCCCGTGGCCCAAGGCAAGTGGTTTGAACCTGCTCCAACTTTAGGTGTCTTCCTGCAAGATGACACTCCTGTAACCTGGGTGGTACCGCTCCATCGCCCAAGACAAATCTGTTCTTTTAGCCCCATCGTGTCAGTCCCTGGAGAAACTAACAGTGGGTACATACCCATTGCTTGTCCTGTTTCATCCTCATAAAAAGCCTCACTCATGCTGTGCCTCCCAATTTCTAGCAGATAGATGAGGCGAGTTTTGGCCAGCACCAGCTTCCTGCTCTCAGATTTCCCAGAGGAGGCTGCAGGCTGACTAACTGGTCGGGCCGTTCACCTTACCAGCTTAGCTCTGCCATTTTACTGCTCTTCAATTATGATGACGCAAACGGTCACTCAGCTAGAGAGAAGAGGACTCTCTTTTGCAGCTGTTAAAAATATAGCCCGTGTTTCAAGCCTCTTACTCTTTATCTGTTGAGCCTTTAGAAAACTTGGTGATGAACTATTTTGCTTGGCTGCCAGTTCAGGAAATGGATCTGCAAAGAGAGCTTGGCTCCTCTGTGGAGACCCGGGTACAGACCCACCCTCCCGCCTCCCCCATCCATCATCATAAGACAGCTTCACCACGCTAATTCTTGGCTTAGACTTCATAGAAAGAACAATTTCATTTTTACTGACAATTTAAAGCAGGCTTTAAAATAGGCTTAAAATCCGCCTGTTTTCCTTTTCTGAAAGTAACCCTATCAACATAAAAATTCCTGTTTCCCTCCTTCCTCCTTTTGTCTCTTGTCAGTTCACATGGTGAATGAGCCTGGGACTGAGAGAGGGGGTCTGGACGCTCCTGTGAGCTCTGGTT
This sequence comes from Oryx dammah, assembly GCF_014754425.2. NCBI lineage: Eukaryota > Metazoa > Chordata > Mammalia > Artiodactyla > Bovidae > Oryx > Oryx dammah. The sequence goes on from NW_024070193.1 coordinate 21,605,659, forward strand.
TTAAAGAGGTGCGGGAGACTGGTGGAGGTGTTGATCCGTCTGAGCCTCAGTTTCCTCATGTTTAAAATGACCCAAACTTTCAGTTCCCTTTCTGGTGTCACTGTCACTTAATCATTCTTAAGGGCCCTTTCACACCTTCCATGTGCGTGGGATGGAGCTTAATGCAGTGGGAATTTCCAGCAACTAAACCGAGCAGCCCCTGGATTTTGCTTACATAAAATCATCATTTACTCAGAATTAGGCTCATTATTTCAATGGTTCCAACAACTCAGAGTGCTTAACAGGGTGGCTGGCTCCCATGAAATGTCTGAGAGTTTCACTGAGTTTATTATATTCGGGGTGGGGGGCGGGAAGAGAATTGGTAGGTGGTGAATGCTATTTTAAGATGTCCATGGAAGGGATGTGATTTTGAAACTCCATCCAAACATGGATTTTGAAATTTTTGTTCTCTGCTGTGCTCCCAGCACCTACAACAGAACCTGGCACACAGCAGGCACTCAAGACGTATGTGTTAAAATAATTTATTAATATCTCAGCAAAATAAATAAATACACTTGGTCAACAAATATTTTCTATTTCTTGACTTTCAGAAATGTTGACACATTAAATTCAACAGGAACAATTTATCTGAGGTAGGATAGCAGGTGCTTAGATGGCTGGGCTTAGAGGGTCTGAATGTGAGGCCAGCTCAGCTGTTAGAAGATATGAGACGTGAGGAAGTTGACTAATGTTTCTGAGTCTCATTTTCCTCACGTGTTAAGTTGAAAAAGGTGTCTGAGTCCACCTCAGAGGTGGCTGTTGACAGGATCTGGTAAGAAGACTCTTAGGTACCTGGCATATACAAAGTGCCCACCTTAGCAGTGACTGGACAAGCAGGCTTCTCACCGCTCTCAAAGTCAGCTGGTCTAATGTTCTCAGAGAGCCAAGGCTGTCTCTACATTGATCACTAATGTTAGTTAGAGGTTGCCTCTTAAACCATATTGTTTCTAGGAAGCTGAGAGTCCTTCCCAGGCTCTCTGCTTTATGCTTCTCCTCTGGCCCTGTATAATTAATTCCTAATCTCTGTCTGTGTTTTTGCCGGGTGATGTTCCAATTTCTCTGTGGTCAGAACACACACTTAAATTCTCTGATAGATAATATGTTTCTTGAGGGTACATTCCTGATCTGTTATTTTCCCTGCCAGCTCCCAGAGGAGCCAGGTCCTTAGGAGGTATTTATTAACTGACTTACTCTGACACCTCCATCCCAGGAAACTTCCCATCGACTTTATTAAGGAGTCACACACATGGGGATTCAGATGGCATCTTGCAAATCCCAAAGTGGGAACATGTGCTCTTAGGGGGGAAAAAAATCTTATAAAAGGAAACAGAATTCTAGGTGCAGGTGTCTTTGGATACCATTCAGATTGTCTGCCTGTGTCTCCATACATGTCTAGGACCATATGCATTACATATGTTGTCTATTTTAAAATAAAACACTGCAGCGGTCCAGCTGTTCTAAATTCTGTTTCAAAGAACTTGTGGGTGCTTCTCAAGCAACACCATCCAGTCATCCTTGCAATGGCCCAGTCTGTTCTTCCACAGTGCTGAACATTAAAAACTAAATGCTCCGTGCAATCCCATTTTGCCCTGTACAAACGATTGGAACAGGCTGATGAGAGAAAAAGAAAACTCCAATGTTGACATTAGCAAGGGGAAAACAGCCCAGAGCAAAAGGGTGAGAAAGTCAATTCCTGGATTCAGGACACCTTGGGATCCATTCCTTTGCCAATGTTTGGCATGTGTCAAGGGAATGCAAATGAATTTAAATACTAGGCTGAGCAAAACAGAATTAGGAGGGGAAAGTAGAAGCTTAAAGCTCTAATGAGGTTTGGATTAGCTCTTGCTTTCAGAGACACATACCAATGTTCTTTTTCATTAGTATGTGTGCATTTTTTGTTTTTGTTTTTTAACTTATTTAAGAAATCAAGGATTGACTGAATTTTAAGAATTTACTTCAGTCTTAACCTTTTTCAGACTTGGCTGAATAGTTGCTAACTCTTGCTTGGTTTGCAAGGGCTTTACATGTACTTAAAATGGGCTATGTAATTTCATAGGCTTTGGAGCGAGGGCATAATTCAACACATCTTCCAAACAACGCTATTTGTTTCACTTCTGGGCTTTAACTGTACAAAAGATTTTGAAGTCTTCTATAGCATGGGCATAGAAGAATGACTTCACACTGAACTTAAATGAATAATGGTACCTAAACCACATTTATAAATGTAAGGAACTATCAGTGGGCATCCATGATAAAGGAAAAGGCTGACAGACGCACAGACTTCAGGAAGGCAGGTATCCTTTCAAGTGGAAACTAACTAAAATCTTTACCCCAAGTTTGCTCAAAAACAATTTTGGTGTCGCATTTAAGGACTATTGAGAAAATCACGGTTCCTGGAATGATATGATTATGTGGACTTTACACTCTCATTTAATCTGCTTAAATTTCCAGTGATGTTCCTCATTGACCATCCTATCATTTATCTGTTCTTAACCCATCACGATGTTTGGGTTTACTTCATGTTTGATATTTTCTCCCTCACAATGGGAAAGCACGTATCGTATTATTTCATGATCTCTTAATAGCAAGCATATTTGTGTGATCTTATTTCTGATCCAAAAAAAATTTAGGTAAGTTTGCAGTAAGGTCTACCAAATGGAATTTTCTTGAGGGGAGTAGATATTACAGTTTTTCAATTTTCATTTTATGGAGAGTTTATTATCCCAGCAGCTCAGGGAATGAACAGAAAAGGTCAAATCTATCTTTTTATTTTGTAATATTACATTTTAGAACTTTTTATAGGCTAGAGAAAAAATTCTGCTGTTGAAAATAAACAGAAAAAATTCTGCTGTTGAAAATAAACTATGACTACGTTGCTAATAAATTGTCTGAGAGAGGCTCCTTTCTCTACTGAATCCCTTTTATAATAAACTAGAGGTAGCTGTTTTATCACTGAAATTTAGAGCACAGTTATGGCTGCTGTTACTCCTGATGGATGCTTGAGGCAAGAGAATAGCTAATGTAACTATAAAGTCATTGTGAACTCAAACTTCAAATTAAAAGGTGACTTTGTATCTTTCTTATATGGAAAATGTGTGCTTGTCATATCTGCTTGACAGTGTAAGAGTGAATGTATGGTTTGGACAGTAACGAACAATGACAGTAGTCAACCTCATCAGAAGACATGAAATAAAGAAATGACAATGATTGATGGCAGCTGGCTGTTTACAGACTTTTCTAGAAGAGTTTATCTTGGCCATGACCAAGTAATAACCAGGGTATGTTGCTTCCTGCCTGAGCTCTGCACGGCAAGCAGAAGACTGGTCCTCCCCTGCCTGCTGCCCTTGAGAAACAACTTAATTCTTTCATGGTCCCTTTGACTCAGTCAAGCTAACTTGCATGGCCAACACCGAAAGGCTTCCTCAGAAGCTATCAAGGGCCACACTGCATTTTGCAGAAATCACTGACAGGACAACCACGGGGATAAACATGTGATGTTTATTTCAATGTCCATTTTTGTGATTCTTCATAAGGCAAATGCTTTGAATAAAAATCATCAGAGATTTTTGTCAGTGATCAGGATACAAATAAGTGATCTGTAATTTTCCCTGCTTTACTTACAATTTACAGAGTACTTGATAATATTTTTATGGCACTGCAGCATGAACTAACACAAATTTTCGAGAGTTGACTAATTAATAATGTCTCCTATAAGTCACTATAGGTCATGAAAATACTCAGTTGGTTAGTGAACAATATGTAGATGTGCCTGAAGTAGGTAACAAAGAAGTGACCCTTCATTTAATATGATCTATTGAGAGCCTACCACAGTATTTGGAAAATTTTGGACCTTACTGTGAGAGTCTATTCTTTTAAAAAGTCATGTACTTTATGGAGAGAAGAAATGTGATTGATAGTGTGGTTTGGGGTCATGCAAGTTAATACTGAATTCATTCTCTGATGTTGCATTCCTGCAATGTAGTAACTGCAAGTTGACAATACAAGAAGATAGAGCAAAAAATCTCCTCAGACAAAACTCTAGAAAGGAATTAGGCAAATGACTATTTGGAAGTCTATTAGGATATCAAGCTGTTGTTGGGCAAATACACGTAATTTTACTAGAAAAAAATTCAGTCAGTCATATATTCATCCATCTTGTAGATTTTTTTTTTAAGTATAGCAAAATCCTAAATTTTTACCAAGTTCACATTCTCCAGTAAGCTTTTAAAAATGCCTCATCAGACATGTAAAGGAAGGAAAGTTAAATTAAGAATTAAGTATCTGCTTGGAGTGGTAAAAAAAAAAAAAATCTGTCTGCTAGCCAGGGGTACATTTATGCAAAAGAAAAGAAAAAAAAAAGAAAGGAGGGGGAAAGCAAAATTAAGAAACGAAAAGAGTCAAGGACTATTATTAAATGGTCAGGAGAAATGATGCGACCTACAACTTCTAAGTGAGCGTTCAGAATACTTGCGTACATATTTGCCTGCTCTCTTGACCAATTTTTCTAGCTCCCTCTAATGTCAAGTTTTCCACATTTTTGGTGACTGACTTTTTCCTCTATGAATAAAGGAACTGTATACTCTGTTTTAGTAATAAATAGTGAAGAGAATGATTTTCTAAGTTTTAAAGTTTCTTTTTTTCTCTTACAGGTGTATTTTTAGAAAAATGAATACGAATACAAATGATGTAAAAAAACGTGATTGTTGTCATTGTTCTTGGGAGAGCAGTGGAGAGAGATTTGAGACCAGAGGTCTAAACCCTCCATGACATTGTGAGATTGTGAATCTGAAGCTTCTGTGAATAAATTACATGATTTCAATTGTGTCCTCTATTTCTTGCTTTTGTGTGTGGTAGCTGCATGTATTATATTTCTCTTTTCAAAATTAACCTCTATTGGGTTTTAGAGTACACCCTCAATTTAGGCAGAATGAATTCTTTCATGTTCAAATAATGCATTTACTTTATTGTGTTCTGCAGTTTCTTGGAGTCTTGCTCAGTTACCATCTTTGGGTTTCCTAGCCCACCTTTCTGTTTGTTAAGGTATCCATGGTTACCACACCATTGGTTCTCTGACCATTCTAACCTTTGGAATGGGAAAGGGAAAACAACAACAACACCAACACATCATCAGAGTGCAAAATGATCTGTTTTCAGGCATTAAGCAGTCAGGTAGCTGTGAATTCCATGAAACGAAGGCATTATTTGCCATTTCGTTGTGATGTTCATTAATATTCTTGGAATTAAAAAAAAATAGGAGATGTTAATGGTTGGCTTTACTCAGAGGATCATTTGATGCCAATATGAAAGCCAAGGAGAGGAGGCAATTATGCACACATCACATGCATCCTAGTTCCAGTATGGAAGCTTACATTTCCAACCTAAGGTCAGGAAAATTACATAAAAAGTTTTACTACAAAGTCTAGACATGAGGAAGATTTCAGAGGAGAGGGAGGAAGCACATTGCAGGTGTCAGATAATCTAGTCTGATTATCTGAGCTGTGCTAGCTATAGGGGAACACTTACCCTTCAGTCCAGCTAGAAGTTAGCAGGGTAAGAAGGAACAAACCAGAATAACATAAAGACTAGCAACAAGGCTCAGGAAAGCAGACAGGAGTTCTAACCTAGCAGCTAAAGTTCTTGGGTTCGAGCAAAGATTGAACAAGAAAACTTAAATGAAACAAAACAAAAAACAAGAAAACCAAAGCCAACCCCCCCAAAAACCAACAGTAACCAATGTCCCCCTAACTGCTGAAGGCTGTTCAGGTGGTAGCAAAACTAGAACAATTCTCAAAAACATCCAACTTTAGGGATTTATGATGTGATTAACAGTTATTAGTTGAGAAATAGACATTAATATGAAACTCATTGCAAGTGATATACCAAATAATCATTGACCAATTAGCAAAGCTTAAAATTCCCACTCCCCCCCCAGTCTTAAGAACAGAGGTACTGATCTTCACTGTTCCGCTAACACACACTGGACAGGGATCAGGTGTTTCAGTGTGAAGCCACTTGGTATAACAAATTGTGGCAACACTCAATTATAGATTTGGATGTCATTTCCAAAGTAAACAACATTTGCCTTAAGAAATTGGAAAATTATAAGTATTTGTTGTAAAAAGTTGTATAGGTAAGCACTGACATATTTTTAAGTTTTAACCAAAAAAAAAAAAAAAGAGAGAGAGAGAGAAAATTAAATCAACAATAACACACACCAAAAAAACCACAAAAGAACAAAAAAGTTGTAAAGTTTGGTGGAACCCTCCCAAAATTATTGTAGAGTCACATAGAAACTAACGAATAGCAGGATCTATTTTTTTTTTCCAGTTTTCCCAATTCCGTACAAATACTCCACTCCACTCTTAGACGTGTCTTTTCATTTTGAAATCGAACTTCTGAAATTGCAAAAAAAGTAAAATCTGCACCCAGAAGTCTGTCAAACTGAATTTAGAAAGACCCAAATAAACTCATGATTACAGTCAAGTATCCCAAACTGTAAAATGTTCCATTTTCAAATTTCCCTTGAGCAGACAGCGACATGACAAGACTGGAGTGTTTATTTTTCTCTATCCAAAAAGCCTCTTGCATTTTTCTGTTAGCTTCCCTTTGCCATATAAATACTAACATAGTGATTACAAAGTTAACTCATTAAAAAGGTCTTCTTCATTCACTTGCAAGGACGGCAGCTACTTTGAGTAAATACTCAAAACCAGGGATTTAATGAGATGTGCACAGAATCAAGTATTTAACAATGATCCTTACCTTTTGGAAGTGAAGGAAATCTTTTTAAAATGCAATACTTGATTGTATTTACTCCTTTTGTTAGAGAGTCTGTGACTGACAATGTTTGTGATGTGACAAAATAAACTGAGGTATAGACTGAGAAGCAAATGTCAGTGAAGGGTCAACACTTGCTATTTCTTACTATGTTGTGATTGTTTTTCATTTTTCTGTAATCTTGCTTTGCAGTACTAGGTAACCAATTTGTCACAGTTTGCCCAGGACTAAACAGCTTCTGCGGAGAAGGCAGTGGCACCCCACTCCAGTACTCTTGCCTGGAAACTTCCATGGATGGAGAAGTCTGGTAGGCTGCAGTCCATGGGGTCGCTAAGAGTTGGACACGACTGAGCGACTTCACTTTCACTTTTCACTTGCAGGCACTGGAGAAGGAAATGGCAACCCACTCCAGTGTTCTTGCCTAGAGAATCCCAGGGACAGGGAGCCTGGTGGGCTGCCATCTATGGGGTCACACAGAGTCGGACACGACTGAAGTGACTTAGCAGCAAACAGTTTCTGGGACACAGGACTTTAATTGCTAGGATAAGGCATTTTGGCAAATTTGGATGAACTAGTTAGGATTGTAAGTATGAATAAACACTAAATCTGACTTAGTATAAATCTAAATCTAATCTGTTTAATAGTGAGGGTTTGAATTTAAAGGTTTAAATGCAGCTTTGCAGTAACTGTTCCGTAACCTTCACTCTATGGCAGACTCCGCTCAACATGATATAGCCCCTACTCTAAGCGATGTTTGGCTTGTTTCACACAATTACTCAGTGACATCACAGAATACAAAATTCTTGGATCCTGTTTGGATCTTTCTTGTGGGTTTTATATACTCTCGACTGTAAATGACTGGGGATCAGATACAGAAGTTTGGGTGATTAAATCCTGACTAGATTACGATGCTGGTTTCTAAAGTATGGGAACAGAGCCTCACTTTCTGGTACTCTGGCCACAGTTTTCATCAAGTGCCTACACTAGCAATAGGTAAAAGTCTGGAGTAGTTGAGGCTCTGTTTCAGGGGTAGTAAAGTAACTACAGGATTACTGGGTTTAATCCTAGTGGGTTGAAGCTCCATGTAAGGAGAGTCACTGACTGCAGGGTCAGAAGCATACAGTTGTGCAAAGCGGGCACTGCACAACTCAAGAGGCACTGTTCACATTTTTGTCTATGGGAAAAGAGCCTCCTGAAGGGCACAATCTGCATGGCTGAAAGCAGTGGCCTTCTTACAGAGCCTGGTAGGTGGGGTACGCCTCATACTCTCTAGAGACCTTCTGTTCCCAGGCAGAGACGAGGAGGTAATAGAGAAGGGGGTGGCTCTCGCAGCAGGTACTGATAAATCCCAGGGGCATGACACCCCTGACCTTCTCACTCACCTCCCAGCCTGCCTCACATGCTCTTGAGGGATGATACTACTTATCCTCATCCCCAAATTTTAACTCTTAGAATTCTGCTTTGGATGCTCTATTTAACAAAAGCTTCCTCTGTCAACTAGGATAGTAACATATATCAACCTTGCGTGCATGCAAAAAAATCTTCTAGCTGATGCCTACTGACTGGATTCTAATTTCATAGCTAAATGAATCCTACCCACAGAGGAAACTCTGAATCAAGAGCCCTAGTGTATTCTCATAAAGAGGCATGCATCCCTTTCAACAGCCTCTTTCAGCCATCACCTTTATAGAATCTATGTCTGGTCTCCATTTCACTTTACCCCTGAATTTCCATTCTCTTTCCTATACTAGAGAGAAAAAAGTGGGCTGATCACGAACCAGGTACTAACTTCTTAATCTGGGGAGACGATAGAACAGAGACACTGAATGTAAGGTGAAATGACTTCAGAAGAAATGGAAATTATTTGGAAAGAAAACCGAGATTTTCCAAATATCACCTGTGATACATGTTTTATGAGGCTGATTTAGATGGTGATCACAATTAGGCATTTTTGTTTCCTCATGCACAGATAATTCCATCTCAGAGGGATATGATAGGATGTGTTGTTTCAAAATTCATTTATAAGGAGCCTGTTAGGCCAGGTGAAAGAAGGAATTCTATTACAGAGGAACTTTTATAATTAAGTTAATATTGGGGATGTTTTATTTCAACTAATGACTAAACCATTTACAAAGAGATGCCTCTTTTCTTTCTAAGTGTCACAAATGTTACAGGAAAAAAGAGTAGGAAACTTGGTGGTGGTCATGGCCAGAAGGGCTTCCTCCCCTGAGCCTTCCCTTGACTTCTTATTTGTTTGGGGTTTTCTATGTGGAAACCCACATGATTGTGTGATTATTTACACTGTCCCACAGGGAAAGCATCTTCCTTTAAAAAAAAAACAAAACATCAGTACAGGACAAGAATCCCGGGGAGCACCTGTTGGGTAGTATTTGTCATCCAACAAGAATGTTTCCCCACCAGCAAAGGTGTAACAAGATTTAAGAACACAGTCTGGTTAAATAGAAACAGACATGGCAGTGGAATTCATCGAAAGGGAATTACCTCTACTTAGTTGCTATAGCGACAGAATCATGTGGTCCCTGTTTTAACAGCAAGTGAGGAGAGACTGTGTGAAAGCACTGGGTTCAAGGTCAGGTTTCCAATGAGGGACTTTCACACTTCCTTTCCCTTTTGCTGCGATTCTTTTCCCACAGATGTCTGTGGGGGTAATTTCCTATCATCTGGGCTTAAGCTCAGATCATCTGTGTTATAGTTCCTCTCCCCACTCACTCACCAATGCATGACATTCTTTATGGTGTTTCTCAGTGTGTGAAACTATCTATTTTTTTTTTTTCCACTTGGTTTACTGTCTAGACTTCCCCACTGGGCTGGAGATATCCTGAGAACAGGGATCTCCTTGTCTTCCTCATCAACATGTCTCATCACCTAGACAGTTGCTCAGTGAACTACACTGAATGAGGAGGTGCCATGCTAAAGACAAGACTCACCATGATTACTGCTGAAAACTGACTTGTACCTGAGCTATTCCTAATTGACCTGTATTCAGGGTATGGCAGACATTGCTACTCAGGGTGAATGCTTGTAACTAAAATGAATTTGGTGCTTTATGTTTCCAATGTTTCCATTTTCTTTGTTTCAATAAATATCTACAAGGGCATGCTGTCTTTCATCTTACCCTGTGCATCTAAATTGTCCCAAGATCAAAATTATCTTGGTAGCAAGACGGCATGGTGAAAGGGCAAAAAATTAAAACTGATGCTAAGCTATAGAGGGGAAGAGACAGGAATATGAACTGGGACTGTTGAAGGAGATGGTTTCATTTCTGGGTTCTGGTATTTTAGCTCAGAATAGGATTTTAGATACTGCGTCGTTTTCTTGTGTGTCTTCCTGTGTCCCCCCACCCTCCCCTACTGCATGTGATAATGTCATCATTTATTTTTAAATGGTTCTAAGTTGCATATTAAAATTTATTTCAAATTAAGCTCTATTTTAAAGTTACTTTTAATAGGAAGAAATGAGGCAAGGACATACATAACCTAGTATATTTGAAGGACTCAAACAAATACCTGTTTGGCTGTGAATTCTAAACTCTCATCAAAACAAAGAGAGAAAAATCTACCTGAAACATATTTTTCTTAGTTTAGTCCTGGAGGAGGGGATTGTCAAGTATTGCACTTTAAAATTACTTTTATCAAACATTTTTGTCCCAGCTCTCCCCCTCTGAATTCACTATCTTTTTGGTTTTTTTTAAGGCAAACATGATTTTGAGCATCCTTAATATGTAAGCAACTAGATTTTCTAATTCAACTTCAGAAGACTGACTTGACTCTACAGAACTAGCTTTAACAAATGGCATATTTACTTACAAAATTGGGAGATGGGGGCGTCCAGCTGCGGCACATTCCCTCCCTTGGCGTTTAGTTTCTGGACTTGGGTTGGGGGCACAGGCTTGTGTGACTGCCCAGTGGCCCGATACATGGCTTGGACCCAGAGAATGCGATCTTGCTCATCATCACTTGCAAATATTACGGTGTCTCCTTCTTTGACTGCATTGAAGAAGGCTCGGCCACCCTCCAAACCTGGATTAAAAGGGAAGAAAGACTACTAAGTTGAGCTGCAATGTTCTCAGCAGGACTAAGCTCTGAGCGGCAGTCTCTATGCTTTTTCTGGGGCTGGAGAAAAGAGGTGCATCGTTTATCTAACTATAGGATAGCGATACCATGATGTCCAAGAGGCATTTTGAGCCTGGCTGTTGTCTCCTGCCACCTTTGTTTTACTGGGGACAGAGTTGTCAACTCTGCCTAATGGCAGGGTAAGCATCCATCTATAAACATTCTATTACTTTCCTCATTTTTAAAAACAAGCCAAGTGACAACAACAGAAACGCCTCTTGACCCCGCCTCTCAAGTCTACAACCTCAGGGAGCTTTTGGACTCCTGATTTTTGTCTCACTGCCCATTCCAATGAAATTCTGAAGACTCTACTTTCAGGACATTACAACAGAATTTGAGCTCTTCTTCCTTCTCCAGCGCTGCTACTCTGAATTCACCCACATTCATCTCTCACCTGGATTATTCTAGTAGCCTCCTATCTGATCCATCTGCCTCCACCATCATTCTCTATACTTGACCCTCCAGATGGGAGCCAGGGTAAATTGGTTTAGTACAAGAGTCAGGTTGTGCCATCCCTTTGCTCAAAACCTACCAGTAGCTCCGCATTTCCCTTAGAAGAAAAGTCTAGGTTCTGCCAAGGCCTTCCAGGCCCCACGTGAACTGACCCCCCACTGCTTCCGCCCACCTCTCTTACTATGGGCACATGTATGCAGCCACTTCACACAGCCACGCAGCCTCCTGCTGCTCCGTGAACACTCCAGGTGCATTCTCGCCTCAGGATCTTTGCACAGTGCTACTGCCTGTGCCTAGGACTCTTCCTCCAGTTATTTTCATGAGTCACAGCCTTGCCTCTTTCATGTCTTTGCTCAGACATCACATGCTTGTTCAGGCCTTCCCTGACCTTCACCTCTCCTTACTCACCTCTCTTCTCTTGCATTCTTTTGCTCCAAAGCTCTTACCACCTCTAAAAAATGAAATAATTTACTTCCTAAAGGCAGGCAGTTTTTGTCTCTTTTGTTCCCTGCTGCATCCTGGTACCCAGCACTGTGCATGGCAGAGAGCGAGTGCTCAACAAATACAAGTTGGATGAATGAATGCTCTACAGACCCATTTTGTCCCATAAGCAGTTCTCCAGGTTAAAATTTAGAGAGAAGTGTGCAAAAGAGGCCTCTCTCTGGGCTCAGGCCAGAGCTACATTGTGTCTGTCAACATATTCCAAAAGCCCATAATTTTGGAGTGACTGAGACTCTCTGTCCATAAACAAAGCTTTATATCTTCACCAGTTTCCTCATCATTCCTCTACCCTCAACCTATCTCTTTAAAGGTAAAAGGGGAGTAAGTGGAATAGTTAGAATCCCTAAACCAACAGGGCCCAATTGCCAACCTATTTGACATTTGCCTTGGGAAAGATTTCTGGTGATGTTAAGACTTATCTAGTGTGCCGACAATATTAATTCAAACGTCTACTTCATAAGAATGGGCGTGTGTTAATAATTTTGCACTTAGAATTGCCAGGGATTATAGAACAATAAAGAGCATCTTTTTTATATGAAGAGTTGAGGGGTACAGCAATTTTAATAAAATATTTTTGTGTGTGATTATGAAGCAATATTTTGGTTCTTTTCTTACAGAGAGCTTTAAAATGTGTGATTTGGATAGGATGGTATACAGTGAGCAAGCTGGGAAAACCTGATGAAATGGATGGACAGCATGGTAAGAAGGAAAATTCTGCAGAGAGAGAGAGAAGACGACCTTTGAGGAATGCTTTAAGCTCTGAAAAGTGGGTACCAAGGAGCTAAAAGAAAAGAATGGGTTCAGTAGAGCTTCTGCAGTCTAGTCTCATGGCAACTCCTGGGATAAGGTACTGGGATAGGGCAGGTGAACCCCAGGCCAGCCATCACTGGGCGAGACCTTTCCCCTGCCCTACCACCTCCCATTTGCCAGGGCCTGAAGCTCAGAATAGGGACATTGCGTTCTTGGAGCTACTGTCAGGAAGTCTGCTCATGGGGCTGACTCAGGAAGGAGAGAGGTAGAGGTGCACAGATGCTAAGAAGTGTTGAGATTTTTATGGACTCCTCCCGACAGCCTCACAAAGTATGTACATGTGGTCACGTACTCAGTCGCGCAGTTGTATCTGACTCATTGCGACCCCATGGAGTATAGCCCGCCAGGCTCCTCTGCCCATGGAATTTCCCAGGCATACTGGGAATACTGGAGTGGGCTGCCATTTCCCGCTCCAGGGGATCCTCCCAATCCAGAGATTGAACCCACATCTCCATCTCCCACAGTGGCAGGCAGATTCTTACCACTGCACCACCTGGGAAGCCTGTAAAGAATATACATTATTGTCTTTATTGTATAAATGTGGAAATTAACTAACTATCCCATGAACACAAAGTGGAGCTGTGAGGATCAGAGCTGGGCTTCTGACCCCGGCTGTCTGACTCCAGAGCTGACGATTATAAGCACAGTGCTGGACCCTCCGGAACCTGGCCAGCACACCTGGCATGCAGCAACTGCTCTTAGAGGATGAGTTACTGACAACAGAGTGGAGCCTAACCGTGGGGTGAGTGAGGCAAAGAGAAACATGTAAAGCAGGAGAAGCAATGATAGTGACAGCAGTGAAGAGCAACAGAGCTTTTCCAGAAAGCCCGGGGGACCAAGGACACACTGATGAGAATGAGGAGAGAGCAGAGCAACTAGCTCAAAGAAAACCGAGGAAGAGGAGACAACATGAACGCCAACATGTGCTCCCGGGCAGCATTCTTAAGCAAGGCAGCAGATCCTGGGGACAGAATCTGCAAAATGCAATGTATGATAATGCCCGGGCTCTCCATGGAACATCCCACAGGGACCGACCTTCAGGAACAAGAGGAGATGTCTGGGAATAGATGGAGGCAGACCAGCAAGGAGTGTTAGCCAGTTCCCTGGCCGGGGATCGCTGTTTCAACCGCACACATGGTCATAGTCTATCTAGGGTGGTAAAGTTGTTGAAGATTTAATTTAGTCATTGAAATTGTGCCACTGAATTATTCCAAATGAATATCCTCTTATTTGAAGACTTCCTTATTTAATCCAATAGGAACTGAGAGACTGTTGCATTCTCTTTGAACCATACCCAGGGAAAGATAAAGGGAAGCAGTTTCATCTTTAGATTAAAATGAAGAGCCTAAATGTAAAAACTACTTACAGTTATTTACCAACTCCCCAAAACAACTTTTAAAGGACCCTATACCGGAAGAGGTGATTTAGAGCCAACGTTTGTATTTGTGTCCCAGGCTGGTACAAAGGCAAGGATGTCTATGCTATGAGGCTACCTGCCCCATCTCCACCAGTTGGTTCCACTGACAACCAGAATAAAGCCAAGAGGAGGAGATGGACAGATGGACCCAGAGGTCTGGCTTCAAGTGCACACTCACCTTTTGGGCAGCAGTAAGGGAAGACTTCTCAAATCTCTGAGGACACTGGCCCAATTGGTATTAATTACCCTGATCTTCAGCTGCAAACTTTAACGTCCAAAAGAATCTCCTAGAGTGCTTATTTATTATTTAGTAAGTGACCGATGTGGGCCATTTTTATTTAAAGTCTTTATTGAATTTGTTACAACATCACTTCTGATTTTATGTTCTTTTTTTTTTTTTAGTTACAAGGCATGTGGCATCTTAGCTCCCTGACCAGGGATCAAATGTGCACTGAAAGGCTAAGTTTTGACTACTGGACACCAGGGAAGTCCCCGGAGTGCTTATCTGAACCGGAGGATTATGGTTCTTGGTTAGGTTTAGAGTTCAGGAACTATTATTTTTCACAATCGCTCTTTAAAAAATTCTAGGTTAGATTTTTCCCATGACAATTGGGAGAATCTGAATCTCCATTTTCAATCAAACGTTGCTTTGAAAATAACTAGGACTTGGCACACAGAAAGGCAGAGAAGACTCTGCTTTATTCTCAAGAACATAATCACTTTGCTTTCCATTTACATCCTTGGTAAAGGAATTTATAAATTATATCCCAGGGGATCAATGTGAAGAAAAAGAAGAGAAGCTTTTACAATGTGTGTGCATAGCTACTCCTTTTGCATGTAGATGGAACAGCCTTCTCCCCACTGCAGAGAGGTCTGCTTGCTTCTGTGTGAGAAGATAACAACTCAAGCTTCACTAGAGCTGTACACATAGCCATGTTTTACGGCAGGTGCCAAAGGGTGAGATGGGTTAGACCTCAAGTCCCAGCGCCGCTTCTTCCTTTATGAAATGAGATGACAATTCTGGTCCTATGTACTTGGTGGACTGCAGTGAATTCCAAATGCTATCACGTAGAGGAAAGGAAAAGGGAACTGGCTTAAAAGGAGGTAGTGTCACAAAATAGTGCTGTTTTTCCTTCTCATATTGGGCCCTGAGTTTCCCACTTTAAAATGGAGGTCTTGGGAAAGAGGGACTATTTCTCTGAAGGTAATGCCCTGAGTTGAGAAGAAACCACTGCAGAATGCCACGGGGGTTCGTTTCTTAATACAGGGGCCACATCCTTTGCTCTAGCTGTTGTGTGAAACTGGCTCAGACTCCAGGGTCCTGTTCATGAGGAGGGATTTCCAGGATGAGCCTTTAAAGTCCTGACACATTTCACGTGGTCAGCTCTGTATCATGCTCTGGCAGGACGGGAATTATCCATGCAGGTCTGAGGTGGCAGGTCTGGTCCAAAGCACTTGGGAGTGGCAATTCTGACGCCCACTGAGATGATAATTTTTCCAAGTGGAGTGGGCCAGAGGTCTTCCCAGTTACACCTTTTCAGGTTAACGCCCCATCTCCTCTCAGGCTCTGTTTTTCCTTTATGTGTATTCTGTTGCATGTGGAAGAGCAATATGGGAGTAGAAAAAAAGGTTTTGGGCCAAATAATGCAGTATGGTTGGAAATGCTTTCCTTGTGCAGATTTGGCATAAAAATAAACTTCTCTGGGAGAGGGCTGTTGGTGCCTGTTGCTCATTAATATGCTGAAATGATTTCGCACCCCCCCCCCATTTTGAAGGTTCCTTGAGGCAGATTTCTATTCATTTTTTTTTTTTTTAATTTCTGGGAAAAAGATAACATGGGTTTGGAGAGAGGTGTGAGAGGGCAGGATGTAGAACTTATGCAATGTAGAACTTCTGAGAAATACTACCATTTGTGTGGTTCTCTTAGTTACATAAGGCTGAGTTTGGATGTCTACGCTGTGGACTGGTGTCTTTTAGGAGGAAAAGAAAAAGGTTTAGAGAAGACTTTCTTTTCAAGTACTATTAGATAACTGTGACTTGGACTTAGCAAATGTGGACCTACAGGGCAGGTTTATCTGGACAGGAGACACAATACCTGCCAAGCCCACGACATCACTGGTGAATAAGACACACACACACACACACACACACACACACACACACACACACACACGTGTCATGGGAGTACATGTTGGACTTTTTTAGGAATTTCTATTGAACATTCTAGGGTGGAATTAAAATTTGAGATGGGCACAGCTACATAAAAGAAAAACGTACTACATTTTCATTTTGGTTTTAGGAGGATCCTTTGAGTCAAAACAAATCCCCGGACTGGAATTGGCACTTCTTCATTCAGGACAGAACCTCCAGGGGATGGTGAGCTGTGGCTGTGGCGCCCTAGTAACTTGGCTCAGTGTCCAACTTGGAAGGAAGGGAGAGAGCTTTGTGGGTTCATGGCCTAGCAGGTGGGCAGGTACCTGGTTGAGGGTCCGTGTAATCCACGGTGTAGCCGTCCAGTTGGAGGAGTTCCTGAGGCTCGGCTTTTTTCTCCCGGTAACTACACATGGCAAATGTGTACTGACTCACCTGAAAAGGAGAAGCAGAGATGAGTGAGGGCGATTCCCTAGAGCCCGTCTCCCTTGAATAATCCCTCCCCATTCAAGCCTGTCCTTTCCCCTGAGGCCCTGCCCTCTGGAGCTGGGTTCAGACTGCAGTTTTTCCATCTCCTGGCTGTGTGACTTGGAGTAAGTGAAGAGACTTCTCTGGGCCTGATACCTCACCTGTAGATGGATATAATCTGAGAACCTACCTTGTCACTGCCTTATTGTGTGGATTGAATGAGTTCATATCTGAAATGCATTTCAAATCTTTTCTTGATGCTTAGGAAGTGCTTGAGAAAAGTTAGCTATTATCATTACTGCTATATTTTAACTGGGCTAAGCTACAGGAAATTCACATTTGGGTAGGTCAAAACTGGTTGCATGGCAGCAATTTATAGCTCCTACCTATGACTTTGGCCCTGGCTCTGGCTGAGGCTGTCATGCTCTCAGACTCAACACAGGTCCTTCAGTCATAAGTTAGGGACTAGATTTTTATTTACACCCGCCTCCATTTCTTTTAGTATTTTATGTTTTGCAGGTCAATTCTCTGCACTGAGCCACACATCTCATTTCTTCCTCGCCCTTCCCACGGAAGGGGTGCCTTTGGTTGCTTTGAAAAGTCTTCCCTTCATCTCAGACAAGTGCAGGAGTGACACGCTGTCACAAGCAATGAGTGCTTGATCTCTAGGCGCCAGTCAGGGGAGACCCACCCTCGGCCCCTGTCCCTCCCCAGCCTCCGCCCTCGTCAGTGCTGGCTGCATGCTCCACAGCTGCAGGCCGGCCTTCAGGATGCTGTCAGCACAGTGCATCCAGACCCAGCACGGACACCGAGCATTTCTGCATCCAGCCTGTCTGCAAGGAGCCCAGGGAAGAGCAAGCAGCCTTCAGGCTTTGGGCTAAAAGCTCAGGGCCATATATGCCATCCACGGATGTCAAATGTCTTGGAGGAGTGCCACATCCCTCATCTCTTAGTTCCCTTTATTAAAACAGACATTTACTAAGTGAACTTTGATCCCGGCAGGGGATATTTTTTTATCTCCTCCGTGGGTCAGATTTGTCCTTTTTTTAAACGGTAAGAAATTAGAGCTCTCAAATCCTGCATATATCTCCCACAGTCCCTGGCCTGAAGGTCCCAGTGCTAAGATAACAGGAGTCCTGGGGAGAATGTTTCATTGGTTGTTTTATCTCTTGCTGCCCTCTGTTGGTTCCTGATGAAAACTTTCTGCCTAACTTGGATTTCTTTACTGTGCATATAGTTTACAAAATCTGTTCCTTATACTGCAGGGTCTCAGTGGGCTTCAAGGGAAACATAAAGCCGCTAAGAGTATGTTTGTAAGTGGAGATGTATTATGCTTTGCAATAAGCATCTTCTTCTAAAAAGGAGGATTAAGAATGGAAGCTTTGTGCAGGGCTCACATAGGCCTGGGACCTCATCCCAGCTCTCCTAAGTTCTCATACATGTAACTCAGAGTCCTTCTCTGTATTTTACCTGTCTTATTGTGGCTGAAGAATAAATTGAGTGGTGAAGAGCTTTTTACATTGTGTGTGATATTCACCTGGCAAATACTCAATATATGCATTTATGTAAGCAGTTTCCTTGCATTTGGCACTACTTTCTCCTACAAAGTAGCTGAGCAAGTGTATTTGCCTACCAGATTATAAGTCCTTTGAAGGCATACCTAGAGAATCATATATCTTCGTTATATTTCCCTTGCCATGAGCAAAATCTACCATGTAATGGGCACTCACTAATTGAGTCTGATTGATTCTAGAAAAATGAGTATTATCATCCAATAAAGAGGTTTCCTCCCTTCCAGATTTACATGTTACTCCAGTCCATTACTGATCCCAGAGACAACTGATTCTCCATACCTGAGGGTAAACAGACATTGCTGAAATTGCTCTGCAATGATATTCTTTACCTCTCTGGTAACCTGGACATTATATAGCACATTAATGTGATGATCCGCCAGACAGAGGGTTGGGGAAGTTTATTTAAGATCAGTGAAACATCACAACAGAAAGGTGCTACTTCAAGGTTCAGGCATTTACTATTACTACATGCTCGGGGCTTTTTGACTTTTCCTTCTTCTACTTAGAGTCTTGCTTCTTGGAGAGCTGTACGCTGCTGCCCCCTTCTGGTAATACGGTTGAAGTTGTTCCAGACAAACTTTGGGCTCAAAGAAATTGGTTTATCAGGACCATTTTAACAAGGAATTTGGCAACTTACTTTAGGAAAAAAAGGAGGACAGAAGGAATGATTTATTTTTTAATATTTCTAATTATTGCAAGGAACCTCAGATTTTCTAGAGATCTTCAAGTGTGAGGGAACAGCAAGGGTTTGGGACTTGCCAAACTGTTGTAAAAGGAGGCAAAAGAAGGGGACAGTAGAGGATGAGATGGTTAGATGGCATCAATGACACAATGGACGTGAATTTGAGCAAACTCTGGGAGATAGTGGAGGACAGGGAAGCCTGGTATGCTACACTTCATGGAGTCAAAAAGCGTCGGACATAACTTAGCGACTGAACAACAGTGAAGCCTTGTAATCCCTGACCTGCCAGAGTTTGCTACATGGAGAGGGCGCCTCAAGAATGAAGCCAGTTTAGAGGAAAGCACGGTCAAGAGATTCTATAAGCAATGAAGCTGCTCAAAAATCAGTGGGTGGATGGATGAATAGATGATACATAAATAGGTAAGAGATTTGTAATTTTAAAAAGATTTGTAATGGAACAAGTATAGTAAAATGCTAATAGAAGAATTTTATCGGTGCTTTTAGAGGTTTTCACTGTAAAATTCTTTCAATTTCTCTGTATGTTTGAAAATGTTCTTGATAAAATAGTATGGATAGATAAAAAGATAACAGGAAAAAAAGCAAAGAAATGGTTCAGATAGAGACTGAGTCTTGGTGACTTTGTTTAAGCTCTCGATCCAGCCATGTCAAAAAACTCTTTAGCTAATTAGTGATTTAATAACTAACCAATATAATTCTTCTAAAACTTAAGCTAATTCAGGTTGATGATTGTTGTTTACAGAATATAAATATAAACGTCTTTTAGGGCACTTGTGAAGTTGAGTGGCAAGAATGAACATTCATTCAGCGATAAATCATTCACATACTCCATGTCTTACAATTCACTTTCATGGTTAACTTAATATTGATTTCTGGGTGGTAACTAATGTATTATCAGGTGCTTTACATTATCAGGCAATAAACTAGCTTATTCAGATTTAGATTTTTAGAAAGTTGGAGTGGTCAGAATTTAGGGACATTATATTATTTCTATATTTTCTCAGGGCTTCCCTGGTGGCTCAGATGGCAAAGAATCTGCCTGCAATGCAGGAGACCTGGATTCAATCCCGGGGTCGGGAAGATCCCCTGGATAAGGAAATGGCAACCCACTTCACTATTCTTGCCTGGGAAATCCCATGGACAGAGGACCCTGGCGGGCTAAGTCCATGGGGTTGTAAAGAGTCAGACATGACTGAGCGACGACAACTTCCACTTCACTTTCATATTATCTCTAGGGAATTAGAGACAAGATATTATTTCGGGACTACTTAGGCTCTAACTGATGCAAGTGAGAGAGCTATAGGCTGCTGTGACTGCACCCAGTTTCATCTGAGAGTTTGGCGTCACGGAAGACACCTGCAATCAGAAGACCTGTGTGAGGCTGCACACCGGTGGTCTATGAGCTGTTGCTCCTGGGCAAGCCATTTAAGCAGCCTCGGCTTCTGTTTCCTCCTATGTGGAACCTGGGTGGTGGAGGGGGTAAGATGGGTCCTCACAACAGTACAGAAACATTGAGAAGACCAGGTTGATAAACACCCTGTAAACTCCGAGAGGCCGTAAAATAGAATTATCAGCATTATTAGAGAAATCATAGAAAGGTGCTAAAAGGGGACAAGTATCTCAGAAATAATTTGGCTGAAGACCAGTTAAAAACTGATTTTAATAAGAAATCACTGGGGTGTGGAAGAAAAATATTTTAAAATAAGAAGATGATAGAGGTGAGGCTTTCTAATCTGATATGGATGAGGAGTTGGCTGCGTCCACTCCTTCCCTTCCAGCCCAAGATGGGAAGCTCAGAGTGGGGCTAATCTTCATCATTAGCAGCGGTCTGGTCACAGTTCCTGACAACGGTAATCAATGCACTTGGTCCTGACCACGGCC
This sequence comes from Oryx dammah, assembly GCF_014754425.2. Taxonomy (NCBI): domain Eukaryota; kingdom Metazoa; phylum Chordata; class Mammalia; order Artiodactyla; family Bovidae; genus Oryx; species Oryx dammah. Next base: position 21,626,563 of record NW_024070193.1, read on the forward strand.
CCGGCAGTTTAGTCACCCTGATGCTCATTTTCTTGGAGAACATACACTCTGAGAGAGTATAGTCTACAAGGAATGAGAGACTTGGTTTAACAGGGACAATGACTTCTGAGCAGTGTTTCTTCACAGGTGGTCTCTGGACACCCTGCACCAGCACCTCCTGGGCTGCGTGTCAAGGACACAGGTTCTGAGCTCCATCTCAGAGTCTTCTCTGTGTCAGAGGCCTCTGCATGGCTCCCGAATCTGCGTTTGAAACAACACGCAGTTCAGGCAGTCCAGGTCCATAACCGGAAAACACGGTGGAGCAACACTGAAGTCTCTGTCACAGAAACCCCCTGAAACGGCTTCATTCCCACCAGGGCCGGTGGTGCAGGCTCTAGTCACTCACCATCATTTTAGCCTTGATCCTTATACACGGGAATTGCTGCTTTGGCTCAACACTCCTCAAAGGGTGGCCTTTGTCCCTGGTTAGTAGGAAGTCCATTTACAGGCTATTTTTTTGTTCCCAAGGTAGCAGCTTAGCTCTAAAAGGAAATCTCATTAAGACAGAATGCAAAAGTTCTGCATTATGGACAAAAAAGGAGACCATGTGCATGTGTGTGTGTGAGAGAGAGACAGACAGCTGGGGTGGGAGAAGAGATGGACTCTGAGGAGACTGGCGTTGGATATGTTCTTTCTTTAGGCTTTCCAAACAATTTTCCTTGTATTAAATCTAATGGAACGCACGATCCTGTTGGAAATTATACATCACTGAGTCTCTATAAAGAAACACTCCGTCCGGACGGAGAGGAAACAAACATTCACTGAGTCCCGTGGGTAGCTGTGCTTCCTGAGTGGTGGCTTCACTTGTCCACAGAGACCCCTCTGAGGCCGCTGGGGAGTCAGGACAGGACAGGGCGGGGGGTCTGCTCCTGTCCCCAGCTCCCTTGCCCATCCTCAAACTTGATCAGACCGGTTCTCCTGTTGGTTTTGTTGTTTTTGGCCGCACCACATAGTTAGCTCCCCAAGTAGGGATGGAACCAGAGACTGCGGAGGAAGCATGGAGTCTTAACCACTGGACCACCAGGAAGTCCAGGTTCTCCTGTTTTTACTTTTGCATGCTGGGTGTCCGTGGAATGGGGCAGTGGCTGAAAAGAAACTCAAAATCATCTGTCTGTTAGACTGGATTCCATACCACATGCAGCTGCCCGGCGCCAATGGGCACCATTTGGACCATCATTTTCTCTTGAAGCAACTTGGGGTATTTTTGGTTTCCCTGAATTGGGCCAGGATTTGGGGCCCAAATTCTCTCTTGAAGTTCTGTTGAACTTCTCTCTTGCAGTTCTGTTGGCACTGGGGTTGTTTCAAAGTGCTTAAGTTTTTGTTTATCATTTTCATAGAGTGCCTGTAAGTGTGATCATCTCAACAGCAGAGATGAAAAAATGAGCAGAATCCAAAAGTGATGCAGTATTTTCCAGGCAGGCCACTAAAACTGCTTTGAGACACTGTTGTAGTGGACAGGACAAAAAGGTCAACGAAACCTGAGCTCTCCTCCTGGCTCCCCCAATACCTTGGTGATGGTAAGGCTGTCGTATCATCTCTGTAAGCCATAGAAGGTGTTCAGGGAAGCATTGGGTTTAGATTGAAACAGGTTTAGTCTGAGGGATCCCTGTACCCAGTGTACTGCAAGGGCTCTTTAAGTGAATGAGAATCACACGTACATGAAACATCTCACAAAATCCCTGCAGGAAAGATGTTGAGCTTTAGGTGGGCCTCCAATGTCCTTTCATGATTTTCAGAAGTGAGCTCAGAGCTTGCTTTGTAGCTACTGGGTGATTCTTATCTTCTTTTGGTAGAAGGCTTGGTGTGAATGCCCTAAAATGTCTGTGTTCCAGTTGCATGGCTTACAACAATCATTCTCTTCTTTCAGGTTCAGTACATATTGTATAGACATAGCTTCATGAACATTTTCAGCACAATTAATTTTTTTTTCCTGAAGGGTGAACTCTCTCCCGAAGTAAGAAATCAGCCACATCTCCTAAGCATTCTGTCATTTCAAAGATTCTCAGAGGAAAGTCTGGTGTCCAGGAACCGGCTGCCACAGTGGGAAACGAGACTTTGTATCATATGACAAGGCCGCTTGTCCCACTTCCTCTGAGAAGGTGTCGCCAGCCACTCTCCAGGCCGTATGACCTTTCCTTTCTCAGAACCACCTGAAGCACTGCCTGGGCTCTCTCTCTCCTCCTTTGCCTTCTTTCTTCCACCAAACACTTCCTGAGTAAGCATGCCAGACACTGAGCAGGACAGGGTATGTGTTGGAGCTGAGGGGAGGGAAGGACAGCTGGAGGAATCAGAAAGAGAACTGACCCTGAAGCAGCACACTGTCCTTGCAGGAGGCCAGACTCACAAGTGAGTCTAGCGGGGCTGCTCTGCCCAGTAGGAGGCACAGAAGGGGAGAATCACCCATAATCCAGTATTACTTCTTTTGATGTCTGTTTCTCTCAACCTACATGCTCTCCTTAGAGTCGGTATCACCTGTTTGTGCCCGCTCAGCATTCACTTCTGCGTCTGGTAACGGCACCCTGATTTTGCACTGGAGACAGCTTAGTGGCACTGTGAGTCAAAGTGCCATGGCCTGCCCTGTGAAAAGTTGGGTGTGTGACACAAGCTGGACTGAGCCAGCTCCCTGTCTCAAATGCGACCCTCGAGTGGAGATGCAAGGATAGAAAATGGCCAGAGCTGGTTCTGTCCTACAGCCACAGCAATGACACTGGCCATGGTTCCTGCTGCCTAGACTTCTGGAACTCCTCTGGGAAGCAGCTTTTGCAACAGCTGTATCAACTACCACAAAAGCCTTCCAAAATACATTTTTTACAATCATAATTGCCTGGCATCTGTTTCTGCTGTCTGCTTATGAGGAACTCTAAAAGATACTCTTTTGGAAGTAGGGACTAGGTCTTCAGGTTCTTCTCTATGATCTATCAATGTGCCCTAATCAAAATAGGTACTGGATAAATGTTGGTTAGCTGATATTCCGAGGAAACGTACTGAAGGATTAAATGTCTTCTATGACTTAGACGTGGCTCATTTGAAAGGGTGGGAAACATTCCGAAGTTTTCCTTTGGCTAATTTATTTTGAGGTTTTGTTGTACCCTAGAGCAATCATGAAAGCAAAGATCATGTCTTGCTTACAGCTAGAGAGATGAAGTCTGCCTGAGAGGCTCAGCAGAGGCTTGAGTAGATCCACAGAAGGTCTAGCCTTAGAAGCTCAGGGTTGCTAGAACTTTCAGGGCCATTTAGACTAAGGGGCAGCTGCTTTACTGTGAGGTTTCAGAATTCGTAGAGCTCAAAATACTAGTCAAGGCTCTTTGCAACCGCAAGGACTGTAGTCCACCAGGATTCCCTGTCCATGGAATTCTCCAGGGCAGAATACTAGAGTGGGTAGCCGTTCCCCTCTCCAGGGGATCTTTCCAAATCAGGAATTGAACCAGGGTCTCCTGCACTACAGGCGATTCTTTACCAGGTGAGCTACCAGGGAGGCCCCATAGCCAACACAGTAACCCAGAAACACCTTTAGTCACTTAAATTTAAATTACAAGTTGACTTACTTTATGACATGTTTCAAAGTACAGCATAAATTAATTCTGGCAAAATGAATTATAGCTTACATGCTCTGGTGGAACTTACAAATTAAAAAGAGGTAATGGCAAATTTCTTTATAAACTGAAAAATCCTGATGCAAAAAGCAAACAAACCAAAAAAGAAGAGCGAGATTTTTCAAGGATACATATTACTATTCTGGAATTATATTTTTCTTAAGGAAGCACAGAAGAGAGCAGTGATATTATTTATATATTTCTAGTGTATTATTAGTACCAATATCTGTACCTACACCTTCATCTATATATACAGAGATGTTCCTGGCTGCACGGTTATTAACAGTCTCAACTGGAGAAGCCCAAAGGACATCAAAAAGGAACACTCCACAGGTATTAAAATTTGAGCAATACACACATTCATGAAACAGTGTCTACAATACTTTGTGTTCAAAAACAAACAAAAAAAACATGTTAATAAACAACATGAAGAGTTTGGTTATTTTTTTTTAAAATCTACGTGGAAAGATATGTTTACAAAGGTAATCTTAATTATTGGGGATCTGGAAGCCTCAGAAATCAGTGAGTCTGGAATGTTTTTCCACAGGTAATTCACAACCAAACATATGAAACAAAGAAATAGATGTAAAAAGTCCAACTAAATTCTGGCTTTTCTCATAATGACAATCTTAGTGCTTTTAGAAACAGCAGAGTCTTGTAAAACAGTGTTAAAGTCCCTTTTGCCTTAATCAGGCACACGCTTGCTCTCTCCCTGGGCCCTGCATCACTTGCAGGGGTGAGGGTCTACTGTTGCCACCTTTCATATATATTTCTGTATTGTTAGAATTTAAAAAATAATTAGCATGTATTAATGTTTAGAATTTTAAAGTGATGTAAAAGTAGGAAAAAGAGGCATCTAGGTACTGGAAAAATTCTGTATCTCTCTGAATGGTGACTGCATGGATATATAATAAATAGAAGTTCATCGAGTTAAACACTTGAGCTTTGTACCCTTAAGGTAAATTATATAAAAAACATTAAAGTGCTTAGCCGCTCAGTCCTGTCCGACTCTTCGCCGCCCCATGAACTATAGCCCGCACCAGGCTTCTCTGTCCACAGGGGTTCTCCAGGCAAGAATACTGGAGTGGAGTGGAGTTGCAATGCCTTCCTCCAGGGCATTTTCCCAACCCGGGGATTGAACCCAGCTTTCCCACATTACGGGTTAAAGCTTTACTGTCTGAGCCACCAGGGAACCCTTAAAACATTAATGAATCTTATCAAGTGTTTAAAAATAATGGCTCTTAAGTTTGATATTAGCGTTGAAGAGTTACCTGAACTAAGACAAAGAATCTTTTCTTCCATCTCTTCCAGACATTCTTACCGATGGCCCATAAATACCTAAAGAAAAGAAAAAGACCAGAGGTGCATTAAGCTTGAGCAAGTGCACTGTTTAAATTGCTGGGTGCTCATGGACAAGGAAATCCACAGGGCTCAGAAACAGAAAGCAGATTCGGGAGTGTGGTTGAGGATAAGGAACAGGAGGCAGGATTTACTTCCACTTATAGGAAGCACCGTGGCCCATCATCAGACTCGACTTAAATTCCTTGTCAGGTTAAGCACCTTGGAAAATGTTACACTGCACCTTAATCTGTTTATGTGCTAAAAGTCTTGTAGGTAGGGAAATTCCTGCTGCTGCACAAGAGAGAAAAGAATAGTGCTAAATATTACAACTCTAACTCTTTCACCTCTCCTCAAGTCTTACTCGGGAAAAACTTCTCTTGTTTGCTTCTGCTGTGATTCTGGCAAATGAAGGTATGATACAGAAAGGAAGTTTCAAGCTGATGCAGCAAGTCCTCCCTACACCTCTCCTTCCTGCCCCAAATGCTCGTCTGTTGATGGAAATCATTCTTCATACAGAAAAAAAAAAAAAATTAAGGGAGATTAAGAATTACAAAGGCACACTTCAAAGATTCTATTATCAGTGTAACTGACTGTTACTGATTCATGATTATCCCCACGCCCGGCCTTGTGGACTGATACATGTTGAATTGGCACTGATTAAGGAAGTGAGGCTGGTGCTTTTCAGGCTTTATTGGATCAGGTGAAGATAGACCTGGTCATACTCAAATGCATTCAAATCCTCGAGTTCCCAAACTGGCTTTCAGTTCAGTCACTCAGTTGTGTCCGACTCTTTGCGACCCCATGAATCGCAGCACGCCAGGCCTCCCTGTCCATCACCAACTCCCGGAGTTCACTCAGATTCACGTCCATCAAGTCAGCGATGCCATCCAGTCATCTCATCCTCTGTCGTCCCCTTCTCCTCCTGCCCCCAATCCCTCCCAGCATCAAAGTCTTTTCCAATGAGTCAACTCTTCGCATGAGGTGGCCAAAGTACTGGAGTTTACCTGCTATCAAAAACCAACTGGCCTACTTCCAAGTTCCCACTTCACCTGCAACCAGACAGAATTTCCACTTTGGAATGTAATGAAGAATGGACCTAATGAAAACGTACACTGTTTGACAAATTTCAGGGGCTTCTTGGAGTGGCTGGTGGCCAAAGCAGTCAGACCTTCAAGCCACAGACCAGAGTCATCTGGGTCCTCATGCATATTCCTTAGTCACAAGTATAGCTGGTTTTTACCTCCTGCAAAGTTCCTCACTCTGCTCTCACCTCCCCTCTTTCAGTCCCAGCCCACATTTGAGGGCCATGGTTAACCACAGACCAGAATGATTTGCATCCTTCTTCTGGCCTCAGGACGGATCCTACCATCTGCACATTCTAGCATGGATTTCCCTGGGGAAACACTTTCACTGAGTCTCCCCCGTAGACATGTGGGGGGTCCCCAACTTCAGCCACTCATACTGCACTTCCATGATTTATTCCAAATCAGTCCATCTATCATATAATTTACTTGCCTTTTTTTTCTTTAACTTGACTTATTTAACATGAATAAGTTTATTTTGAAAGGAATTGTCATATCATGTTTATATTGATATACTAATTTTATATTATACTGCATAATACACATTAAAATATGCAACTCTTTAACTATACACTTATCTGTGCATCATAAACGGTGTTGTGTAGCATCAGTGGTAATGGGTCAACCAGATCAGGAATACACTCAATCTAAATAAGAATGCACAACTATGAGAGGGTTTCAAGCAGGGGGAGGTGACACATTTTCTTTCCTAATTAAGATGATCCCAGCAGTTGCTGAGTGCTTAATGCACTGTAGATTGAAAGGGCACGAGGGAAGGCAGGGAAATCATTGAGGAGATGGTTACAGGGGTGCAGACCAGAGGATGGTGGCTGAGGCTGTGGAAAAGGCTGGTTGGCGGGTAAATTTATCAGCTCTGAGGCCAACACGGTCAGCTCTGGTTATGTGGATCACCTAGCTGCCTTGGACAGTGCTCTTAACCTTCTGGAAATATATTAATGTATCCAAGGAAGAAATGGACCTTAAAAGGAAGCCTCAGCCAGGTCTAAGGAGAGAGTGGCTTATTGGTTTGTACTGCTTAAGAGTATATTCTTCCAGTTCTAGTTTTTCTGCTTAATCCAAGGTGTTGGACAAGATACTTAACTACTTTGTACTCTGGAAAAGCATGGCCAGAAACAGCTCTCTCTTGCAGGGTTGTTGTGGAGATTAAATGAGATGATGCTTGTGAAGCATAAGCACAAAGTTGGCAAGAAGTAGATGCACAACGAATGTCAGTCTAATTATAAAACATACATAAGCATATCATTACTAACAGCTACATATGTGGTAAGATCTGTCCTTGCACATATGTACACAGGGAAACAGATGAAATGGAAGATCAAATAAAGACAATGGGCAAAGGTTTTTGCGTTTTTAGTAATGACTGGTAAGACTGTAACAGTCTCATACTTTTCTAGCAGCTACTACCCATTTTTTCTTTCTTCTTGACCTAAATCTGTATAAAGAGATTCAAAAAAACAAACACAGCTACTACATCTAAAGAGTTATAGTTCTTTTAAGATTTTTTTTTTTTTTTTTTTTTTGGTGTGGACCATTTTTAAAGTCTTTATTGAATCTGTTACAATACTGCTTCTGTTTCATGTTTTGGCTTTTTTGGCCACAAGGCATGTGGGATCTTAGTTCCTGACCAGGAATCAAACCACACCCCCTGCATCGGAAGGCAAAGTCTTAACTACTGGACTGCCAGGGAAGTCCCGTAAAGTGTAGTTTTAACTAAGGAGAATGCAAGTAGGAAAACGAGTTCACTTGAAGTCGCAGAATATAATTCATATGGAATCAGTTTTTCTCCTTCATAACAGAAATACTAGCTACTGCTTAGTGAAGTCTTACTATTCTTTTGTGTTGTGCCCAGTACTTTACATGAATTGATTATACCCACTTGGAGGAGTTAAGAGCTTGAATTTGGAGCTATATTGCCTAGGTTCCTGAGTGACCTTTGGCAAGTTACTAAACATCTCTGCCTCAGTTTTCTCCTCTGTACCATGGAGATAAGAATAATAGTACCTACTTCACCACTGTTGTAAGTATTAAAGTGGCTAATGAAGTAGAAAGTGCTTAGAACAATATCTGGCACAAAGTAAGAACTTACTACTCAGTATGTCACTATGTTATTACTCCTTTGTTACAGCTAAGGGAAATGAAGTTCAGAGAGCTCAAGTAACTTCTCTAGGGCTTCAAGCTGGTGAATGACATCACCAGAATTTACACCTGCAACAGTGGCTCTAGACTGCCCTTTCAGCTTGCTATTCTTCCTCTTGCAAATCACAAACGCCGGCTTTTTTTATTGAACTAAGACCATGAACGGCTATTCCAATCAGAGAAGACTTGTGGTTAAAAGCTACTGAATAGGAAAGCTGAGTGGGATCAGAGAAAAATTAATCCTCCTTTAGAAAGTATCATTTGGTTTGCCTGAAAGAAGGGTTTTCCATCTGAGGTTTTCCTCAGAATTTATTGCTAATCTGGCACATAATAGAAGATGTCAAAACTGAGAAAAATGGAGGGCTACAATGTACTGTTTCTGTCTAGCCAGCTCCAGCTCTGTATTTTCTGAGGTTGGAACATGCTCCTCAAGCAGAATGGAATGCACCTGGAGCAGATGGAATTCTTTCACTGTAGATGTACAGGTGGTTTTCCCCCCTGCTTCCCACCTCACACTCCAGCTCTTCATTCCACAGACAGACCTGTGTGGGCAGTGGCCTTCAGCTGTCTCTTCAAGCCATCCAGATATGTAGAAATCTGGATTTGGGAATAGACATATGAATATTATAGCACTGTGAGCCTAAGCTAAGCTGAACGGTTGTATCTTAAACTCAAGGTGGAAGTACTGAGGTGGGAATTAGCCTGCCATTAGCTATCTTTTGGCTTTGCTACTCCATGCCTCAGTTTACTCAGCTGTCAAATGGGGATGGCACAGCATCTACCTCATTTGGTTGTTATGAGGAGTGATGAAGATGACTTACCTAGTAACTGGCGCATAGTAAGTGCTCAGTAATGTTAGGCATTATGGATGTTTGTTGTTATTAGTAGTAGTAGTAAAAACTAGTAGTCCTAGTAGAAAGAATTATTGAGTTGGCCAGAAAGTTTCTTTGGGTTTTTCATATGCTGTCACAGAAAATCCCGAACAAACTTTTATATGCAATTACCAACTCTGTAAAGGATTCATCATTGGAATCTCTATTTCAATTTGTGTTCAGCTTCTGGCACACATCTATGGGAAATTAAGCAACGTTCACATATTTGGGTTTGAGGCTCCAGGCAAAACTCTGCATCATGCTTCTAACATACCCTTGCTTGTAACATTTTCTTAAAATCCATGCCTGTGAGACACTGACATCCTTGCCATTCACTGGTGGCATTTTAGCTATATGAGTCCAGAGTGAACTATAAAGGACTACAAAGGGAGGAGAAAGATTCACTTGGGTTCAGTTCAATTTTGGGTCCAGGAAATCTTGAACAAACGCGTAGAGGAGTCCCTGGTGCCAGCATCCCTCTGCTCTGGGACCACCTAGCAGAGAAGCACCCAGGGTAAGGCTTGCATAGTTGTCATTTGTGTAAAAAAAAAAAAAAAAAAAAACATGGGGCAGTCTTCCAAGCAGAGTCTGCGAATGTCCTCAGCTCTGTTTATTAAGTATTGCCTGTGTTTAGTACTAGGGGAGCACCCGGAGGGTGTTCCATGGCTATTCGCGGGGAAATGCTGATTGTGTATCTTCAGGTGTCTCCTCGGATGCCTAGGGACGAGCCTCCAGGGCAGGGAGAAGAGTACATGGGCCCCTCTGGACATCCACCAGAATCACTTTCCCTTACAAAGGGGTAGAGGTGGCTAAGAGAGACCTGGGAACCAGGGAGGCAGAGGTTTCATTCTGGGGGGACTGTGGAACCAGAAGTCACGGAGGAGCCCAGAAATGAAGAACTGGTGCCGCCTGGGTTGAAGTGCAGCGTGAGCCTCAGTCCTCAGCACGTAGGAGGCTATAATAGCCCTCCTCTGTGTCCCTCTACTCCTGTGTCACCATGGTGCCTGGACCATCACAATATAATAAGGCAGAGATCCCTTTTTGTTGCTGTTGCTAGAAATTTTTCATGAGACTTTTTCCTAAGAAGACCAATCACAAGAGGACAAAAGCCATTATTACTCCTAGGAAGATTCCCTTCTTTCACTGAGGAACGAAAGAGATTACCAAGTGCTAAGGCTCCAGGCACTTCCATCTTCCTGCCGTACCTCGGCAGGGAGAGGCACGCACTGAGAAAAGGTGCAAAGGATAGACGAAAGCAAACGACATGGACGATGACAACCACCCCTACTACCAGTTCTTCTGTAGCTGTGGCCGCGGCTCTTCCCATGTTCAGATCCTGTCCTACATACTTTACGTTTATCAACTCATTTAATCCTCTAGGACAAATATTATCATTACCTCCATCTTATGCTGAGCAAAATGAGGTTCAGAGAGGAGTACGTTCTAGTCACTTGGGATTTATACAAATTGGCATTTATATAAAGCAATACAATGAAGAAGATAAAATGGAATCAAAGTATTCAACTAATTCAAAAGAAGGTAGGGAAAAAAGGGAATAAATATCAGTTAGGATATACAGAAAACAAACATCAAGATGACAAATACCAATTTAATTTAAACTTAACCTTATCAATAACCACATTAAATAGAAATAGGCTGAATAAAAAGGATATTTAATGCCCAATGGCAGAGATCTTCAGGTTGGATTTTAAAAGGCAGACCTAACTATATGATCCCTGCAAGAAATACACTTTAAATCTAAAGACACAAATAGGCAAGAAAATAAAAGGATGCAAAAGGATTTATGATGCCAACATTAGTTTTTAAAAAATCTGGAGTGTTTATATTTATTACTGTCATGCCAAATAAATTTCAGGGCCAAATATTACCAGGGATAAAGATCAATTTATAGTGATAAAAGGGTCAATTCATCAAGAAGACATGGTCATTTTAAATGTTGATGCATCTAATAACAGAGCTTCAAAATGTATTATGCAAAGATGGACAGCTTCAAAATATATGCTGTAAAAATGGACAGAACTCTCAAGCAGAAAGAAATAAAGCCACAATTATAGTCAGACTTCAATGATTTATAGAAAATCAGTAAGAATTTAGATGATTTAAACAACATTGTCAGCTAACTTGATTTAATTGATCTAATTATAAAAAATAAGCCCATGGGAAATAAAGTGGAATCCCAAATATATTCAAGTAGGTCATTCTAGGTAGTACTGATTGAGAGACTATGTCAAAATGAGTGGTGCCTTGAAGACTTATGGGACAGGAAGAGGAATGTGATCGTTTTGAAGACCAAGAAGTCTAGAGCAATGGCACAGCTAAAAAGATGGAATAGGATAGAGGATTTTAAGAAACATGGCTGACAATTCTGTCAGTCATTTTGAAAGATGTTTTCAGTGGGTGTACAGATCTGAGAACAGTAAAGGTGTTGCTCCTCTGTCTTCCCACTTGTAATGCTGCCTTTTTTAAGCATTTCGAAAAATATATTTATTTATTTATTTTGGCTGCACTAGGTCTTAGTTGCAAAAATGTGGGATCTAGGGTTCCCCGACCAGGAATCAAACCTGGGCCCCTTGCATAGGGAGCATGGAGTCTTAGCCACTGGACCACCAGGGAAGGCCCTCACTTGTAATGTTTCTAACAAGCACTGTTTTGTTCTTTTTTAAATTTATTTATTTTTTATTTGAAGGATAATTGCTTTACAGAATTTTGTTGTTTTCTGTCAAACATCAACATGAATCAGCAGAAGGTATACATATATCCCCTCCTTCCTCCCATCTCCCTCCCTCCCACCTCCCTCCCCATCCCACCCCTCTAGGTTGATACAGAGCCCCTGTTTGGGTTTCCTGAGACATATGGCAAATTCCCATTGGCTATCTATTTTACATAGGGTAATGTAGTTTCCACGTTACTCTCTCCATACATCTCACCCTCTCCTTCCCTCTACTGTTTTGTTCTTGTGTGCAACATTTTGTTGTCCTCTGGCTGCTTTTATGATTTGCTCTTTATTACTGGTTATTAACATTATACTTACACTGTGTTTTTCTATAGGGTTTTTTTTCCGTGTTTCTAAACGTGTTTGTTGAACTTTTTGGATTTAAGTTTTATAGTTTTTATTAAATTAGAAAAATCAGCCAAAAAAACCCAGAAGAATTACTGTAAATTACCTCTGCTTGAGTAGACTGTGGTTCACTGAATGAATTCCCAGTGGAGCCATGGGAAGCTTTGTATTTTATTCATGTTTCAGGTCTTCCATCAAGTTGATTTCTTTCATTTCAAATGGAAAGAAATAACACAATTCTAGACCTGGCTCTGATGTTTACTTTGCCCTGGGCAAGTGTGCTCACCACTATAAACCTCAGTTTTCCTATCTGTAAAGCAGACATTCATTCATCCATATTCATTTATATGGCAACAAATTTATTGAACTTTTAGTACAGTCAGGCACTGTACTAGCTTCTTTGAACAAAGAAGACAAATGCCTCTGCTGATAAGGAACTCAAAGTCCAGTGGGGAAGACAGACAACAAAATAATAAATGAATAAATTGCTGGTATGTGAGATGACTGTAAGTGCTCTGGTGAAACAAAGAAGGGTGAGAGAGAGAAAAAGGTAGAGAGAGGACAGGTGGGTCAGGAAAGGCATCTCATAAGGTACAGAGAGGTGCAGAAATCAAGATATCCATCTGGGTGGGGGAGAAGGGACTTCCAAGGCAGAGGAAACTGGGGACAAAGGCCCTGAGATGGGGGTACACATGAAGTCCTTGGTGAAGAGCAAGGGGGCCGGTAAGGCTGGAGCCATGATCAAGGTCAGATAGGCAGTGGAGTCTTTATCAGACAGGGCCTTGGAGCCATGGAAACAACACTGACCTTTATTCTAAATGAGCTTGGGGAATCACTGGAGATTTTCCAGCATTCAAGTGGTAGGATCTGACTTGTGTTTTTTAAAAACATTACACTGGCTTCAGAGTGGGAAATAGCTGACAGGAAGCAAGGGCAGCAGCCAGGGAACTGCTTTTGAGGCAAGTGCAAGTGAGGGGGTGCAGTAGTGGTGATGAGAGGCTAACTCTAGATTTACCTTGAAGGTGGAAGGAAGAGGACTTGATGATGGGTGAGATGAAGGGTGGGGGACAGAAACATGTCAGAGATGACTCCAAGGATCTTGGTCTGAGCAGCGGAGTGAAGGGAAAGACTATTTAAGATGGAGGGATAATGATACCTAACCCTTGGGAGGCTGTTTCAGGGATAAAATGAGGTAATGCAAATGCATGCAATTCCAGAACCTGAAAGCATCATATGGATACAAAAGATGAAAAATTAGAAAGTCATTGAAGAGCTGCTCATTCTCAAACGTCCCCAATACTCATATCTTAAAGCCAAAGGCCAGTGTTGATTTTCTCACTGACAATTTCCCACTCAATAAAGAAAGCTATTCAAATGGCCCAGTGGCTCATTCCAGGAACCACACAGTCCACACACAAAAAAGAGTAAATCATAGTAATTCTAATGTTTCCTTTAGAATTTTAACAAATATTGAAGTAGATACAATTTATTGGGTTGGCCAAAAAGTTCATTCAGTTTTAAGTAAAAATTAAAAACCTATTTTTCATTTTCACCAAGAACTTCATTGAATAATGTATTCACTAATCAGACTTTTTCACCAACCCAATATAATCTCAGCTGTAATTCTTAAAAATTCCTTTCTCTCATTCTCTAAGTGAAGTGAAGGGAAGTGAAGTCGCTCAGTCGTGTCCAACTCTTTGCGACCCCATGGACTGTAGCCCACCAGGCTCCTCCGTCCATGGGATTCTCCAGGCAAGAATACTGGAGTGGGTTGCCACTTCCTTCTCCAGGGGATCTTCTCGACCCAGGGATCGAACCCAGGTCTCCTGCATTGCAGGCAGATGCTTTAACCTCTGAGCCACCAGGGAAGCCTCCTCATTCTCTAAGCTGTGACACTATTCTGATATTTTTATCCTCCTTCCCCATATAGTAGGGCTTCATAAACTATTTTAAGTTCAAATGCAAAAAGATATATAGTTGAGAACATTTTTATTTTCCTCACATCATCCCTTGAGTAGCTAAGGTCGCTCTGATTTTAGGGCACAATGGGTCAGACCAGGTTTTAAGGCAACCACCATTCACTTTTCAGAGCATCTCTATGCCCTCCTGGCATATTTCCTGGCAGGGGTAGTTTTTAAATGGCAGCTTAGTAAACTGAAATAGCTGTGGAGCCCATCAGAAGTGAGTTACAGACTTCTGTCATCCATAAACTCAAGATGGCCTGAAACATGTTAATAATTCTACAAATGAATCAAGAGAAAAAAATTACTTAACCCAGATTGGTTAGAGAAATGAAGAGAGCGTGAGAAACAGGAATCTGTCTGATGAGGAAAGGGATATGTGTGTCAAGTGTCTGCAGTGGGGATTAAAGAACAGAGTGTTTATAAAATTCCTGGTTCAGAGCTTCAAAGGGGCCTAGAAAGTAGGGTGAGCTACTGATCTTTTTAAGGAAGTTTTTTTGAAGCATGTTTAAGGACAAATATATTCATTCATATTCTCTTTTTTGTCTGCTTTATCCTCTGCACTTTGCCCTTATCCCCTCCATATTGCTCACTCACGTTCTTGTTCCTTTAGCAAATATTTACCAAGTATTTATGAGACAATGTCTGCTTCAGACCCATAATCTGTTTCTGGGTGCCATAGGAACCCAACAGAATTCTCAAATCCTTTGTCTTAAAAGTAGGATGTTTATATTGAACAAGAAGAGATTTTAGGGAGAAATCCCATTTACCATTTTGGGAATAAGTGCCAGGAGTATGATAAGGAGGAAAGCTGACCTCAGAAACATGTCACAAACATTTTCATGAGTTGCTAATGTAATTGAAGCAAAGCTGGATGCCCTTCATGATGGACGGCTGAAAAAGGGCAGAGCATATAGCAGAGCCCCGGCTCACTCCCCTACAGCCCTTACACGGCCACGGGCAGAAGAGCTTTGCCAAAATTCCACCTCACACTCTAGGAATAGTCTGGCCACCAGACGATGCCATGAAAATTTGTCAAATCTAAGCCAGAGCCCAGGTTCAGTACCTGGTCCTTAGTTTGTGAGGGCCCTTTGCTTCCTCTGGAGTTCCTCAGATCTGACCCCCTCCAATGCCCTGGCTGGTAAGTATCTATCTTTCCCTCAAATCCTGAGCCTTCTCTGTTCCCTAGAATCTGGGAGCACCAAGACCAGAATGCCGCTCTTTACTCGATCACAGGCTGCTGTGGTCTGCTCAGTTGCTGGGATGTGAACTGCCTATCCTGACCACGTGCCTCTGGACCTCTCATGGGCTTCTGTTTAAACCTGTCCTAACCAGTAGCCAGTCCCTGCTATATGGTTTATGAATTCGCCAAATATTTAGCACAAAACCAAGCTTCAATTTTCATGTCGTTTTACCACTTGAAGCAGAATGATAGCTGGTTGGCTGTGTGCTATGGGCAGAATCCTTGGAAAGCAACCCACTCCTTTTCATTGGTTAAGCATTCCCCTCATCAGAGTTAAATGGTCCAACTCCTTTCTAAGTGATCACATTTTCTGAGCTTGTGGGGTCCCAACAATTTAGCTTTGGGTGATGGCGCTCCATATAAACCCACGTGTCAATAAACATTTCCTGTACAAACCACTGGTTTGATCTATAAAATAAAACTACATTTTATCTATTTTTTTAATCCTACTTGAAATTACTTTATTGGTCATTCCTCTCAAATCTTAAGAAACTTAAAGACAAATTTTCCACTTTGTGGTTAATTTAAATGCCACGCTAAACACTAAAACTGATTCAATGTGAATCGATTGTTTGAAGGTTGCCTAAGGCAACTGCTCACACATCCTGGATGTGACTGTTAATGAAGGTGTAAGCGCATGTGTCGGAGAGTCAAAAAGATCTAGATGCCTTTAAAAAGGTATGTGAAGCCAGTAAAACCTCATAAACCAGAATCACCCAGCCTGGGCCTGGGAAGGTTCTGAATTGTACTGGAAATTTTTTTTTTAAAAGGAGAAAGAAACAACTATCCTGACAGTTTAGTAAAAATGCAAATACAATAATCATAAGGATTAAGGAAGTCTATAGTAAATATCATAGTCATGAATTTTAATAATCTCTCATATATTTCTTTATATTTTCTTCCATGTCATTCTCCAAAGATCAACTTTTTTTTTTTTAATAAAGAAATGAATGAAGAAATTACCCCTCAGAGAAGGAGCACTTACCCAGAATGCTTCATATTCTGAGGTTTGTCCATTCGGACAGCGAGTTTGATTTTGAGGTCTTGATCGGGACAGTTTTTGGAGACTGTCATTTTGTGCCACTCTGACTGTTTAGGGCTGTTCGGGGTGGGATGGAGAATAACCTGCAGGGAAAAGACAACCACCTTAGCCAGAAAATAGGAACACGATATGGATATGTTTTCACAGATGAGAAACTTTACTGCTGAGAATCGAGGGTCTTTATCCATGCCCTACGGCCAGCAGGAAGGCAGTTAAGGCCTAAACATCAGACTCAAATCCAAGGATCCACCTACCAACCACGGCTGACTGGTGCCCTGCAGCCGGGCCTGAGAAGAGAAGTGGCATTATTGGTTTTCTTCTCTCTCTCCCTGGCTAATTCTGAAAGGGCAGGGATCACAATTTCTGTGATCATGCTTTTGAGTAAAGCAACACAGAACTCAAAGAATGTACTCCACACATTACTCTCCTCAAAGAAGATGGCTGCATAAAAGGAAGAAATACTCTTCTATAGTAGAGAGAACATCTATTTCTTTTCCCATTCTTCAGGATTTCTTCTGCTATCTCGAGAGGAGAAACCCCATTAGGGCTGCAGGGGAAGAAGGAAGGGACATGCTTTGATGGGACAGGCTTAGAGTCCCACATTTCAACCTGGATGTGACACCACACAGCACCCAACTCTGTCCTGGCCCAGAGGGAAGCACACACAGCTTGAAGAAGGATAGGCTCTGAGGAAAGACCTGTCACCAGGGTGCTTCAGAGATGACAAAGTGACTTGGGTCTTCCATCCCAGCTCTGACTGTCACAGATGCCATAAGTGAAGCCAGAAGGGGACCCACTTTCCTGTAAATCCACTTTTTCATGATGCACCAAAAGAGTTCTCACTAAGGAGCTAGCTGGGATCTTGGGAATACGCATTCAAGAGGAGTGAAGTATTTGGAAAAACCCCTAAACAAAGGGAATGTGAACCAAATATAGGCATGACAAAAGCTGGGCCCCTGCTTCTGGGATGGTAGAGTGCCCTGGTTTGGTGCATGCTGTTTGGTCTGTTTTCAAAGCCTCTCTTTTCTCCAGGCGCAGCAAAGGCAGCCCCTTGCAGTCTGCAGGAGGACGAGGGAGGAGGTGGTCAGGTCTCAGGGCTGGACACTCCGGCCTTCCAGAGGCTGTGTCAGCCTCAGTGCAGTCATGCAGGCTTGGCCTGCACTTGGAGGGTTGCAGCACACAGCTTCCTGTGGGACTGAGGAGCAAGAGCTTGGAGCGGAATAGGAGATGGCAGGAAAATAAAATCAGCCCACTTTGACGTGTCTTGCCTGCTGATTTTTGACCCCTTCTGATTCTAGGCCTGACCCTTTTTTTAATCCACTCAGTTCTGTCTTTCTGATGAAACAGAATTTGTACATTCTTGATAACTCCAACATCTGAGTCCTTTTAAGGTCTAATGACCTGATTAAAATACAAGAAGGCCTGATTTTTCAAAACTGAGGCTGCCAACATTTTTGGATCATTACAGACTTCAGTAAAAAATTTTTAAGCAAGTAGCCAAAAACCTGTAAATAGATTATTAGCAATATAAAAATTAATATAAATGTATATAAAATATATATCCATGTATATTTTACATGCTGTATCTTTATATTAATACTGCATTACATATATTTTAAAAAATGCACAAACAATTTTTTAAAAGATGAGTTAAAGATTAAAAAAAACAACTTCTATTTTTATTTTTTACTTTATTAATTTTTTTGACATTGCCATCCTTGCAGGATCTCAATTCCCTGACTGGGTATTGAACCTGTGCCCCTGCAATGGAAGCACACACTACTAGGGAAGTACCCTCAAACTCTAGTTTTAAACATCTTGCTAATGCTGGTGGCTCTGTACTATTATTAGCTATATGTTAAGGTACCAGGTACAGGTAATGCAAGGCTCACTATTAGTGATACCAGGTGTGAATCTGTGGTTCAAGAGGACTTAATGGATAATTTCATACTGTTCTGATGGACATCCACACTGGCATCGTTTTTATCTCATGACATGAATGGCAGAACTCTTCATTAGCAGGACTGATGTCACCTCCACCTTTTTCACTTTTTTTTTGCCAGACCTGCAATACCAGTATCGTCTTTAAATCATAGCTCTTCTGTAGTAATCTTTTTGGTCATTTGCTCATTTTGTGAGGGCTGATTTAGCTGAAATTTCTATCACAAAATGTTATCAGTTCACTTACCTCGCACTAGTGAACTGTGGCATGCCTTGGGCCACTGGAAGGAAACAAGTCAGTCACAGTGCCACTGGGTTGTAGAGATCTCTCATTATCTCTCAAGATAAAGCCTGTCCCTCTAGGACACCTCCATCAGGTTCCACATCCTGAGACCCCAGACTGTGGAGGCAGAGAGCAGGCCCTGCTGATCTTGGTGAAGCTGACCTTATCAGCTGTGCTCATTTGGCCCAAGAGGTGATGAGCTGGGAGAGGGGGTGATGTGTTGGGAAACAGGAAGGGGAGGAGCTGATAAGGAAAACATCACCAGGGCCAGAACAGCAGCAGGTAAGGCCCAGAGCCTCCTTCTGCTTCTGCTCACTTGGCAAAATTGAAACGGGCACTGGGTACCCAGAGCTCATTAACAGGCCATCCACCATATGGATCCTGGGCACATTTCCCATTGGCAATATGCTGTCCATTCGCTGACACAAATGGCCACAGATCATCACTGTCCACTCCACAAAGGCTTCTTCCCCCATTTGATCACTCCCTGGGGAGACCTCGTCTCTAGGGTGGATGGAAAGATGAGGTCACTGCAGTCCTCCTCCATCTTCATCCCACCCTGCCATGTGCCTGACAGGCTGCCAAATCCTTTGTAAGTGTCAGCCCCGCTGAATTATTAGGGTCTTTCTGGGGGCACATGAGCACACAAGAGTCCTGAGTAGTCCAGACACCTCATCTAGACATTCCAGGCTGCTAATCAAGCACTTTGTCATCTCAGCCGCGGTCCATGTGTGCTGTGCTTTGATGTGGTAATGCTGATGTGGGAACACGTGCCATCCTGAGCAGTAAGCTGCATGCCGGCCGGCCCCAGCTTCCCTACATTACCTGGGCATCCAGACAGATCCTTCTGGTGGATGGCTTCACCCTGAGTCTTTACCTGGCTTTATTTACCTGGCTGATCCCCTCCAACACTTAGCCTGTAAGTCTCTCCTGATCTCTGCATCTCCTGGTCAGTGTTTCTGAAGCTCCTCAGACTAGAATATATACCCCTGCTATGTGTTCCCTAGGTATCTTTCTCTAGCACAGCACTCACCACACTACACTGTAATTTCTGGTTTTGTCTCCATCCCTTACATTTTTGAGGTTATGGATTGTTTCCTGTCATTCCTGTTTGCTCTGTGTGTGGCACAAATGACCAGACATGGCAGGCCTGCAACCCTATTTGATGAATGTGTTTGACAGTACTGCAGTGTTGGCAAGAGTGTGGGGAAACAGACATTCCCTCATGCCTTTTGAGAATTATAAATTGGGGTACACTCTTTGGGGCCTCCCAGTTGGTATTAATGGTAAAGAATCTGCCTGCCAATGCAGCAGACCAAGGGACACGGGTTGGATACCTGGGTTGGGAAAATCCCCTGGAGTAGGAAGTCACAATCCACTACAGTGTTCCTGCTTGGAAAATTCCATGGACAGAGAAGTCTGGTGGGCTATAGTTAGTGGGGCAACAAAGAGTCGGGCACAACTGAGCGACTGAGCACATACACTCTTTAAGGGACAATTTGGTAGTATCTGTCAAATTTCAATTTTCATTCAGCAAGGTAGTTTTTTGAAATTTATCCTATTTATGTACACAAACATGCAAAGAAATAAACTTAAGGTAATTCACAGAGGCATTGCTTATACTGCCAGAGAATGGAGAAAATCTAAATAAATACATGTATATAGTGTATGTGGCTATGAAAACAAGAGGGAAGTCAGTATGTGGTGATACACACTAATCTCCAAATATCCTGGTATTTCAAGCAAACTGCGGAGCAATATATATCCAACTATGCTCTTTTTCTCTTTTTTAAGAGAAATATATTCAAATATGTTTGTACATACTATGTTTGTACCTCCTAAGAATATCCGGGCAAGAATACACAAACATCAAAAACAAGGTTTTTCTCTGGTAAAAGAAACTAAAGTCAGGTGGGTGGGCTCATTCATTTTCATTATATATCCATTTAGATTATTTTTTTTTTTAGTATATGAATGAGCTACTTTTTAGTTAGCAAGACTAATAAAAACGAATCATAAAAACATAAAATGAACCAACAAAATACTATTACATGAAGGAACATAGCACCAGAATCTGTGAATGTGGCTGTGTCCTGCTAAACTTGGGAAGAATCAACGCATAGAAACACTTATTCAAGGGGTCCAAGGAATCTCCCCCATCCAGGTGGAGGGGAGTCTGGGGGAGAACAGCTTCATGTGTATGTATGGCTGGGTCACTCTGCTGTGCGCCTGAACCCATCACAACCCTGTTAACTGGCTGGCTGCCTGCTCTGTCACTAAGTCGTGACTGACTCTGCGACCCCATGGACTGTATGTGTAGCCCACCACACTCCTCTGTCCATGGGATTTCCCAGGCAAGAATACTAGCTGCTGCTGCTAAGTCGCTTCAGTCGTGTCCAACTCTGTGCGACCCCACAGACTGCAGCCCACCAGGCTCCCCCGTCCCTGGGATTCTCCAGGCAAGAACACTGGAGTGGGTTGCCATTTCCTTCTCCAATGCATGAAAGTGAAAAGTGAAAGTGAAGTCGCTCAACTGTTTCTGACTCTTCGAAACCCCATGGACTGTAGCCTACCAGGCTCCTCCATCCATGGGATTTCCTAGGCAAGAGTACTGGAGTGGGGTGCCATTGCCTTCTCCAAGAATACTAGAGTGGGTTGCTATTTCCTTCTCCAGAGGATCTTCCTGACTCAAGGCCTGAACATGTATCTCCTGCATTGGTGGGTGGATACTTTACCACTGAGTCACCTGGGAAGCACCGTTAATTGGCTATTTGTTGTTGTTCAGTTGCTAAGTTGCGTTTGACTCTGCAACCTCATGGACTGCACAGCTTCACTCTGCAGCATACCAGGTTCCTCTGTCCTCCATTGTCTCCCAGAGTTTGCTCAAATTCATGTCCACTGAGTGGGTGATGCTATCTAACCATCTCATCCTCTGCTGCCCCTTGTTAAAAAGGCCACTCTGTCAGCCAGCTGCTGCCTGTGGAGGTGCTGCCGGCAGAGGGCGCCTGCCCCGCCAGCACTAGGGCCAGGCAGGCCAGCTCCACCGCAAGGTGGAAAGTTTCTTTGGCAGAAAGGAAGGGTAAACTGCTATCTGGCGGAATCTGTAATGAGACTGGAGGAGAGTACAATTTGTTAAGAGATTAATGGTTGTGAGGGGCTGTGGCAAACTCACAGTCTTCACCCCAACAGCAGAGGAGTTTTATTTTTGCCTAAGAACAAAATGGTGTAGTAAAAATAGCCCTCGAGATGAGGTGACATCATTCCTGGCAAGTCACTTACCTCCTCTGGGCGCAAGAACAGAGGAGGGTAGTAACCGTGCCTTTTCCCTAGGGTTCGGGGCTGTGGCCTGGCCAGTGGTGAACATGCAGCAGGGTTTGGTCCCGAATGAGTGGTCGGCTGTGCGTGCGCACGGCCGCGCACTAGAGGATGCTGCCTTCCACAGCAGTCAGTTTTCTCATCTAGAAAGTAAAAGGCTTTGACTAGACCAGCGGGTTTTAACTCTTCTGAGTGGAAACAGTTTTAGGAAGCTGGCGAACACTTGGATTAGCAAGCATTACTACATCCCCTGCCCCAATGTCTGTAAACAACTTCAAGGGGCTCCTGAGGCCCATGGAATGGGCTTGGGTTGATGCCTCCTGAACTTGAGTCTGCTAACACTAATATCCTAGGTCTCTGAGACACTCATGATTCCTGATTCGAGTCTTCATGGAAAAAGAAAGGTCTGAAGAAAAAGAAAAGACAGGCTCCTTCCCCCACTCTGTGTGTCTCTTTCCCTGGGGATGGAAATGAGTATTTGTCATTTCACAAAGAAAACAGGTAAACCTCTTCTTACTTTAATCCCCCTTCTTTTTTGTGTGTGTGGCGGGGAGAGGTCTTTTTGCTATCAGTCTTGTTTACTTTTTGCCTTATTTCCATCTGTGGTTTAGGTTCTAGTAATATGATTCTATATAGTTCTATAGATGAAAACCAGTTAAAGGAAATGAAAAAACAAAGGTACGAAAAAGAATGTCTGGTTAATGTGCTCTTCCTGGCGTTCTTAGGCTCGTGTACCATATGCACGCCTTGAGGTATTCTGTCCCTACCGTACCGAGATGATGTGTCAGAGGCTCGGAGAGGTGAAACGTCTTGGTTTGTGTCACACAGCTTTCAGAAGGGATTATGCATTCAACTAGTGCAAATGAAATTTACTAAGAGTCTATGTGCTGAGCTCTGGGGATAGGTATAGGGTGGTGAACAAAACAAGGTCCAGTTTCATGCTCATGGTCTCTTTCTCGCAATGGGAACAGGGATGGGGGAAGGGGCAAAAAGGGGGTAGGGGATTGAGAGGTACAAACTACTATATATAAAATAAATAAGATACAAGGCTATAGTGTACAACATAAGGAATATATCCAGTATTTTATAATAATTGTAACTTTGAGTATAATCTACGAAAACACTGAATCACCATGCTGTACACCTGAAACACAATACTGTAAAGTGACTACACTCTAATTTTTTTAAAAAGGACAAAACTGCTTTCTGTCTCCTTGGAATTTTCACAGTCCAGTGGGGGAGACAGAAGCCCAAATTTCGGTAAATTCTCTCAGTGATAAATTCTGGAGGCTATGAACAGGGAAGGAACTGAGGGGGTAAAGAAAGGAGGAGGGGGAGTCCACAAAGGGCTCTCTGAGGAGGCAGTGGCATTTATTAGAGAAGAAAGCAACTTCTGGGAGGGTTGGGTGGTGGGAAGAGGGTCCCAGGCAGAGAGAAAGCCTCCTGAAATGAGAAAGAATTTGGTGTACTTGAGGGACTAAAATCTGACGAGTGATGCCGGTGCATCTGGATGAGGGGTGAGGTGGCAGAAAATGAGGCGGCTGGGGAGGTGGGGAGAGGCCAGATCACACGCGTCTCTGTGTGTTGTGCTACAGCTCTGATTTCACTATGGAGTCATGGAAGCACTGTAGGCCAGCAAGGAACAAAGTCAACTGGAGTTCTGAAAATACTAGCTGTTTGGTGCAGAGTCAGTCAGTAGCGGAGATGAAAGAAGAAATTATTCATAAAAGAAATGATTCAAATAAGAATTATTATCTCAGTGGTACTCACAGGGATTGGTAGCACCCCCTGAGATGTTTCAGACACGTGGGGGACATTTTTTGGTTGACAAAACAGTTGGTGCTGGCCTCTGCTGGTATTGAATGGGCGGGGCCTGGGGCACTAATCATCCAGCCACAAGTGGGCTATTCCTCTATAATGATGAATCATACTGCATTCCTCCTGACTGTTGAATACGCCCATCAGATAGGAATGAAGGTAGAAAATGCTGCGGATAATCAACTGGGTCTAGATCCTAAATCTTTTCCTACATGTATTCTCTAAGCATGTTTAGCACTTTTGCAGGGAGCACTTACCCGTCCCAGCTCCTTGTCCTCCAAGGCCAGGACACCCGTGCTCTCCGTGAACAGCTTCACCTTCACAGCGGGCAGTGCATGGGTTGTAGAGAAGTCACCCTGGGTGCCCCAGCTGTGGACAGAATCAGAGAGGTCATCATGGAGCCCTCCACTGTGACAATGCTCAACTTAGCCCTGCCTTCTTCTTGGGTTGGGTGAACACAGGGTTAACCCGAGGCATCATAACTGGCTGTCACATCCCTCTTCCCTCCCTTCCCAAGCTGCCAGAATGACAAAAAGTGTTAATTAACTTGTTAGACAAATGCAAGACAGATGCTCAGAAAGTTGCCAGGGGTCTTCACAGAGCACTAGAAGGAATCACTTGGAATTAGCATGAAATCAAGTTGGTGAGAACTTTGTCCCATGCACTTGCTTTCCCCACAAACTACTCCAGGGTAACTGCTAACATTTCCTTGTAGCCTATGAATCAATCCCTAGTTCTTGGAAACTGCTGCTCTAGATTTTGAGATGGCACTTCCTCTGGCCGGAGCTAACATATGACTTTACAATGAGACCTCACTAGTAGTGGGGAGGGAGTGAGTCCTATTTCCACTGACATTCACAGATATGTTGACTAGAGCAATGGCTGGAACTCAGGCCTGCTAAAGAGGAATGAAGGTGGAAGGATGTGATGAGGGAAACCTCCTTCCCCACTCACCAATCTCTGGGAACCATAGTGGATCTCCCGAGAGGGGAGTCCCTGGCTTGCCTGGCATCTACCAGTCTGGGTTGACATGAGCCCCTGATGTGCCCTTGACATGTGACCTTTTCATTCATTCGCATGATTCTCACAGATCTACTTCCATCCACTCTGCACCTGAAATAGTGTGGTCTTAAAGGGCTGAGTGGATTACAGAGAGCTGCTGCCCTAAACCCTTCCATGGAACCTGCTCCACTGCACTGGGGCCATCCGGCCCCTGGTATGCTCTCCCAGTCATCCACCAGAGGGTCATGGGCTCTTCACCGTGCTTCCTCCGGCTGTTGCCTGCACGGCTCCCTCTGCCGGCAGCGCTTCTCTCCACCCTACTCCTCACCTGGCTAACTCTTCAGGGCTCAGCTTAAATAACTTTCCCAGAGAATATGTCTCTTGAACTCCCAGTCTCGATTTGGTTCCAGTGTTAAACTCTCTTGAGCGTACTGTTTAATTTTCTATCCTAAGAATCACAGATTTGTAATGACTGATTTACTACGGTGATTATTTAGTAACTGGATCCTCTCGTATTCTGTAAGCTCCGTAAATGCATGACTGTGTATTTTGTTTATCTTGCATTACCACAGTACTTAGCACACAAGAGAAACTTAACAAATATTTGTTGAATAAATAAATTATGCAAATATATATTCTTTTACAGAATTAAGAAATAGGAATAGATATACTTTTGTACAGAAACGTTTCTCAGTTTGCCTATGTAATGGTTGATTTCCATATTATAGATTAACTCACCGAACATTATTTTTAATGACTGTAATATTATGGATGCATCATAACTGATTTAACCATTGCTCTATTACTGAGATCGGGTTGGACATTACTTTTTAACTTCATTTCTGTGTATCTCTTTGGGAATCAGGGAGTTAGATGGGAGATCATTTCTTCACTCACTCATCAACAAACACGGTAGTGCTCCTACAACGTTGTGGGAACTGTGCTCATCAGTGATGACTTTCATGGCTTGGAAGCGATCATCCATTTCCAAAATGCTTTCCACACAGGTGGTGACTGTCCCCCTACCATACGGGAAGGAAAGCGCAAATCACAAGGCTTTTTGCCTCCTCTGGGTGTCCCTATTCTTTTTTTCTTCTGGCCAATTTTGTCATTCTTGTTTTCATGGGCATTTCTGTGGTAAATAGCAGGCTTGACTATGTTACTCTATGTTTGCTGGCTGTTTGTATTTCTTCATTTGTAAATGATGGAACCCTGGCTTCTAATCTTATGGTTTACACAATAGGCTAAATCTCACTAACTTCACTCAAAAACATGAGGTACCTAGAGAGCTGGCAAGAGAGCACGAAATGGAGAGAAAGGGACGTCCAGCTCCGTGGGGATCCAAGTGTTTGAGGAGCACTGAGGAAATACCGCAGTCACAGAGAGAAAGGCAGAGGACATGAAGAGGACATGAGACAGGACGAGCAGCAACAGGTTTCAAATGCAACAGCAAAATGTGAGATGTACAGATGGAAGCACCTCATTTTGGTCATTAGCTCCTGCAGCTAGTCCCAAGCTCCTAAGATGGGGAGCCTCTGTCCTAGCAAAGGCAACATGACAAGGCCTAAGGTTTTGAACCCAACATTCTTCATTCAAATCCTGTTAAGTCACTAACAACTGTAGGACTTGGGCGAGTCAATGTCCCTGAGCTTCAGTTTTCTTAGTGATAAAATAACACAATTTCAGAGACTAGTTACAAACAGTAAATGGCAGCAGGCTTGGGACAGGGAAAGAGCCCCTCAAACTTTAACTACCTTCCTTCCCCAAATAAGGATACATAGATGTATTCTAGAAACCATGACACTCACTGATCTTTTGCGTTATTCATCCAACACATATATATTAAGCTCTTATTAAGTATCTGACCCTTTGCTGAACAAACAAGAGGGACTTTACCCTTCTTACTACACAAGGTAAAAAGTTCACACTGTGCCTGTTTTGAAGATGAGAAAACTAAGAACTTCAAGATCTTGTCCATTTTATTCCAGTGAACTGTGATCAGTTTGGGCTGGAACCCAAATCTCTTAATTCCCATTTATAGCTCTTGCTGCTATTAATGTTATATTCAACAACAAGAACTACTAACAATTTTGCAGTGATCGTTACTATTTATGATTAACTGTGCTATGAATTTCTTTGGGCATTTATCATGCTTAGTCAAGGAAATAAGGAAGATTCCTGCTGGAAACCAAGAGTGCTTTAAAATGAGGTACTCTATCACGGTCACAGAGAGGCCTTGATCCCAGGTCCCTGGGCATTCCTCACATTGGACCCTGGGACACTGACCTGGACACTGGTGTGTAAGGATTTTTCTGGCCTGTTTGGTAGGCACGACCCAGTCTGTCTGGACCCCTGGTGCCACCCAAGGCTGCTCAGCTCATGAGGCATTCAACATGACTCAGACCGTGGGGCATGGCAAGGTCTCTGAGACCTCATCAGCTGGATGGAGTTCAAGCTACTGGAGTCTGTCCTGACAACTCTGTCCCTTTGACCAGTGATTTCCTTTCCCTTCTACCAGGCTTGCAGCTGTGCCCCTGTCTTTCTACCATGACCCCTGGCTCACCTCAAGTTGCTTGGTTGCTACCGACTCCCAGCTTATCCCCCAGATTTCAAAATGGCAACTCGGCCCAGTGGAGCAGGATAAAAGAGAAAGCCCTCAGTGTAATCAGGACTAGCTACGTTATTGCCAGGGTCTGACGCAAAATGAAAATGTGGGCTTTTTGTTCAAAAGGCAGGAAAAAGTGCTAAAGACACTAAAATACAGTGTTTTCCTTTCTCTGAGTATTTCCTCTGTTCAAACGCACGCGTGTTATTCCATAAGACCCCACTTAACTGACTCAAGGTCAAAGATAAAAGATTTAAGAATTTCAAGATAGAAATGAAGAGCACGGACGATACCAAATGTCTGCGTGTGGGGCCTGTGCAGCCACAGGGATCACAAGCTCATGAATCAGGCTCTGAGCCCAAGGCCACCCAGTCTGTTCAGTGTGGTCAGAGAACGGGTGATGGTGGTGGTCGGGGGCGGGAAGGTCGTCACAGTCACAAGACTCTGTGAAAACTACTCCCAGCCCCTTTTGGCAGTGCTTCCTACTAGGAGGTGCCCGGAGGAGATTTACTTATCAGCACTTTCCCTGCTCCTCTCCCCTCTGGAAAAAAAGTCATGGAAATGTTCATTGTCTTTTTCCAACTATGGTAAAGACCTGACTATAACAAAAACAGCTAATATTTCTTGAGAGCTTACTATGAGCTGGTCACACATTCCTATGGTCATATGTGTATTTTTCTTTTTAAGCGCCCTTGGCCATCCTGTGAAATGCTTATAATGATCTCCCCGCTAGTGACAGATGAGGAAACTGAGGCTCAGAGGGGACAGTAATGTGTCCAAGGTCACAGCGAGCAAATGCATTCTGGCTCCACCACCCAAACTTTTAGCCATGCCGCCAAGCTGCCTTCCTCCCAAATGCCACCAACTTACTTCCTGGTGTCGGGATCCTGTTAACATCAACTACCTCTGTAACTCAAAGGCAGAGTTTTGTTTCAGAAAGGATGAGGCCACTCTGAATTTATTTCACATGCTCAATACGCTTCACAGAGTGCTACATGACCTGCAGACCAATCAGTCCGTGGTGGAACCGGGTCTTTCTGGTGGAGCCAAACATTGATAAATGAATCTGTTTCTCATGGTTGCCTTCTTCTCTGCTCATTTCTTTTCCTTTGTTGAGAACTGACTCTGGCTATTAAGATGAATACCTTTTCTCAGAGTTTCACAGGACGGAAATAAAATTCCACTTTGATTGGAAAAGACCAGAAGTTGATAGGATTTATGGCAAGCAGCAGTTGGAAAGGTTAACTAAGCTCTCCTTGAACCCAGGATACATAAAGTCAGGTGGGTGAGGTGGCCCTCTTCTGAGATCTTATCGCACCTGCTACTGTACTCACATTGCACAACCAGCTCACAAAAGCACTAAAAACAGTCCCCAATTGAGTGCTTATTTTGCCAGGTTCCGGGCTGAGCATTTTTCATGGATTATCCCACTGAATCCTTCTGACAGTTCTGTAAGGCATATCCTGTGATTATCGCCACTTGACCAGTGGAGAAACTATGACTTGGGGAAGCTAAGTAACTCAGCCAGGGTTTCAGGCTATCCCAGAACTGGGCTTCAAACTTAGAGTTTCTGATCCTAAAACCCATGCATCAAACCATAGAGCCTGACAGCTTCTCCATGACTCACTAAGCTGTATTAGAACTGACAATCATCTGTGTGTCTAGCTCCCTCTCTAGATGAATATCTTGGGGCAAGGAGCATGACTTTTTTTAAAAACAAGTCTACTGTACCAAACACAAGGCCCAACACACAACAAACATTTGTTTAATGACTAGGAAAATATGACAAATTCAGAAGAGTCATGTCACCAGACTCAGGGGATTTTTGAAAAGATCAGACACAAGAGATACCCAAGGGTGTGACTGCCTCCTTTAAGCCAAAGAGAGGGCTTTATCTCCTTGAGGATTAGCTGTGTCATTAGAGCACCAACACTCTGAAGAACACAGTGTCTGGGAACGTGAAGAGGGGACCCAAAAGACATAGCAGCAAGGACAGCACTCTGATGAGTAAGGAGCAGGTCTTTGAAGGTCAAGAGTGGTTAGCTCACGACGCCAAGGCCTGGAAGCAATGTGGGTGCCGACAGTATAATGTTGGAAAGTGTCACCGAGTTCCAAATGAACTACTGTCATTACTTTTGGTCTTTCCAACTAGAAGCAACATAAGCACAGACTGTGCAAATGCAATCACCCACAGTGGTGCCTCCAAATATGAAGGAACGTGCACTGAGACATGTATGTTCACTCCAAATCAAATACCTCTTGCAAGAGGGTGGAGAACGAAGAGAAGAACAGCTGAATAAACTATACGTGCCTTGGTGCTGGGTGAAGCTCTGACTCCCATTGCTTAGCACGCAGACCTATACTTTGCCCTCCTGTATTCAGAGAACACTTGCTGAACGTCTACCACGTGCAAATCACTTTGCTAGGTGCTGCTGTGGATCCAAAGAGGTGTCAGTGCTGACCGTATAGATGTTATATTCTACTTAGGGCGATGTCATGTCCAGAAATAACAACAGTTGTTGTATGTGAGTTGGAGCCTTGACTTTCACATCTGTAACTGGGGATAAGAACAGTACTGATCCTAGAGGGTGGATGGAAGGATAAGTAGGAGATAAGCTATTTGCATATACCGTGTTCAACTCAATACTCAGCACATGGAAAGCACCAAAAAAAAAAAAAAAGTGAGCCTTCCATGTTAGGATTACAGACTACGGGTTGGTAAACTCAAGTCTATGGGCCAAGTCTGGCTAACTACCTGCTTATGTATGGCTGATGGACTAAAAGTGGTTTTTACATTTTCAAGTGGCTAAAAATAATCTAAAGAAGAGTTATATTTTGGGACACATGAAAATTAGATGAAATTCAAATTTCAATGCCTTACAATAAAGTTTTATTAGGACACAGCTACACTCATCCACTTACAAATAGCCTTTTGCACTTCAAAAGCAGAGGTGAGTAGTCACGACAGAGACCTTATGGTCAACAAACTTCAATTATTTACTTTCTGGTTCTGAACTGAAAATGTTTGCTGACCCCTCCTACACACACAGTTCAATCACCAGCTCAGCCTAATGGAAATGTTTTTACCTTCATTAGCAGATGAGGAGTATGCTCACCAGAGCACATCCACAAAGATAAACTGTCAACACGCCCTTACAAGGAGCGCTCGCCGCATAGTGCTTTAACATGCTGCTCAAAATCCTTCCCAGAGCTCTTGCTAGGGCTCTTGGTGTACAGGAAACCTGGGGATTGGGTATCACTGTGTTTCAGACACGTGGTGCCCAAATGCTGTTTTCAGATGCACGTGAGCTGGCTGAGTCATTCAGCCACACTACATCATTATTAATATCAAATAATAAACAAGAGTAGCAGATAATTCATATTTGAGGAGGGATGGAGATGACTTTTAAAGTCACAGCACGTTATTTTTCCGAACCTGTTCCACAGCATTACTGCTTTGAAAATGAACGCTTTGATCTGGGATGGGGTAGAATAGGGGAGAGGGATGTGCTTGGATGGAGGAAGGGAGGAATCTACGGGCAAAGCCACCTTCTACTATGTGCTCAGAGAGCATCTGCTCCGTCGCAGTCCCATCTCTGTTTACTATTTAAAGCCTCTTATTTGCGGAAGCCTCCCCAGACCATATGTTATCAACAAATGTTGCTAATCAAATACACACAGTAATTTTCATTAGAATTTCCCCCACCCCCCTCATGAACAAAAAACAACATTTGCCACAAAGGGAATATACCTCCCAAAATGACAGTAAACATCCACTGCAAACCTCTGACAACAGAATGATGTTTATGAATGCGTATGTGAGTAAGCCAAGAACACATCCATGTTAGGCAAATAAGGACCCTTGGAGAATAGGATTTTGTGCAGTTTGGTGTTGGGGGGGAATGATGTCATTAGTTGCCATGGCAACGCTCAGCATAAGGCCATCATTCATGCCACGGAGACTAGATTTGCATTTATTCAAGGTATAGGGCTCATGCAAGCTGGGTGTTAGATTCGTGTGGTTCGTAAAATTAACTGTGGGCTTTAACAAGAGAGAAGTGTCATTTCAGGGAATGAAAGTCCCTTGGTCTTGTTGCTAAGAGGGATAAAGTTATTAATTGCCTGGAGACAACTACATTAAAATCTTTTGGCCTGCCTTTCAAGGCAGACAGCATGCTATTCTACATCGAGCGAATCAATTGTATCACCATGATGTGTTTCATGCAAACTAATTGATAGGATGTGACTCGGGGCCTTTAATGGACTAAAGCTAAACTCCCTCTTGCCTACACAAATGAGGTGTCTGCTTTGTAGAAATTGGGTTGTCCAGGAGGCAGAGGGGTGGAGGCTCCAATCTGCCTACCTGACATTTCCACCGGAACAGTTCCTCTCCAGGAATCAGAAATCCAATGTGTCCAAACTTCAGCTTTAACTTTCTCCCCTCAAATCTGTCCCACTAAGGCATCCCCAACATAGTCAAAGAACTGCCAGTCACTCAGAAAAGAAAGGTTAGAAGTGTCAGAAAGAGGGTGGATGAGTGGACAGTTAGAACTTTACCAAGAAGCAATTCATTACTCGTACTTCCTTATTTGGTTTCTTGTCTGTCTCCTCCTGCAAGAATGTAAACTCCCCTAAGGGCAGGGTTCATGCCTGTGTACCCACGATATCTAAGGATGGCTGCATCCCTAACACCAAGCACAAGTACCTGGCACGTGGTACATGTCCAATAAGCATTTCCTTAAGGAATGGATTCAATGAATCGTGACTTTATTCATACTCATATGCACATTTGGAGATGAGATTCAAGTTGAAAGAGAAATTTAACAATGTTGGGTTCACCTGGACTTACATTCTTTGGCAAAGTGAAAGAGGAAGTACAGGAAAATTCTTTACGAAAAACTGTAAGAGTGGGGACCAAGCCCATCCCTGGGCAGTCCAGTGTTTAGCTCTGCCCACTGAAGAAGGAACACTGGATAAACGCCTGGTGAATGAAGGCCAGAGGAGATAGAGTGAGATAGAGTACAAAGATCTGCCTATCAATCCTAGTTTTCTCATTAGCTATGCGACCTTGGACAAACCATTGGACAAACAATTTACTTATCTCTATAATAAGGGCAGGGAGACTAATATTTTTTCATCCTAAAGATAAGAGCCTGGCTATATGATTTTGAGCATTTCCTTCTGATTCCTTAGAGTTTTCATCTCTCTGCTTATATTACCCTTTTGTTCTTGTATGTTATCTACTTTTTTTTTTGCACTATTAGAGACTTTAGTATATTAATTGTAGTTGATTTAAATCTCCACTCTAATAATTTCAACATCTTTACCATATCTGAGCTTCATTCTGATACTTGCTCTGTCTCTTCGAACTGTGTTTTGCATCTTATCATTTTTGTTGAAAGTGATGTACTGGGTAAATGGAACCCCGTGTGGCTCCAGGAGCAATTTCTTTTCCCAGTCTTTGCTTCAGTAGGCTATGATTCTCTCTGTCCGTCTCTCTAAATTTGGGTGCAGTGGTTTTCCCTGTGACTTAAATTCCTTGATGAATCTAAGGAGAGTTGCTGATTTTCTGTTTGTTCAGCCTTTTTATTATTTTGACAACAAAACCCATGCCTTCCAAGCTCTTTACATTCCAGATCAGAAACCAGAAATCCATTAGAGCCTGGCTCTGTCAAGATCCTATCCAGCTGTGAGAATCGAGGCTGCATTCCTTATTGGAGGCTGACTCATAAGAAAATATATAGGTGGTCAAAAAGAGAATCTAAATGGGAAACCCAAGGCTGGAGTTAAGTATGAGAACGGTGTGGGATTAGGGTGGATGGGGTCGTATGCAGCGCTGGTGCTGTAGGGTGGCGTGAGCCTGGGGTTGGGAGTCATGGGGTTTGCAGGGCTGGGAGGACATGTCAAGGACTAAATCACGAAGATGACAATACCTCATATGACTTGAGTGTCAGGGTTGGAGTTTGTGGCGTGGAATAAAGATATCCTCTATCATGATGAAAGGGGGTGAGTTTCTGTCATTTGAAATGATGGCTATCTACCCATTCCGAAGTTCTCCTGCATCTCTATCACCTAACTGTCTTTCACTATCTGTTTATTCTAAGGTCCTGTGGACCATTAGAAAGCATGAACTGTTCACTGCATGGTAGACACCAAAAAGATGCTTGCAGGAGACTGCTGAGAATATGTTCATCCACTTTCTCCTCTCTGTGACTCAGCCAACCAACACTTATTTAATTCCCCACACTACGCTTTTTCCTATAATTGCTCTGGTAACCTGAGCTGGTTATTTGTGTTGCAACCTGTGATTCTCATAATAACTAGGAGGGCCTGTGTCTTTAGAACCTGAACCTGCCTTAGGACACCTTGCAGCTTCCAGAAGATTTACAGGTATACAGTCAGGGAGACTAATGCTGTCAGAAAACCTGGCCAGGGGAATCACAAAATGCACTACAAACCCCTTTGCACTCCAAGTTGGTTCCACTAAGAACCTGAACCAAATGATGGAAAACAACTAGGAGAGACAGCAACAGACTGAGCTGACTGGGGCCCTGATGATCACTGTGGCCAAGCTCCTTATTTACAAATGAGGAAGCTGGAGCAGTAGGGATGAATTCTGAAGTCAGACTGCTTAATTTCTATCATTTCACAGTTAATTATATCAGGCAAATGAGTTTCTCTCTCAGAGCTCAGTTTTCGTGTCTATAAAACAGGCACATGATGACTATCTACCTATAGCACTTCCTATCTGCCTGTCCCCCAATTAAATGAGAGAAGCACTGACAGCTAGCATTATCTATGGGTTCAGGATTAAGAGAGCAGGCCTGAGAGTCTAGCAACCTGGGTTCTACACCCAGCTGAGCCACTGAGTGGCCACCTGAGTGACTTTAACGAGCTGACTGAATGTCTGTGGCCTCCATTTTCTTACCTGTAAAATGAGGACATTAATAATGCTTCCCACTTAGCATCCCCTTGTTAGAATTAGGTGAGGAAAATGCTTCCCAGTCTAGTCATCAATAAGACCTCCACAATTACTTAGGCCATCTGAGAAATACACAACAGAACTCCAACTGCCAGCAGCAGAATCAAACATAAGGTTATGAGCTGACCTTGCAAGTGTTCTCAAAACCATCTGGGCAGTGACTTTTGTGTTCTCTCAGCCTGGGGACGATAAAATTGGGCCTTGAATTTCGGTTGATTATTTTGGCAGCAATGGCACAGGACTGAGAGCTGAAAATGCATTGTCATTTTCTCAAGACTTCATTTTCTCAGGAAGGGCCTGAAATATTTCCTCTTACCCCCATCCTGTATATCATCCTTCTCTGGCTTTCTCTTGACCCTGGGGTGGGGACTAGTGTATCAGACTATTATTCAAAGGGATTTACTCTATCCTGCCTTCTCCAGGAGAACTCATATTTGACTTTGAAATTGCTCAGGTGACTTTCCTGGGCCAATGGGGTATTAGCAGATGTGATGGAATCAGGGGCTGGAAATGTGCTTGAATGGTTGGGCTTATTCCCCTGAGCCTCTGTCATCATGTAAGTATTGTTTCCTCCAGGTAGCTCTGGACCTTCAATCTGGATCCCATAGTGATCTACCTGGAGCAGGACCGAGCCCAACCCAGAGAGAGGAGCCAAGGCCAACCAGATCCACAGCTGAAGCAGAGCCACCCAGCTGAGCCTGGTATGAACTGGCTAACCCCCGAGTAATATGCACATGAGTGAACAAAATAAATGACTGTGTTTTTAGCTATTGAGTTTTGAGATAGTCTTTTACATGGCAACAGATCACTGATACAGTGCCTTCATCTGGTGCTTAATCACATCGTCCTCGTTCTACTCTATGTCATATAGAATGGCCTGGAGCCCTCAGCTAGGACAGCACATACGGGAGACCTCACACATCTCAGTCCTTTCATATTATTAAAAAGTCTATTGCAGTCACTCAATAAATACCCATCTAAAAACCTTGTTGCTCTGAACAAGATAGTTTCCAGCTCGTATGTCCTCATAAAACCATCTCCCTGTCTGCCAGTGTCAAATGAGGCTGTCTCTCCAGTGTAAGAACTGGACTCAGGCCTGAGTGTGCTGGTGAAGGCTGCCATAGGCACTGACCAGGTCCCCTAGGGAGCAGGAGGGTCAGACACTCCCTAAGGCCAAGGCAGGCAGCCTGTGTCTCTCACAGCACCTGTGGTCAAGCGCTCCCAGGGGAAGACTTAACCACATCAAAGGCATTCCAGATTAAGCCTCCCACATGGAAGGCGATGAGCGTCAAGCCAACCTCGGCAACACTTGAGTGCCCTGAACATTTGCCGCTCTGTCTGAGTGGGCACCCGAGCTGTGGCAGGCACACAGAGGCAGCACCGGGGGATCAGGGACGGCCACTGGGAGCTTCGGCTGCCCTCCAAGCGCCAGGCTCTTCCTGCGAGACCTCCCAGCAGCCTTTGATAGATAGAGAGGACTGTGGGAGCTACTGTTGGCTTTGCTTCCCTGGGCTGGGTTCCCATCATCCCACAGAGGGGGACCTCCGAGGACACCATTGTGAGCCGTGCTTGTCTCGTTCCCCCAGGGACTGTATGGTGGATCTGTTCCTTATTCTGTTTCACATTTGTGAGGAACCACCGGGAGTGGTCCTGAATGCCAGGAGTCTTAGAGGGAAACATTGAATAGGCCAGCTGGCCAAATGCCCTTCAGTAAGGACTGAGGTGTTGTCTTAGAGCACTGGGAAGATTGCTCTCGAGACCAAGTGCGATGGCACAGGTCCAGAGTGAAGCCAGTGACTTGTTCCTGAAAAGTGACAAATCTCATTTGTAGACAAATATCACTGCCACTCAACCATCCAAGGTGTACTGACTTAGTGTGCTGTCTTAGCAGGGTGACAGCATTGCCGATGTTTCCACTCAAGTCTGGCTCTCCTTGTGCTGACCACAGGGGTCCTCCCAGGGCCCAGCTACAGTAATTTCGAACTCCCACTCACACAAATATTAAACATACTGAAAGGACTCCTCCAGACCATCCTGCCAAAAACATACACAAAGCCGAATGAAAGCTGGATTGACTTGCTATCGACTAGTAATGGAGGGCAAATTTAAGAGACATGTAATTCAATACTACTTTTGATTTTGTAATTATCTTCAATTTGGAGTTAAAATATTTCCTTTTGAGATTTAGCTAATTTCTCATCCTCTTAAGGAACTTCTGGGTCCCAGGCACTGTACCTCCTGGAGTCTAGCACATAAGATGACTCTGCTGGCTAGACTGTCTCAGGCCCAGATATAACTAGTATTTCATGACTGGCACTTGCTTTTCACTCTGAAATAATACATTTGGGGACTTCCCTGGTGAGTCCACTGGCTAAGACTCCACGCTCCCAATGCGGGAGGTCTAGGTTCAATATCCATTCAGGGAACTAGATTCCACATGCCTCAACCAAGAGTTTGAATGCCACAACTAAAGATCTCACGTGATCTTTAGATGGACCTGGTGCAGTCAAATAAATAAATATTAAAAATGATCCAAAAATAATAGTAATAATCAATTTGAAGTCCCTGCAATTGATAGGAGCCAGGATGAGCTTTAACCCCCACCCAATGCTGACTTGCACACATTCTCCCAGTACAAATCAGCTTCACATTATTTGCCCAGAAAAAGTAAGCAGGCAGATACTGTCATTATTTCTTCCTGCCTGCAAGGCCCACATGCTCTCTTGTTCTAGTGCCATGAGAGACATAAACAAAAAGCAGGAAACTCGGCCAGGTGTACCTGAGATGCTCAAAGCAAGAGCCGACCACTTGCCTCTGGGACTAAGTTTTCTCACCGGCTCTGGAATTTGACAGTAACAAAACCTCCTTCTTTAGCCCCCTGGATTAATGAAGGTCATAACAAATTTCAGGGCTTCAGAAGACTTCACAAATGTTACTTTTTATAATGGAATCTATTTTTGTCACACTAGCATAAATGAGTGCTTCCTTCCTGCGTCTTCTGTCTTGTGTACAGACGGACACCAGCCTTGCAGTGACACCCACCTGGAGCCCGTCAGCTCAGGAGCCTTCTCCATGCCCTCCACTGGCTACTTGGTAGGGGCTCTGTTTTGCTTTGTCAGGTTTCCATCACACTGAGGCTCAATGTATCGGAAAACAGAGTGCAGAAAATGTAGGTGCAGCCAGTGAGGACATCTAAAGGTGCTGTGGCTAGAAATGTATGTTGATGGTCAGATGCTCCGGTTTTGAACTCAGCTCCTTCTTCTAGAGGCTGTGTCATCATGGGCAAGATACACTACCTCTTGGAGCCTCTGATTCCTCATCTGGTAGGATAAACAAAATACCTACCTCATAGAGTTGTTATAAAGAATAAATCATATCATTCAGGTAAAGCACCAGCATAGTGAACACATGCTTGGCTGAACAGAGTTAGCCATTGTTATTAATTGTGGGCTCCTGGAGGTGGCAGGGGTTTAAAGGACCCTTTAGAAATTCATGTGTTGAACTTGGAGGTTTTCTTGGAGAAGGCTGTGATTAAACCTTCCTTTGGCACACCTGGGTTGTCAGGAACAGCCAGCATCTACATACCATAAACTCTGCTATACCAACACCATGATGGACTTGTTTGCAAGTTTTTTTTAACCAACATAACCACCGAGATTCGCTCAAGCAGCAAGTGGAGCATGAGTGTCCTCTCCTGGCTCCCCTCCTGCCTCATGGGCCATGCCTCCTCAGTCCCCTTCGCTGCTGTTTTCATCTTCTCTCCAGACCTCAGCATAGCCAGGCTTCGGGCTATGGACCTCTTCTCTGTCTGTAGCAGTGGTTCTCGTGGGGATGGTTTTGAGCCCCCAGGACACATTTGGCAATGACTAGAGACATTCTGGGTTGTCCTGAAGTGGTGGGTGCATGTTCAGCTACTGGCATCTAGGGGGTAGAGGCCAGGGCTGCTGCTAAACATTCTGCAGTCCATGAAAGAAACGTTAACAACAGAGAACTATCCAGCTCAAAATGTCAGCAGTGCCGAGGCTGGGAAATCCTGGTCTACACCGACCACACTAATGAAGTCTCATAGGCACCCCCAACTTAATACGTTCAACACTCAACTCCTAATCCCACCCATTCCAACTCAAATCAGCTCTCCTGAAGTCTTCCTCGGGTCAGCAGTGGGTAAACCCATCCTTCTAGTTGCTCTGGCCAAAAGCTTGGAGTCATCTGTGACTCCAGCAGATCTACTGGTCCCATCTTCAAAGGGTAGGCAGAATCTCACCATTCCACTCATCCAACCCTGGCCCGAGGAACCGTCATCTCCTCCCTGACTTAGTACACTGTCTTCTAATTTGTTTTTCTTCAACCCCTGTATTCTCCAACGCCCCCTAAAGCCATAGTGATCTACTTTCTTTTAATTAATTTTTATGGGACTACAGTTGCTTTATGGTGTTGTGTTAGTTTCTACTGTACAGCAAGTGAATCAGCTCTATGTATACACATAACCCCTCTTTTAAAGATTTCCTTCCCATTTAAGTCACCACTGAGTACTGAGTAGAGTTCCCTAGCTATACAGTAGGCTCTCATTAGTGCTTTACTTTATGCACAGTGGTGTATATATGTCAATCCCAATCTCCCAATTCATTCCACCTCTCCCCCTTGGTATCCATAAGTTGGTTCTCTATATCTCTATCTCGCCATAGTGACCCTTTAAAATGCAAGACAGCTCTCAACATTCCTCTGCTCAAAACATTCCAGTGCTTCTCCAGCTCAGTCAAAATAATTGACAAAGTCTTCACTACGGCCTCCAAGGCCCTACCGGAGTTCGACTTGCATTGCCTCTGATCTTGCCACTTTCACTTTCACTCACTCAGCTCCAGCCAGCACAGTCTCTTTGCTGTTCTTTGAAAACCCCAGCACACTTCCACCTAGCATCTTTGCATGTGCTGTTTCCTATGTCTGAAACACTTCTCCCCCTATACACTGGATGAATTACTCTCTTGGTTTCTTCTAGGCTCTGCCCAAAGTCACTTATCAGCGAAGACTTCCTTGACCACCATGTCTGAAAAAGAACACCCCCAGGCTCCTTATTCTCCTTCCCTGCTTCATTTTTATCTTCAGCGCTTATTGCCATCTGACATATATTTCCCTTTTGTCTGTTTACTGCTCATCTGCCCCCACTGGAGGCCACACCCTGTGAAGGAGAGTAGCTTTTGTCAGCTTTGTTCTCTGCCATATCTGTATCAAGACTAGTAACCTACACATTTTATACTTCACAAATGTCTGCTGAATAAAGAATTGATTCTGAAATAGTGCTATTGATGAGTTCTGATTTCAGAATAACTTTCATTATTAATAGACTATTCCAATTAATCTAGGCCAGCTAGAAATCTGTTCTATGCTGGGTGACCAGGGAAAGCTACTTAAAATCTTTGGGCCTCAGCTTCCTTATCTGAAAACTCATCAGACTTTCCATTCATAGATTGCTATGAGATTCCATGAAATAAAACACAGAAAGTATTTGACACAGTGTCTATAACACATAAAACACTGAATAAATCATAATAGGCATAGTGATAACACTGGAGCTGTACTTGGGGAGTTTCTCTAGTCTGTAGAGGAGCTCACTAGGAATTCCCCCTTTAGCTGCCCAACTCCAAAGACTTTCCTAGAGTGTTCCACCTGCCTCTTCCCTACCCATCCTCTGACAGACTTTCTGGGTCAGGTCCAGGGTTCCCCTAGGTTTTTGAGCCCTCTGACTCCATGTACTTTAATCCAAATCAATTCAATAATAGATACGGGACCTAAGTGCTGTTGTCTACAATGGAGATGAATTACTGGGTGCCAGGCAGATGACTTCTGCCCTGGACTCGCAAGATGAGGGGGAGGAGCCGTAACAGAACTTGGGGATAGAGGGAACTGACTGGACAGCCGCCCTTGCTACTCCCTCTGAGTTTTCCAGTGAATGACAGCAGGCTTATTGATTTGCTTCCATATTTCTCATTTGTTGTTGCATTTTTGTTGTTGCTGTTCATTTGTTCATCCATTCACAAATTCACCAACCACTCTATGTTCATCACCATATGTGCTGGGCATTGTTATAGGTTTGGGGCAAGAGTCAGTGAATAAGACAGAGAAGGTCCCCACACTCACGAAGAAGGTTTTATCATTTGGGCCAGACAGATAATAACCAGATAAATAAGTGTGATGATTTCTGGGAAGGAAAGACACTGTGAAGATAGTAGAATAGGGTCAGAACACGGAGAATGCTGGGCACAGGGCTACATTAGGTTGGATAATCAGGGGACAGACTGAAGACATGGTGTTTGAGCTGAGACCAGAGGGGAGGGGTCTGCCATCAAGCGGCCCACATCCTTCTTCGTCCCCCTCCTCTAGTGAAGTAAAGGGAGAATGAGGTGGGGCATCACGGCAGAAGGGAGGGATCTAAGCTCTTGGTCTCCAGTTAATCCCTAGTACCCAGTATCCTGAAAATCCTCACTGAGTAAATGAGTGAGTCCGGTTTGATATCCCCCCTCTCTTTACTCCCTTCCTTTTCCCTAACTTCCTTTTTTTCTCCCTCCCTTTTTTTTCTCTCTCTCTTTCTGAGGACACTGTCTGAGTAAAATGTGGTAAGTAAATTTGTTTAAAATCAGAATTCCCAGTATCTAAGTGTTTAAACCCTCCCCGCAGTTTCCAGATTTATATAAATGATAAGATAATTCATGACCTCTTGAGTGCATACTGTCACACAGCTTCACCCCCTGCCCATGAAGGAGGGGAGCACAATCAATACCACACAGCTCTGCAATTAAGTTCGAGCGTCATCCCCCTACAGAAGTCTGCATGCCTTTTTCTGCTGCCTGCAAACACCCCCTCTCCCTCTAATCGGTAGCTTAGGCTCTGGCAGTTCATCACAAGCACAATAAAATCAGGTTTATTCCCTTCATCAATCGTCCAAAAAAATTTATAGAATTGTGGTCATTAATTTCATCACATTAAGTGGAAGGGGAATAATAATTTCATTATCCACTATTATTGCTTATGAATTTTTATGAATTATTTGCATTATTAAAAATTCAACATGTGCCTAATGTGAAAATGCAGAGCTGTCTGAATCAGCTAGGCTTTGTTCTTCTTCTGTCAGGCACAAACATTGGTGATGTTTAGGGCACTGACTCGTTCTCTTCCCTTCATACAGGGTGGCAGAAGTGGAGTTAGGCTCTGAGAGAGAGTGAGAAAAAAAATGCCAGAAAATCATTAAGAGGCACAATGGCTGACTGATATATGACGTAGCCCTTCCAACAGCAGTGATATTACAGGATGGTTTAAAAGACTGGCAGATTCATACTTTACCATGAAGAGTCAGACGGCAATTTCACGGTCACGTGCAGGCATCTTGGCTTGGCGAGTGCCTTACCTTTAATAATGGATCATGTTACAGCATACCTTGTGTATAATTCTACATTTCCTTATACTCTGTCACTGTCTTAGTCAGCTTGGGCTGCTCTAACAAATGCCCCTAGACTGGTAACTTAGACAACATTTATTTTGTTTGGCTACTCTGCTGCTGCTGCTAAGTCGCTTCAGTCATGTCCAGTTCCGTGCGACCCCATAGACGGCAGCCCACCAGACTCCCCCATCCCTGGGATCTTCCAGGCAAGAACACTGGAGTGGGTTGCCATTTCCTTCTCCAATGCATGAAAGTGAAAAGTGAAAGCGAAGTCGCTCAGTCGTGTCCAACTCCCAGAGACCCCATGGACTGACTGCAGCCCACCAGGCTCCTCCGTCCATGGGATTCTCCTACTCTAGAGTCTGGCAAGTCCTAGCACTAACATTCAGTGTCTGGTGAGAGACTGCTTCCTGGTTATGTCTTCACATGACAGCAGAGATCATTTCTTTTTTGTCTCTGTTACAACCTAATTCCATTTATGAGACACCAGTCTCATAACCTAATTGTCTCACAGAGGCCCTACTTACAATTACTATCATGTGGGGGAATCAGGGCTTCAAATCATATCAATTTGGAGGGTGACATGAACATTCAGTCCATAACCTTATGTCCCTGGACCTCTAAAATTCCTGGCCTTCTCACAGGCAAAATGCCATCCCAAAAGGTCCCCCCTGAAACTCCAAAGTCTCATGTAAAATTATCATCAGGACACTGATTTAGCCAAGGGTGATTCTGTAATAATGGATCACATTACAGTGCATCTTGGGCTTCCCTTGTGGCTCAGCTGGTAAAGAATCTGCCAGAAAGGCAGAAGACCTGGGTTCGATCCCTGGGTTGGGACAATTCCCTGGAGAAGGGAAAGGCCACCCACTCCAGTGTTCTGGCCTGGAGAATTCCATGGACTGTACAGTCCATGGGGTCATAAAGAGTCGGACACAACTGAGCGACTTTCACTTTCACAGTCCACCTTGTCTGCAATTTCACATTTTTTGTATAC
The DNA here is from genome assembly GCF_014754425.2 of Oryx dammah. Lineage (NCBI taxonomy): Eukaryota > Metazoa > Chordata > Mammalia > Artiodactyla > Bovidae > Oryx > Oryx dammah. The sequence continues at coordinate 21,669,347 of NW_024070193.1, forward strand.
CGTTAGCAATATTTATTAACTATGAATCTTTGACATGATGCTCAACACTGTATGGATATCATGTGCATGAATCCTTGCAACAACCCTATGATGTAGGTGTGACTACTTCTGTTTTACAGGTAAGGTGTTCTAGGGATTCACCAAGGCTGAGGGCTGTTTTTGAGTGTCTGATTCCACTGGTATTTACCATGAGGTAATTCATCCGTATTCTGTTAGGTCTACATTTTACTAAAGTTGTTTGAGTAAAGTTAGGGACTTTTTAAAATTAAAAATAATTTTTATTCAAATGTTCTAATCCTATAAAAAAAATCTTGCAGAATAAGATACCTTACATTTTCTAATTTTATGATACCCTGTCACCCTGGGAAAAAATGTACGACCAATCTCTTGGGAAACATGAGTTGGTCATCTACTCTTTGCACATCACAAGCTTAAGTTCTGAGGTCCTACAAAGATGTCTGGCTCCCAGTTTTTGTCCTTGTTTGTTTGAAGAACAAAGTAATTTTCTGAACAATTAAAAAACTGCCCAGAGGAGCTAAATGGTTTAATATAGTTCAAGAAATGTCCCAAGGCAGAATACAGTCAGCTAATAAATGGATAATAGAGGTAATGAATACTGTGGTTCAGAAAACAGTGAGACTGATGTACTTTCAATGATTTAAAAGTCCATCATGGTGGGGGCAGATGCAACTAGCAGAGGTCCTAAGAATCAGTAAAACACAGATACAGAGAACAAATATATGGATGTCAAGGGTGAATGGGGGGGGGTGGGCAGAATTGGGAGATTGTAACTGACATATATACACTACTGATACTATTTATAAAATAGCTAGGGGCTTCTCTGGTGGCTTAGTGGTAAAGAGTTCACCTGCTAATGCAGGAGACATGGGTTTGATTCCTGGGTTGGGAAGATTCCCTGGAGAAGGAAATGGCAACCACTCCAGTATTCCTGCCTAGGAAATCCCATGGATGGAGGAGCCTGGCAGACTCCGGTCCATGGGGATCACAAAAATGTTGAACATGACTTAGTGACAACAACAAATAAAGTAGATAACTAATGAGAATATACTGTATAGCAAAGGGAACTCTACTTAATATATTGTGGTGAGCTAAACAGGAAGGAAGTTCAACAGGGAGGGGGAATGTGGTTGATTCATTTTGCTGTATAGCAGAAACTAACCCAACATTGTAAAGCAGCCATACTCTAACAAAAATTAATTTTTAAAAAATGGATAAAATATGGATGGGCAGAGGCCATATACTGGGGAGGGGAAGTTGAAAGCATTGGTACTAAAAATCCTTCAGAGGAGGAGGAGGCTACTCAGCAGTAGCTCTATAACAGAAGCTAACACATGTCCAGAGAAGTGATGGCAGTCATAGAGGATGGCTGCCTTAGGCTTCTGGGTAAACGGTAGAAATGTGTAGGTCTGGTATGATAAATGAACTATCACAAGGCAGGTAGAGATGGCCCAGAGAAAACGAGTGAACTGGGTGAAGTTTATGGACATCTGTTATTTTTCCTGCCTAACACTCTTGTCCCCACCTCTAGTTACAGTACTGTAATTCTGCCTTGGCAACCAGCTCTCCCTGGCCTTGGTTCATGTGGTTCGAGTGAAGCTGACCCCACTCCTGAACTGAGAGGTGGCCATTCTTGACACTGCATTTCCTAGGCTAGGATGCTGAATCAAGTGTGGATTTTTGACTCAGTCGATTAAGAGTCAGCTAAACTTTGGCTAAAAAAACAAAGGATAGATGCTTTTCCTTTAGGGTTACTACATGCAGAATCTGCCTGCAATGCAGGAGACCTGGTTCAATTCCTGGGTCAGGAAGATCTGCTGAAGAAGGGATAGGCTACCCACTCCAGTATTCTTGGGCTTCCCTTGTGGCTCAGCTGGTAAAGAATCTGTCTGCAACGTGGGAGACCTGAGTTTGATCTCTGGGTTGGGAAGATCCCCCTGGAAAAGGGAAAGGCTACCCACTCCAGTATTCTGGCCCAGAGAATTCAATGGACTGTATAGTCTACGGGGTTGCAAACAAGACTGAGTGACTTTCACTTTCACTACATGCATAGAATGTAACCCATGAACTACTGGCAACAACCAATTTGCTTCCATAAGGGAAGAGGCTACCTGAGAATGAAAGCAATCCAGTGGGATAGAGCTGAAGGAAGGAAAAACACCTGATGACGCCATTTGAGCTTTAGGATCAAGCCATGCCTGCAGGCCTAGACACTTCTGTTAAATGAAACAATGGACTCCTGTCTCGGTCTAAGCCAGTTAGAACCAGAGTTCTGTTCATTGCAACAGAAGTAAAGCAAAGTCCCAACTGACCTGCTTGTTGCTTCTTCATTTACTTCTTCCCACAGTTCAATCATCTCTTCCTTTCAGGTGCCTGCAGCCTCATGATCAGAGTCTGACCTTTTGCTTTTCAGACTGCACTGGCGCTACTCTATTTTTTGAGCATTTCTTTAGAACTCTTCCTAATCAAATCTACTTGCCCTGTGTTCTGTTCCTCCAGGTCCTTAACAGAATACAGATTAGTCAGAAAATATAAAACTTCCTTTATCTATTTCTTCATCTCATTTATTGGCCATCCCTAGGTTGGGAAGATAGCCTGGAGGAAGAAGTTGCAACGCACTCCAATATTCTTGCCTGGAGAATCCCCATGGACTAAAGAGCCTGCTGGGCTACAGTCCATAGTGTTGCAAGAGTCGGACATGACTGAAGCGACTTAGCATAGCATAGCATATAGTAGGCCTAGGCACTGTACTTCATACTTGGAAAATTAGGTAAGAAAAAGTCCCTGCTCTCATGGAGCTCCACTGCTAGATTAGTTGTACAATAACTTAATCTTTCTTAGGTAATGATGACTAGGAATGCTCTAACCCAGAGATCACCAAACTATATGTTATAGGCTAAATTGGGCCTGTAGCTTGGTTTTGTAAATAGTTTTACTGGACACATCTATGCCCATTCATTTATACACCACATGTGGCTCCTTTCACATGAAAAAGGCAGAGCTGAGTGGCTGTGACAAAGACTGCAGAGCTTGCATTTGCCATATGGCTTTTCACAAAAAAGTGTGCTGACCTGTGGCCTAACCCTCCCAAGGTACTGCATACGTGCAGTGTAAGTGAAATCCCAAGAGATCTGGTGTTTCAGTTCAGTTCTTTTTAATGGTGGAGGTAAATAAACTGTATTGAACTCAGGAGAATGGTGGGCATGTCTGAAACACCACTCTGCAACCACTTTTTCAAAGTCACTGATTTAAAAAAAACCCTATGTCAATCTATGCCAAAACCAATACAGAATCGTAAAGTAAAAATTAAAAATAAATAAATAAATTAAAAAAAAAAAAAAACAACCCTATGCATTGTGCGTTCTATCCCATTACGTGGGTTTCTTGTTTCAATATAAAAATCTTTCCAATTTTATCAGTAAGCTGGTTTAACAGGAAGATGCTCCTTGTTGAACTCTGGGACTTTGGGATCCATGCATGTTCCAGCTGGAAAAGCATCGCCTGCAATCAAAATAGCATGTCTCTAAAGCGGGGCTGTTCAAGTCAAGGCTTTGGGGAGGGGAGGCTTTCTTTAGCTTCTGTAGCACTTCTGCCACCATCAAAGGGATGGCAGCAATCAGAAATGCCTGTGCTTTGGAGTGAGTTCTGGCCCCAGCATCTGCTCCTTCTGCCTCTTTGGAGTGCTGAGAATTTACAAGGCTCTGAAAAAAATGCTTGGTGTCCTATTCTTGTAGCTTTTGGGGAAGCATTATCATTTCCTTAATGAGAGGAGACGTTCACATATTATTTTTTAAGCTGTATTTTATGCCCTTCCCCCAGTAACCTGTTACCACTCATCAATATATTATCTGTGGACAGAGACTGCTTATGGACGCATCTCTTGGTTTGAGGTTCTGATTATGGATTTTTTGTTGCCTTTATTTATTTGTTGGGCATGTTTGGTGGTAGAAAAATCGTTTTGTATGGATGGAGCATTACACTCTTACTGATGTACAAAAAGGTACTCATTATTTATTGGGTGCTATCGATTGCTCTTTTACTCTTGGGCAACTGCAATTCTGTTTATATTGTTAGGTTTTGTTTACCTCTATTGAAAAAAGATTCGCTTAGCAAGACAGACTCAGTCCCTTCCTCCTGGAAGGGTAAGGATGCCAGGGAAGCCTGAGGGACTGTTATCATTCAGGGCTATCGAATGGCTCATTCATGAAAGACTCTGACTGAGGGCCTACTATGTATCTGGTCCGTGCTAAGCACTGTGTCTGAAGAAGCTCACTGAATTGCTACCCCTGTCATCGGAAGGTACAGTCTTCACCCCCTAGTTTACAGACCATTGATATGTTCAGTCTTTAAGCAACTAGATCAAGGTCACTCCACTAAACAATGACAATAATCATAAATCAGCACAGCTCATTATGCTGTGTACTGTGCTGAACACTTTAAACCCGGTGTCTTAGTCCATCATGGCAGCAGCTTTACAGAGCAGGTACCATTACCGCTGCAGTGTCCACAGTAGGAAATGGGGCTCAAAACCTTAGCCCCATTAGAGAACCTGCCTGCAGATCACCAGACTAGTGGGCAGGGAGGCCGAGACTCCAGCCCCAACAGCTCGACCTCAGAGTCATCTTTTCAAAAAGCCACGCTAATACTCATGTCTTATTATCAGAAAGTAAAACTGGGATCCAACAAGTGCAGCGCCTGCTAAAGTGAATACCCCTCTACCCCAGCAGTGCAGGCCTTGAGCAGCCTCTGGACTGGCACCTCTGGCCTGGCCTTCCTGATGCTGAGCAGGAATTCCTGCATGGAAGAGGAATCCCAATGCCCCTTGCCTCTCTCAGGATGCTGGGTGCTAGGTCAGAAGGAGCACAGGATGCAGAGTTTGGAGGCCTGGGTTCCAGCCCCACTAGAGTCCCATACAACTCTGCGTACGTTCCAGGCTCTCTCTTTGATCAGCCACTCCATCCGTACAGCAAGGGGTTGGATGGGAGGAACTTAACCCTCCCTTCTGGGTTCAGCATCTTTGTTTCTGTCATTTAATCTCTGCCAAAGATATTGGAGATTTTCCTGTGACTCCCATGTGAATACAAAATATAGACACATCTCTGGATGTAGGGTAGTCACAGAGTTTTCTAGGAAGTGGATGTTGCATGCTCCATTATGGAACTGGGTTGGGGCCACTCCTGGGTCCTTCACCTGGAGAACAGGATGGAAGGCAGGCAGCAGAGGTGCGAAGAGCGGCCCTCGGCAAAGCAAGAGATTGAATGCCATCCAGGCAGGGCAGGACAGCAGGCTTCTAGGCTTGAAAGGCTTGCTGGGTCGGCAGCATCTCAATGACCTGAATCTCATTCTCCTCTCTCCTAACAGTGACCTCGTTACCCCCAGGCTTCCTAGGTCCCCTCGCTAGGGAGTCTTGCCTGGGAATGTGGGAGGGACTGGGAGTCTGGGATTAGCAGATGCAAACTATTATACATAGAATGATATAGATAAACAGGGGCTTCCCTGGTGGCTTAGTGGTAAGGAATCTGCCAGCAATGCAGGAGATGTGGGTTCGATCCCTGAGTCGGAAAATCCCCTAGAGAAGTAAATGGCTACCTACTCCAGTATTCTTGCCTGGGAAATGCCATGGACAGATGAGTCTGGTGGGCTAGTCCATGGGATCACCAGGGGTTGGACACTAATTAGCGACTAAACAACAATAACAGCATAGATAAACAAGGCCCTATTGTATAGCACAGGCAATTATAGGCAATAACCTGTGATAAACCATAATGGAAAAGGATATGAAAGAAAATAAATATGTGTGCGTGCGTGCGTGTGTGTTAGCTGCTCAGTGACTCTCTGCAACCCCATGGACCACAGCTCGCCAGGCTCCTCTGTCCATGGAATTCTCCAGGCAAGAATACTGAAATGGGCTGCCGATTCCTCCTCCAGAGGATCTTCCTGACCAGGGACTGAACCTGCGTCTCTTGTGTCTCTTGCATTGGCACGCAGATTCTTTACCACTGTGCCACCTGGGAAGTCCTGTAGTTCAAGAAAGATAGAATGGAAATTTTCCTGAGTCTGTTTTCTCCACCAGTAATGGGTCCTCATTCTTCCTTTAGGCAATTCCCACTTGGCCCCAAGGCACCTTTCCTGATCATTCTGGCCCTTGATCACCCCCTCCCTCCTGCTGCAGTTACTCCTACCCTGTAGAGTTTCTTGAACTCTTTCCCTGAGTTGGTTTTGGTTTGGAGCTGGTGTGTATCGCCAGGCAACCTGGCCCAGGGCTGAGTGGGCCCTCCAATGTCTTAGAGAGTCTGAGTGTGGAAGGGGGACAAGCTGGAGTTAAACGTCCCCAACTTCTGCATGCCTCTCTACTCTCAACAACAAAGACTATTCTGCACTTGGACTCTGTGCCAGGTTGAGTTCTAGGCGCTGTGGATATACCACTGTGTGCAAGACCGACCCGCACTTTTACTTGTGTTCCAGACCTTTAAGGTTTCTTTTTCTGGGTCATGAAACTTCTTCTAACAGTTAAACAATCAGGCCTAGATGCATATGCATGTCTGACTTGTTTTCCAGAACATGGTGATAGTAGGCTTTCCTGTTTTATATAAAGTCCTTTATAGTCAGGACTTTAAAGGCAGACAGCCAGCCTTACTGAAGGAAGTAATACAAACATATTTTATAAATGGACAGGGCCAAGCATTAGGTATACCAATATTTTTAGTCATCTTAGTTCCTTCTTATTACAGAATTCTTTGCTTATCCCTGAGCTAAGTTGGGCTTCGAGGATACACTGGCCTATCATTTGTTCACTGGTAAGATACAAATAGGGCTTCCCAGGTAGCTCAGCGGTAAAGAATCCACCTGCCAATGCAGGAAGCATAGGTTCAATCCCTGGGTTGGGAAGCTCCCCTGGAGAAGGGAATGGCTACCCACTCCAGTATTCCAGCCTGGGAAACCCCATGGACAGAGGAGCCTGGCGGGCTACAGTCCATGGGGTCACAAAAGAGTCAGACATGACTCAGCAACTAAACAACATCAAGTAAAAGTGAAAGTCGCTCAGTCGTGTCTGACTCTTTCGGACCCCATGGACAGTAGCCTGCCAGGCTCCTCCGTCCATGAGATTTTCTAGACAAGAATACTGGAGTGGGTTGCCATTTCCTTCTTGAGGGGATCTTCCTAACTCAGGGATCGAACCTGGGTCTCTTGCATTGCAGGCAGACTCTACCTCAGCTACCAGGGAAGTCCCAAACAGCAACAAAGATACAAACAAAGGATTCCTGAAGCCTAGGGGAAAAGGAAGCTATAGCAGAATTTAGCCACTAGATGGCGATCCCAGACCATGAATGCCTCCCCGCTCAGCCAGGGTGGATTTTCTATCCTGTTCCCAAGCACATTTCCATTGGCTGCAGAAATACTTCAGCAGACCTAAAAAGGTTCAACAACGGCACCAAGCCCTCTATATTCTTAACTACCTTATTACTTCAACAATTGGCGTTAACTGATATGTAAGAGGAAAATATAACTAGTGTTTACATTCACAGGTAATTTTAAAATGCACCTTTTTTTTTTTAGAATATGAACGTTGATTCTGCTTTATACAAAAGCGTAACAGTGATAGAAGAGGTCAGAATATCTCAAGAAACATCCATTTCCCTTCTCTGTGTGGGGTGGTTACATCTATGGCACTTGTCCAGCGCTGACCATGCCGGACAGAGACACAAGGTCAAAGCTCAGCCATGCGGATTTCATGCTTTAGAGACTCTGAAACTTGGATCAGGGAGACCGAAGGGCGGGGTGGGGCAGGGTGGGGCAGGGGGAGTTTTAAATGCAAAGTGTCATTGGATTAGTCTTTATTAGTGGCTGATAACTACTGGGTATTTAATTAATATTGAAATACAATCCTTCCATGTCCTCTGATGCAATCAATTTAATCAGGCTCCATCCCCTGGATGCCATCAGGAAATGGACTAGACTGGAATGTATTTCTACTTATTTTTGGCATGTAAGAAGATAATAAATATGACTCAAGAATAAAGTCCTAAACTGATTTACAATCAATTCCCAGCTTCCTTGCTTGCTAGCAGTACATTGGTCCCTATTTCGCAGTAATATGAAGAGGGTTAGAGCTCGGAATGGCCATTTTTTTTTGAGTTAGCCATCAGACAACCAGATTCTTTGATATAGTTGTTCACTGATGATACTTCCCACAAGGCCAATGAACACAAACTGTAACTTCCCAGAGCTGAACAATTCTTTTCTTAAACTACCATTTCAGTCAGTGCAAAGTAAATTACAGATAAAAAGGACTATTAGTTAAATCAGTGGTTCTTGGCTGGTGGGGACTTCACCTTCCATTTTCTAGAAGATGTTTGGCAAGTGTCTGCTGACATTTTTTGGTTGTCACAGCCAGGTGTGTGGAGAAGGAAATGGCAACCCACTCCAATACTCTTGCCTAGAGAATCCTGTGGACAGAGGAGCCTGGCAGGCTGCTGTCCATAGGGTCGCAGAGTCGGACACAGCTGAAGCGACTTAGCATGCATGCATGCACTGGAGAAAGAAATGGCAACCCACTCCAGTGTTCTTGCCTGGAGAATCCCAGGGACGGGGGAGCCTGGTGGGCTGCCGTCTATGGGGTCGCACAGAGTCGGACACGACTGAAGCGACTTAGCAGCAGCAGCAGCAGCCAGGTGTGACTATGCTGCTGGCATCTATTTAGCTTATATCTATAGACTTTATTCTCTTCTTCCTCTTACAACTTTCAAGAGCCTTTTAGAACTTTTCAGAGTTCAGGAATACTGATATGTATCCTACAATGCACAGGGCAACCTCCTGTAACCAAAAATTAATTGTCTCCAAATATCATTTTGCCAACAAAGGTCCATACAGTCAAAACTAGGGTTTTCCAGTAGTCACGTATGGATGTGAGAGTTGGACCCTAGAGAAGGGTGAGTGCTGAAGATTTGATGCTTTTGAACTGTGGTGCTGGAGAAGACTTTTGAGAGTCCCTTGGTCAGTGGAGAGTTCAAACCAGTCAATCCTAAAGGAAATCAACCCTGAATATTCATTGGAAGGACTGATGCTGAAGCTGAAGCTCCAATACTTTGGCCACCTGAATTGAAGAGCCAAGTCACTAGAACAGATCCTGATGGTGGGAAAGATTGAGAGCAAGAGGAGAAGGGGATGACAGAGGATAAGATGATGGATGGCATCACCAACTTAATGGACATGAGTTTGAGCAAACTCTGGGAGACAGTGAAGGACAGAGAAGCCTGGAGTGCTGCAGTTCTTGGGGTGCAAAGAGCCGGACATGATTTAGCAAATGAACAACAAAATATCAACATAGTGCTGAGGTGGAGAAGCCCTAGTCCATATCTTTCAACTCCGTCCAGTGGTGTGGAAATTTTAGGCATTTCTAGGACTTACATAAGCCAGTGAGAGGACTGACGGGGCTGTCTGTACTTGGGGAGGACAAAATGTTTGGTTCCTTAATCGCTGTCTTTCTCATTGTCTCCCCATCCCCATCCTAGTGTATTTGCATACTCTTCCCAACTCCAGCTGTTTGAGAACTGCATCAGATCATCCCTCTGTCTCTAGGAAAGAGGAATCCAAAAATGCAAATAACTTGTTCTCTGCTAAGTACACAGCTGTGCAAAGAACCGTTTAAAACAGGGCTGGTAATACTTTTTTTTTTTTTCCAAGAAACCTTCTATTCTCAAATTTCTCCTGCCTCTTAAAGAATCTCTTAAACAATCTCTTGTTGAAAGATTAAGCTGTCCATTTCAGATGAACCTGCTTCCTGCTCTACTGAGAATTTGGAAATTTTCAGAGACTATTTTTTAAGGAAAAGTCTGAAAAACTTTCAGGAAATTTCTGTCTAACTTCTTTCCTTTATATTTTCAAGATTCTCCCCATTTCACAGGGCAAGTTATCTAATGGTACTGAGTCTCAGCTTCTCTTAGCTGTAAAGTGGGGATGATAATACTTTACAGAATTGTGCTGAGGTGGGTGCACATGGATATTCAGCTGAGGATAATCCTCTCTCTCTGGCCCCTGCTCCAGGATTGGTCTGGCCTCCAGTAGCCATGTCTGTCGTGTATGAATTAGCCTTCCTGGCCACAGCTGACTGATTCAAGGATGAGGACTTGACCTAGTCTAAGCCAATCAGAATCCTTCATTCCAGAGTCAGAAACTTACAATGGGGAAGCCCAGAAAGGGGCAACAGCTAGAGCTGGGTCACACCAATGGCAGTTCACCAGCATTCTTGGCTCAGTTTTCATGTTATCCTTCGCAAATGTCCTTGTGTCTTTAAGTTCCTTTCTCTGAGTTTAATTTTCAAGAATCTTTTTTTTGCCTTTGACTCAACTTATATTTATAGATTTCAGTCTCCTTTTTTATACCTTTTTACATTCCCACCACATTCCTGAATCTGCAGGTACTTCACAGCCAAACTCAAAGGCCATTTCAAAAGCCATCTGCGCTAGGAGCACTCTTTCGGTTTTCTCAAAAAGAAGGAATCTGCAGTTCACCTCAGAATGGAATCTTTTCTACTTCATATTCATTCTGAATACACATTTCTTATTTCCCTGTGAGTGTGTATGCATCCTAAGGGCAAGGTCTTTGCTTTTCATTTATTCACCTTTGGCCTCTAGTAGTGTTTTACAAGTTGGATACTCAATGGAAATTTATCAGATGAATGAATTATTCATTTTATTTATTTGTAGCCTGGGAACTTCTGCAGTAATTGTTATCTCATCTTTTTCAAGGCTATAATAAAAAATGCTCATGCATATAAAAACAAAATTCAGAGAAAAGCAAGAGCCTATTTCAAATGTTTCCTTCCCTATGGACCTTTCCTTGGTTTTCCCATCAAGAATTAACACTTTCATTTGATGTTTTATTCAGATAAGTCAAGAGACAAAGTTAGCTGTGGAGAAAAACATTTTCTTTCTGTTGTCTTGACTGTCCACCTTCAGTAACATCAATTAATTTCAAATATTTGAAACTAATTGTTTCTCAGTTACTTTACTTCACAAGCTGGCATGGAAGATTTACTAAGCACAGAGAAAACCACAGGATGTTTTTGGAAAATCATTCCAGAAATTCAGAGTATATTTAAGCTCTTTAACAAATAGTTATTGAGTACTGTGAGTCTCAAAACGCAGACCTAGTATCCTGGAAATGATATTAGGTGGCACAAAGAGGGGCAACGAATGCCCATGCTAGACAGCCATCCTCTTCCCCTCCTTCTGACTCCTCAAGAAGACTGGCTCAGCATGGCAGAACAATGTCTTGAATTTGCTCATTCTCTTTTATTTAAAAGAGACGGCAGTTTGTTGACATTGGCGCCTCCTTCTGCAGGGAATAGATTCAATCTAGAATTTACTAAAGTTGTTTTGTTTTCACTGAAGTTATTTTTATGGCTACTCTCTATTCACAATCAGACAGAAAAAGATCTCCTTTAAATCTAAGTTCTAGAATAGGAGTAGACTTTTAAAAATATGAATAAAACAAATAATTAGTGCTGGTTGTATGCAGGTATGGTGTGAGGGTGGTCAGGAATGACTGTAGTTTTAGAAAAGACAGAGCCAAGCTAAACACTGTATATTTCAGTGCTGATTGAAGTGCAGTGGATGGTAAAAGTATCATGGATTTGAAAAAGGGAGGGTGACTTACAAGTAGATATATGTCCTAATTCTTCTTAAAGTCAAATACAGAATTTTTTTCTGTGAAAAAATGAGATTTTTCTGTGAAATCTCATTAATATGTGTGCATGAGGATTGGTTTTTACATAATGTTAAGTCCTTAATTCCTCTGAATCATTTCCACATTACAGTCTACTTTCTTTCCGGTTTGTGTGTGTGTGTGTGTGTGTGTGTGTGTGCGCGCGCGCGCACATCTTGCTTTCAACAGAACACAACGGCAAACATGAACTGTCATATTCTGATTCTGACAAACTATGCAAACCTCTGCCTAATCCAATTATTCTATATAATTAAAGCAGTTAGTTTTAAATTACAACTGAGCTCAATTTTAAGGGGAAAAATAAATCTCTCTTTTTAATTTTCTAGTGCCTTGGTTTTATCCAGCTTTGCAAATCGTACTTATGGCCTGTCTATAAAAATAAACCTAAATGTAAATTATGATTTAAATCTCTGTGGGCAAGCTGTTCTGCCTTATTTGTTAGAAAGCAAATAAGACCTACTTTATGGCCTGTTTACAGAACTGAAAATTTCAAACTGAGGGATTTTAAAAAGACAGCAACCGTCTTGATGCCCTAACTACAGAAATGACTAAACACAGTAATGCTCTCAGAATAATCTGACAGTCTTGAAAACAAACCATTACTTGATGTCTTTCTTTTAAATTATATGATGATATGGAATTAAAAAATTATACATAAATATATGACTTCTATTCACCATTTAAGCTGTTATTTATACAATCTATAGAGACAGAGGGCTCTAATCTGTTGAGTTTCTTTGTGATATAGTTTTGATTACAGGCGATCACTTAAGTCTGCATTCAGTCCCCTCCCTCCCTCCTTCAAACTATTTCACTCTTAGTTTACGCTTTTAAAACCACTGGGAAGAAACAGAATTCTCCCTCTTGGTGAAAAGCCATTATTATTTGAGATCTCAAATATATTCAGCCTCACACTGTCATATGAAATTCTAATTGTGAAGCTCCAGGGTAGGCAACATGTTTGTAAATCAGTTGATCTGTCCCTGAGGAAGTTTTTGCAGGTAACATTGCTTGTGCTCATAATGTCTAAATATGTAGATCTGCTCTACTGTAGGTGGAGTGGAGTATTCCTCTTCCTCTGTTCAGATCCACAAATTAGGAGGAAACCAATTAGGAAGGTGTCTGCTGTGTGACTTACCTCCCATGGGCATAACCAGAGTGGAAAGGACCCCGTTCCCTGCCCCTGGCATCTGTGGAGAAGTAAAAAACTGCGCGAGCCTGCACTGCTACAAGAGAGAACGTCTCTCGAGCCACATCACTCACTCAAGGCCATGACACTGATGCGGCGGGATGAAGATGAGACGCAGTTCCCCACGCACACTGGCCAGGGAGCACTCATTCTCTTCCAGACTCAAAAAGAAAAAAAAAAAAAAACACATAAAACCACAAGAGAATTAGAGAGCTGTTAACACAGGGACAACTCTGAATCCTCTATAGTTGACTAAGTGTGTTTGTGTGTGTGTGTTTAAGTGTGTAAGTGTGTGTGTGTGTGTGTGTGTGTGTGTGCGCGCAAAACTTACTAATTACCAGCACCAGGCTGCCTACAGATACTGACGTAGCAGGTATGCTGACAGAACGAGCTGCTCCTGTCATTCGGGAAGTGGTACCACTACTATGCAGTCGCTCAGACCCCAAACTGAGACCTTATTCTGGATTCTCCCCCCGTTATTTCCACGCATGCACACATTTAATTTTACCATGAGCCTTTTTGCATCCTTCTCCAAAACATGTCTGTTTTTCCTCACTGTCACTCCAGTCTAATTCACCATCATCTCCTGCTTGGACAGCCTGCCGCTAGTGGCTTCCCACTAGTTTCCTAGTGTCTCTTTTATTTTCAAAAAGGACAGATATGGAATTCCTTTTCTTCTGATAATTTTAAATAACAGCCTTATCCACGTCTAATTTACATACCATAAAATTAATGTTTTAAGTGTAAAATTCAATGATTTTCAGTAAATTTACATGATAGCAACCAATCATCCCCAAAAGATCTGCCTGCAATTCTGCCTGCAGTTCTAGGGAAGCACTAGTCTACTCTCTCTCTCTACTGATTTGGTTTTTTTGGATGTGTCATATAAATGGGATCACGTAACATGGGTTCTTTGCATCTGGCTTCTTTTACTTATGATGTTTTTGAGGCTTATCAGTGTTGTAGCATGCATTAGCACTTCATTGCTTTATGTTGGCAAATAATAGAGCCATATACATAATTTCTGAAGCATAGTAATTACACAACACCCAGGAAGTTATCACTCAACTTTGAACCAGAAGGTTACAAAGGTATTTAGTGTTCTGTTTATCTCCTGACCCATCACACACATAGGACTCACAAGGTACCTGGCAGGGTGGTCATCCTTTGCTCACAGCTTCCAATGGCTTCCTCTGGCTGTTAAATTAAAACCTAAAGTCGTTTAATGGCCCACAAAGCTCTATCTACCTGGTCTGGCTGTTGCCTATCTGTTTCATGACAGTCCCCCTTGCTTATGTATTCCAGATATAACACTTTTCTTTCTTTTCCTTGACCATCATAAGCTATTCCCACCTCAGGGCTTTAAACTGGTTCTATGCTCTTCGTGGAACATTCTTCTGCTTGCTCTCCAGATGGCTGACTCCTTGACAATGAATTCTCAACTCCCAGAGCAGCATCTCAGGAAGAAATTTCCTGACCAATTTATCAATAAAGGGAACTTCCCATGATCCAGCATTTCCTCTCATATTACCCCTTTCCATTTGTTCACAGTACTCACTGCTGTCTTAAAGGGCTTCCCTGCTTCCCTTCCTGCATTCAGGAGATCCAGGTTCAATCCCTGGGTCAGGAAGATTCCCTGGAGAAGGGAATGGCTACCCACTCCAGTATCCTTGCCTGGAGAATCCCATGGACAGAGGAGCCTGGTGGTTTTCATTATTCCAATTCAGGTCAGTTGCTCAGTCGTGTCCGACTCTTTGTGACCCCATGGTTTGCAGCATGGTAAGCCTCCCTGTCCATTACCAACTCCTGGAGCTTGTTCCAAGTCATGTCCATTGAGTCAGGGATGCCCATCAACCATCTTGTCCTCTGTCGTCCCCTTCTCCTCCTGCCTTCAATCTTTCCCAGCATCAAGGTTTTTCAAATGAGCCAGTTCTTCACATCAGGTGGCTAAAGTATTGGAGCTTCAGCATCAGTCCTTCCAATGAGTATTCAGGACTGATTTCCTTTAGGATGGACTGGTTGGATCTCCTTGCAGTCCAAGGGACTCTCAAGAGTCTTCTCCAACACCACAGTTCAAAAGCATCAATTCTTCAGCGCTCAGCTTTCTTTTTAGTCCAACTCTCACATCCACACATGACTACTGGAAAAACCATAGCTTTGACTAGACGGATCTTTGTCAGCAAAGTAACTTCTCTGCTTTTTAATATGCTGTCTAGGTTGATCATAACTTTTCTTCCAAGGAGTAAGCGTCTTTTAATTTCATGGCTGCAGTCACCATCTGCAGTGATTTGGGAGCCCAAGGAAATAAAGTCTGTCACTGTTTCCACTGTTTCCCCATCTATTTGCCATTAAGTGATGGGACCGGATGCCATAATCTCCGTTTTTTGAATGTTGAGCTCCATGGACAGAGGAGCCTGGTGATCTTATTTGTTTACATACTTAATGTCTCCTCCCGCTAGAATACAGGTTTTCTGGAGGCAGAGACTGTCTTGTTTATTGTTGTACTCCTGTGGCTAAAGCAGTGTCTGGTTCCTATTTTATATAAATGACTGCTGAATAAATAAGGAAACAGAATATGAATCAGTGCAGAACAACCAGAATATACCAGGATGCAAAGTGGATCAAGAGATCTGGAACAGCCAGGCAGCAGAGCTGCATCAAACCATAGTTTTTGTTTTGGCTGAACTGACAATATTTTTATATGTGCACTATCTCATTTTCTTTTTAAATTAAGTAATCCTAGGAAGAAATTTTAATCACTTGTCCCTTGATTAAATTTAACCTCATGCAGAGAAAGTATGTACTTCTAATCAGCACCTTGGGTCTAAAAATCATTGCAAATACTGCTGGTCTGGAGTTTTCTGTGATTTATCCTCTTTTTAACAAGGTGCTTGATGTCAATTTCAAAAAACATGGTTTTAGTTACCCTGGCAACCTAGGTTTAGAATTAAGCCCTATTAACTGCCTCTCTATTTAGAGTGTCCTCAAGGTTATGTGCATTTCTCATCTTATTTCTTAAGTGCTCCATTTTGAATATGGGTCAAATCTTTTTCTTAGTTTATTTTTAAAAAGAGTTATGAAATTTCAAAAGGAAGAGAAAATTCTTTCCTCAAATTATATCTATCTCTACATCTCAATTATGTTTATATTATTTTGTTTTTTCTCTATATATTTATATAGAGGAAAATATATCTTTTTTTTTACTATGTATTTTTCTGTGTATAATACTTTTTCCTAGATCCTAGAAAAAATTAGGTATTAGGTAATGAAGTTGGTAGCTGATCTTAGGTTACTTTAATTAAAGCCAGTGGTATTAACCTTGGTTCCATGACTTGCCTGGCAGACACATTTTCACTTGAACTTAACACACAATGTGGATATCAGTAAGTTAAAAAAAATGGAGAAGGAACTAACTCCCAAACTCTATTCCAAAGAGGACTCATATTATTACTAGTTACTGAAGAAGATCTGGAAAATTTCTGCAATGAGATGTGTTTCATGTGCCTTGTCTCTCCCTGTATCATTTAATCTGCAACTCTGTTTTCTCTCCATACTTTACTCACCCAAGATCCTATACAAATATAACTAAGAAATTAATTCTTCTCACCTCAATGTATAAACATCACAATGTAACCTGCTTGCTTAGTTACATCAACTATTACTCTGCTGTTTATATAATAATTCTAACTGTGAGCTTTTTTTATGTATCCAGATAAATGAAGCAAATTAAGATTGCTCAGTGAGGCCAAAGAATGACCTTCATTTGAGCACAATGACTTGTCTGCTGTTTGTATACAAAGAACTGAATCGCATCTTAATTTGGGGCTTCCCAAATAGCTCAGCTGGTAAAGAATCCACCTGCAATGTAGGAGTCTCCAGTTCTATTCCTGGGTAAGGAAGATCCCCTGGAGAAGAGAAAGGCTACCCACTCCAGTATTCTGGCCTGGAGAATACCATGGGTGGTATAGTCCATGAGGTCTCAAAGAGTCAGACAAGACTGAGCAACTTTCAAGTTTAAAAGCTGCCAGGAATTCTCTGAGGCCCCAGAGACAAAGACAGCATCCTGATGGCTGAAGCTCCCAATAAATAAACTCATCAAGTGACTATCAATCATATCCGCTCCCCAGCACCTTTCTTGCAGGGTGACGGAGGCTGAAAATCTGTGTTCTCTTGAATAGGGTGACCAACCATCCCAACATGCTCCAGGACACAGGATATTTAGTGCTAAGACTGGCAAGTCCTGGGCAAACTGGGAGAGTTGGTCACTCTACTCACCAATAGGAAATAACTATGAACCATTATCCCAGGAATTTCTCCAAAAGAAACAACCATAAATGAATATAAAGATTTCCATACAAGGGTCTGTATCATGTGCCTACATTTATGGAGTGTTAAGTATACACACTCATAGATACAGAACTGCAAACTGGAAAAACACCACCAAGACATTTATATTCACTATTGATGGATATCGGGATCATGAGTAAAAATTCTCCTTACAATTTGTCTCAATTTTCGTCAACATATGAATTTTTTGATCTGAAACATCAAATCTGATTTTTAAAACTAAGCCTATAATAAGAACAAGCATGGTGCTTTATACAAAACAGAAAATATTACCTGATGTTTATGTATAAGATATGTATTTTCCACCCACACTCTTTTAGCAGCTGCACCTGTTAGGAGAATCCTAGGCCTAAGACTCCACTGTGAAGTTGGAGTCAAACATCATTTACTTAAATATAACTAAACATGGCTCTTAAGAAAGACTTTAAGTACTCAACACTCCCATTATTTACAGAGAGCTGCTGCCTCGTTCGGTGATGTTGAGCCTGTTTAGGTTACTTCCTGAAATCCTTTCACATTCATACTCCCCAAGCACAGTGCAATCTGACTTTTACACCAAGCAGGGTAGGTAAGCTTAAGGGGGAAGCAAATGCCTTTAATTTTCGTTTTTGGTTGGTGTCAATGTCACCCTAATGTCAGCATGTAGCGTTCTGTAAAAGGTGTATCTTTGCTAAGGTGGAGAGGGAACGGATGTGGCACAGCTGTGGAGTAATCCTCACAGAGAACAAAAGACCCAGCCAGGGAACCGACTGTCCCAGCTGTACATCTAGGACCCACAGGGTTGTAAGAGATGCCTGCTGACTGCAGTGCACTCAAGGTCATTCACCAAAACATTGGAACCACAATGTACACACTGGCAAATAACATGAGCAAAAGCGAGGTTTGGGGGGTAATAAATACCTACAAACAAGGGGAGAACCAAGAGATGACAAGGGCTAGAATGCCACACAGTACTATGTGTGAGGGCATAGTGCTCCCCTTGGAAAAGAGTAGAAAATGGTATGAGCAGAGTCTTCGTTTGAGGTCCCAAAGTATCATTTTTTTTTTTTTCAATTGAAGTATACTTGGTTCACAATATTGTATTAGTTTCAGGTGTACAGCATAGTGATTCAGGTGTTTTTGCAGATTATATTCCACTATAGGTTTTTACAAGATATTGGATATAATTTCCTGAACTATACAGTAAATCCCATAGAGCAATCCTTGTTGCTTAACTGTTTCACGAGTAGTAGTTTATTCTTGTTAATCTCATACTTCTAATGTGTCCCAACTCTGTTCCTTTCCCCAAACCATAAGTGTGTTTTCTATAAGTCTGTCTCTGTTTTATTAACATATAGAGTCACCTGCATTCTTTTTTTAGATTCCACTTGTGATATCACATGGTATTTGTTTTCCTCTGTCTGACTTCTGTCACTTAGCATGAAAATCACTAGGTCCATCCATGTTGTGTTGCTACAAATGACATCCTTTCGTTCTTTCTTATGGCTGAGTCTCCACTGTCTATATGTACCACATCTTCTTGAACTTGTCCCTTTCACTCCTGTTCCTGGGTAACAGCGGCCTCCATCATCTCCCACACGACTGCAACAGCCTACCAAATGGTGTCCCTGCTTCCACGATGGCCCATGAAGTAATTCTCCACACAGCAGCTAGAAAGATCTTTTAAACACATAAATACCATCAGATAACTTTCACACTTAAAATCCAAACTTCTGACCTTGGCCTCCAGACCCTGTGGGATCTACCTTCAGCCATCTTTGTTAACCTGCTTAGGTCTCCCTTTGTGCTTGCTCTGCTCCAGCCCCTCTGGCTGTTTATCTGACCCTCAAACATGTCAGTTTCTATTTAAGGTCCCTGAACCCGCCAGTCTCTCTGTTCAACTCTTTGTCTGACCAACTCCTTCTTGTTTAACTGTCAACTCTTGGAGACACTTTCTGACCAACCTCATTCTAACTGCTGCTTTTTCCCAACTTAGTTGTCACTTCCCTGGTGGCTCAGACAGTAAAGCGTCTGTCTACAATGCGGGAGACCTGGGTTCGATCCCTGGGTTGAGAAGATCCTCTGGAGAAGGAAATGGCAATCCACCCCAGGACTACTGCCTGGAAAGTCCCATGGACAGAGGAGCCTGGTAGGCTACAGTCCATGGGGTCGCAAAGAGTTGGACATGACTGAGTGACTTCACTTTCTGTCAACTTAGTTAGTCTCCACCAAATCTCCTTGCATCATTTCTTTACAGCAGACCTCAAGGGGCCCTAAACCTGCATTTTGCATGAAAAACAAATGGGTAGAGGGTGACAAATAAATATTTGACCAAAGTTGAGTATTAACATCACAGAATAAGCTGTTGAGAATACAAGAATCAAGTGAAATTATTTTTTAAAAAAATAGAGCTACCATATGATCCAGCAGTCTCACTCTTGGGCATGTATCTGGAGAGAAACAAAAGATACTTGCATCCCAATGTTTGTGGCAGCACTATTTACAATAGCCAGGACATGGAAGGGACCTAAATGTCCATCTATGGTTGAATGGATAAAAAGAGATGTGGTAATACATACAATGGAATATCACTCAGCTATAAAAGAGAATGAAATAATGCTATCTGCAGCAATATGGATGGGCCTAGAGATTATCTTATTGAGTGAAGTCAGAAAGAGAAAAAAAAATAGTGTATATTAATGTATATATGTGGAATCTTTTAAAAGGGTACAAATGAACTTATTTACAAACCAGAAATAGAGTCACAGATGTAGAAAACAAACTTAAGGTTATCAAGAGGGAAGAGGGTGGGAAGGCTAATTGTAAGATTGGGATTGACATATACACACTACTATATATAACAATAAGAACCCACTGCATATCACAGGGAACTCTATTCTGTAATGATCTATATGGGAAAAGAATCTAAAAAACTGGATATATGTATATGTATAACTGATTCACTTTGCTGTACAAGAGAAACTAGTAACATTTTTAATCAACTACACTCCCATAAAAATTAATTAAAAATAATATAAAGAGATGTTAACAGGCTTAATCATTTATCTAAAAATATTATCCTGTACTTCTGAGAGGAATACAATTCAGGAGAGTATTATTTTAAATTTGTAAAGCTAGTAATTTAGTTATAATTTTATTATTACAGTTTTAATAGAAACAATTCAAGCTTCTGTTATTGCGGTGTAGGAACAATAATTTCCTAGCACTATCAGCTAAACATGTCCCCTTGGCGCTGTTACATGGCACATTTAAAGATGGATGCCAAAGAGATGTTTACTTTGCCTTGAGCTTGGTGAAGAGGTAGAATATTTTGGGGTCAATTCTGACAGTGTGGGGAAATGCTAACAGTGAAAGCAAATGATTTTAAGCTTTCTTTCCTTTCAGATAGCAACTGACTAACGTAAATTTAATCTTTTTTTTTTGTATAATGTGATGAATACCAGAACAGCAAATGGGTCTACCGAAAGATTAGAATTATGTTATAGCCTAACCTTAATTTTTCTGCCTTGACAATTATTTAAATTTTACAAAGATTTCTTAGCTCAAATGGAATATGATAGTCATCCTAAAGATATCCAGTTATATTATTTTAATAGTCACCTACTTATTTAACTCTTTGAAAATCTTAATTTTTTCATATAAAATAAAGTTTTAAAGGTACATTATGTTGACATTTGATAATAAATGTATGTTTATATATATATCACTGACAGAGAATTTCAATATAAAAGCATATATAAAGATTTTTTATTCTAATACACATTTGGAATGCTCACTTTATATTTTAGAATATGCAGATATTAACAAAAAGCAGAATGATACATATCTTGCTTTTATTTCAGATAGTATCACACCAATTGCCTATGATGATTATCTCCATCACTGACCATACTCAAGTGCAAAGATGCCAGAGATGACTTTGAGATATGATCTGACTGTCAGGCATTCCAAAGGCAAGGCTAAAGCAAAGATACACAGATTCTGACTAAACAGTAAGGCCAAAGCCAAACTTTGATGCATCTCTACTCACTGACCTACAATGGCCTTTTCTATTGTTTGCCTGTCCCCTTAGATTGTGGGTGCCATTATGGTGGGATTTTTGCTTCTTTTGTTCACTGCTGTATCCTCAGCACCTTGCACATGGTTTAGCATATAGCAGCCACTCAGATAAACAAGATAAAAGGAAGAAAGGGCTAGATGAATGAGCAAAAGAGTATGGAGAATGCCATCTTGTGCTCCTCTCCCTGTGATCTGATTTCTCCCCCTGACCGACAAATACTTGAGGGATCACCAAGTAGCAGGCCCACGGGGTGAATTCTGATCACAAATGACCAAAAGAGCACAATGAGCTCTTCCAGAGGCTGCCATGTCCAAAGACCAGGCTCGTTTCGAGGTGTGTCTTGTTTGGGGTCTCTCTAGGGTAGGAGAGTGAGAAAGAGAGAGAAGCATTTTTCAAGTTTCAAATATTTGGCTCAGCAGAAAATCACCTAGTTCTGTTGCTGGAGTGGGCAGCAGACACAACAGGGAGAAAAGCAAGGTGACAAGGCATGGCAGAGCAGAACTAGGGCTTCAGACACCGACGTTCCTGCCTCGCACCCCTCTTTCCTAACAACTCTCAAACACTGGTATTGCAACTCTACTGCACTGTTTGAAATATGAAGTAACAGTAGACAAAAGATCTCTGTATTCCTTCTCTCTAGCAAATTTACAAAAGAAAAATCCATAACAGCAGAACCATGCCTTAATTAGCTAAATGTCAAGACACTCCCGAATTTTCCAAAATTATTTTACCCTCTGATGTACCCAGTGATTCTCTGGACGGGATGTGCGTAGTGTGTATGTACTTTGTTCATACTTGAAAAGTAATAGTGGTTTGGTGTCAAGAAGAACTCACAAAATGGGTTCACTTTATTTTTTCAGGGTTTTTTTCCTGTTCTTCTGGATGATTTGCAGCCATTTCTGTTCTTTCAGATATTGAGAACTCGTCTGAGTGGAGATATCTCTGCCACAGTGAGTTATGGCCATGAGTATTCTAAAGAGGTTTCCAAGTCCATTCTATGGACCCACTTTTTATCTTTGCCCAGAGTCCTTCACCATTTGACATTAAGGCTTTGACCTGAGTCAACCAAGATTTATTAACCATTATACATGTAAGGCATTACAGGAAAACTAATGTGATACATGGATTTTAACAAGTATGAGTAAAGAATCTATATATTGTTGGGGCTCAGAGGTGTGGTTGCCCTAATATGCCACAATAGTGCACTGATTATTGTCAAGAGTTACTTGAACAGTCAGTAGGGGGAAACGATATAAAAACACTCTCTGATCTCTTTCTTGCCCCAACAGCAGGATATAAATCTCCCACGTAGCAGTATCTTCCATACACCAGGAGGACAGAAAGCATCCTGTCACTGAGCTGGTGGTTTAAGGCTAAGAAGACTATAAAAATACACTTTCTTGCTTCTTCATTAGTCTCCTACCCTAAGCAAAAACCCCCTTGTTAAATCTTCATAAATTAATAATTTGTCTATAAATGATATATAAATAGCCTAGTTTGGTCACTTTGGGGGACCTGTTTTTATGAGACATATTGATTGTATTGATTTAATTGATTTAATTATTGATTTAATAATTCAACCAGCCAAAAGAGCTGAAGAGGGATGGTGGGGTGGCAGGAATTCTCCCTCCCTCAAAATGTAAATGAATACATTTCAAGGCAGACTACAAAAGGATATCTAATTGAAAGAGAAAGTATCTGAAACTTTGTTAGTTCACACCACCTGACTTTGATGGCCTGTGCTGTTTTCCTCTCCATCCTGCCTCCAGTGATGGCAACAATAATTATAAAGATAAGAATAACAGCCTTCCATTTGTGCCAATGCTCAGCATATATTATTAAATAGATACCTCATCAACAACTTTATAAGTATTATTAGCCTCATTTTACAGATGAAGAAACTCAAGTTCTGAAGGATTTAGTAAACCTACTCACTGTAACAATGTCAGTGGCACAACTGGGGTCCAAACTAGGACTGTCTCAGCTTTGGGTGAGACAAATACCCAGGTGATATTTTGGGTGATACCAGGTCCTGTATGATTAGATACACGCTCAAGCATCTGTTCTCATGCACTGGAAAGCATTTTAGCAATAGAGCCCTTTCTCCTTTGGCAGACCTGGCTCTTTGCTTTTCACGTACTTGGAATCCTATAACCTAGGTTTTGGGAGTTGTAGGATTTAAGCAAAGCCTGCCTAACTTTTCTAAGCTTTTTTTTTAATATGTAAGGAGGGGAAAATGAGCATCTATTTCCTAACACTACCATGTAGGACTCACTGATACTATACTGAGTTTTTGCTACTAGCAATGTTCCTCAAGAGATTACAATATGCCAACCACTGGACTCAGCCCTTAGCTTGAATCATAGCACTTTTCAACATTAGTTCCACGGGAACAGGATGTATTACTGTCTCCATTTCAAATCAGAAGAAACTGAAACCCAGTGAGGAGCATCCACTTGCCCAAGGTCACCCAGTGGGTGAGCAGTGAGGCTGGGATTCACACCCAGTTCTGTGTGACTCTACCATTTGGTAACAGGTGGCTCGGTGCCTGCCACCTGCTGTATTTTAATAAATGGTAGGAACAATTGTTACTGATAACAATTTCTCTGAGGAAGGATGAGGCTCAGCAGCAGCTCTCCTGGGATTCTGTAAGCACCTCCAGGGCAGGGGCCGCCTCTTTGCAGACTTGCACACACAACACCGTACAATGTGGCTCCCTACGGGCTGGAATCTGCTGTGGAGCCATGTCTGCACTGACGTGGAATGCCAGTGAGACAGCACATTCATCACCATTTACACAGGGGCAGTGATTTAACCCATAAGAAAACTGAGTTTATGGAAAGGAAATGAGCCTGTTAGACCATTCTGCTGAGTAGTTAATGCTAATTAAAAGACTTTCTCTTAGGGCAGTGACTTCTTTCAGAAAGGCAGGGTAGCAGAAAGAGTTAAAAATACAGACTTTACATCTGGCTCTTGGCTTAGCTCTGTATTATCTGTGCAACTTTGACCAAATCACTTAATCTTCCTGAATCTCAGCAGTTTCATCAGTAAGATGGGAAAGACAATAGTACCTATACTGTAATTTCAGTAGAGCATTAAAGAAGACATTGACTATGAAATACTTGGTATAGTACCTGGTCACAGAAAGTGCTGGATCAATGTTAGTGATTACTATTTCAGACCCAGCTCACTTTTTCTCCTCATCTCTCCCTTCTCCCTCCAAAACAAAAATGAGGCCATGATAACCACAGCTAACATGACTACTGTGCAACAGGCACTGTTTTTAAGTGTTTTATATATGTTAATTTAATTTTCTCAAAAATTGGGGAAATAAGGCATGAAGAGGTGACCTGCCCAAGGTCACAGAGTTGAGATTCAAACCCAGCACTCTTCCTTCTCATTCTGAGCTCCTGTGTGTAACACAAGACTGCATCTATGCACCGATGAATCTAAACCAAGCCGCTCTTGTTTTCTTATTAGTGAGAATTTAGAGTTTCGGGGTTGTATCTCATTACTACAGGTAAGTGACTATATGACGTTCCACGCTATATTCTCCCTGATCACTAAATACCAAATATAGTGGTTTCTCACAGTGGGCAATTGGCGAAGCCTCCTCCTGAGAGACTTAAGTACAGAATTGCATTCTTTATACCCAACTTGTGCTCAGTCATGTCCGACTCTTTGTGACCACATAGGCTGTAGTCTGCCAGGCTCCTCTGTCCATGGGATTTCCCAAGCAATAATACGAAGTGGGTTGCCACTTCCTTCTCCTGGGGATCTTCCTGACCCTTGGGATCAAACCCACATCTCTTGCATCTCCTGCATTGGCAGGAGAGTTCTTTGCCACTAGCGCTACTTGGGAAGCCCTGGGGAGACATATATTGAATTAGATTTCCACTGGACAGTGACGGGCAATAAAGCCAGTTCTCAGATCACATCATCATCAGATGTAATTGCCAAGTAAGCTCTGGCAAGGTACTCAAGGAGCTGAGCTAGAAACGAAATGGACCTACTGTCACTTAGTTCTTAAAGAGCTATCAAAAAAGCTTGATAGCTTTTGATACATTGGCTGTTTCATACCCAGCCAATGTAGGACTCTTCATGAAATCAAAACTTTCATGAATTTCTCACATCTGGATGGAGTATCATGGTCTAATTGCCAAATGCCAGTCACCACATAATAATCTGATTCTGGAACTCCTATCAACTCTAGACATCTTAAACAACTTCATGTTATTGCCCGAAAATCTACATTAAGTTCTGCTACTATGGCTCTTCTCAGGATCAGCTAGATGAAGAAAAAAACAAATCAAAACAAAACTATAGCACTCTGGAGGGAGAAGGAGTCTTGGACACCACTTCTCAGGATATGGTGAAGC
This sequence comes from Oryx dammah, assembly GCF_014754425.2. Classification (NCBI taxonomy): domain Eukaryota; kingdom Metazoa; phylum Chordata; class Mammalia; order Artiodactyla; family Bovidae; genus Oryx; species Oryx dammah. The sequence continues at coordinate 21,695,067 of NW_024070193.1, forward strand.
TGGAAAGCTTGCTGGCCTACATGAGAGAGCGTGGCTAACTGAGGATGGGGCCAGATGCAGCACTCAGAGCACCTTCTCCAAAGCTTATTCTCTAGCATCTGTTCATTTCTACTGTGCTGTTGACTGTTGCTTTAGCAGCCAGCTTCCTTTCACCCTCTAGCTCATAAGCAAACACAAACTGGCTGTCAACACAAGTTATGGCTTCTGGACCAGGCTTTCTGGTCTCTGAGCACTGCAAACTGTGATTAGAAATGTGCCTCCTCCCAACTCAGACATCTTCAGGGAGCCTAGCAAAACTGAATTTCTGGGTCAGTGTTGGCCTTTACCATTTATGATTTAATTAACTCTGAATGAAGCTAAGCCTTTTCCTCAGAAAGGAAAATCCATAGAAATGGCATCAAGTTCTCACTCAGTATTATATAACTGTCTTCTGGACTATGACCTTGAGCTGAAGGTTCAAGAAAGGTAGACAATAAAGAAGCTGATTCTCAGGAGGCCTCACTCCCTTTCCCACGTGGTGGCTTTGCAGTTCTCAAAACTTAAAGTGGCTCCTGAAGAATTGATCACTCTGTGGTCCAGGCACGAGGATGTTTCCACCCAGCTTTTTCAAGGCTCTACAAAATTGAGGGCCATGTCTGTATTATCTCCCAGTTTATACTGTAGGTGCTCTTATTTGCTGTCTTATTTGTTGACCAAGACATCCATGGTTTCGAGTTTATTCTGGTCTGTAAAGAGGCTTCAGGTTTCAAGATGGAAATCCAATTGTACCCTCCCTCCCTGGCTTAAAATCGTCTAATGGCTGGATCCTTCTCACCCTTCACGTGGTATATCACACACTACCCACTCTGAGTGGGCTGCCTTGCTCACTTGAGTACCCTACATCCCTGTTACTTTTTACTGGAGCAGCCTGTTCATTTCTTACGGAACTGAATTACATTCTGTTTTTATCATGTTTATTCATTTATTCACTTGTTTACTGCTTGTGCCTTTTACTAGATTGTGGACTCCATGAGGGCAGGGCTTCATGTGCTAATCACAGCTGTAGCCCCAGCACTTGCTGCCCACAAGTAGAGCATCCCCCATACATCTGTTGAGGGAATATAAGTGCTACCCTTTGCACCATTCCCTTATACCTAAATTTCAAAGGGGTCGTTCAGGAAATGCACTGTTTCCAATTAAACCATTCCAAGTACACAGGAAAAGATTTTTAGCTAAATTGAAGAAGGAAGTACCATTACGAAGATGATGCATTAGACAACAAATGAGGGCATGACTTCCTTTTTGACTTTGTAACTGACTTAATGTGGGGCAATTTAATGGAACTGTGCTTCTAAGAATAATTTAGGCATAAGAAGCCCGGCCCACTCTGAATTATACCATTAGGACAAATAATATATTTCAAAGAAGAAAAATGTTATAGCAAGACTCTGTATTTTGTTCTTTTTTTTTTTTAATATAAAAAATATGTTCTTATCAGATAAGATTCCATTAGAAAATGCTATGGCTAAAGCCCAGTATATCACTGGGATATTTTAGTTTCTTATTCTCTTGGAAAATGTCAGGAAAAGGTTTGATCGTATTTTCAAATTCCTGACAGTAATACAACCCAGATATCATGAAGCCCATGGTTTGTCAGGGAATAACAAAGTTGCTAAATAAAAAAATACCAAGTGGCATTCTTGGCTTCAGTTCAGAAGAATATAATTTCCGAGAAGCTAGCACAATGCTGGGCTGCTAACTCCAGCTGCCTTTCTTTTCGGCAGAATTCCTTACATTTCCTTGTACTTAGTCCTCAGCATACGCTATGGTTGGATGGCAGCATGCGCCATGTGAATTCACTGAGAAGGACAGGCATCTGGGGGTGAATCTTGCACTCCGGGAATACAGATCAGGTTTCCTTACACCATTTCCGCAAATTAATTTGTGTATCATCTTTGCAATCTTCGCCATTTCCACATACCAATACAAGATAGCTACATGATTTTTTAAAAATTCACACTTAGGTACCACCTGTGTTATTATTTGCTTAATATATTTTATTTAAATTAATTCACTATCTAAATGTTAATATAGTTCTTTAAAAAGAAAAACCTATGTCACCAGCCATGACTGGAAGGTAACAGAAAGTACAATCTTTATCACCTCATGTATTTTTCATTCATCAGTTTGTTTTTCGTGTCCTTCACCAGAATGAATGACCCATGAGGCCAAGGCCTGATTTCTGTTATTTATGTCCATAGCCCCAGCACTAGCTGGACATAAGGAGAGCATCCCAAGTACGCTTGTTAAGAGAATGTAAATGTCTGCCTTCTACATCATTCCCTTATACATAAACTTCAAAGGAGACATCCAGGAAAGATAATCGATTCTCATTTAAATCATTCCAAGACCCAGTACACAGAAAACATTTTTAGTTAAATGAGATCTAAATCATGCTATTAGATTCTAATGGAAGGCTCTTGTCGGCCAAAGGCTCTGAGTATGAGGCTGGTAGGGGTATTAAAGATTTCAGTTCAGTTCAGTCACTCAGTCTGACTCTTGAGACCTCACGAACTGTAGCATGCCAGGCCACCCTGTCCATCACCAACTTCTGGAGTTTACCGAAACTCCTGTCCACTGACTCAGTGATGCTATCCAACCATCTCATCCTCTGTCAGTCCCTTCTCCTCTCGCCCTCAATCTTTCCCAGCATCAGGGTCTTTTCAAATGAGTCAGCTCTTTGCATCAGGTGGCCAAAGTATTGGAGCTTCAGCATCACTCCTTCCAATGAACACTCAGGACTGATCTCCTTTAGAATGGACTGGTTGGATCTCCTTGCAGTCCAAGGGACTCCCAAGGGTCTTCTCTAACACCACAGTTCAAAAGCATCAATTCTTCGGTGCTCAGCTTTCTTTATAGTCCAACTCTCAACATCCATACATGACTACTGGAAAAACCATAGCCTTGATTAGATGGACCTTAGTCGGCAAATTAATGTCTCTGCATTTTAATATGCTATCTAGGTTGGTCATAACTTTCCTTCCAAGGAGTAAGCGTCTTTTAATTTCATGGCTGCAATCACCATCTGCAGTGATTTTGGAGTCCCCCCAAAATAAAGACTGTCACTGTTTTTACTGTTTTCCCATCTATTTCCCATGAAGTGATGAGACCGGATGCCATGATCTCAGTTTTCTGAATGCTGAGCTTTAAGCCAACTTTGTCACTCTCCTCTTTCACTTTCATCAAGAGGCTCTTTAGTTCTTCTTCACTTTCTGCCATGAGGGTGGTGTCATCTGCATATCTGAGGTGATTGATATTTCTCCCAGCAATCTTGATTTCAGGTTGTGCTTCTTCTAGCCCAGCGTTTCTCATGATGTTACTGTGCACAGAAGTTAAATAAGCAGGGTGACAATATACAGCCTTGACATACTCCTTTCCTGTTTTGGAACCAGTCTGTTGTTCCATGTCCAGTTCTAACTGTTGCTTCCTGACCTGCATATATAGGTTTCTCAAGAGGCAGGTTAGGTGGTCTGGTATTCCCATCTCTTTCAGAATTTTTCCACAGTTTATTGTGATCCACACAGTCAAAGGCTTTGGCATAGTCAATGAAACAGAAGTAGATGTTTTTCTGATGGTCTCTTGCTTTTTTGATGATCCAACAGATGTTGGCAATTTGATCTCTGGTTCCTCTGCCTTTTCTAAAACCAGCTTGAACATCAGGAAGTTCATGGTTCACGTATTGCTGAAGCCTGGCTTAAGAGAATTTTGAGCATTACTTTGCTAGCCTGTGAGATGAGTGCAATTGTACAGTAGTTTGAGCATTCTTTGGCATTGCCTTTCTTTGAGATTGAAATGAAAACTGACCTTTTCCAGTCCTGTGGCCATTACTGAGTTTTCCAAATTTACTGACATACTGAGTGAAACACTTTCACAGCATCATCTTTCAGGATTTGAAACAGCTCAACTGGAATTCCATCACCTCCACTAGTTTTGTTTGTTGTGATGCTTCCTAAGGCCCACTCGACTTCACATTCCAGGATATCTGACTCTAGGCGAGTGATCACACCATCGTGACTGTCTGGGTCATGAGATGTTTTTTGTACAGGTGTGTGTATTCTTGCCACCTCTTAATATCTTCTGCTTCTGTCAGGTCCATACCATTCTGTCCTTTATTGAGCCCATCTTTGCATGAAATGTTCCCTTGGTATCTCTAATTTTCTTGAAGAGATCTTTAGTCTTTCCCATTCTATTATTTTCCTCTATTCCTTTGCATTGATTGCTGAGGAAGGCTTTCTTATCTCTCCTTGCTATTCTTTGGAACTCTGCATTCAAATGGGTACATCTTTCCTTTTCTGCTTTGCTGTTGGCTTCTCTTCTTTTCACAGCTATTTGTAAGGCCTCCTCAGATTAAAGATTTACCAGAACCAATACAAGCATTCTCCTTGACTTGATCAGAAAAACTGAAAAATACGTGGAGGGGTAACTTCTTTCTCATATGACTTGATGTTACTCAATTCTAGGTCTTCCTAACACCTAAAATGATCTCTGTTATCAGCAGAGTAAGACTGTCACCCTTTAAGAAACACTGCCTTTGAAGATCTAAACAGACATTTCTATGTCTAAATAGACATTTTAGTAAAACATACAGATAGCTAAAAAAACACATGAACAGATGCTTAACACCACTAATTAATAGAGAACAGCAAATCAAAACTAAAGTATGGATCACCTCATACCGGTCAGAATGGCCATCATAAAAAAATCTACAAATAACAAATGCTAGAGAGGGTGTGGAGAAAAGGGAACCCTCCTTCACTATTGGTGGGAATGTTAATTGGTAAGAGCCACTATTGAGAACAGTAGAGAGGTTCCTTAAAAAACTAAAAACAGAACTATCATATAATTCAGCAATCCTGCTCTGGGGGATAGAGCTGGAGAAATCACTAATTTGAAAAGATATATGCACCCCAATGTTCACAACTGCACTATTTATAAAAGCCAAGACATGGAAGCAGTTCAGTTCAGTTCAGTCGCTCAGTTGTGTCCGACATTTTGTGACCCCATGAATCGCAGCACGCCAGGCCTCCCTGTCCATCACCATCTCCCGGAGTTCACTCAGACTCAAGTCCATGAGTCCGTCATGCCATCCAGCCATCTCATCCTCTGTCGTCCCCTTCTCCTCCTGCCCCCAATCCCTCCCAGCATCAGAGTCTTTTCCAATGAGTTAACTCTTCTCATGAGGTGGCCAAAGTACTGGAGTTTCAGCTTTAGCATCACTCCTTCCAAAGAAATCCCAGGGCTGATCTCCTTCAGAATGGACTGGTTGGATCTCCTTGCAGTCCAAGGGACTCTCAAGAGTCTTTTCCAACACCACAGTTCAAAAGCATTCATTCTTCGGCGCTCAGCCTTCTTCACAGTCCAACTCTTACATCCATACATGACCACAGGAAAAACCATAGCCTTGACTAGACGGACCTTAGTCGGCAAAGTAATGTCTCTGCTTTTGAATATACTATCTAGGTTGGTCATAACTTTTCTTCCAAGGAGTAAGCATCTTTTAATTTCATGGCTGCAATCACCATCTGCAGTGATTTTGGAGCCCCCAAAATAAAGTCTGACACTGTTTCCACTGTTTCCCCATCTACTTCCCATGAAGTGATGGGTCCGGATGCCATGATCTTCGTTTTCTGAACATTGAGCTTTAAGCCAACTTTTTTGCTCTCCTCTTTCACTTTCATCAAGAGGCTTTTTAGTTCCTCTTCACTTTCTGCCATAAGGGTGGTGTTATCTGCATATCTGAGGTGATTGATATTTCTCTCGGCAATCTTGATTCCAGCTTGTGTTTCTTCCAGTACAGCGTTTCTCATGATGTACTCTGCATAGAAGTTAAATAAGCAGGGTGACAATATACAGCCTTGACGTATCCCTTTTCCTATTTGGAACCAGTCTGTTGGTCCATGTCCAGTTCTAACTGTTGCTTCCTGACCTGCATACAGATTTCTCAAGAGGCAGGTCAGGTGGTCTGGTATTCCCATCTCTTTCAGAATTTTCCACAGTTTATTGTGATCCACATAGTCAAAGGCTTTGGCATAGTCAATAAAGCAGAAATAGATGTTTTTTTCTGGAACTCTCTTGCTTTTTCCATGATCCAGCGGATGTTGGCAATTTGATCTCTGGTTCCTCTGCCTTTTCTAAAACCAGCTTGAACATTTGGAAGTTCACGGTTCACGTATTGCTGAAGCCTGGTGTGGGGAATTTTGAGCATTACTTTACTAGTGTGTGAGATGAGTGCAATTGTGTGGTAGTTTGAGCATTCTTCGGCATTGCCTTTCTTTGAGATTGGAATGAAAACTGACCTTTTCAGTCCTGTGGCCACTGCTGAGTTTTCCAAATTTGCTGGCATATTGAGTGCAGCACTTTCACAGCATCATCTTTCAGGATTTGAAACAGCTCAACTGGAATTCCATCACCTCCACTTGCTTTGTTCATAGTGATGCTTTCAAGGCCCACTTGACTTCACATTCCAGGATGTCTGGCTCTAGATGAGTGATCACACCATCATGATTATCTGGGTCATGAAGATCTTTTTTGTACAGTTCTTCCGTGTATTCTTGCCACCTCTTCTTAATATCTTCTGCTTCTGTCAGGTCCATACCATTTCTGTCCTTTATCGAGCCCATCTTTGCATGAAATGTTCCCTTGGTATCTCGAATTTTCTTGAAGAGATCTCTAGTCTTTCCCATTCAGTTCTTTTCCTCTATTTCTTTGCATTGATCGCTGAAGAAGGTTTTCTTATCTATTCTTGCTATTCTTTGGAACCCTGCATTCAGATGCTTATATCTTTCCTTTTCTCCTTTGCTTTTTGCCTCGCTTCTTTTCACAGCTATTTGTAAGGCCTCTCCAGACAGCCATTTTGCTTTTTTGCATTTCTTTTCCATGGGGATGGTCTTGATCCCTGTCTCCTGTACAATGTCACGAACCTCAGTCCATAGTTTATCAAGCCCTCTATCTATCAGATCTAGGCCCTTAAATCTATTTCTCACTTCCACTGTATAATCATAAGGGATTTGATTTAGGTCATACCTGAATGGTCTAGCGGTTTTCCCTACTTTCTTCAATTTAAGTCTGAATTTGGCAATAAGGAGTTCATGATCTGAGCCACAGTCAGCTCCTGGTCTTGTTTTTGTTGACTGTATAGAGCTTCTCCATCTTTGGCTGAATAGAATATAGTCAGTCTGATTTCAGTGTTGACCATCTGGTGATGTCCTTGTGTAGAGACTTCTCTTGTGTTGTTGGAAGAGGGTGTTTGCCATGACCAGTGCATTTTCTTGGCAAAACTCTATTCATCTTTGCCCTGCTTCATTCTGCATTCCAAGGCCAAATTTGCCTGTTACTTCAGGTGTTTCTTGACTTCCTACTTTTGCATTCCAATCCCCTATAATGAAAAGGACATCTTTTTTGGGTGTTAGTTCTAAAAGGTCTTCATAAAACCGTCCAACTTCAGCTTCTTCAGCGTTACTGGTTGGGGCATAGACTTGGATAACTGTGATATTGAATGGTTTGTCTTGGAGACGAACAGAGATCATTCTGGAATCAACCTGTCCATTAACAACTGAATGGACAAAGATGTGGTATATAACTCAGCCATAAAAAAGAATGAAATAATGCTATTTGCAGCAACATGAATGGACCTAGAGATGTTCATACTAGGTGAAGTAAAATCAGAGACAGGAAAATAGATTGCATATGATATCACTATATGTGGAATCTAAAATACGACATAGATGAACTTATCCACAAAACAGAAACAGACTCACAGACTGAGAAAATAAACTTGGAATTACCAAAAGGGAAGGCTGGGGAGGGAAAAATCAGGAGTTTTGTTTTAGTAGAGACAAATTATTATATGTAAAATAGATGACCAACAAGGACCTACTGTATAGCATGGGAAGCTATACTCAGTACTTTGAAATGAGCTAGAAATGAAGGGAATATTAAAAAGAATATATAACTGAGTTACTTTGTTGTACACCAGAAACTAATACAACACTGTAAATCCACTATATTTCAATAAAAAGTAAAAAAAGAAGAAAAACACTGCCTTATGGTAAGAAAATCCCTCTGCTCTATTTCACAGGAGGTGGGCAAATATATCTCAGTTCTTGAAACCACAGTCTTTCCCTCTCCATTTCCATGCCTTCCTGAGAAGCTCATTGAAAAGTGGGATTTCAGTGACTCCTGCCTCAGCCCCCTCGTCAGTTTCCTACCAAAGTAGAAACAGTATGTTGCAAATGAAGGCAATGTTTTTTAAAGTAAGTATATCTCTTGAAAAAATCTGATTGTATATTTTGGCTTCCTACTTCAAAAACCCAGGAGAGGAGGACAACAGAATTGAGAGGATATATGGTCTGCTTCAGAATAACCCACATGTAGACAAGAGACTGATACAGTGAAAGATGAGAAGGGGTACACATACACACTCACACACATTTTTTCCAACCACACAATATATTTCACTCATGAATACAGCATTCTTATAATATGCACCTAATTCAAAATGACCACCTGGGGGCAGAGCTCTGGTTGTAACAGAAGATGCAACCTTGATGAAGAAGGTGAGAGAGCTTGAACCCTCCACTGCTAGGTTTGAACAATACAGAGCAGCATTTTCAATGGATGCTGCTACTGCTGCTAAGTCACTTCAGTCGTGTCCGACTCTGTGCAACCCCATAGACGGTAGCCTGCCAGGCTCCCCCATCCCTGGGATTCTCCAGGCAAGAACACTGGAGTGGGTTGCCACTTCCTTCTCCAATGCATGAAAGTGAAAAGTGAAAGTGAAGTCGCTCAGTCATGTCCGACCCTCAGCGACCCCAAGGACTGCAGCCTTCCAGGCTCCTCCATCCATGGGATTTTCCAGGCAAGAGTAGTGGAGTGGGGTGCCATTGCCTTCTCCCAATGGATGCTAACAGGGGTTAATTGAATATCATTTAGGAAACTCATGGATCAACAAAAAACAAGGTTTATTTTTCTTTGGTAAATCTTCAAAGCCTTTAAAGTGCCAATGTGCACTGAATAATTCAAAAAGAAATGTAATGCCTTGCATTTCCCAAAGTCAACTTGACCATGATGCCACTCTCCCATCTTTGTGTTTTTTTTTTTTTTTGGATTATTCTATACATTAGAGTTTTAAAAAATATATTCTTGGATAAACTGGGTTATGTACTATACTCCTGAATTTCTGACTGTACTTGGGAAAAAAGAAAAAGCCAAATTCCTTATAGGCTAAGACGTGATAAGATATTAGAGTTCCAGCAAATGGGTAAAATACTTGGTAGCAGCAACAATAGAATTTATAAGTACTAAATAAAACAGGCTTTAACGGAATCCTGGTTTTAGAATGTGTCAATAAAGAATGGGCATCAGTTGGTTGTAGGAACAGTCAGAGACAAGAATCAGAAGATGAATAGGGCAGGAAAAGAGCTAAATTTGTCAGATGATGAAGTGGAGTTATTAGGGCAGATGAAAGATGATCCTCCAAAGGGTACTTTTTGGGGTAATCAAAATCAAGTAGCAGAGATGACAAGTAGAGATTAGTAATGGTAGAAACTATGAGCAGAAGCAAGGAGCAAAGGAGAAGAAATACAAGCTTCAGAGAAAAGAAATGATGAAGAGGATTCTGAGTGAGTCCAAACGAGAGCAAAGAAGAAAATGCGCCTGTGTGAATGTGCACAGGCTCCTTCATCTTGCCAGGTGAAACTGGAGGCAGAGCAGCAGTTAGTAGTGAGCTATGATGAAGAAAAAGGGAGAGCGAAGTGGGGCAACAACTGTGGCTTTAGAAAGCAGCTGAGCAGAGCTTATAAGGAGAATTGATATAGGAAGGAGAAAGGAAGAGACAGGAAGAAACATAAACTTTGGTAGACCTCTTTGAGATACTCTAGAAATGGCCAACACAAGGCACTCGTACCTCTTTTTTCATATTGATCATGCTTTATTTTCCTCTGACTATAGATCTGGCTTCAGAACCCTCTCAAAACAGCACTCTAGTTAGCCACTACTGACTGATTTGACCTGATGCTAGTTATGAAAGCTGCGTTCTTGTGGTATTAAAAAACAAAAAATACAAACAAGCCCTCTATGGGGTTCTGCTAATACCTACTCGTTGACTGAAGAATAATAAAGAGAAAACTTAACTTCTAGCTAAAAAAGCAAAATGCTTCAGTGTGAGATGTTTATTAATATGGACATAACAATGCACATGTATGGAAGTGGGTAAATGTATATGTGAAACATGAGCATTTCAAATAGGTAGACCAAAGCATTCAATATTTATAATCTGAAACTCTGTTTTAAGCATTCATATGTACATGAAAATCAGCTCAGCCTTCACCTTGGCAACTGAAACCTTTAAACCCCATAAACTGATATGAATTACATTTTGAGTTAAGTAGCTGATATCAAACAACAGCATGTTCAAATAATCAGAGTCTTCTCCTTCCTTCTCTACATATGACACCATATCGGGCTCAACTTCTTAAAAGGTTAGCATGAACACCAAAGAAGTTTTTCTTCCCACCACATGACACATTTTTCAAAAGCACATATAAGTTATGCAACAACCTAATAGCATTGATTATGATCAGGCTATGGTGACAGCTGGGGGAAAATTGGGATTTTTATCAATGGTGATAAAAAAGAAACCGCATTCATTTTCAGTCTGAAACTAAATTTTTAAAAAGGGAGGAAGGATGGAGTGTGACAAGCTACTTTGGTTCCAATTTCCTCCTCCACGCGATCATTAATTTCACCCAGATCTGAGCATCTGAGGCCTTTGCGTATTCATAGAAAGAACCACTTGAAGGCACACAATGCCCTCCGATTTCCCCTAGTCAGGGAAACATTCAGTGCTTTCTTTGAACTATTTTTTTTGAACATCTCAGTATGTTATTCATGTTCTGCCAAACAGCTCATAATGCTTTGAGGGAGGAGAGCTGCTGTTAGGGGTTATCCTTTTTATGACTTTATTCTGAATTAACAACAATAAAAAAGATGTTCATTATCCTAGGCTAGTTTAACTGAGATAGAAAAGAAAAGAGGCAGTGGGGAGGGAGGGAAGAGAACAGTGATCTCTCAAGAATTTTTTGCAGCCTGAGTGTCTATTGACCCAAATACATTCATCATCATAGCTCCTGGGAACCAATGCAATAGAATCCTAAGTGGCCTCCTACACTGACTCCAGCCCTTTTTACTGCAGCCAGGGTAATCCTCTCAAAACACATGTCTAATCATACATGCCTATCCGTTCTCTCTGTGGTCTAGTAAGGTTCTTTATGGTATGGCCCCTTCCTGCCTCGTGGCAGATTATGGCATACCTTGTTCTCTGGACTCCACCCCCACTGGCCTTCTTTCAATGCTGCCCTGCCACAGGGCCTCTGCTGACCACAGGGCCTTTGCACAAGCTGACTCTGCGTGGAATGCTCTTTCTACTCCCAACTCCTTTGCTCAGCTTTTATAATACTAGCCTAAATGTCTTATAACTTCTCAAGAAGGCCTGCTCTGAATCTGTCTCTACACACTGGTTCAGGTTCCCCTGATGTCTCCTCACAAAGCACTCCTTCTTTCTCAGTATTTGTATCTATTTGTAGCTATAAATTTGTGAGAGCTATAAATTCTTCTGCTCCCCTATTCAACTGTAAGCTCTGCTGGGCTATAACAAAGACTACTTTCCTCTCCACTATGCAACCGTGCACTGTACACACACATAGGGAGACCTTAATAAATATGTGTTTACCTAACAAATTAATGGAATGTGCCTCATGTAATGTACTGCTTAGCTGATATATTCATAACTGTGGCACACAGAGAAAGATTTTGTAAAAAATGCTTATACTGCAAACCAAATATTATTTAGTAAATATAATAAAAAATATTCTATCAAGCTCCCCTGCATATCCTGTTGAAACCAGCAGGTGATGACTAAACTCTGTCAGGTAAATGCATAAAGTCTCCAGAAAGGAGACTGTATCTCACATTTCCTTCTGTTCTCTGCTCTGTAGGAATGGAATCCTTATTAAGGTTGCTAAGTGAAAATGTAGTCAAGTCATTCTGTCTGGAGAATAAACAAGGTGGATGTCACTGTAATCTTCTGGGGGAACCAACCTTCAACTTGGGAGTTGGCCAAAATGATGCCAATGAGAAGAACCACCTGGAAGGTGAACCATGGAGAAACACAACTTACGTTGGTTTTGAAGCCTCGGCCTGGTCGGTCTGCAGTTTCTCTCCTCCTTCCACTTCCATCGTGCAATACACAATGCGATTTGGAGCCAAGGATTTGAGGCCTTGGACTTCCATGATCACCACCTGCAAACAGAGAGGCACACAGCACAGTTTACTGTCAAAGTCTATGGACAGCATCAGCCAGAGGAAAATAGATACATTAAGACCATATACACAAAACCCCAACAGGTATCTGAGAAATTCAATCAGGTGTCTACCAGCCATGTTGGGACATATCCAGCACAAAGATGCAATTCTTCATAGTGTAGCTTATTGCCTCCCAGATAGAAAGACAAGGTTCACTAACTTAGATGTACACAGGAGCCAGATTAAGTGGAATGGGCTACATTTCTAAGTGTTAAAAACACTTAAGATCTTGATTTTTCATTTCCACAAGAAATAGACTCTCCTTTTGAAAAAAAATATAGAGTCTAGCTTTTAACTCAGAACCTGCTGGAGACATAGACCAAGAAATTCACTTTCCTCTTTACAAAAAGTAAGTGATAACAAAAGTGCTAAGATAAAGGGCAAGTACCATTTGGCATGAGAGTCAGAGATGCAAAACGGAGTGATGGGGACTGTGGCAAACTGGAGAGCTCCATTTAAAGGTGGCAACTACTTTGCTTCAGCCCCTGTTGCCTTGCTTTACTTCAGTCTAGAGGTAAATGGATCGCCAAATACTCTAGCTTCTGCTACCAGAAAATGGAAACCTGAATCAAAGTCAAAGTTAGAAATCTGAACTTGAAATTGCAACAATAATTTTAAGACAGAGAAATAAAATAAATAAATTCTGTGCAGGCTAACATTGTAGAGTGGGGAAAAAAAGCCTACAATTGTATACTCTCTGTCTAGACTGAGAAAAAGGCTGGGTTTGGATTGACCAAGTTATATTATTTACAGCTCCTGGCATTTCCCACCACTACCCTCCAACTCCGTTCAATCACCTGCTATTTTCATATTTAGTGGTACACACTGCCACTCATCAGAGGGAAGGGAGCAGAGAAGAGAGGAGAAGACACGGATTTAAAAATCAGGAACAAATGACATCAGAGATCGATAAAGACCAAGGGATATTAACAAATCACTGACTTGTACTCCCAAAGAGCTAATGGCATTATACAAGGAGCAGGATTATGGATGTGCAAAAAATGTACACTTCTTTAACAGGCTCAATTCAAAGAAGCCTAAGACAATAGGGCCTGCACTGCCTCAGGATTCACAAGTCAATTTTCTGCATAATAGCCCAGGGATTCTCAAATTCAGTGTGAATCGGAATTGCCTGCTGGGCCTCACCCACTTAGCTGCTGACAAGCAGGTCTTGGGCAGAGCCTACGGCTTCTCATTTGTAACAGTTCCCTGGTGATGCAGATACTGATGCTGCAGATCCAGAAGCCAGTGCACCACTCATCAGATACTGGGCAAATCTTGACCATCAAGTCACTCTACTTTTAAATCTCCTGAGCCTCAGTTTCCTCATCTGTAGAGTGGGGATAATGGTACAGGTTCTCTCTCTCTCTAAGGCTACTGTGTGAGGATCTAATGAGATGATGCATGTAACTGAACATCTTTTCACGAGGTGGAAAGAACCATCAAATGAAAAAAATGAGAGGCTCTAGGGAAAGAACACAATTTTTGGACTTTTAAAGATCTGAGTTCAAAACCTGAACCTGCATCTTTACTAGCTGTGTAATGATTTACAAGGTTCTTAACTACTCCAAGGCTTTGTTTCCATATCTGCAAATGCCTTGAAGGGTTGTTGTGAGGATTCACTGAGTGAATGATGGTGAAGGATTCTAGATACCTACTGGTTTTCATCAGAACACTTCTCCCCAACCACCACCTGCCCAAGGACACTCCCCTTGTGTTCCTGGACATCAGTTCTCCTGCTTCGGGGGACTGTTCTCTACTGTCCCTTCCAGCCATGCAATTCTATAATTATACAAAATATATCTAGTACAAGCCTGCGAATTTAATCCTAGTCTGCCCTGATGAGATGACAGTCCTCTCTCTCTCTCTCTCTGCCTCTTTTTAGCTCCCCTCCCTGTGTTTGCCAAAACACATTCACAAACAGATCAACAAGGCCTTCTCTTGCTGACTTAGAATGATGAGCAATCTAGCATTCTAATTACAAAGTATTTGGGAAACCTAGGGCATTTCACTTTGTACTTGCACTTACAAGTTACAACCTGTTTGAATCATGTACACATAAGGGTACGGCTGGGTACTCATCCACATCGGTATTTTTGACAATCAGCTGTTTAATATTGAGCACTGATAAAGAATCAGAAAATTACAGACTTAAAAGCTTCATGAAAATCAATAAACCACTTTACCCTCACCTTTTAGTAGAAAGACAAGAGACAGTAGGGAATAAATTGCCACCTTTAATTGGCAATAATCAAATTCAAAGACACCTAAGAAAAAGCATTCAGAATCTCAGGTGGCAGTATTTAAAAAAAGAAGGACGTTTGTGTGAAATTAGACTGGTGATTTTTTCATGCACCAAGTGCTCTATATTTAACTGAATACTGCCTCTTCCACTTGCAAAATACATGTTGAAAATACTGCAATGTGACTATCCCAATCTGAACTGAGCACAGTAAAACAAATTTCTGGCAGTTCATTCACAGCAAGCCTTAATGATGTTCTAGAATGTTAATTTAATCTTTACAAATTTTAATTAAATCTATAGAAATTTGATCTATTCTCTTAGTTTCCTATCTTGGATTATCATAAAATCCTTACAGAGTTTGAGCTTTCATATTTTATGAATGGGTCTCCAACTTTGGAGTATGTAAGGAGTACCTGGATAGCTCCTTAAAACACACGTTCCAGGACTATGCTCCGTGTGGAGATTTTATTCCTGACAATTTTACTGAGTTTTATTATGTTTTACATATATAATTCACCATTTCAAGTGTACAATATGGTAATTTCAATAAATTTATTAGGCTGTACAACTATCATAACAAATCACTGCTTGGAACATTTTTCTCTCTCCCAATAAGTTTCCTTATGATCATTTCTACCTCCTGTCCTGGGCAACACTAACCTACTTTAAGTTTCTGGATATGTGCCT
The DNA here is from genome assembly GCF_014754425.2 of Oryx dammah. Lineage (NCBI taxonomy): Eukaryota > Metazoa > Chordata > Mammalia > Artiodactyla > Bovidae > Oryx > Oryx dammah. The sequence continues at coordinate 21,710,398 of NW_024070193.1, forward strand.
TTTCTGGACACTTCATATCAATGGCATCAAATAATATGTGGATTTTTGCATCTGGCTTCTTTCACTAAGCATAATGTTTTGGAGGTTTGTCTGTATTTTAAAAAATGTATCAGTAGCTTATTATTCTTTAATTGGTAAAGAGCATTCATTTTTGTCTATTCATTCACCTGTTGATAGACATTTAGATCGTTTCCATTTTTTACTATACTGAATAATGCTGCTATAAACATTTGTGAGCAAGTCTTTGTGGAGACATGTATTTTCATCTCTCTAGGGCAGATATCTAAGAGTGGAAATGTTGGATCGCCTGGTAATTTTATGCTTACCATTTTAAGAAACCACAAAGCTATTTTCAAAAGTGGCCACACAATTTTATATTCTCCTCCTCTAGAGATTTGGGTCAATAATTCTAGGGGTGCTGGAATGTGCACACTGAACCAGTTTTTAATAATTCTGATGCAATTAGATCAGATCCACTCCTTACATTCCCTGTATGATAAACAAACATGTGAGCCAAAGTGACAGAACTACTGACATGTTGCGACTTCTGCCATAATTCTGGCCCAAAGGGGTTCTTTCCTGGGGTGATGAGACAAACTAAACAAGTCTCCACTGCAACAAGGGCCTTTCTATGGAGAAGCCAATGGGAGAGAGAATTGGAGAGAAAACTGTCAACCTACCATGAAATGAAGCTGGATTGTCTGGTTTTTTTTTTGAACATAGGCTACCAAAATGTTATTGTACAAGATATTTACAAAATCTTTCAGAATTGCTTTAAGATGGGCAAAGTAATTCAACATTAAATTTAGTAAGTGGTTCTTAAGATTGCATTTCCCATGGAAAAGGATGGTTTCCTGGAGATGGGAAATTACTTGCTGATTAGCTGACCCATGCCTAGCAAGCTGTTATTTTAATAACTGCTCCTGGGGAGCAAAAAGGAGAATAAGCTGATTGTGATGCATCTAATCACCCCAGTCTGGCCTGCTCTGCCAGGAAGCTCTCAAGGATTTAGGGCTTTTTACCTCCAAGGAGAAAGACAGCACGACGTCTGATTTGGACAGCTGGTTCTCACTCTCCTCACCCATGTCAATGATGGAAGCATTGTGGCTGCGTTTGAGTTTCTGAAGCTTGAACTCGCCGCCTTTGGACACTGGCATGCTCTCCAAATTAGCCATGAGCAGGTTGACGGATGACTTCAGCTCCTCAATGTACATGTTTTCCATTTCTTTGGATACAAACTTGGGAAATTTGCGTTCCTTGTAAAGAAAAAGAAAGGAATGAGCTATGGAGTAAATAAAGACTTGATTTACATAAAAGATTTTCATCTTTCAGCCCTGAGTTCAGATGACATCTACCACTAGTGAAATTTTCCCAGATACTGTGGCACATGCTAGAAAAATGTTCAGTCGTGTTGAGTAGACAGCTGCCTGCCTTCTAGTTATTTATCATCTCTAATAGGTAAGAAACATAATATACAGTAAGAAAGAGAGAAATGTTTTATTATAGTTCTATCTCCCCCCCTCCCAGTTATCTCCAGAATATTTGACTTATGGAATGAAAAATGGGTGATGTTTTTTCAAATCTGGTTTCAATTTAAACAGTTTTTCTTTTTTTAGGAAAATGCAGTCAGTTGTTTTTAAGTTGAGGAGACAGAAAGACACCTTATTTCTGGATATCTATAGAGATTTTCTCACATGAATAATTCAAAAGGAGCTCATTTGAGATGTTTCAAATGTGGCCTGTGGCTATTTTTAAGAGGAATAGTTAACTGTTTTCAAGAAAAACTGAAAGAAAAATTAATGAAGTGATGAAAACATGATTAAAATTACTTAGAAAAGAAGATAAAGTAACTCAGTATCAGAACTGAACTCTCTATTTTTGCTTTTTTTTTGACCACCCCAAGCAGTATGTGGGATCATTGAACCCACGCTGCCTACAGAAGTGTGGAGTCTAAACCACTGGACCACTGGGAAATACCCCTATTTTTCCCTTTTTTAAGAGTTCAGTTGTAATGGCAACTTGCTTTAGCCAGGCTATGTGTTTTTTCACAGCTCTAAGTTGTCTAGATGTCTTGAATGAGTACACTCTGGATCAATCACTTTCTCAAAGAATCGGCCCTCTGCAGTCCAGCTCCATAACTGAGCAGGTGAGGAGCAAGTCAAATCAGTTTGATGTCTTTTTTTTTTGCAAGTGACAGAAAAATCCAATTTGAACTGACTTAAACAATAAAAGGAATGTACTGGTTTGAAAATGTCCTAGGGTAGCACCAGCTTCCAACAAGGCTGGAATGAGGAGTCAGATAATATCATTATAACTGAGTTTTTCCTTCAAAACTGGGTTTGAGTTTCTCTGAGTTGGGTTCATGCTCAGTCTGGCTCCTCTTTATATCATAAAAAGGTTGCTAAAGCCCTGTACTTCACAATACCATAGTACCCTATCTAAAGAAAGAGTGAACATCTTCTCTCGTGATGCTCACAGAAGATGGATCATCTTTATCTCAGAATTCTCAGAACTCTGACTGATGTGCATACCCTGAACCAGTTTCCATGGCCAGTGGTGGGTCATGTTGAATTGCCTAGACCTGAGTTATGTCTTCCGTCTCTGTGGCTCAGGGTAGAACTCCACCTGGATCACAGGGAACACGGATTGGAAGCATCAAGGTAGATGCTATGACGGAAGTAGATAAGAAGTGAAGTCTTCCTGAAAGATTCAGAGGTGGCTTTCCAGAGAAGGTAACCCTTGGGCTGACTGTGATGGATGAGGATGAGTTTGACATTGGGTTGACGTGGCTAAGACAGGGCCACTTGTATTTGCTGATTTTCCATGAAAAATATAACAAGCAACCATAAATCCAAGAAGGTCTATATAAGCTGAACACGGTTGCAAATATTTCCCCATCTCTTTTTCAACATGGCGCTTCTTACAAGTGAAGAGAAGGATGAGGTAAGTTAATTTATGTTAAGGCTGCCAAGTAGCAAAGGTTACATAATAATAGCCTGAAGGTTGTTACAGTCATATATCTCCTTTCTCCTTATATTTGGGCCCAAACCTCAAATCTGTACGGGATATTGGAGGAGCTGGATAAGTGGTATCTTTAATTTGTACTAGAAGCAGCTGGCCCTGCAGTTGCCATGGAGATGGAGAGAAAAGCCACCCTGACTAGGAAGTGGGTTCTTTCCTACCAATCAGCTTTACTATCAAGTGTGATCCCTCATCACACACATCTTTGGGACTCACTGAAGGCCTTTTCATTTGAAAGGCCTTGAAACTCTGCCACAGTCTTGAAACTCTGGAATAAGATTCAGTTGTTACAGACACCACCACTCTGGCCCAGAGGTGGCTTCCACCAAACTTCTACAGCAGAATATTGGAAAAATCCAGAGTGATCACTCCTCCCTGAACTTGGACAGTTCCTAACAACAGCATAAAAACAGGCTCATAAAACTGAGGTCTGCAAGGGAAAACAAGGCCATTTCTCTGTTCTGAGTACTTAAGCCTTGAGACGCAATAGCATTCTGTCAATCTCAGCTGAGGTTCTAAAGTGGTGTCTTCAGCAGCACACCCATTATAAACACATTTCAAAGCTGAAGTTGTGCCAAAATAAGGAAAATGTAGTCGTCCATCTCAATTGCTACATTCCCAAGCATAAAAGTAAATCAGCCTTGACAAAAGGATTGCTTATTCATATTGCTTTATGAAAGACACAGTACGCGGGCGGATAAAGTCTCCCACAGAAATTCTCTGCCGGTCATTCATTTGGGTTTGGGGATGATAACATTCCACAGCGGGGATGGCCTCCCAAGGACAATTCCTTCAGGAGTTACTGATGCTCAGCCACACTGAGGGATTTGGGGAACATCTTGAAAAACAGCATTTGAAAGTGCTAACAGCTCTCTCAGTCATTTGCTTTGCTTTTATGTCTCTTCAGAATGAAGCAGCTACATGTAAAAGCTGGCAAGGGTACTTGGATAAAGAATCCTTAGACCCCAAGGCACAAATGACATTGTAGATGGTCAGAAGGAAGGCTGTTGGTACAAGGACACTCTCCAGAGGCGGAGCTTGCCTACAGACATGCCAAGTCAGCACAATTTCTCAGACCCTTCCTGGGCTCCTAGCACCCGTTAGACAGTACGGCTATCACTAGGAATGAAAGAGTCAGTTGAGAGGTAGGTGTCCAAGGTTGGGGGGATCGCCAGAAAGTGCCCAGGCACCACGTGATACCGTGGTGTGAGAAACGTGTGCAGGTACAAAGGGGCACCGAGGAGCCTTATCTAGTTCACACCAGTGAAACAGACTCGCCTTGAATCCTGGGCCTGCCAGTCACTAGTTATGTGACTTTGAACAGGTTTCTTCACTTGTCTGAATAACAGTGTTTATATCTGAAATGTGAATGACAAACCTTAAAAAGTTATTGTGAAGAGTAAGAGATAATAAACATTAATACTTTTTGATCACTGAGCATTCATAGACATATATATATATGTATACACATATACTCAGCCCATATATATGTATATTTACACACACACATATATGTATATGCATATATACATATATTCCTACACAGATATACATATCAAATTATATCAGGCACCATGCTACCTCTAGCACTCTAATAACAACAATAGCAATTGTAATAGTGGTGAACACAGAAAAGATCATGCTGCTAGGTGGCATTTACAGGTTACTGGGTATTAAGTTAAGCACTGTATATGCTCTACCTGCTTTCATCTTTCCACAACCCAGTGAGGCTGGTGCTGCTATTTATTCCCATTTTCTGGACAAAAATGAGATACAGAAGTTTTATCCATAATCAGCAGAACTGAGTTTGAAACCCAGGGCCCACACAACAGGGCTGGATTATCTGGCCCCAAGTGGCATCGGGGCCGAGGTGAATCCTTCAGGCCTCTCAGCAGTGAGCACCCTCCACACACCTCGCTGTACAGCTCACAGTGCTCAGCAGAGCATGGGCCAGAGCCAAGTCCTCCACAGCAGTGGCCACCCCACCATCACCAGCCAATGTGGCCTGTATGATGCTGGGAGATGGGTGAAGTGTAGGGAGTGATGGGGGAAGGATGAGTGTGTTAAATGAGAGAAAGGAGGTCTTGGTAGTAATGGTCAAAATCAGCATCATAGATACTAGAAGCATTTGGGGCACAGCTGGTACAGCTTCCTGGATTGGTTCTTTTACTCAAAGCGGTGCTTAAGTGGCTTCATTGCACTTCCTAGCTTTTATGAATTACATAGACTTACTTTCCCTTGAATGAACCTCCCTGGCATTTAGATTTTTCTTTGAAGTCAGAATCCCCTGGGTTCTTAGCTACCTGTCAAAGGTCAGAGTCAGGGAGATGCTCCCTACACACATTTTTTAGGAAAAAAATTGAACTAAATTACTATATGCTTGGACACTGTGCTACTTTATGACCCAGGATAGATGCCAGGTCCAAGAACATTCATTAAGGTGGAGGTAGTATCATTCTCTGGAAGGAGAGGATCCACTCTGATTTGATTTTTGGCAATGCATGGAGCAGAACTTTTCCATCACAGAAATATCTGGATGCTGTTTCTCACATAGGCACATCATCATGTTTGCAATGGGACCACGGAATGAGATAGTCATTTTGCTCTGCAGAGAATAGGGTTTAAATGGCAACTCAACATTTAAATGATAGCTTGAAAAACCAATGGTATTTCACTCCCAGACCTCTGCCTCTAATACTGCAGAAGCTGTAGTATTTGTCTTATATAATTAGCTCAAAAATTTTGGAATTTTACCCCAAAATGTGGCCAAAAGAACTGGCAAATATCACAGCAGCATTAATGCCACAAGCTGCCAGTGTAAGCTTCAATGTCAACTTCTAATCACATAATTTAAATAACTTAGACTTAATTCCTGGGTGAAATCTGGGGAAACTTTAATGTCAACACGAGAGGATTTGGGAAAATGTTTGAGCAGGGATTAAGAAGTCTTTCCTACCAGATTTTTAGAAATGCATTCAGGTCCCTTCATGGAACTTTTAAGGCAGCGTGTCTGAGGTTCACAGTGAGGGCTCACACAGCCATCTGTCTGATGATTTGTTGGATGCTGGTGTAACTGAATTGACAGATTACATGGAAGGGCTGCGGGTGGAGGAAAGCCATCTCACACTTGGCTCCTTCCTCTCTGAGGAAGAAAGGACAAACATCTGCCTTTTGTTTAATTGCATGAGGATGAGAATGCTGCTGGCAGAACCACCAAGGTCACTACCACCTCTTTCCCAGATTCCAAGGTAATCAAAGTAGAAGGGATTCAGAATTCCAGGAGCCCATTCTGCCTGCTATGCGATACTGCTTCATTTGGGCCTCCGGATGACCTGCAGGGAATGCACAGTAAATTGCTGTAGGAGAGAGAAAGCAGGCTCCAGGAGAGGCAACCGTCAGGGAGGCAGGGGCTGGGACAGTCTTGTCCTGGTGGAACTTCCTGCCTGTCATCTGACTATTGAAAAGAAAGAACATGAAGCTTGGAATTAAAGCACTCAGCTTCCTCCTTATTAGCTAGGTGCACTCTGGTGCACCACTTACAGTTTCTGATGAGCCTGAACTGGGGAGAATTATTGCAACGCCCAGAATTGTCTGTCACAGGGCTGAATAAGACTTCATGTGAAATCACACAGCCAGTGTGATTTAATAAAGGACTGATTAGCAGAGAGAGGTCAGGATGCAGAAAGGTGAAGGCCTGGGTGAAAGGCATGTCAAACCCTTGGATTGGGATGATGGGGAAATGAAGCTTTGTGTTTGGGATGGCATTTTGGGATGGTACTGTGCATGATGGTTAAGAGAGAAGGTTCTGGTCACCGAATGACATTGGCCAAGACCTCTAACGTCTATGCCCCCAACCTCCTCTATTATCCTCAAAAGGGATAAAAATAGAACCTTTCTCATAAACATTAAGTTGTTGGAGGGTCAGAGAGGTTCTCAGATGTAAAATGATTAGGAGAGAGTTGGGCACATAGTAGACACCACATAAGCAATAGTTATTTTGTGTATATCTTCAAGCAGCTCCAAATTTATAATGACCACTCTATCCACAGCCCTGCTTTTAAAGTTAGAATCCTCACCCTCAGTGATGCATCACCAGCATCCACGTGTTTCATTAAGACCCTTACTCCTTTTCATGGTGAACTGATCAACTGCTCCAGGGGCTGGCCCTTGAACTAAACTGGGTCATTCAGAGGCCTGACTCCTGAGATTGTGAACATGAAAGGGGTAGTGAAAAAGGGGGAAAGAGGAGAGATGGAGAGAGATCTGAGAGACAGGTTGACTGGCTGAATCACTTCCTATCTGGCCATACTGAAAACCTGTGAAATAGCTGTTTCTCATTTGAGAAGCAAAGAAAGATGATTTGCAGAGAAAGAAGGAATAATGAATGGGACACACAGACTCAAGAGAAGAGGGGAAACCCTGACCCCTGGGTGGCCCCTGGTTCCACATCCTTCCTAGATCTTGGCTACAACTTGCCCATGGGCTCTGTGAGACATTCCCTAACTCTTAGAATCGATACCCTCTTGTAAAAAGCTTCCCTGTGTTGGAGCTTCTAATTTGCAATCAAGACACTCATCTTATAATTTAGAGAACAGAGTGAATTACGTATGGCAGATGACATCTATCTCCAGGAATTTCTGGTTATGATATTTACAGGAGCTGAAGTTCAGCCATATGGGTTGAATTGCACACCCTCAATAAAATTCACTATGATGCTAGAAACAGAAAAATCAGGACATGCTGAAAGAAGACAAGCAAGGGTGCTTTGTTTCAATATCTCTTCATGAACTAGCTTTTATCTAAGAACTTGATACTTTAATTTCTAGTAGACAAGATAGCTCTCACTCTTCCTTAGTATTAGCCAGGTTAGTTTAAGCAGAAGGAGAATTTATTTTCCTTGGTATTCCACTAAATGGGACAAAAAGTAGTTCTATAGCTGCAGGTCAAGACGAAGATCTAGGGGACTGGAACATCCTGAGGATCTCTGTATATTCTGTCTCTGTTTATTTCTGTATATTGGCTTCACTCTTTTCTCTTCTCTTCCCTACATGGAAGAATTGAACATGACTGCAAACATCTTTTTTACCACTACACAACACAGCTCTGTTAGTTCATGGTCCATAGGTCTCAGGGGTTTCACTGGTTAGGTGCACCCATTTCTGGACCAATCACTGGTGGCCAGGATAGGCTGGAAGCTACGATTGATTTCACTTGCATGAGGAGCTCACTTCCAGGACCAAGTAACTATGGCAAGGAGGCCAAGGGCGTGAATGAATATTGCAAAAGAAGACAGTAAACGTCCAGGACAGCAGAAGATAGTAGTGGGCAGACTCACAGAAATCCTCCTGAATGTTTAAATATACCCTCAATATACTCTGAAATTATTCTCCATTCTCTGTAAATTTTGACCCAGATTCACTTTAGTTGCATATTTCCCTGTTCAAGAAAGTTGAGTTCTAAGTTGTCAGTAATACTCTATTTGGTGTCAGAGTATCCAGTGATGTAGGCCAGGGGAGAGAATTTCTTCATCTACTGATCAGAAATGAGCAACTTGGCTCACTATGTTAACAGCTGTTCATCCATGATATTTTAAAAATTAAAATTAGCTTACGTGAGTTTCTAAAATTATCTTGTTAAGCCTCAAAGTAAACAAGACAACTAAAATAAAGGTGCCATGAGCTCATTTTAGAAATGTGTATAAAATTTTAAGTGGCATGAATACTTACTAGCTGTGGATATAATAGCTGCCTAAGAGCAGGGCCTGGATAAAATGACCTCTATTTTCTGGATAATCTGCCAAGGAGACACTGACTTTAGAGAAGTACATTTTAAAGCCTTATTGATGTTTACTCCCACATTAAGCAGGATTTTCAAACTGAGAGTCTTTTACACTACCTTTAGCCAAACAATTGGATACTATTTTTAGCCACCAGACTGACTGGAATATAAACTTTGAAGGTGTCCAAAAACTAGATGCAAAATATTTCAACAAAAGTGCTTGAGCATGAAAGGGAATTTTCCTGCTTCTTGGAATCTCTCTTGGGTTTCTCCTCCAGTAGAATTCCTTTCCATGTGTGCAAATCCTGATACACTTCTTCCCATAAAGAGGAAGGCTGAATGCCAAGCTCTACTCTGTGTCCATCCTCCCCATCCTCAATTCCCACAGCCCCCACCCTCACATGCACACAAGGCCTGTGGCTACCATAGGAACCAGTAGGATGCTGTTATTTAAAATGTTGATATTTTGTTCTTCATAGATATTTTTGCATTGGTTATGATTTTTAAAGTATTGCATTAAAAATATTATTTTGATGCCCACATCCTCCCTCCCGGAATTTTAAAATTCTGAATCTGAGGTGAGTACCTCACCCTGTTCCAGTCCTGATACTTAGTCAGATTTGAGTTAAAGGTCTAGTGCAGTCTCTTAATTATTACAGAACTGTTTAGTTTAGATTTTTCCCATCTCTAAAACAAGAATAACTGAAATGCCGTTACAGGACTGTTTGGAGGACTGAATGAGATGGTACATGTAAAGCATTTAACATGCCTGACACAAAGGCAATACTCAATAAACACCACTAACGTGACTACTATGAACAACAACACAAACGAATAGCAGGTAACACTTAGGCTCATAGTCACCATTAGGAAGACATAATCCCAACTCTAAAGCAATCCTACCTACTGGGAGACTCAGTCATGCCAATGAAGAATCACCATTCAATGAACTGTCATTATAAGGGATTACATATGGAAAAAAAGAAAGTGTTGGGAGCCAGCGTGAGGAACTCCGCCCATGGCAAAGGTCATGAGGAAGGAAGCTGGGCATACGCAAAGGCGTGATCAAGCCTCAGGAAACTCCCTGTTCCCAAGCATCTACCCCCAAAACCAGAGTACTTTACGGGGAGCGCTCCCCCATAACCATTTCTCTCAGAGAAGGAGTTAACTTGCAGCTCCAGTTAATAAAAATTCCTGGACGTGACAAGAGTGTTTCAACTTACGAACTCTGAAGATTCTCTGGCCTGCTTGATCAGGCTCGTCTGGCCGCATGTGACTGTTTACAGCCTCCCAACTGTGAGAGGCACGGGATGTTTTAAAACTTTCTAAATACAGACTCTTTTGAGAAGTTAGAAGATCATTAGTGGGTTGATTAGAAATTATATTGGTGAAGGGTTTTTTCATTTGTCGTGCCAATAATTACTGCTAATTCCCTGCCCTGGGTGTGACAAGGATGTCTCAGGTCAAACCTCTCTGCTGACAGACTAGCTTGTGTGACAACCCCTCAACCATAAACAGCACAGAGAGTTTGGAGTATTAGCATAGGGCTTTTTTCATTGATGAGTCAATGATTGCCATCAGGCCTCCATATCCTTAGGCACCTGGGAATATATTAATCAATGTATTTGGAATATAGAAAAGGAAATATAGTGGTTTTTGATGTTAGCAATACTAGACTTTTGAGTTAATGAATCTTCTCTTTTGTTATAGATCACTGTACTTTGTTATAAATCACTATGCTATGTAAAAATGTAACTTTATCACTATCTTAGGACAAAATAGATCTTAAGGGGAACATTGGTGAACGGTTTACATTTGTTGAGCCAATATTTGCTGCTAAATCTCCATATTCCTGCCCTTATAATGAATATAACTAGAATATAGGAGAAATAAGTATTAACCTTTAAGATTAATCATGTTAAACTTTAGGTTAAGTAAATTCCTTTCTTGATTGTAACTCACTACACCCTCACCCTATAGGAATGCAACTTGGAGGGTGGTGCCTGATTTAAGAAAAAATCACCCCTGGAAAAATAAGTTTTCTGGTTAACTGACCGGTATCAGAAAGGGCCATAAAATTTCAGTAGACCTCATGGTCAGAAGATGATGAAACTCATAAGACCTTTGTATAATTTTATATGAAGCACCTGATTGTGACAAGGGTCAGGTCTGCTGACCCCCACGTGACTCTGTATTCATCCCTATGTATAACAAAAAGGTATATAAACAAACCTGAAAAATAAAGAAATCGGATCAGTTTCTGGAAAGACTGATTCCCCCATGTTGCTTCTTTCTTGCTCCCGTTTCTCTGGCTGAATTCCCATCTGGATTCAGCCTTCTTTTCTCCACTAATTCTCCTACTACACTATCCGTTTCTAATCTCTCTCTATATCTGTAATCAAATAAGTTTTTTCCAGGACGCCGACTCCGTCCCCACCTTTGAAATACCCTGGATCCACCAGGGCAGGACCCCGGCAAGAAAGCACAAAAGTGGAAAGGACAAGCTCTTAGAGAAGGGGTCTTAAGTTGAGGAGCAAAGGCTGAGTAGGACGGCGTGCTAAGTAGAAGAGAGGAGAAAGGTCATTCCAGGTTGAAACACTAATGAGTACAAAGGCACTGGGGCTGGAAAGGGCCTGGACGTGTTAGAGGGAGACATTCTGTGCAGCTGGAATGGGGAATCCTGGTGGGAAAGTAATGGGAGGGTGAGGCCAGTAAGGAAGGACACGGTTTGTGGATTAAGAGTCTTGAATGTCCTTCTAAAGGAGCAAGCTTCTGTTCTGGGGACAGTGGAGTAGTCTACTGAAGGATTCTGAGGCTCTGTTTTGAGATGTCCATATACAAGGTTTAGAATGACAATTATGTGCAGGATGGACAGAAAATGGTGAGGGAGAGGATCTCCATTTGGAGGCTACTGTTAAGATCCAGGCCTGGAAGATGAGGACCTGAACTGAAGCACTAGCAGTGGTGCTGGAATGCAGTAAAAGGGATCTGACCCACATTTGGGAGGCAGAATCAATGAGCTGAGTGGCAGACTGAGTGTGGAGTGCTGTGGGGAGGAAGGAGAAATCAACAATAACCAGGAGGTGTCATCCACAGTAATTAGAGGCCACATGAAGAGGAGTAAAAGTAGGTATGTGCACTCAGTCAGAGGAAGAAGGTAAGGAGTGAGATTTTGAACACATCCAACTTAAAATGAAGGGGATTATCAAAGTGGAAATGCTCAACAGACAGGTGGCAACATAAGGTAGGGACTCAGAAGGAAGGTAAGGCTGGATCTGAGTACGGATTGGAGTACAGGAAATACATGCATTGTCTCAAGGACAGTGGCCCCGAGGAGGAGGGCTCTCTGATTCTCAGTTTTGTCTTTCCACAGCCCTTAATAGCCAGTGTGCTCCCTGTGTGGGACTCAGGTCTGGTCCCCCAGCACATGTCCCCAGAGTTTCCTTACCCTGGCTATTTGGTCTGCCATTTGGAGACGGCCGTCCAGCTCTCGTCTGATCTGGGCTGCTTGCTCATCCGGATTGTCCAGCTGCACAAAAGCACAAACATGGATACTTTGAATGTGGGTGACGACAAAAGCCCAGGAACTCATGACTTTACAATTAACACTCTTACTCTGTGCTCCCATGGACCTATTTCACTTAAGTATTGTGTGACAGATAAATCCTTTCAGACAGAGTGTGATGGGGTAGGCAGGCTATTCCTAAGAAAGACATCTGAATGAACTTGGATAGAAGCACTTACGAACTTCTAGGCAGTAGTGTTTCTAATGAGGGCCTGATGCAGCACTTCTGTTTGGGGTCCAATGAAGAAAGTGTTCACAGGGCAGACAGACATACAGGGAAGGAGATGGTAATATAACCATTCGAGATTTATGGAGCAGACACAGTTCACATCCAAAACACCTACATAGCATATATCCTGCTGCTCTCCCACCCCTGGACCATTAGTCAGTTATTGCATCCTTTCTCTCTGAGCCCTGAGACCTCCTCAACCAGTACTCCAGATGGCGGCAGCCTCTCAGGTGGTATTGATACCTTATATATACTACTATGTATAAAATATTGATAGATAACTAATAGAACTGACTGTATAGCATAGGGAACTCTACTCAATGCTGTGTGGTGACCTGCACAGTGAGGAAATCCAAATCAGAGGGGATATATGCATATGTGCAGCTGATTCACTCTGTTATACAGCAGAGACTGGCACAACACCGTAAAGCAACTATATTCCAATAAAAATCAATGAAAAATTAAACAGTATAGGAGAAGCAGCTGCATGTCTCCTTCTAACTAATTGAATGCATGCCTTAGAAACTATACTGAGTATGCTTCAAAGGAAGGTCACCAATGAACTGTTTGTGAAATTTGAGGTTAGTTACCCACTCAGCTGACTTTTGGCACATCTATATTAAATTTACACGTGGTTCAAAAAAAGAAATCTATCTTTGTCTTTTCTGATGGGGAGACAATCCCCTAACTTCTCTGGTGTCAGTTTTTACCATCTATAGAATAAAGGTGTTGGTTACATAATCTCCAGCATTCCTTTCCCATATTTCTACAAATCTGTGAAATATATTCCAAGTATTTCTACAAAGGGCCATACAATGAATACTCTAGGCTTTGAGGGCCGTAAGCTCTCTGCTGCCGTGACTCAATTCTTCCAATGATCCATGAAAACAGACACAGATAACATCTAAATAAATGAGCGGTGGTGTGTTCTAATACAATTTTATGAACAACAGGTGGTGGGCCATAGTCACTGACCCCTGCTCTAGAAATTAAAAGTTCTCTCTTCATTTCTAAGCAAGCTTAGCATTACCCTTCAAACTGTAATGAGTCTGCTTTGTTCAGTAATTGATACATTATTTTATTCACAGAGGAGTTTAATAAGTACGAAACAGTGACAATCAAAAGGGACGTGCTCTATTCTTCATGTCAGAGCATATTAACTCACAACAACAAGTCAATGAACAACTTGTGAGTTTTCTAAGTCTTTTTCTTTCAAGAGCCATTTTGATTCAGAAATTTGAAGATGAAAACCCAACTCCACACTTAAAAAAAAAGAAACTCATCTACACTATGAAATGGTACAGAAAATAAGTTATGTCTCAGTTCAGTTCAGTCACTCAGTCGTGTCTGACTCTTTGTGACCCCATGGACTGCAGCACGTCAGGCTTCCCTGTCCATCACCAACTCCTGGAGTTCACTCAAACTCATGTCCGTTGAGTTGGTGATAACCCCCAACCGTCTCATCTTCTGTCATCCCCTTCTCCTCCCGCCCTCAATCTTTCCCAGCATCAGGGTCTTTTCAAATGAGTCAGCTCTTTGCATCAGGTGGCTAAAGTATTGGAGTTTCAGCTTCAGCATCAGTCCTTCCAATGAATATTCAGGATTGATTTCCTTTAGGATTGACTGGATTGATCTCCTTGCAGTCCAAGGGCCTCTCAGGAGTCTTCTCCAACACCACAATTCAAAAGCATCAGTTCTTTGGTGTTCAGCTTTCTTTATAGTCCAACTCTCACATCCACACATAACTGGAAAAAACATAGCTTTGATAAGATGGACCTTTGTTGGCAAAGTAATGTCTCTGCTATTTAATATGCTGTCTAGGTTGGTCATAACTTTTCTTCCAAGGAGCAGCGTCTTTTAATTTCATGGCTGCAGTCACCACCTGCAGTGATTATGAAGCCCCCAAAAATAAAGTCTCTCACTGTTTCCACTGTTTTCCCATCTATTTGCCATGAAGTGATGGGACCAGATGCCATGATCTTAGTTTTCTGAACGTTGAGTTTTAAGCCAAGTTTTGCACTCCCCTCTTTCACTTTCATCAAAAGGCTCTTTAGTTCTTCACTTTCTGCCATAAGGGTCATGCCATCTGCATATTGAGGTTATTGATATTTCTCCCGGCAATCTTGATTTCAGTTGTGCTTCATCCAGCCCGGCATTTCGCATGATGTACTCTGCATATAAGTTAAATAAGCAGGGTGACAATATACAGCCTTGACGTACTCCTTTCCCTATCTGGAATCAGTCTGCTGTTTCATGTCCAGTTTTAACTGTTGCTTCCTGACCTGCATACAGATTTCTCAAGAGGCAGGTCAGGTGGTCTGGTATTCCCACCTCTTTAAGAATCTTCCACAGTTTGTTGTGATCCACATAGTCAAAGACTTTGGTGTAGTCAATAAAGCAGAAGTAGATGTTTTTCTGGAACTCTTTTGGTTTTTTGATGATCCAGCATAAGAAGTCAAGAAATACCTGGAGTAACAGGCAAATTTGGCCTTGGAATACAGAATAAAGCAGGGCAAAGGCTAATAGAGTTTTGCCAAGAGAATGCAATGGTCATAGAAAACACCCTCTTCCAACAACACAAGAGAAGACTCTACACATGGACATCACCAGATGGTCAACATCAAAATCAGACTGATTATATTCTTTGCAGCCAAAGATGGAGAAGCTCTACATGGTCAGGAAAAACAAGACCGCAAGCTGACTGTGGCTCAGATCATGAACTCCTTATTGCCAAATTCAGACTTAACCTGAAGAAAGTAGGGAAAACCACGAGACCATTCAGATATGACCTTAATCAAATCCCTTATGATTATACAGTGGAAGTGAGAAATAGAGTCAAGGGATTAGATCTAATAGACAGAGTGCCTGATGAACTATGGACAGAGGTTTGTGACTATACAGGAAGCAGGGATCATGACCATTCCCAAGAAAAAGAAATGCAAATGGTTGTGTGAGGAGGCCTTAAAAACAGCTGTGAAAAGAAGAGAAGCCAAAGGCAAAGGAGAAAAGGAAAGATATACCCATTTGAATGAAGAGCAGCAAGGACAGATAAGAAAGCTTTCCTAAGTGAACAATGCAAAGAAATAGAGGAAAACAAAAGAATGGAAAAGACTAGAGATCTCTTAAGAAAATCAGAAATACCAAGGGAACATTTCATGCAAAGACGGGCACAATAAAGGACAGAAATGGTATGGACCTAACAGAAGCAAAAGATATTAAGAAGAGGTGGCAAGAATACACAGAATTATACAAAAAAAAAAAATATGTCTACTATGATATAAATAAGAAAGCTGGATAATTTACAATCATTTTTTTTTGAAGTACCATAAATAGCCTTCTTTGGTTTGTTTTACAAAACAATAATCTACCTGGCTTTATGCTCTTTTTATCACCCTATTCAATTAATTAGTTGGTTTATCTTCTCTCTTCCACAGGTTTTTTAAAAAATTAATTTATTTCTTTATTGAAGGATAATTGCTTTACACAATTTTGCTGTTCCAGAGTTTGATGAGCAGAACTATTTCCTAGATCATGAAGACTGGACTGTAACTTTTGGCCATATAGCTAGCATTTCTCAAAGGGTGTTCTGCAGAACAACCACCTTAGTAGATACTCCAGAAGAAAGGACTTGGAAAGGGTCCAAAAGAATGTTAGATAAGCCTGGAAAATGCTGTGTTGAAATACAGTTTCTGAGTTCTTCAGTAAGGAAAACTGTCAGATTTTGAAACAATTCAACTATTATATAACTTAAAATTTTATTTTTTTGCATAATGCCCAAAGAACAAGAGTTGGAAATCCTGTTCTAAATTAATCAGCAGTCACAGCACTGACCAGTGGGCCATCCGTCACTGCTTGACAACTGGCACACATAGGAAACCTGGTATCCTCAGGGCTGGTTTACGCTCCAATGAAGTGCTTTTCAGTCTGTTTCTTGGAAGCTTCAGACCTCTTCAGATCCAGGTGCAAATCCACTGGGAACACTTAGAAATGAATGTCTTGTTCAAAATATGTATGCAATATATATATATATATATATATACACTGACTACTTCACTGAGAAGAAGCAAAATTATTTGGTTAGAGGCTACAGTTACGGGTTCTGTCAGAAGATATGGTGCTCACAGAGGTTAAAACTGGGGAAAAAAAAGTAACAGAACTATTTCCATTATGAAAATTCTCAGAGGTGTCTGAGGGCTCCCACTGGCCTCACCAAATACAAGTACAAATGGCAAAGAAAGCCAGCAGTGAAGATGATGAGCAGGCTAGGTCTATATGCAAAGTCACTCATTCATTCATTGGTTTCCCTATTCATTCATCAGACTTTTATGGAATGTCCTGCTATGCGTGATACTGGAATACAGAAAGCACAAGACGGACCCAGCCCCTGACTCTATGGAGCTCAAAATCTAGACAGACTAGGTATGATTATTTGAATAATTTGGACACATAAGAGAAGGAATTAACATTTACTGATGCCTATTTCTTTTTTTTTTTTTTTAAACTGATGCCTATTTCAAGAGCAGGTATTGTATGACATATATTAAACCCTTTTCTCAGGGGTTCCAAGAAATAAATCTTAACGTGCATTCTCCCAGGAAAAGGATTCTGGGCCAGGAAACATCGCTTCCTCCTGAAAATTCATAACACATATTTACATAATTAATATTTAGGGAAATTCTGTAGTAAATAAGCCTACTTAACTGCATTTAATATTGTCTTTGACATAGTTATTTCAGGGAAAACAAGTGTTCCACAGGGTAGTGTGGAAAATTCCCCACACAAAACATCTTTATGAGGAAGGTACCTTCATCATCACCATCTTACAGACGAGGAAACAGTCTCTGTAATGTACAGGAATGTGGTAAAATGGCACGAGCCATGTGAAATGGAGTTGGCCCTGCCTCAACCTGGAACTCTTTTTGTTCTGCTTAACATTGACTTTCTTTTTTTTATTGAGTTGTTCTGGTTTTCTTTTTGGCCCTGACAATTAACTCCTCACTCTTACTTTGTTTAATTCAATACAAAGAATGCCCACCCCTCCCCGCCCCATGACTGGGGGGAAGAAAAATATCTACCCTCTGTTTCCTATCATGACTGATTTCTTCTGGGCAGGCTGCAGCAGTGCCAGAGGCCTCCCTAAGAAATGACAGCAGCAGGCATGGCCTTATCCTGGCTCTGCCACTTAGTAGCTGTGTGACCTTGGGCAAGTTACTTAACCTCTCTGACCGCGGGCCTCCTCATCTGAATAATCAGGATAATAAGTCTACCCAAGGACTAATGGGGATTCACTGAGACCACAGATATAAAGCATTTAGCCCACTCCTTGGCACGCAGCAAACGCTTAGGAAACAGTGGCTGCCGGCTGTGTTATAAGAACAGCTCATGCTGGCTATAATTCTGACATGGCCCACAATGGGGCATCAAAGATTCAGATGAAAGGTGCCGGATGGGCTTGTGTCCCTGCCAGGTGTGGGTGTGGGTGTCTTGGTCTAATCTTCTGCGCCCCAAAAGGAAACTGATAGGGGCTTCCATTTCTAGACAAATTTCCTCGGCTTTTCAGTGTATCCTACTTTCTCCAGGGTCAAGTCCTTTGCTCTGTTGGACTTTAATTAGGAGGAGTGACCAGAAGGTGGACACTGCTGCCTGAGAGTTAATGATCTGAAGGAAAGATGGAAACAGAAATGCAACCAAAGCTCCCGAAAACAGTCTGGTGTGAGAGAGGGGGCCAACCTCCACCAAAAGGATCCACAGACCCACTGGATGAGGCCCCTCCACAATAAAGAGAAATCAAGAAATTATTTTCAAGAGCTGAAAAGAAAAAGCTAGCAAGGGAGCTTCCATGGAAACAAGGTTCTGTTTACCTTGCTGATCTTTTCCACCAAGGAAAGGAGAGATCTGCTGGCGAACCAGGCCAAGGGCAAACCTTTCCTGCCGACAGCTCATTAGGGTTAAAATATGTACATGTGCATGAAGGCTTTTTACCTAATTAGCCAAATAATCTTCCTACTAGCAGGGGTCAGACAGAGGCAGCATGGTTGTTTTGATTTGCCAGCCAAGCAAAAGGAACCATTTCCCTGGGCTTTTCTTTTAAAGTGATAGAGAACTAAGCTCGGCACAGGGTTAACGCAGACAAGTATCACCTCAGCCAGGGGTTCAAGCCCATCCAGAGGTTTAGGATTGTCTCCACTCACCGCTGTGCCCTTTCAGTCAATGTAGACACGAGAACTCAGCCCATCATGGCTGTCGGGCTAGCTAGCACTGGCAGGAACGCCACACAGTGGAGGACCCCCAGGGGGAGTCTGTGCCCAGCTATCCCAATCCTTGGCTGCAGGACCCTGTCATCTCTCTTAACCTCTCTGAGTCTCAGTTTTTTGACTGCAGCTGCTGCTGCTGCTGCTGCTGCTGCTGCTGCTAAGGCGCTTCAGTCATGTCCGACTCTGTGCGACCCCATAGACGGCAGCCCACCAGGTTCCCCCGTTCCTGGGATTCCCCAGGCAAGGACACTGGAGCGGGTTTTGATTGCAGAGGGAGGACTATTTTCCACCTTGCACAGCTACTGAAAGGACTGAATGCGACCTTGTGCTTCAAGGGAAGTCAGGCTGACTTGGGTTCAAACCTTGACTCCGCAATTTCCTTACTCAAAGGGATCAAACAGGTGACTGAACCCTTCAAAGCCTCGGTTTCCTAGTCTGTGAAAAGGGGAGAAGATAAGATACCCACCTCAGTGTGCTTAGAGCATGATGGAGTGGAATGATTATGGTGTGCACATGAGATCCTATAGCTTAGCAACTCGTTTCTAGAATGAACTCTTCTGAGGACGGGTGCTCATCGGATGTTACCTCGCCTCCGTGCCCTTTGCGATATATGAAAGAAACCAGGCTGGGGGACAGGGGAGCCCTGGTGTGGACCAGAGGTACTTGTGTTCTGTTCTTGATTTGAACTTAGCCTGAAGATGTCAGGCCAGAGCCATGATCTGCCTGTCCACAACCCCGTCATCTGATAAATAACAAACCCTCAGAGATTATGTTCCAGGAGTCTCTGAAAAGCCTAGAGGAGCATTTTTCAAAGCTACACTCGGGGGAACACGAGTCCTAGGGACCCTCCATGAGATAGGGTTCTGTGTGTTCCTCTCTCCCCTTTCTGAGAAGCAAGAAGACATCTAAGTGGGGAATCCTACAGGAAGGCAAGGTTGGGTGGGTCCATATTTCCCAAACTTATCTGACCACATGGGTAGTACATGTGAACACCCCACACATTTGGGGCCATGCTCGCTAGGCAGTTCTCCCATGTGCCTCACTTTTCTCATGTCCATGGATAGAATTTGGTGTCGGGGGAGAAGAGAAGGAGGCAGGGAGGAAGCACCCACACTATGCAAATAAGTCTATGTCTCAGGGAAAAGGGACCCATCTGGGAGACCCCATCTGACATCTGGGGTGATGGAGATGTCGTGCCAGGGCCTGGGCACGCAGCCCCCACACTGGCCTCACAGCCCTGGACAACGGGCCTTGCCAGTGCGCTTGGAGACATCCTTGGGTACCAGCTTTCCCTAGGGATGCCTCAGTGCTCTGGGGCTCACACATTAACATTTTGTGGAGGCAAGTCCAACTCTGGACTCATCTAGTCATCACTGTTACTGCCATAAAGCAACCCACCATCAAGCGAAGAAAGGACTGTGATTCAAATATGCAGAAAATTGAAATAAACAGGCAGAGTACTCGATGCATTGTTTGAGTAATTGTTCTGCTCTCTGGACAAGTCTCTAGTCCTCAGCCTCAGAGCAAATGGGCCGAGTTCAGCCTCAGGACTACACTGACATGAGCCAGATCAGAGATGACACAGGGACTTCAGGGTAGAGACGAGGGTAGAGGCCCTGCTGAGCACCACATTCCCGCTCTGTCCGCTCCACTGTGTCCTCCGCCCAGGCCTGTGGAAGCGCTGGCTTGCTCCTGCTGCTGCACACACCATCTGCTACACCTGCAGCACTCACCCTTGTCTCCTTGACTTAACACTAACCTCCTCCATCCTTCAGTTTGGCAGCAAACCTTCTCTGATCACACCAGACTCGGGGAGTTCCCGCTGCCGTACACTCTCCCGGTGCGGGCACATTCCCTTTATCAGCATTTACTGCAATTATAGTTTTACATCCACTCATGAGATTATGTGTTGTCCACCTACTAGACTGTAAACTCTGTGAGGGCAGGGGATGTGATTTTGCTGACCTCTGCATCCCTGGCACCCAGCCTGGTGCCAACTACAGAGTGTGCTCTGATGACTGCCTGGCCAACTAAAGGACTGAGTTAATGAACTGTGACCCGAAGGAAAGTAACCCACCCATAGTCACAGCATCATCATCAGTGATAAGGCTGGGACTATGTTCCTAACCTGCTCACTTCTAGGCTCTGTCTTGCTGCTTAGCGCTGTGTCCTGCAATGGGCCACTTTCCCTGAAATATGTGAAGTCTGAACTTGGCTGGCTTATACCCAGTCACATCACTGATAAAGTATCCTTAATTCTGGGCTACCGGGGATCAAGGCAGGTGTGCCTATCAGCAGCTTCAGGGCAAGCCACCTGCTGACCTGAGCTTAGCTCCATCTGTTCCCCTTGTTTCCTTTCTACTTCCCAGGCTGCTCCCTCGGTGCCCAGGGACTCGTGTCTGAGAGGGAGGCTGCCAGAAGCGACTGCGGAGGAGAGCAGAGGCCCCTCCTAGCATTCCACTCCCCACCTAACCCCGTCCTCCACAGGCCTGTTTTTTTGATCCTCCTTCAGAGACAAACTGCTCCAGCCAATGCTGCCTTCCTGGTGCACTGCAGTCTGGAAAGTTACAGCCAGGACAGAGTCAGTTTCCACCCAGGGGGTGTGGGTGCCGGAGCTCAAGCCTCAAGAACACACTGAGGTCTGGACAGGCCTTCGTTACTACACTCAGTGCCTGGCTGCCGCCTCCAGGCTCCTGTCCTCCTGTCTCTTACAGCCCGTCTCCCCTCTGTCCACCTCCGAGGTGGAGGCTGTGGAAGAGGGTCACACCTCTCTTGTCCAAGATCAATTGCTGCCTTTCCGCTTTGAAGCCGCGCAACACTAAACAAGTTATTCGATTTCTCCAAGTCTTCACTTTTAATTTCTCAACTCTGTTAACTCTATGATGGGAATAATAATGCGAATACCTCCTTCGTAGGGTTGATGAGAGGTTAAATGAGGTGGTATGTGTATGATGCTTAGCAGAGTGCCTGGCACACACTTTCTGTAAATCTTAGCAGCTATTAGTATACGGGCATTCTGCAGCCCATATACTTCATCCTTATACAAGTTCTGATTCTATTAACACTTCAAATGGCAGAACAGGTTTCCCCTACTTTCATGAAGGAAAACAAGCTTCAAAAGATGAAGTCACTTGCTGGTAGTTTCAGAGACAGCTGACCCTGCACAGAGGGTATAACCCTGAGAAAAATAGAGCACCAGAAAACCTGTTTTTTTAGAACCAGAAAACCTTAAGATCAAACCCCACCTTCATCACATACTCACTGTGTGACCAAGGCCAGGGCACTCAACCTCTCTGAGCATCTGTACCTGGAACTCTAAAATAATTTCCTCAGGGGACTTCTATGATGACAATCATAATAGACATTTCCACACTCGAGGGGTTTGATACATTGTAGGTTTATTATTATTTCTATTATTATTACTGGGGGTGAACCTGATGAAATCTGCAGCCTTGTCTCTGATGTGAGTCTTTATGAGGGCTCCATTTCAGGGTAATTTGTGGACTCTGGTATCCTGTGCACACTCAATTATATTCTGTTTTCATTAAAAACATTCAACATTAGTGGTAAAGGTAAAATAAGTTAGTGTCTTTCTTTCCCATGCCTTATTCCCTCTCCAAGAGAAGACCTTGCATAGGTCAAAGTCTCTATTCTGAAGGATGCACCTCTCCTTGATTGCAAAAGGCAAGGCTTAGCTTCCAGAGTCTGCCAGCCAATGAGAACATCCTCCGCATCTGAGTCACCCATTTTATGTCTTTGCTGGCTTCTGGCAATGCAGTAAATATAACCCAAGAGCTCCAAATGGAGCAATTCTCTGAGTGAGCAGCAAATAAATATATAAAAATACCCTGGAAAGGAAACCAATCCATTCCTTTATGATCCTGCAGTGCTCAACCAGCCTCCCCCTACCCCCACCCAAGTCCTGCAATGACCTCCCCTCTGCCTTCCACCATGTCAAATCTGATGTATCATTCAGGGGGCTGGTTCCAGACCCATATTCTTCAGGGAAGCCCTCCTGGATTGCTTTGGTCACAAATAAACTTGCTCTTGTAGGCAGTGCTGGCCTGTCTAGCATTTCAACCTTCTCTGTGTCATGCGTTTTGGATTTCTTCTCCTGTCACAATAATTGTTCAGTTCAGTTGTTCAGTCATGTCCGACTCTTTGTGACCCCTTGGACTGCAGCATGCCAGGCTTCCTTCTCCGTCACCAACTCCCTGAGCTTGCTCAAACTCAGGTCCATCGAGTTGGTGATGTCATCCAACCGTTTCATCCTCTGTCATCTCCTTCTCCTCCTGCTTTCAATCCTGCCCAGCCTCAGGGTCTTTTCCAATGAGTCCATTCATCGCTTCAGGTGGCCAAAGAACTGGAGTTTCAGCTTCAGCATCAGTCCTTCCAATGAATATTCAGGACTGATTTTCTTTAGGATGGACAGTAGGGTACAATAGTCAGGGACCCAGGGAACTAGAAACAGTCATACCTGGTCTCAAAACTTTGCTCTGCCATTTACTAGCAGACAATATACTCTCTGTGTCTTCTGCTTCATCTGCAAAGTGGGAGTCCTAATACTAACAATGCCAACAGCAGAGGTTTGTAGTGAGAATAAAAGAAGATGGTACTCATAAGGCACTTAGCACGGTGCCTCAAATATGATGCGAGGACACAGAGTCAGGCTATCATTTAGTACTTTTGGGGCCAGAGCCTATGAATTTTGTCCAGCATGAAGGACGCAGCTGTGCTTTTTATGGATCATCTTAATGATCTTTACTGTTGGGGCTGGGAGATGCTCCAGTTCACTTAGACCATCCTGAGGACACAGAGATCAAAGCCACTGAGAAAGCAGGCACTGTCTTTCAGGGTGGGAGTGTGGCCACTGCAGCTCGGCGTACAGAGGCAGCAGCTGGTTTCTGTGCTTGGGACTAGGTTGGTTTATTTCTTCTTAACTATGACGTCGTATCTACTGTATCTCCTGAATCCATCTAATCTGTCCATCCACTTTCCTAGGGCAGGTTACCACTGTCTCCACCCTGGAGCACGGGCCTGTTTACCTGCATTCTCTCTGACAAAGCAGTTCTCAACCTGGCCCATACATGAAAAACATCTAGGGGACAGGAAAGACAATCCTGATACCCAGACTACACCCAGATCAACTAAATCAGACATTTGGCTTGGGGCTCAGACAGGCATCATTTTTTTTTAAAACCTGTTCAGATGATTCCAACATGCAGTGAAGGTTAACAGTCTTTACTAAAAGCCAGTGGTTCTCAAACTATGGTGAGAATCCACCAGAGAAATTGTTACAAGAGACTTTTGGGCCTCATTTCTAGAGAGCTTTGATTCAGTAAGTCTGGGGTGAGAATCAAGAATTTACTCATTCTGAGTGATGCTGATGCTGAGAACTGCACTCTGAGGGGATGCCTGTAGTGTATTCTGCTCATCTTGCTGGAATGTGCATTTGCTCATATTTCTCTCATGCTTAAGCCCCTACAGTAATACTCTATTATCCTTGGCAACAGGAATCTGAGATCCTTATCAAAGCAGACTATACTACAAAGCTATAATCATACAAACAGTATGGTACTGGGACAAAAACAAAAATATAGATCAATGCAAAAGGACAGAAATCCCAGTAATAAACCCACACACCTATGGTCAATTAATCTTTGACAAAGGAGGCAAAACTATACAATGGAGAAATATAGCATCTTCAATAAATATGGTTGGGAAAATTGAATGTTTACATGTAAAATAATGAGATTAGAACATGCTTTAACACCACACACACACACACTCAAAATGGATTAAAGACCTAGATGTAAGACCTGATACTATCAACTCTCAGAGGAAAACATAGGAAGAACACTCTTGACATAAATTGCAGCAATATTTTTTTTTCAATCAGCCTCCTACAGTATTGGAAATAACAAAAACAAACAAACGGAACCTAATCAAACTCAAAATCTTCAACA
Organism: Oryx dammah; assembly: GCF_014754425.2. Taxonomy (NCBI): domain Eukaryota; kingdom Metazoa; phylum Chordata; class Mammalia; order Artiodactyla; family Bovidae; genus Oryx; species Oryx dammah. The sequence continues at coordinate 21,735,211 of NW_024070193.1, forward strand.
CAGCTAAGGAAACCATAAACAAAATGAAAATACAATTCATAGAATGGGAGAAAAGATTTTCAATGATGTAACTGACAAGGGATTAATCTTCAAAATCTACAAACAGCTCATGAGGCTCAATTAAAGAAAAATTCTATTTAAAAAAAAGGGCTTAAATAGACATTTCTCCAAAGAAGAAACACAGACAGCCAAGAGGCACATGAAAAGATGTTTAACATTGCTAAATTATTAGAGAAATGCAAATCAAAACTGCAATGAGGTATCACCTCATACCAATCAGAATGATCAGCATCAAAAAGTCTATAACCAATAAAAGGTGGAGAGAGTGTGAAGAAAAGAGAACCCTCCTACACTGTTGATGGGAATGTATGTTGGTACAGGTATTATGGAGAACAGTATCGAGGTTCCTTAAGAAACTGAAAATAGAACTACCATATGACCCAGCAATCCCATTCCTGGATATAAATCCAGAGGGAACCATGGTTTGATAGGATACATGCACCCTAAAGTTCCTGCAGTGCTGTTTACAACAGCCAAGGAATGGAAGCAACCTAAATGTCCACTGACAGATGAATGGATACAGAAAATGTGGTACATTTATACAATGGACTATTACTCAGCCATGAAAAACACAATAATGCCATTTGCAGCAACATGGATGAACCTAGAGATTATCATGTTAAGTGAAATAAGTCAGACAAAGATGAATATCATGCAATATTGCTTATACCCAGAATCTAAAAAATAATACAACTGAACTTATTTACAGAACAGAAACAGACCCACAGACTCAGAAAACAAACTTATGGTTACCAAAGGGGAAACACTGTCAGGGAGGGATAAATTGGGGGTTTGGGATTGTCATATACACACGACTACATTTAAAATAGATAAACAACAAGGACCTACTGAATAGCACAGACAATGCTGGTCAATATTCTGTAATAACAGAATATTGGGGAAAGATGGGAAAAGAATCTGAAAAATAGATACACATGTATGTATAACTGAATCAGTCTGCTTTACACCTGACACTAATACAACATTGCTAAAAACTATATTCCCAATACTTCCCAATACAAAATGGAAAATGAAAAGCAACAACGAAGCTGAGGCAGCATTACCATCTGGCTCCTGCACGGCTTTCTAGCCTTTTTTTCCCACTGCTTTATCTTGCCCTCTGGGCCCAGGCCACTCTCGGCTGCTTCCAAGTTCTCAGACATGACATACCTATTCATGGCCCCAAGCCAATGTGCGTGTGCTGCCTTCCTCTGCCATCTTCATCTGGCTGACACTCAACCCACCTCCCAGTCGCCATGATGTTGCTTCCTTAGGATACTTCTTCACCCCAGCCAAGGTCACTTCCTCAAGGTCCCCACAACATGTTGAACCTCCTCTTCTACCAATCTAATCACATGTGCCATTATTTGCTCCAGGTCGTGCTCTTTGCAAGACTATAAGCGCCTTGATGACAGGGACTGTGTCTGTCAGGTCCACTACAAAATATCCTGACTGAGGCATGGTAGGTATGCAAGAAGTAGTTGCAGAATTAACTTGGAGATGGAGATAATAATGTCTGCTTGGCAGGGTGGTTTTGATGAATTAATGAGACAAGGTTGTTGAAAACACTCAGTGTAGTGTTTGATATTTAATAGATGGTTAAATTATGACCTCCTGGAATGAGAAGTTAAGTGGGCCTTAGGAAGCATTGTTACGAACAAAGCTAGTGGAGGTGATGGAATTCCAGTTGAGCTATTTCAAATCCTAAAAGATGATGCTATGAAAGTTTTGCACTCAATATGCCAGCAAATATGGAAAACTCAGCAGTGGCCACAGGACTGGAAAAGGTCAGTTTTCATTCCAATCCCAAAGAAAGACCACGCCAAAGAATGCTCAAACTACCGTGCAATTGCGCTCATCTCACACGCTAGCAAAGTAATGCTCAAAATTCTCCAAGCCAGGCTTCAACAGTACATGAAATGTGAACTTCCAGATGTTCAAGCTGGTTTTAGAAAAGGGAGAAGAACCAGAGATCAAATTGCCAACATCTGCTGGATCATCGAAAAAGCAAAATTTTCAGAAAAAACATTTATTTCTGCTTTATTGACTATGCCAAAGCCTTTGACTATGTGGGTCACAACAAACTGTGGAAAATTCTGAAAGAGATTGGAATACCAGACCACCTGACCTGCCACCTGAGAAATCTGTACACAGGTCAAGAAGTAACAGTTAGAACTGGACATGAAACAACAGATTGGTTCCAAATCATGAAAAGAGTACATCAAGGCTGTATATTGTCACTCTGCTTATTTAACTTATATGCAGAGTACATCATGCAAAATGCCAGGCTGGATGAAGCACAAGCTGGAATCAAGATTACCAGGAGAAATATCAATAACCTCAGATATTCAGATGACATGACCCTTATGGCAGAAAGCAAAGAAGAACTTAAGAGCCTCTTGAAAACGAAAGAGGAGAGTTTTAGAAAAAGTTAGCTTAAAACTCAACATTCAGAAAATTAAGATGATGGCATCCAGTCTCATCACTTTATGGCAAATAGATGGGAAACAATGGAAACTGTGAGAGACTTTATTTTCTTTACGCTGCAAAATCACTGTAGATGGTGACTGATGCCATGAAATTGAAAGATACCTGTTCCTTGGAATAAAAACTATGACCAACCTAGACAGCATATTAAAAAGCAAACATTACTTTGCCAACAAAGGTCCGTTTAATCAAAGCTAAGGTTTTTCCAGTAGTCATGTATGGATGTAAGAGTTGGACTCTAAAGAAAGCTGAGCACTGAAGAGTTGATGCTTTTGAACTGTGGTGTTGGAGAAGACTCTTGAGAGTCTCTTGGACACCAAGGAGATCCAACCAGTCCATCCTAAAGGAAACCAGTCTTGAATATTCATTGGAAAGACTGTTGCTGAAGCTGTAACTCCACTACTTTGGCTACCTGATGTAAAGAACGGACTCCTTGGAAAAGATCCTGATGCTGGGAAAGATTGAAGGCAGGAGGAGAAGGGGAGGACAGAGGATGAGATGGTTGGATGGCATCACCGACTTAATGGACATGAGTTTGAGTAAGCTATAGGAGTTGGTGACAGAAAGGGAAGCCTGGTGTGCTGCAGTCCGAGGGGTCGCAAAGAGTCGGCCATGAGTGAGCAACTGAACTGAACAAAATTATGACCTAAATAGAGATCTCAGTTCACATGGTTTAACTTATTAAGTCCTCCTTGAATGTGTAACTGAAATTGAGAAGGGTCAGAACAACTAACTAAAGTGGTGCAAGTCATAGATGTGTGAACCAGTCGAACTCTGGGAGTTTCCTCAGTTGGAACCTGGTAGCATTAATACTCAACTCACCTTTTAAAAAATATTGGCTTAAACACTTGCTACAGAATGTGAAAGCAGCACAAACAGAAATAGCTTTTGTGAGTTTATGGTCCACATGAAAGCCAACATATTGAATACCGAGTATATACTATGGCCTGGTATATTCTCTAATTTTTATTCATTGTTGTGTTTAATCTTTGCAAATATTACTATCACTATTATAATCAAATCCACTTTCCAGATGAGGAAACTGAGGCCCAGAGAGATCAAAGTAACACCTCAAAGAAGTGGGAAGGCTGGGATACGAATTCAGTTCTGTCTTAATCCAGAGTGTAATCCAGACAGCTTGCTGTCCCAGCACTCAGTGGGGATAACTTCCAGGATTCTTTCAGAACTAAAAAAAAAGGGTTACCATCCAATTAATAAACTATTTCACAAATGTAAATTATTATGTTTGTTGTCATTAACTTTGAATTTATTTTTTATTAACTTCTCAAATTCTGCTCAGGCAGCTCATCTGATTTTAAAAAAGTGCTGATCTGATAAAAAATGATCACTTCAAAATGAGCCACAAGAGATTTCTGACATGAATATGATAGAAAAGAATATGCCTTTTTGTGCTGTTGAATCATTTTGATATCTCAGCAGCTCTGAAGTATGGTGAAAGGCAATTTATAACTGACAAAAATAATGCACTCAATAGGAAATCCAGAAAACATCCATTAACATCTAAAATACACTAATAAAATCAAATGCTTTTGCTAAAAATGTCCACTATGTTAAGAGGAACTGAATTTCATTTTCAAATATTGATCATGCAGTATGAAAGTTACTCACAAGGTCAAAATGAAATCAGGTTTTCCAGCTTCTGTAATTATGAATTTAGTAAATATGTATATGTACATGTGGGCGAGTGTGTGTGTGTGTGCATGTGCACGTTTAACAGAGATCTCAACCAGTAGAAAACATTCAGCGCTCTCGATCATAAAGCTATCCACCAACTAAAATGGAGGTCAAGTAGGAGAACTTCCAGGGCACGTGAGAACTGTCACACGTGCCTCTCTCTCCTTTGCAGTATGTCACAAACAGAAGGCATGTTTAATTTCTAGTACCAGTCTGATCATTATACAAGTTCCTAGTAGAAATTGGGTCTATTCATGAGTCTACCCACATATATCATCATCTCACTTTGCCTGCCCTGAAGAGTGTGCCTACCTTGGTGATACCATTGTTCAAAACCAAAAATATTTATGAGGGGTGTATTTCACCTTGATTAAGACCTGTCAAAGGAACAGGTGGTTTCTGCTATCAAATCCATAACCAAGTAGACACATTTTATTAGTTATTTTAGAAGCATCTGTGGACAAGAGGAAAGAGACAGTATTAAAAAGAGTGAGATTCTAAATTTTCCAACAGATGGGAGAAAACAAACAACAAAAATACGACCCAAATTATACTGTCAGTATTGACTGACAGCTTTCTGCTTGCAATAGTCTGTATCATGTGCTAAACATGAGCAAAGGCATCAAGGTATCATCTTCTCTAACACATGTGATACACTGCTATACTGAAAATGTAAGTAAATACTAAAAAGTAAACTCAAAAGGGGAACAAATTCATCAGGAAAGCCTAATGTATTCAACAGTTACAAATCAACAGTAAAATCTCACAGCTATCTCAAGTCAACAAAGGTTGATTTCTTGCTCACTCTACATGCCCAGTGTTGATTATGGGGGCCACTACTCCACAAAGCCACTCAGGGATCCAGGCAGATGGAAGCACCATTTTGTGACTCTGCCATCTCAACATGTGGCTTCCAAGCTCACGTGACAGGGAACACAGAGCATGCACAACCCATAGCCTGTTTGCTGGAGCCAGTCCCATGATCCTAACCTAATTGCAAGGGCAGCCAGAAAATGTTAAAGAACACACAAAATCTTTGGTAAGCATTTCTGCCTCTGCCACAAAAAGCCACTACAGATTCTGGTTAAAGTGCTTAAAGTCTATCTTGAATATCTGGAAACTGCTTAATTCTCTATTTTACCTGATCTGTGCTGACAGTTCTACATCATTTCAAAGTAATGCAACTGAACTTTGTGTAACATAATTAAATTTGCATTGTGAAAGGTAAATATGGCTGAGGCTTAGAGGAGGGAAATTAAAGAAGTGCTCTTCTTGGAAAGAGAAGCCTGCAAATAAACAATATTTTAACCAGTATAAATTAAAACAGTATTGACTGAAATACACAATTCTGGCACTGAAGTGGTTTGAATCAAGACAGCCATAGGGTCTCATAATCTAATTTATTTCTAATGTACTCAAAGTTGTCCAGGCTAAGAAGCATTTTGAGGGGCAGACCACTATCAAGACAGATGATTTCATCATCTGCCATCAAATCATAGCAAAAATCTCTTAAAATTTTATTTGCACTTGACATGCAAGATAAAATCCTCTGTGAAACAGTTTTTAAGATTAGATAGTCCACTTGCTGAAGTTACCCTTTCACATTAGCAAAAACATCTAAGTTGAATTTTCTGAGCAAAGGGAATGCTTTTTAGGGAAAAAGAAAATTTAAGCAATTGTAGCAAATTTCTCCCCAGCTCACAAATTACTGTAAAAAAGTCTAAAAGGCAAAAAAATTTAGTCAGGGATCTCATTTAAACACCTTTAAAAAACTAACAAGTAAAGTAAATTCACAAATGGGGGTTTTGTTTTTAAAAAGCAATACCAAATGTATGTATCAGGTCAATGCCCTGCTCTTTTTATGTCAGCATTCCTGGACACAGAATTGATTTGTAGAATGACGCCTTTCAGCAAGATGTTTACTGTATTCTAAAGCAGCAGAGTGGAAAAATACATTTTTGAGAAATGGTTTTAACATGAAGTGAAACTCAAAATGATTTTCAAGTGAATAAGCTCTGTTAGGGCCTGACACAAATAGGTTTTCAATAGGTACTTATTGGGTGATTGCCTATATTTTATCCTCCATGTAACAGGGAACCTTCAGTATTCTAAGCTGATCTATGTGTTTTTAAATTTAAAAATCATTCCCTATGACATGACTGGATTAGCTGCTTAGTCATTTTATTTGGGTAAAAAAAAAAAAACAGAGACGTACAGCACAGGGAATATGGCCAATATTTCATAGTAACTATAAATGAAGTATAACCTCTAAAAACTGGATCACTATGTTATACACCTGAAACTTGCATAATACTAAAAATCAACCATACCTCAGTAACCTTAATTAAAAAAAGGCCTAGGGGCTTCCCTGGTGGCTCATTGGTAAACAGTCTGCCCAGCAATGCAGGAGATACTAGTTTGATCACTGATCTGGGAGGATCCCACATGTCACAGAGTAACTAAGCCTGGGCACCACAACTATTGGGGCTGTGCTCTAGAGCCCAGGAACTGCAAACTACTGAGCCCACGCCACAGCTCGGGTGCACCCTAGAGCCTGTGCTCTGCAACACAAGAAACCACTGCAATGGAAGCCTGCACACAGCAACTAGAGAGTAGCCCCCACACCCCGTCACTAGACAAAAGCCCGCGCAGCAACAAAGACCCAGCAAAGCCAGAAATAAATAAATGAATAAAAATCTTAAAAGGCTTAGACATTTGAACTTCATGACTTGGAGTAAATGACATGTTTTTACAAGTTTATTATTTTGCTTTCACTAAAATAAGCACCATTTAAAAAATAACAGAAAGAGAAAAGAAAGGGAGAGATCAAAAAGTACAGGGTTTAGAAAAAATAAGAATACTTAAATATATGAAAGATAAATGAAAATCCTTCAGAAAGTTGAAAGGACTGTACAGAGATTATTATTATTGTTGTTGTTGATACGGTTTTACTTCCATTTAAGTTCTACAGGCATTTTGCTGACATTTTAGCAAAATGTGTGCTTCTAATTTCTTATTGTGAAATTCTGTCTTAGAGACATCAAATCACAGTGCCACAGGACCCTGGTGGTTTCAGATGGTGCTTAATGGATTCTGTCTTTACAGTTTGACATGTGCAGTTGAGTTGGAAAATGGTTGATTAAAAAATTTAGAGTCAACATATGCAGCCAGCCTGCACGGAACAAGATAATGCCCTGGGTGACAGCCTGTGGCTTTGATGTAGGACAGTTGGAAGGGATCCTGTGCTGCTGACAGGAAGTCAGACAGCAGTGCCCAATGAGGAAAAAATTCTGAAAAATTCATAAGCTTCTCTATCATTAATAATTAATCCCCAAGTCAATAAGCTCTGGCAATTTACAGTGGCCAGCACTGGGGAACAGCTAAGGACTAGAACTACACCTCCCTCTGTAAACCTTTCTGAAGTGATTAATTTCACAGCACCCTTCAGCTTCTTATTGGAAAAGCAAGCTTACAGAAATTCAGGAGACAGTCCTCAGCATAAACCATAATATTAGCTTAATATCATGTATTAAGATGAAAGTATCAGGTCTCTCCTTAACAAACTCCTGGAAAATGGCTTAGATTTGCTTCTTAACCAGGTGGAGGTGGTTGGGGGAGGGGGTATTCTGTTCCCCAGCGGACGCTGGTAAAGCTTGGAGTCATTTCTGGTTGTCACAATTGAAGGAGAGAGCACTACTGGCATCCAGGGTGTAAGAGGCTAGGGAAGCTGCTAAACATCCTATTACACAATGCACAGGAAATTCTGACAACTAACAATGACCAAGACCAAAATGTCAGTAATGCTGAGGTTGAGAAACCCTCCTGTAGATGCTGACTTCGGGCATGCAATCTGTTTGCTCTGACAACATATGATTATGAGGGCAAAAAGAACACGGCTGAACTGACACACAGGCTTAACTTCAGCATGTTAGTCCTCGAGCCGTTAAACTCTTTCCAATGCTACCAGCCCGGCTGAGATAAGAAATAACTTGAGGAAAGCAAGAGAGAAGAATGGGGAATTTCAGCAGTTCAGACTGTGGTTAAAAACTTTGTTTGACAGGTGTCAGGCTTCCAGAACTAATCCAGGCAGGTGTATGTGGAACCCAGTGTGAGAGGTTGCTGCATTGTGGGGTGTGTAAGACATGGCCGAGGCGGTGGCAGGGGGGTGGTATGTGTGTCAACCACTGGAACCTTGAACGAGAGTGTTCAAGAGCATCAGCCCACCTATGTTCTGAGCGTGTTCTTGACTCAGGCTTCCTTGTCCCAGGGGAAACCTGCAGCAGGGTCTCCAGAAGCACAGTATCTTCTCTAACATTTCTGTCAAGTGGACAACGATGGTAGCACTCACAAACCAAGACCCTAACCTGTAGGTCAGAGTGACCCAAACACACAGCCACTTCTCGTTGAGTTAAAAGCCTGAGATGCCTCTTGGAACTGAATCATAACCCAAGAAGTAGAAAACCTAGGGTTGGATGGAAATGTGGGTAAGGGGGGTGACATTCAGGTGGTAGTTTAGATGCTAAGTCATGTCTGACTTTGTGACCCCATGGACTGTAGCCTGCCAGGCTCCTGTGTTCATGGGATTCTGTCCATGACATTCAGGTAGGTGATCCTTTAGTCCCTTTAATCTAACTCACTTTAAGATAAAAGTGGAAGAACCCACTGTTTTTTTCAATAATACAAAAAGTTTTGCTGTCTCTCTTTACTAAGTTCCATTTTCAGCTATCTTCTTAGGTTTCCCAACGTCACCAATTCATAAGGAAGAAAAAAACGATGCTTGATTCTAGCCTCTGTGTTTCTGGAGATTCTTCCACTGTAATGAGAAACCACACTAATCTTGTACAGAAGAGCTTCTGATGAATTCATTTTACCAAAGAACATCTTAAGCCAGTTTTTCTTCTCTGATAAGCCTCACAGTAAGTGGGAAGTTGAGATTCTGGGCCCAGGCTTATATTACCCACCCCTTGTTAAAGCTCTCTGGAAGCATAAATGGATGCATATTTTTACATATAATTTCTACATAAACAAAGCTGCAAATAAGACACATGATGACCCAAGGAAATGTCTGCCGTGGGGTGTTGAAGGGGACTGTTTCTTTTATTCAGGATTTGGAGACAAACTTTAGGGAAACATGCACATCCTCCAGGGCTTATCAAGAGTCATCCAGCCTGACATGCTACCTCTACTCATCCTCCCAACACCCTCCCCACTGACCTCGTCCCCATGCCTATGGAAGCAGAGGCCTGGGAAAGGACAGGAGAGGGAATGATCAGAAAGAAATAGAATTATTGAGGTTCCTGGGATGCTGGTCAAGGGGCATCATGATGGCTGGTTTTTGTGCTCCCTGGGGGACTATCTGCTACTTCTCCTTTAATAATTCGGAGATACTGGAGACCTGTAAAAACAGGGTTGGATGTTTGGCTTGCAGCCAGCTGGCTTCTCTGTGTCTAGGCTGTTGCTATTGTTTAGTTGTCAGTCGTGTCTGACTCTTTGCGACCCCATGGACTATAGCCCACCAGGGTCCTGTCCATGGGATTTCTCAGGCAAGAATACTGGAGTGGGTTGCCATTTCTTTCTCCAGGGATCTTCCTAACCCAGGGATCACACACGTGTCTCTTGCATTGAAGGGTGCATTCTTTACCACTGAGCCATTACTAAGGTTATTTTTGGCAACTTGGTTATTTGGATATGATATTAAAGATACTTTGAAAGGAAATAAAACCAAATATAAATGTGGGTGTGATTAGTATAAATCTACCCTATAAAGTGGTGCTAATCATAGATATCATTCACTGTGACTAAGAAAATTCTGCACATTAATTAAACAGCTAAGATGAATGATGGGCATGGTATGTGGCCCTCAGCTAACTAGATACTTTAGGTAGGTAGATCTAAGACACAAAGAGAATGGAGGAAGAAGGCAGGAAGGTAGTGGAATACACCTGTGGACTATTTTTACTAAACTATTTGGTACGACAAAGATGCATGAGTTTCTAAAGGGCCAAATGCACACAGAGAAAGATGGCCAAGCTAGAGCCATCTTGCCATAATCCTGTCCTAGAGGAGTGGATACTGGTCCAGGAAGTCCAGCAACGGGAGACTCTGGCATGGAGTCCCAGAGGTAGGAAGGGAGGAGTGGTCGGGGGACAGGGAGCTTCTGAAGAAGGTCTAGCTCATGAAAACACATCTTTGCATGACAAGGATCTCCTGGGCTGCACAGCCCACCTCAGATGCACTACTGCCCCATCCAGAAGGCGCCTACTGTGCTCCACCCGAAGGTGATTCCTGCCATCTTTCCTCTGTAGGGCAGGCTTTCCATAACATCCTGTCTTCGAGACTTCTTTCCCACAGGATCTCAGAAAACCACACACTTATTGTCAGGGATCCCAGGGCAGTGTGCAACTGCACATTTGGTTGTGTAACTGTAATCAGTATCTGCTTCTCCATTCCTCACAAGATAACCTTAGAGACAGCACAGAGCCTGGACTGTTAGGAGTCCAATAAATTCTTAAGGACAGAAAGAAGGAAATGAACTGTTTGTAGGGAGTCCTCCCAAAGCCCTCCTCACAGCATTTACCACTGTAGAACTTGGTATTATTATTATGTGCAACACATAGCTAATGTTCCTATGAGACTAGAAATTTTGGAGGGCAGGAACTACATCTGGTTTCTCTCTTGACCTCTGACCAGTGAAGATGGAAAGAAATGGTGGACACGATTTTTGTTGTCTGACAAACCCACATAGATTCATCTCATTTAAAGTCTCCTACAAAATCTTGTTTTGAGGAACTCTGGTTCATCAATCACCGACTCAGCTTCAATACATCTAAGGTTCCCAGAATTGACTCTAAATTCTGTTACAGACTAACTTATGCAATAGATCCAGAGGAAAAAGGAATGGTGGACATGGATAAAACAGAGAGAAGAATGGCATTTAGTCGTTTTCTCCTTTCCAGAGAACCTTACTTGCGGGGGGGCAGGTATCATATTGAAAAAGACACACCACGTTTGCATCTGTAGAGGAATTAAAAGTACATATTGCTGGGCTGCATTATTAACTAATGAATTCAAAGGCAATAAGAAAATGATCAGAAGTTACAAGAGTGAGCTATTTTTGGCAACATGGAATGAAGTCAATTTGGAAAGGGGGAGGCTTCCTTCTCTAATAACTGAAACCCTATTTCACAGTCCACAGATTTTGTGGCTGCGCCGTGATATCACAATAAAAGTATTTCTGGAATCAAGGAAAGAACTCAGCCTTTTTTCCTCTGACATTAAAGATAAGTACAGGAGCTATTTTTCTCCCTGTTTATTCTAGTTTAGGGAATAAACATAGGGAACCTATATCTCTAGAAAGTCAGTGAATCACTAAATGACCAGAAAATGCCAGGATGGACACACTTCGTCTAAATACTAAAGAAGCTTAATTGAGAATCATTACGAGGAAGCCCTGAGAGCTAGAGATGCTGTGTATACCTCCTCTGAAAGCACTGTTTTTTTCACTGGATATATTAGTGCTTCAAAAATCATCTCTGAAATCTGCTACTGTCTAACAAGTCATAGGATTTCCAAATTAGTCTATTTTCATACCCTCCCTCACTTTGCTGAAAGTTCAGAGTTGGAAGCTGAGAGTTCAGGAAACTAGTTCTGCATTTCAAAATTCTTATTTTAAGAGATCTGGTTCTCAGGGCAAAAAAAAGTTTCTGAAACAGTTTATAACAAAGGCAGCTCATTCTTTCCTTCCTCATCTGCTTCTTTCCACAAATACCAAACACAGACTGTGCCAGGTAATGTGCCAGGTGTTAATAGACTGATGAGCATAAATGAACTAACTGACCCTTCCCTCGTGGCATTTACAATTTACAGAGGGATGATAACACTAATCACACGAGCACGCACATCAACGTAAACTTACAAACAACTGCTCCGAATGGTGAGAACAAGATTCAGTGAAAGAAGTTCTGTTTAGTAACTCTTGGATTGAGACCTAAAGATACACAGAGATTAACTGGGCAAAGAATGAAGAGACACATTACAAACAGGGTATAGTACAGTCAACCCTTGGTATCCACAGGCTTCCTCACTGTGAATCCAGCCAACCACAAATCCAATTACTGCCGGCTGAATCCGGAGATTTGAAATGTGTGGCTATAGCAGGCTACCTGTAATCTTTGTACTATGCCATTTTACAGAAACGACTTAACAAGTGCGGATTCTGGTATCTGCAGGCTCTGAGAACCAATCCCCTGTGGATAGTGAGAGGTGACTGTCTATGTAAGGGGCCTGTGGCAGGAGAGAATGTGGACGCAAGTCAGTATGGGGAGTACAGGGCGAGGGGGAGAGTTGTTCAAAATAAGGTTGGAGAGAGAGATGGGGTCAAGCCCACCAAAATTTGTATTTCCAAAACTACTTTTTTTTGTTCTCCAAATGTTCCCTTTTTTGTTGGTAATACACTGTTCTTGTTCCACAGTTGCAATATTTTCTGTGATCCCACTAAAGATGTTAGCGTCTGCTGACATTTTCTTCCTCCTCATGGTCTATGTTTTCTCTGATTTTCTAGTCTTCTGTGATTTTCCTTTTGGTTTCCATCTTCCTTATTAGAGGCCTTTCTCAGGTGTCTGATAATCTTTGGGCTTGGGTCATTTTTTTAAAGGGTGTAGGAAACTAAAAACCTAGTTGGAAGCACTGAGACCTTGAGGGAGCTATTGACTCATAGTACTTAAGATGATGTGGAAACTTGATTTGAGGGGAATCTCCAATGTCACTATATCCTGATGTGCCCTGTTGAATAGATTGCCCAGAGAAGATGCTTCCTGTCTCCTGCTTGAAGAATGAAGGCCGAATTATCAATATTTGGTTGCTATGCAGCAGGGGAAAGCCGAGGATCTCCATATCTAATCTGCATCTGCCCACTTCATCCCCTTTCACCATATCATCGAGACGTTCTCGGCTGTGCCTGATTTATCCTGTCTGGAGACCCTGTGCTTTACCCACTCCAGTCCTGTTCCGGGAGGAGGTGGCTGGAGTTCTGAGGATACCAATGCTTCTTAGGCTTTCAACCAATTCTTCTCTTTAGTTCCTTTTCTTAAGCCCTCACTTTCAGAGATATACACTGACAGCAGTTTCTGAGCTATTTAAGGAGATAAATCCTAGAGTGCTCAGATTTCTGTATTGTTGGTTTAGGATTAGGTTTCTTTGGGATTGTGGAGTCATTTACCTCTTCCCTGTTATCCAAATTGCAGTGTTCTGTCATCATCTTCTCTCCTCACCCCCCCTTAACTATTAGTTTGGAGAGATTAGACTGGAGGGAAGGATGGCAGTCATGAGTGTTTTATCCACGGTCCTTTAGTCACTGATTTTCAATTTGTGATCTACAGAGTCCCAAAGCTCCCTGCAGGTCCCTCAGGGACCACACAGAGGCCATGAGTGGGGCTCCAGACTTTCCACATCACTTTTAGGCACAGCAGCTCTAGATTTTAACCCATGAGACATCTCATTTGAAAAAGGATTCTGCTGCTAAAAACAACTGCATGTCACTTACTTCTTTCTGAGTTTGCCTCTTTGAATGTCCTATTTATGGAATATATTTCATGATGGCACCTCATCAACCTTGTTTAAGTGAAATACAACTCATTCGTATTGTAGTGTGTTTCCTTGTCACCATTTAATGTTATGCATCTTGGTAACATCTTTCACTTAAGGAGTATCCCAGAATGCACTGGATGACTAGCCAGGAGTGTATTTTAAGCCAGTGGGTGTCAGAGAATTTGTCATCACTACATATGCCCTTTGTACAGTGCTTCTCTCCATACAGTAACACCCGGAAGATGCTGGCCTCATGCTAGTTCTTGGTAACATAACTGTGATCATGGTTATGTCTGAGGGCTGCCACCAAGCAGTGCAGCTGCAACAGCTGTCACTATAGCCTGGGAACTGCCATCAGGAGGGGGTTACTTCCTTTATGGCCAAAGGCTTTCAGCTTAAAACAGCATGAGGAGCTTTGTTTATGGCAGAGAAGAGGGATCAACAGTCTTGTTTGTCTAGATTAGGGTTGAGGGGGGATCTGCAGGGGGCGGCAAATCTCTCCCATCTGTTCTTGTTTTTCTAAAGGGTTGATGTCAGTCAACAATTTAAAATGGCTAAAATTCCCTGCTCGCTGTCCTCAATATCAGTTTATAGGTTTGTAAATTCATACTGACCTCCTCAGGGAACTTGTGAAAAAGTCCCAAATGGGGAAGGAAATACTGCAAAGTGACATCTGATTAAAAGAGAAATGATTTCAATCAACATGCCAGGGGCATTTGGGGGGCACACTGTTAAGAAATTCTAAGACAAAGCACTTCAGTGCTGCCAACAAAAGGAATGTCTTCTTGTTTTTAATTAAATGACAAGAAAGAAGGTATATAATCAGACAAGGAGGCCCTTAAGACCCCAGGGTACTAGGCATTGTGGGCCAAGATGGATTCTGTGTTGAACATTTTCAAATTTCAGGGGTGAGTATCATGACTACTCCACCTTTATGCTAATATTGTCTTTTGTATATTTTGAAATCTTGCCCTTAAATTTCAATGTTGTGCATTACTGCTACTTCCTACCCTCCACATTTTTTTTTTTTTTTTTTGGCTTCCACCTTAACAAACGACGATGATAAAAAACCTCTTATTAACTGCCGCCCCCCCCCCCACTTTTTGTAGGATTTGTAAAGAACTTTTAAAGACCTTATTGCCCCCGTGTAACAACTGTGTAGCAGGTGGCAAGAACAGTGCTGTGAAGTAGTTGGAACTGAAATAAGTCACACTCATTATACAGTTGAGAAAACAGAGGCCCGATGTAAACCACTCATTTAATCCCATCATGCATTCATTCAACAGCTATTCAGACAGCAGGCACTATGCCAGGTGTGCAACCACATTACAGGGCTGAGGTGGGAAAGTACTGTGGCCAGCAGAATACGTTTGGGAACGGAGATGAGGATTTAATCAAAAATTTCCATCACTTCATTAAGATTTCTCACTCTCAGCATGACTAACATTTTCAAATGAATAATTCTTTGTTGTGGGGGCTGTCCTGTGAACTGCAGGATGTTTAGCAGCATCCCTGGCCACTGCCCAATGGCAACCAAGGGCAAACGTCTCCCACCTGTGATAACCAGAAGTGTCTCCAGATGTTGGATAGTGTCCTAGGGTGGGTGGGGGTGGGGTGACGGTACACAGTTAGTTATCTCCATTGAGAACCACTGAGATAACTGAATTTGTGGCCTCAGTTCCTCATCTGTAAAGTGGGTATAACTGTTTCTACCTGTCAACCTTGCTGTGACTAATGAACGTCAGAGGTGAGTAACGGGAGATATCAATTGCAATTGTCTTGTACTTTCAGTGGATGTCTTACAATTCTTGCTCCCACCATCCTTAAACATCTCCCCACCCTAGTCTGTTGTCATCTCTCATCGCCTAACCTGTAAAGAAGCTTTCAGGTTTGAAAAGGCTTTTCCTGGGCTGACATTTTAGAACTTGCCAAGCTCAGAGGCTCCATGCCATCTTACTGTCCCGTCCGTGAACAACCCAAACAAAAGATCACAAACCCTTCCAATATCTAGTGTCAGAGAAAGTGGGGATCCTATAACCCACTGCCTCCAAGTGGTTCATGGCAGCAGTGAGAGGTGATGTGAGAAGAGACGAAGAGGAGAAATGAGTTGACAATGTCAGCAATTTTCCCTAAATGAGTCCCAGATTGGGGGTGGGGTGGGGGGGAACCTTTCCAGTGTATGAATAAGTGTAACAAATGATTTAGCTTTTGTTGACTTCCTTTGTTACTAGGCTGTGATTTGACAGCTTTCAAGAGTTTTACTGATATCTATTTGTAGAAAAACTTCCTAGTCCTAAAAATAAACACATCTTGAATAAGGAAGGGCTAACGTTAGATTTCATCCAAGTAGTAAAGTGTTTTCTCTAGGCAGAACAGTACAATTAATTTTTCTCTGCTGCACCTGAGCTGAAAAAAAATGCAGTCCTTTAGTCCCATTCTTTTGGTGTTATTACCTCAGATGGCTTATAAACACCTTCCCTATAACATGAAATTTGAATCTAAAGAGACAGTACACAATGAACTTTAAAATCATAATGTAAACATAATTAAGAGATAATGCCACGAGGATAGAATGTCATCTTGAGATAATGACCTCCAAGTGCTGTAAAAGTATGGAAGGAGAAGAAAACTGATGCCCAGAAATACAGGTTGGGCATGAGCCAAGACCTTCACTTGAATGTCACCACCCTAGGGCTCTCTGAGTAATAACCGAATCACTGCTTTATAAAATATAGTTAATTCTCCGTCATTCTCAGGAGGGGGGTTTCAGGGCATAAAACAAAAGACAACATATTAATTTCTATCTGTATTACTGTATTTGTATAACCATGAATGTACTTGACATTACAGAATTTCCTCCTGCCAAGGTCCCAAAATTTATAAGACCCCTGGTCTGAATCTTTCAAAGCCTTAATTTCTGCTTCTGGTTGATAAATCGTTTCACACAAATATGCTAATAGCTTCTTAGGTCATCTTTCCCAGCACATACACTCCTCTTTAAATAACTGGAAAAGCTTCTAGGAAGAAGCAGCTCCTAAGATGGGTAAGATGGGGGAGATTTTCAGGAGGCAAGGAGATATGTGCTGAGAGGCCATTCCAAGCTCATGGTGGTAGAAAAGTCAAAGCAAGCTGAGAGAGATGACAAGCAGTCTAGTTTGACCACAGGGCAAAACTGGTCAAAAAGAGTATCAAGTACTTTAGCTGGGAAGAGTCCTGATTCTTCTTTAGAAGAGAGTCCCAAACAGGTATCCTGTTTGCTGTGTTTGCAGTAAAGATGTGCTTTGCTTGCCATGTGCAATAGGTATTTTTAATCTAGACTTTCAGTCTCTCTTAAAAGAAGATCTGTCCATACTGGGCCCATGATCCTGCTACAGCTGAAGATGTGATTAGCTGCCTCCACTCAGTGAGCCATTTATTCTCCAGGTGGCCACAGTCCCCACCATACCATATTGTTTCACAACATACCAAAAGGAAAAAAGAAGCTGGGCTTTACTGTCAGTTTTTTCTTAGGATAGAGAATCAGAATCTCCAAGAAGATATATGGTTGTATTATGTTTTGTTCATCCACTGATGGTCATGAAAAAGTTGAATTTTTTTGTACCAGATTCAGTTCACTCATTTCTATCACTCTCTCAGCATCTGAGATCATGACCACTGCTTTAAACAGAGGAAGATGTTTAAAAGGTTTTCAGGACAGGCGGTGACGTAACCAAATCATACCTCAGTTTGGGCATAAGAAGCTACATCGGACAGAAAAGAAGGAAGAGTGCTCCAAGACAGAACAGAATTGGCATGTGACTATAGTGATACAGACTTGAGCTCACAGGGTCTAAACCAGGCTAGCAGAAGCAGCAATCGACTGGGCAGTAACAGATACAGGGGCGAAGGAGATGACATTTTGGGGTTTTCATTTTAGCTTCCTGAGGTTTTTATTTTGGTAGGATCAGAAATTGGAAAATCAGAAGAAGGAATTGGAGTGCTAAGGTGAGTGATGAGCTAGTTTTGGATACATGCTATTAAGGATAATGGGCAGATGAGTTGGAAATAGGAGACTAGGGCATAAGGGAGGAAGACCAGGGAGGAATTGGGAATCATTTGAATGCAAAAGGCAGCTGATATCATCAAAAGGCAGCTGATATCATGAAAAGGAAGGTCTTTAAGCCTGAGGGATAGCATGCAGAAAGAGAAGTCCATGTAAGAACCATGGGAAGAGCTACATTTAAGAATGTCTTAATTTGTTCACACTGCTACAAAAATTATCAAGAATTGGGAGGCTTATAAACAACAGAACTTTACTTCTCACAGTCAAGTTCAAGGCTCTGGCAGATTCCCTGTCTGGTGAGGACCTACTTCCTGGCTCACAGACGGCCATCACTCCTTGAATCCTCACGTGGCAAAAGGGGCAAAAGAGCTCTCAGGGGTCTGTTTCATAAGGGCACGAATTCTACTCATGAGGATTCCACTCTCACGACCTACTCACCTCCTAAGGGCCCTGCCTCCAAATACCCTTACACTGAGAATTGAGTTTCAACTTGTGAACTTTGGAGGGACACATTCAGTCTACCGCAGGGAACCACAAGGGAGCAAGCAGAGAAAAGGAGGAAAACCAACAAAACAAAGCAGGATGAGAGGCGGGGACCACGGAACTTTGAGCTACAAGGACTTGCATTGTCAGGACCACTGAATTTAGAGGCACCATGAGGATGATGCCAGATTCAGAGGAGAAAAGGAGAAAGCTGAGGAATGATACATATTAATCAATCTATTAAGTAGATTAAAGGCTTACTCAGCAGGGTTTCTGAGATCAGAAGTCAGGAAGTGAAAAGTAAGCACAGGAACTAAGGGGTCAGAAAGAGTTGTTTTATAAATCACCTCAGTCATTTACTAGAAAGTTCTCATAGAGAGCAGACAGCCCTTCCTTTGATATCAATGACATTCTGAAATCTGGCAAACACCATCAGGTATTTTTTAAATGAGAAGACTTGTTTGGGGCTGGTCATGAATGTGTGACTTTTGTTCTATAAACTCATCAGCCATTTTGACATCAACCACTTGACTTTCCCAAAATACCATCACACCTCTGTATGACACAGTGTAGAGCATCTAGGGTGGAAATCTTCTGGGGTGTGCTCATCCTACAGAGGGATCCTCTTCTCCTGTCAATGGTGCACTTTTCTCCCAGTGAACTGCCCTTCCATCTTGTTCTGGAGGAATGGCAGTTTCAAGCAAGGTACAATCTTCCTACCCACTGTCCCCATTCTTCTACCCAGGCCAAAACATGAGCAGAAGGCCCAAGACAGTTAATCAGACCTGCTCCCTAGAGTCTTAATCTCAAGCAGAGGAGTGCGAGAATGTATTTCAGTTGGAATTAAGTCATTCACATGACGGCACCTTGAGGACAGTGTTCGGTACCACCTGCTGTTGTTACCCTCAGAGCAGTGCTGTTCCTGTCAGACCCCAGGTCTGACTGTTGTCCCTTAACCATCACTGAAAAAAAAAAAAAAATCACTGTTGTTTAAGTTAGCTGGCATCAGTTTCAGTTGCTTGCTCCCAAATACTCTCACTACTTTGTATCTGTTTAAGAAGATATTACTGGTGAGTTTTACTGATGATATGAAGCTGGAAATCAAGATTAATGACCTGGAGATTTGCATGATAAACTATGAACAGTATTTGAATATCATGAATATCCCATGAATATCATTAACCGCCAGCACAAATTCTCCTCAAAATACACTCCTATCACCCTGTGGGAGCAGGACCAGTATCTGTCCTTCATTGTAACAGTGCTCATCCTTGGAGCAGACCTAGCACATAGTAGATGCCCATTAAATAAGTGACATATCTCACATATTCTATGGGAGAGAACATAGGAATACATGTTCTCTGCCATCATGACAGCCATACAAAGCTTTACATTTTGTTTCTCATAAAACTCCTCCAAAGTGAATAGTGGGCTACTTTCTTTATAGACTGGGAGATTGAAACTGAGCCCCAGAGAACTTTAATGTTTGACTTGGTAACAAAAATATAGCAGCTCTGGGGGCCATTCTCATCTTTGGAGAAATTAAAAAGAATCACCTTAGGCTTCCCTGTTGGCTCACATGTTAAAGAATCTGCCTGCAATGCGGGAGACCTGGGCTCAACCCCTGGGTCAGGATGATCCCCTGGAGAAGGGAATGGTTACCCACTCCAGTATTCTTGTCTGCAGAATCCCATGGGCAGAGGAGCCTGCGTTACAGACTCTTTGGGGTCACAAAGAGTCAGACACAGCTGAGTGACTAGCACTTTCACTTTTCACTTTCAGGCTTTCTCTCTGTTTGCTGCAGCATCATGGACAGCCAACATCCATCCATGAAATTCTGCCCACACTTACCAACCTTGCTGGCCCTGGACCTTAGGGCTAAAGCTTGGAAACCTCAATTCATGGCTGGGCTGGATTACTGCATGAGTCTGAGAGACAGACACAGAGAGACACGTGCACACACACACAGAATATCTCATCTGCCTTGTCACAGTGTCTTAAAAGTACATGCGCCTGGCACAGAGAGTAAAACACACCTCAAAAATGATTCTTCCAACAGCAGCCAGGAATGATACTTCCTCTCCTGGAAGCCCCTGAGTGAAGACAGTGAATGAACAGATGATATGCCTCTTTTGACAATGGGGTCTTCTCTTATGAAATGGATATAAAAGTCCAGATACACATGGACTTTCTTTTATAAATACTGTCTGTCACTTAGCATCCATCATTTAAAATTCTCAATCCCAGTGTCTTTAAGAAATCTGTCAGTGATGGTTTTTTTTCCACTCGGCCTTCAAACTCTGCTGTGCAGCAGAACTGCATGAGAGTTTGAAAAAAATATGTGGATGCTCAGAACTCACCACAACTTGGGGTCAGGATTCCTAGAGGAGAGAGTTCCACTCCCTACATTTTTGCCCCACTTCCAAGGAAATTCTAGGTTGAACCAAGTACAAGTGCCGCTCAGTAAAAAGGAACCATCTGAGTCCGAGAAGGCAAATACCTGGCACACACAGTATGGCATGTTCTCCTGCACATAGCAGACATCACTAACTCATCTCTGAACTCTTCCCCTCTGAGCTGCGATGTTGCTCATCACACAACTACTATTTGATCAGAGTTGGCTCAGGAGAAACTCCTCTTTGTTGGCCCAGGAGGTAACATTTATATATTGTTCTAGCTATCTGGAGATGGGTTGGAACCAATAAGCCCACATCCTGCTGTCTTACTACAAACATAAGCCCGATCCTGTAACTATATTCTTGACAGATACCATGAGATCTTTTTTTAAAAAATTAAGTATTATTGACAAATAAAATTGTTCAAAAAAATATTTCAGGTGTACAATAGGATGATCTGACACATGTACACATTGTGAAGAAATCCCTGCCATCAAGTTAGTGAACACAACCATCATCTCAGTTACACCTATTTTTTCCCCCACTGAGAATACTTGAGTTCTGCCATCTTAGCAAATTTCATTTATATGTTACAGTATTATCAACTATAGTAGATCCTTGCTGGGGACAGAGGGGTGGGGAAATAGGAGATGTTGGTAAAAGGGTAAAAACTTTCAATTACAAGACGAACATGGGTGCATGTCACCATCTTATTCCAAGCCACCATCACTGCTCACCAAGATAGTTCACTAGCATTCTACCTGACCTCCCAGTTTTGATTATGACCCCCTGTACTATAGTCTCCATACACAGCTGAGGTGAGGGTTTTAAATAACCAACTCTGTTGGTATTTTTACTAGGATGATATTGAATTTATAAACTCATCTACAGAGAACTGACATCTTAATAATCTAAAGGAAATCATGTCACTCATACACACACAGGGAATGCTACTCAGTAGGAAAGATCTATACAGGAAAAGAATCTTAAAAAGAGTGGCATAGGTATAACTAATTCATTTTGATGTATGTTGGAAACTAACATTTTAAACCAACTATACACCAATAAAAATTAATAAATTGTTTTTTTAAAAAGGAAGGCATGTCATGGTCATACTTTGAACCATCAGTGTCTCTTGTTTCCAGAACAATCGTGGCTTCTCAGCAGATGATGTGATCTCTAGTCACCTCTCTAATATCATCTTGAGTCACTCTTCCCCCTCACTGATCTTTTGGTTTAAAAAAAATATATATATATATATTCTTCATTTTCACTGAATTATATAGCTAATTTACAACATTATATTACTTTCCAGGTGTACAATCTAGTCATTTGCTATTTTTAGATTATACTCCATACAAAATTATTATAAAATACTGATTGTTATTTCCTGTGTCACACATTGCATCCTTGTAACCTCATTAACAACTGGCTGGTTTGTACTTCTTAATCCCCTTCATCTATTTCACCCCTCCACCCACTGCTCTTCTCTCTGGTAACCAGTAGCTTGTTCTCCATATTTGTGAGTTTATTTCTGTTCCATTTGTTCATTTGCTTCATTTTTTTTGGATTCCACATGTAAGTGAAAACATATAGTGTTTCTCTTTCTCTGTCTGGCTCATTTCACCAAGAGTTACTGTAACACCCTGCAGGTTCATCTACTATGCCCCTGTATATATGTTCATATGTCACATATTCTTGAACCCTTTTTCTGTTGGTGAACACTTAGCTTGTTTCCATGTCAACTACTGTAAATAACGCAGCTATGAACAATGGGATGCGTGCATCTTTTTGAATTAGTGTTTTCATTTTGTTCAGATAAAAGCCCAGGAGTAAAATTGCTGGCTCATGCGGTAGTTCTAGTTTTAATGTTCTGAGGATCCTCCATACCGTTTTCCATAGCAGCTGAATCAATTTACATTCCCACCAACAGTGTAGGAGGGTTCCCTTTTCATATCCTCACCAACTCTTGTTATTTGTCTTTTTGTATGAGGTGATACTTCACTGTGGTTTTGATTTGCATTTCTTTCATGATTAGTGATGTTGAGCATTGATCTTTTGCGTTTTCTCCCATTTCCTGAACAGCAAGTTTTTCCTCATCCCCAAACCCCTACATCCTCTCTTCCCTCTGTCAGGGATACTTAGTCCCTTTTAAGACCCCAATGCTGGGGAAGATTGAAGGCGGGAGGAGAAGGGGACGACAGAGGATGAGATGGGTGGATGGCATCACTCACTCAACGGACATGAGTTTGAGTAAGCTCTGGGAGTTGGTGATGGACAGGGAGGCCTGGCGTGCTGCAGTCCATGGGGTCGCAAAGAGCTGGACATGACTGAGTGACTGAACTGAACTGAATTGAATTTCCATGTTGGTTTCTCTCCATCCTTCCTTGTATGGAGAATTTACTTCCTCAGAGAGGTGCTCTTGTCCACTCTAACTAGAGCTCATTACCTCTCACCCATTCCTCTCTGTCCCATCTGTCTGTTCACTTCCTTCCCAGTCATTCCAATAAAGCATGATTATTCTGTGCACTCGTTTGTTCACTTATTTTTTTTTAAGCTGCTTCTCTCCCTGAGTTCTAAGCTACACACTACGAAGACAGGGAGCATTTGTCCTTCTCATCAGGTGCATCCCCAGCACCCAGCATTGGGCTGGGCGTGGAACAGATTCTCCATACGTATTTGTACCATGTTGGGGCTAGGAGTCTGCAACCCTTTCTTTCCTGCTTTGTTGGCTGCTCCCTGTGAGGCTCTGACAACAGCGGTCCCCAAGGAAAAGCTGCAGGGTGGAAGAGGAGCATGGATTTGCCCCTTCCTGTTTGTGTCTTTTGGTGGGAGTTGCACTTCAGCAAAACATCTTCCTCCTGGCTGCAGCAGTGCCTTCTCTCAGCAGCAGCTGAATCTCATGTGCGAGATTTTCATTACTTACAGAACCAACCTCAGAGAAACCAGCATCTCCTCCCAGAGGTCTGGGTACCAGACTGGCAGGGCCCTGTCTCTGAGCTCAGGGACATCATTGTCAGCGCCCAGCAATCTCCTCAGAGGTGTGCCCCTCTTCCTTAAGCTTCTAATTGTGAATAATTCTGATGCATTTTTTTCAAACTCTCATGTGGAACTGCATGGGGAGAATGAGCGGGTCCTGGCACTGCCACCCAATGTGCCTATGAGTCAGGCCTCCTTTTGTCACCCTGCTGGGCCTGTATTTCCTCAAGCAGGGTGATCACCTCCTGCGTCACTGGTTCTTTTCAACTCTGCCTGTACTTTGGCATCACTTGACAAGCTTTTAGAAAAAATACTGTTATCTGGATTCTCACTCCCAGAGATTCAGATGTAACCAAACCAAGCTGTGGTCTAGACTCTGGCCCTTAAGAAAAAAATTCTCTTGCATTTACTGTAAACCCAGGGTTGATCAATACTGTGTAGGTCAGGGGTTGAAAAACTACAGCTCATGGGCCAAATGTGGCTTATGGACTATTTTTTTAAAATAGTTTTATTGGAACCCAGACCAAACTTGTTTATTTACATTTTTTCTACGGCTGCTTTGGTGCTATGAAAGCAGAGTTGAGTAGTTGCAGCAGAGACCATACAGCCTGCAAAGACTAAGCTATTTACTAACTGATCCTTTACAGAAAAAGTTTGCCAACCTCTTAATCTAAAGGTCTGTGTGATCTCTACGAGTCTTCCATCTCTACCATGCTATGCATCCAGGATTCCTATCTGATAATTTAAATAATATGGTCAACTTAGACAAATGACTTTCAAACTTTTTAGACCACTCCCTAAAAGCAGAGACATTACTTTGCCGACTAAGGTCCGTCTAGTCAAGGCTACGGTTTTTCCAGTAGTCATGTATGGATATGAGAGTTGGACTGTGAAGAAGGCTGAGCGCTAAAGAATTGATGCTTTTGAACTGTGGTGGTGGAGAAGACTCTTGAGAGTCCCTTGGACTGTAAGGAGATCCAACCAGTCCATTCTGAAGGAGATCAGCCCTGGGATTTCTTTGGAAGGAATGATTAAAGCTGAAACTCCAGTACTTTGGCCACCTCATGAGAACAGTTGACTCATTGGAAAAGACTCTGATGCTGGGAAGGATTGGGGGCAGGAGGAGAAGGGGACGACAGAGGATGAGATGGCTGGATGGCATCACTGACTCGATGGACGTGTCTGAGTGAACTCCGGGAGTTGGTGATGGACAGGGAGGCCTGGCGTGCTGTGATTCATGGGGTCGCAAAGAGTCGGACACGACTGAGCGACTGAACTGAGCTGAAGAGTAGGAAACACAACTTATAATTGTGGTAGTTTGAATAAATGTGTCTACAAAGTCTTTGGTAGTCTTCCCTTCATGAGATGCAGCCTCATTCTTCATCTTTTGATTGAGTGTGGGCTGGACTCAGTGACCCAATTCTAAGGAAGAGAACTCAGCAGAAGTAATGATTTGTGACTTTGGAGATTAGGTTATAACAAGAAAGGCACTGTGGTTTCCATCTTGTGCTTGCTCTCTCGCGCGCTCGCTCGCACGTGCGCTCGCTCGCTCGCTCTCTCTCTCTCTCTCTCTCTCTCTCTCTCTCTCTCTCTCTCTGTTGGATTCCTCCAGGGATTAAATTAGATAAAGCAGACCAAGCATTTGGCATAGTGTCTAATACACAGTAAATACTCCTTCATAAACTTTATCTTTCATTATAGTTCTCAAACAATTCACCTGCCAATGCAGGACACACAGAAGAAATGGGTTTGACCCCTGGGTCGGGCAGATCCCTTGGAGCAGGAAATGACGATGCACTCCAGTAGTTTCGCTAGTGAATTCGACGGACAAAGGAACCTGGAGGGCTACAGTCCATGGGGTCACAAAGAATCGGACACGACTGAGAGACCAAGCCCAGAACAGCACACAATTATCAGAACTCAGTCCTTGATAGTGACTCACTCTTATTAGGGATGATTTTTACATTTTAAAGAAAGGAATTGGGTAGCTAATCCTGTGACTCATTCCTATCATTAAAGTGGGAATTCTAGGACTAATGCTATAATCTCTATTTAGTTTTTACCATGCCCCTGGGAATGTACTTGCATTTCACATGCTCTGTCTCCCTTAAACCTCACTGGAACACTATAAGGACTGTACCCATAATATCCCCAGTTTATGATTAGGAAAATGAAGCACAGAATTTTTAAGTAATATCCCCAAGGCTACAGAGCTAGAATTGTGGGAACTCTTAGTTGATCCCAGAAACTACAGTCTTGTTCACATTATTCCTCTAGGACAAGAGAAAGCAGCTACTCTGGGGAAAGTTAAAATTACTAGTGTTGGTAGTTGGAGGGAGCAGGGTCCAGGAGTGAAAAAGCCCAGTATAGGGGCCCAGAGCTGTCCCACTTAAAGGTATAGGGATGAACAGAACACAGATGGCAGCCTATCTCCTGGCCTCTGCCAGAGGACCATGAGACCACTGGGGAGTCTCTTTGAAAAGCCTGAGGGCAAAGTGATGCTTAGAAGAGATACCCTGCTTGTCACCTGATTTTACTGGAAGATATATACAGGTTCATACCTGCAGGCAATGCCTTGGGGCACAGAAGCAGTTCCAGAGAAGGGTGCCTTACAGAATGATGAGTAGAACGGGACACAGCCTCCTGTTCACCAGCAGAGGGAGGTTTGTTCATTTATTCACCGAATCATTCATTCATGCAAATATTCAAACGCCTATGACATGCCAAAGACTGGGAGACACAAAATCAATAAAACATGGTCCCTGCCTTTAAGGATCCATGGAGATCAAGGTCCAAGTGACCAGTTAGAGTGTATGGGCTGAGCCAGACAGAAGGAAGTGCAGCTGGGGCTCAGCTTGGGGACGCTCCCAAGGATGACACAGAGGAGGAAAGGACATGCAGAGACCAGCTGAGCTATATCATCTAGAAATAAATGGCTGCTTGCAGCAATATAGATGTAACTAGAGACTATCATACTAAGTGAAACAAGTCAAAAGAGAGACAAATACCATATGATACCACTGATAAGTAGAATTAAGATATGGCACAAGTGAACCTAGCCCTGAAACAGAATCACACAGAGAACAGACTGCTGGCTGCCAAGGCAGAGGGGGGTGCAGGAAAGAGGGAGTAGCAGGCGGGGGTTAGCGGGTCCAAATCAGTATATATATTATGGAGGAACAACAAGGTTCTACTGTATAGCACAGGGAACTATACTCCATGTCATAACTATATTCAATATTCTACACACACAGCCTTTTTAAATATTCTTTTCCATTATGTATATATCACTGAACCACTCTACTGTACAGCAATAATTAATGAAACGTTGCAAATCAACTACAATTTAAAAAATGAAATAAACGGATTGGTAGTGATAAGGCCAGAGAGAAGTGAACACACATGAAAAATATAGACTTGGGAGTATCTGGTGACTGACTGGATGGAAATGAAAGAAATGCAGGAGTTACTGGGATGATTTTTAGTCTGTATCTGGCAATCTCTGTCCAAAGGAAATTTCTATGATGATGGAAATGTTTTATCTGCATTGGTCAAGATGGTAGCTGGTAGTTACACTTAACTATGGAACACTTAAAATATGATTAGTGCAACTGAGGAGTTAAATGTTTAGATGCTTTTAGTTAATGTGTATTTGGAGCACTTTAAATGAATTTTCTCATTTAATTCTCAAAATGAATCCATGCAGTAGGTACCACCCTTAGGTCCATTTCACAGGTGAAGAAACGGAGGCACAGGGAAGGGAATCACTGGACTAGAGTGACTTAGCCAGTTAAGTAGAACGTGAGCTGAGACATCCTGGCCCCAGAGCACATGCTCTCAGTCACTCTATGTCAGCATTTTGCTCACACAAACCTTTCTGTAGAGGTAAGCCCCATTTATGTAACAAACATGTGAAAAGCTTGTGAGATTTCTGACAGAAGAATTACTTACAAGGTATGAAGATTGCTTGTTCTTTAAATGAATACATATGTGAACATCCTGGTTCAACTTTTTGGTAAATCTATAGAACTTTGCTGAGAAAGTTCACACCCCCAACTGCGTGACTCCACTTTATGAATTCTGAAAATGTATTAAACGACTCAAGGGACTCCAAACACTTTTCTACCACGAGTCACTTAATGCAGGAAGGGACCTCTCAGTGGACGTGGAGGAGAGTTCTGTAGTTCATTTAAGGGAAATGACTGACATTTTTGACTTCCAGCGTGGGGAATGGGCATTAGAGCCCAACCGCTGGAGACGGTTGTGCGGATGTGAGAAAGCCCTTGGGAACATCCTTCTACAGTCCTCAAAGACTGCTGACATTTGACCCGTTCCACCAGGAAACTGAAATTGTATTCTGACACCAGTTTTTTTTTTTCTTCAGAAGGATTAATGACAAGTTGAAGAGAGAAATCTTTGAAGTGACAGACCCCAGGGAGGGAGTCAGAATGAATTGCGGAGCTCTAAGACAGATTTGAACTAGCGGCTCCTGGGGTGGTGCGGCACAGCTACAGGAGACTGGCAAGGTCACAAAATGTGAGATTCCCAAGACGAAAAGCAGGCAAATCACACTGAGATGAAGCGCTGGGTCGCATTTTCCCTGAGTTGCCAAAGGCGAAAATTTGAAAGATGAGGAAAGACGCCCCCCGAGCCAGTGCTGTGTATAACACAATGTTCAATCCAGTCGACCTGTTCTTACAGCAAAGCACTTCCCTTTGCAAGTCCTCTCATTTAGAATTGGGTGTCCACAACTGAATTTCTGGCAACAGGAGAAGTTTTAGCTAAGTGACACCTGGTCATAATGCTGTAAGTCATAACTCTGACTTCATTCATTCATTTTGTCCATTATCGGATACTTATGCCATGTTAGGCAACATTTTAGGTACTGGTGACACTGAGGATCAAATAAGTCTCTACTTACTTGGAGCTAATGTTCTAGTGGGGAAAAAAAGGCAATAAACGGGAAAATGAAAGAAAACAATTTCAGATCATTATATGCATGTTGCAGAAAATAAAGTAAGATGTTAGGACACCATGGCCTCCTTGTATAGGGATGTTTCTCTCAGCCTGAGTGACAGAGGGTAACTCTGTTCTTTACTCTCAGAGAACATTTCTTTCATGCTGACTCTGCTCTGCCAATCACTCCAAGTAAATCATAGATGTAGAGATGTCTGTCTGTGATACACTCATCTGAGTGTACATTTCACTCTGATTTGACTCATTCTTCTTTCCATTTGACTCACACATGCTTTAATGATACCTAGAGAAATGAGCTAATATTCACTGGGGTTCTATTTATTTCAACTACTGCTGTCTTTCTTCACTTTTTTACCTCTACCTAAGATTCCTCATTTGGTCTTCCTTTCATAAGGCAGGCTTTCTTTCATCAGTCTGCTCTGAATTTGGACTTAGTGCTAATAATGATGGATTTATTACATGGAAATTCAAGTTATCATCAATGATGAAAGCTGGGGGTTACTAAGGATGGTTTCCTCCTGTAGTACAAAGCTGGTATCAGCCAGACATAGCACTCTTGAAATTCTAAAATGATGCCACCAAATTTCAGAAGGCACAGGAGGATCCAGTATCAAACAGTACATGATTTTTTAAAAAAAACAGAGTTTATAGGAACTCTGTAGATTGGCATCATTTTAATCAATATACAAACTGCAGCTTGGAAATATTCCTTTCCTTTTTTTCACTGTACCACTTCTGGAAAGCCCAATAGAGGGAAATAACTACTAAAGGCTTCAGCAAAGTAGAAGCTTCAAGAGAACAGAAAAATCCCATATAAATTAACCAAGTCTAGCATATCTACACTTTGATGATGTCTGTGATTTCAGATTGCTATTAAAAATAACTTATAGTAATATTTCTGTAAGACAGAAGAGTGCTCTGGGGTGGGGGGCGGGGATGAATAAAATCTGCCTCCTGGGCTGTGTTCCTCTCATTAACCTGATGATAGATTTTGCAGGATTCTTTCATTATTTGTGTCACACGTTCTAAATCTGGAAAAGTAACAGTGGCTGGATGAGGTTGCCTAGGGTTCAGTTCCTCTCTCCCCTGTAAGACAGCTTCCTTATCGTTACAGGCAGCTAGGCACTAAGGAATTCTCCTTTGCCCACAGATACCCACCTCCTCTAGTTCACTCTTCTTCCCTCAGTTGCTTCTGATTTCCCATCAGTAAGGCTTAAGACGGAGCCTGGCTGGCTCCCCTCCAATCTATTCTGCTTTCAACAGAATGTCTTCACAAGCCATTCTCCCTATATGTCTGTCCAAATTTTCCCTTATTATAAGGACATCAGTCATATTGCATTAGGGACCAGCCTAGTGATTTCATTTTAACTGGATTGCCTCTGAAGAGCTTCTGTCTTCAAATAAGGTCACATTCATGGAGGGTTAATACTTTCAACGTGAGTTTTTGGGGGATCAGCTTATTCCATAACAGGAAATTATGTCACTTTGCATCCATGAGAATCAACACAGTGTCTAACAGGTAGAAGGCACTTAATAAACACTTCCTGGATGACAGGAGAAATTAAAAGCTGACAATGGGCCTTGAAGGAGAACCAATGGATTGGTAATTTTCCATAAAGGAGAGTGATGGGCTAACTATGCTGTCAAATGCATTAACATCTAACCCCATGTGGCTACTGAGCATTGAAATAAGACTAGTCCAACTGGAGTTGTGCTGTAATTGCAAAGTACATCCCAGATTTCAAAGACTTAATTTAAAACCATATACAAATACCTTCTTAACAATTTTTATATTTATTACACTGATGAAAAAATAATGTTGGGCTGTATTAAATAAAATTTAAAATACTATGAAAATAAATTTTACTTTTTACTTTTAACATAACTATTACATTTTTTAAATGTATATAGCCTGTATTATATCTGTATTGGACAGGATTGGAGCAGAGAGAAAGCACTGAAGTAGGGAGAGAAAGGAAAACATAGTCAGGAAATAATAAACAGAAGTAGCAATAACAATAAGAAAAATATCTGTGTGTATTGTTGTGCATGCATATATATTGCCAGTGTATATATATTATGTAGTGTGTATGTGTGTGGGGGTGTGCATATATATATATATATATATGCTGAGCACTGTGTATATAAAATCTTAATCTTCATGATCTAATGTGATAGATGTTATTATTATCTCCATTTCACAGATGAGGAAAGTGAAGGACTTGGCGATCAGGTTAACTTGCACAAGAACGCTATGAGTGGTGATTTAAACCCAGCCACCCTGGCCTCAGAGCCCTCTCCCTTATGGACTGCTTCCTTTTCATGAGAAAGTTCTCTATGGAGAAGACAAAAGCATTGAAAAGAGCCAAAATCTGAGTTAGGATATGCAGAATCCCCTACTGTAATAAAATTCAACTACCTTCCCTGCCTAATTGGATGCCATGGAGGAGAAACCCAGTTGAGTCCCTGGTGCCCCTGCTATCATTGCCTCCAGGGTTGGATCAATGATGAAATAGAAATCAGAGTGCCTGTGGCATCCATAGCAACCGCACAGGATAAAGGTAGGGGCCAGGGTGTAGTAAGTGCTTTTCAACTTTAAGGGCCTGGGAACGGAGCAGAAAGCCAGTGCAGACAGAACAATGAGCTAACAACCTCCCTCTGCCAGGGCTCAGCCGATGAAGAAAGCCCCGTGGGCTGTGCAGAAAGAAGCTCCAGTGCCAGCACACCTCCCCTTTCACTGTGAGGCGTCTGAAGGTACTTGCAAGACCCAGCTCAGAGCTTCCTGCTTCTGTGATCCAGCATCTTACAGCTGATACTGGCTTTAATGAGAATCTCTAGCTCCTGCTCAAACAGAGGGGTGTGTCCAAGCAGTGGTCTGACAAATCAGGCCACTCCCTCCTCCTCTATCCCAGTAATAATGGTCCCTCCAGGAAGGGGAAAACAAAACTACATTTTTTTTCAGACTTGAAGTCATTATGAGAGATGTGTTGGAATCCCCACTCATTAACTTCTTTACCCTCAGACCCTGGACAGATTGTTTGCTCCAAACTACATACAGTTTCCTTATTTGTAGAACTGGGTTTTATTTAATACCATCAGAGGGTTGTTGCTTATGATTAAAGGAGATATTGTATATGAGGCACTTGGCCCAGTAACTCAAGTGTTCAGTAACTATTTGTTTTCCTCCTCCTATATGCCAAACTTCATGTTATTCATTGTTCCTTAAACACATTCCTCAGGTCCCAGATCAGACCTACTGCATTCGAATCTCTAGGGGGCAGCCTGGGAACTTTATTTTCAACATGCTCCCCAATAATTCTGAGAAAAGACCACTAAAACTGGGAAACTCAAAGGTTCCATGCTGATTGTCAATAGTGCTAGCTAACCTTACTTCACTTCATAAAAA
This sequence comes from Oryx dammah, assembly GCF_014754425.2. Taxonomy (NCBI): domain Eukaryota; kingdom Metazoa; phylum Chordata; class Mammalia; order Artiodactyla; family Bovidae; genus Oryx; species Oryx dammah. Next base: position 21,767,321 of record NW_024070193.1, read on the forward strand.
CCCTCAAGAAGAGAGACTCTCTTTCTCCATCGCGTCACTCCTTATTAGCTCTCCAATATGCCTAGACTTAAAGACTGAATGAACGATTACCTTCTGTGAAGCTTCTAGGTGGTTCTCAATCTTAGTTGCACATTAGAATCAACTGAGTGGGGACAGGGAAAGTTTTTTAAGAAATACCTATATCCAGAGAAAATCATAATTCAAAAAGATACATGCACCTTTGTATTCACTGCAGCGCTATTTACAACAGCCAAGACATGGAAGCAACCAGAATGTCCATCAGCAAATGAATGGAGAAAGGAAATGTGCTGCATAGATTCAATGGACTGTCTCTCAGCCAGAAAACAGAATGAAATCATGCCATTTGCAGCAACAGAGAGAGACCAGGAGAGGATCACATTAAGTCCGGTAAGTCAGAGAGAGAAAACAGATACCACTGGGATCACCTATAGGTGTGATCTAGAACCTGATAAAAATGAACTAATGTATAAAACAAAAACAGACTCACAGACATAGAAAAGAGAGTCTCCAAAGGGGGAAGTTAGGGAGGGGGGAAGGGTAACTTAGGAGTCTGGGATTAACATATACACACTACTATATGTAAAACAGATAATAGACTGAGTGTGTATACTCAGTCACGTTCACTCTTTGAGACCCCATGGACTGTAGCCCATGAGGGTCCTCTGTCCATGAGATATCCCAGGCAGGAATACTAGCGTGGGTTGTGATTTCCTCCGCCAGGGGATCTTCCCAACCAAAGAACTGAACCTGTGTCTCTTGCACTGGCAGGAAGATTCTTTACTACTGAGCCACCTGGAAAGTCCCTACTGTATAGCACAAGGAACTATACTCACTATTTTAAAATAACCTATAAGGGAAAAGAATCTGAAAAAAAAATAGATATATATGTATTTATAAATGAATCACTCTGCTATATATCCAAAACTAACATAACACTGTAAGTCAACTATCCTTCAGTAAGCAAAATAATAATAAAAGAAATAATTAAAAAACAAAAACTCACTGATTCACCTTGCTGTACAGCGGAAACTAATACAATATTGTAAAGCAATTATACTCCAATTTAAATACCAATTCCTGTATTCTTCTACTCTTGAGATCAACTGAATTATTAAGACTTTCAGTGGTGGGGCCTGTGAACTGCTATTTGTAAGACATATGGAACATAAATGCACAAATATTAAATGTATAGCTCAATGGTATTTTATGTATAGATAAAAACCATTTAACCACCACCAGATCAAGACATGGAATACTGTCATCCACCCAGAAAGCTTCTTCATGCCTCTTCTAGCCAGTAACACATCTTACTCTTACTCACTCTCTTTGACAGATTCCAAAAATCTACATACAGCATGGTTTGAGAATCACTCATCTAAATTCTAGACCACTGGACTTTCCATCTATCCTTTACCATCCCTTTTGCAAGCTTGTCTTTGGGCAATTTCTTTATGAGATGATAGAGAAGAGGAAATAATAGGATGAGTCTTAATTATCAGAGCAAATAAAAAATGAAATACTTTCTGTCTAGCCCAAGCATATCACTGCCGCCTACTCATGCTTATCGCTTCTTTCAGCTCCTGACTTATTTCCTCTGTGCCTATTCCTTCATGCTATCAGGACCCCCCACAAATTGCTCCTTTACTGAGGTTTGTACTCCTACCAGGAAGCCAGGCTCTGGTTTTAGCTGTAGCAGAAAAGCAAACAAGAAACAAGGGGGAGGTTTTTATTTTCTTCTGTGGCACAAACACCTTGGCACAGACTGGTAAGTTCTAGAGACCCCTTCTCACCTTATGTTTTAAAGTTCATACAATAAGATATGCAGGATTACCAAGAGAACTAATTATGTTGACATACAGATATCAAAACAATTTGAAATATCATTTTTAATAAATGTGCTTATTTAATAACTCATTAAATAACAAGGTCTAGCAACAAATCTAATATCCACGGTAATTTTGATGGAGTGATGAGTATAAACAGTATTTCAAGGCATCTGCAGCAACTATGAAGATAATATGCAAGCAGATGTTAACATCATTATAGTTGGTTGCCTACATTTATAATTGAATTACCTGCTAAGTTTCTGGTAAAGGCTAGTAAAAATAAACATGTAACTTTTTTTCCCCCCTATTGAGTTCATGGATCTCTTGAATGGAATTTACGGTCTCCCTTATTGAGTCTCGCTAAATCCCCTGAGTGAGACAGTTTCCACTTCTTGTTGTCTTGTGATTTTCTAGATGGGAAGCCATACTTCAGGTGATCAGCTGGGCCAGCTTGGTCACACTACCTACAAGGGAGCTGAGACAAGAGGGATGAAGTGACTGTCCAGGGTCATACAGCTGGTCAGAGAGACTGAATTCCAGGTCTTTTTCCATGTCAGTCCTCCTTGTTGTTCAGTCACTAACTTGTGTCCAATACTCACAACCCCATGGCCTGCAGCACGCCAGGCTTCCCTGTCCTCCATGTCACCCTAGCAGCTTGGAATAACCTGATTGTTCTCTTGGTTTACACCAGCTCTGCAAAGTATTTGTTGTTCAGTTACTCAGTCATGTCTGATTCTTTGTGACCCCATGGACTGAGGCACGCCAGGCTTCCCTGTCCTTCACTATCTCCCGGAGTTTGCTCACTCATGTCCTTTGAGTCGATGATGCCATCCAGTCATTTGCTATTTATTGATTGACTGTATTATTTATTCATAGTATTGCTTTAGAGTCTAAGAGCTATATTCTATTCACCTATTATTTCCTTATTATAACGTAAAGTCTAAAACCAAGGGATTCAGTCTTGTGACCTTACTAACCCCATAGTGGATGCGTATTTCCAAGTGGAAAAAAAATTCCCCACATATTCCTGAGCTGCAGCTTTTCAATCCTCCTAAAATATCTAAAAATATATAGTGACAAAATGGGATGACATTATCATTTTATGAAACTCTAAAATGTATTTCAAACATCTTTCTATTTCAGAAGATACACTTTATTCTTTAACAAATGTAAACACTTTTGATTGTATGATTAAGTCAAAACTTTAAATGATTATTCAGTTGATGGCATTTTGGTTGTTTCTAATTTTAGCTATTAAAAACAATGTATATTCATGTATATAATTATTTCTCCCATATGTGAATGCTCTGTACGGTTTATTACTAGAAGTGGAATTACTGGATCAAATAGTACGTAATGACAGATACATCTTTTTTGTCCTTAGAAAGGCTGTGCCAATTTATATTCCTAAAAGCAAGATGCGAGAGTGGCAGCTCCACCATGTCCTCGGTAACATTAGGCATTGCTAGTTTTCCTATTTCACTGCTGCCAATATTTTAGATGAAAATTCAGACACTGCTATTAAATATGCATTTCTTTGCTTATGAGCAATACTGAAACCTTTTTTATATGCTTATTGTATATTGTATGTATTCAATGATTGTGCCCTTTGCTCATTTTACCATTTGGGTTATTACAGACATTTCTTAGATGATAAATTAAAATGGAAGACTTGCTGCTCACCTCTGAATTTCATTTTACCAATCTGCATCCTTAACTTAATTAGTTAAGAGCTGAATCATTGCTATTTATACAAAATATGAACAGTCAAAAATCCTTCTGGAATTAAAGGTAGGTTATAAATAAAAGATACTTTACAAAATACATAAACTATGGTTTTACAAATTTGCCTCAATTCTTTTCTTTGACTTTACTGTAGATGTTTGGCCCTCTCTATCTCCCTGAGTCTATCTCCCTGACAAATGAGCAGAAATTGTGCTCTATAGCAGTTTTCTGACATGATTCCCGATTATTCACCAGCGTTTCATACCGGGAGGAGGAACTGGCCAGAAAGGTTAAGACTCAAGGTCGTAAAGTTAATGGATGTAAATGAGCCAACATTAAGCCTGGCCAGTTCTGAGAGTTCTAGAGTTACAACGTCAGGACCTCTCCTAGTGAAAGAATTCCTAATAATCCTGTAGTCTTGCATCATGGCTGAATTGTTGCACATTTTCTCTTTTAAAGTGTAGAAATAACACTGGTCACCACTGACTGAGCTTCTATCAATGCCAGACACTGTGAATTTTATATCTTTTATCTTCTTTAATCCTCATTAAAACTTTACAAGGCAATGTGATGGGCATTTGTCTCCTTGTTTTTTCACTATACACACTGACCCTCTTTCTCCTGGTAAAGGACAATCTCCTTGGAGGCGGAGGTGGGGGGAATTATCTCTTCCTCACTGTTTGGTCATGGTGGAACCTGAGAATTAAAGAGTGTTGTCAAGGAAGGATACTGTGACCCAACCCTGACCAGTACTATCCTCCAGGGTCTTACGGTCTAATCTCTCTGTTGGAGCAGATCCTCCTCAAGGGTTGTGACCTGTGGGGACTTTTTAGTAGGTCCTACTACTTAGATCCTTTAAGTCGCCTGGCTTTCTGCCTCTTCTGAACCTAGTTTATGGCAATTTCTTTGATTCTCTGTATTCTACATTTACTTCCAATAACTTCACCTTTGGTTAAATCAAGCAGAGTGTTTGTGTATCTTCACTGTATAGATGGCGTATCTGAGGCTCATTCGACTAGTAAATGAAGAAGCTGGGGACTATCAAATCCTGTTCTATACCAAAAAGCTCTTCGACACGGATATGTACTCAAGGTCACAGTTAGTTGCTACAGAAGAAAAGCAAGCAAGCAAAGAAACTCTGTAAGTTTCTGTTAACTTGTACAAAGTATAGTAGTTGAATTTAAAAATCCTACTCATAAGGAAGGAATTGCATCTGTGATTGGTTCAGTCGTGTCTGACTCTTTGCGACCCCCTGGACTTAGCCTGCCAGGCTCCTCTGCCCATGGGATTCTCCAGGCAAGAATTCTGGAGTGGGTAGCCATTCCCTTCTCCAGGAGATCTTCCCGACCCGGGGACTCCTGCATTACAGATTCTTTATCATCTGAGCCACCAGGGAAGCCCAGATAGAGTACTAAGTAGCTTAACATCAGGTTTAACTAACTGCCCATTTTGCTCAGTTTTGCTACCCTATACTACCCGTGAGACAGGAGGAAAGGAGGCAGGCACAACCTTTAAAAGAATGACACAGACTTTGAGAACATGACATATTTAGAACCAACCAGGCCCACGATGGCAAGTCTGACTTTCAGTAGACCTGACACCTCATTATATCTGAGGGTATAAATGGCAACCCACTCCAGTGTTCTTGCCTGGAAAATCCCATGGACAGAGGAGACTAGCGGGCTACAATCCATGAGGTCGCAAAGTGTTGGAACCAACTTAGTGACTGAGCACATAATAAGAATAATCTCAATAATCTAACAGCGTTCTTGCCTGGAGAATCCCAGGGACGGGGAGCCTGGTGGGCTGCTGTCTATGGGGTCGCACAGAGTCGGACACGACTGAAGCGACTTACGGCAGCAGCAGCAGCAGCAGAGGACAAGGTGGAACAGAGATGAAACAAAGATGACCATAACTCATATGTGACAGGTGATAAAAGTTGCACGATAGCTTCATGGTAGCTCCTTAAAGTATTCTTACTTCAGCACATGTGAGAGATTTGCCACAGTAAAAAATTAAATGAAAGGCGTAAAATGCATTTCTTAAGTTAGGTGTAGGTATTTATTATTCTTTATATATTACATATAATGCTTTGCATGTATGATAGATTTGTGTCATGAATTTTTTTTTCTTTTTGGTTTATCCAATGCCTACAATATTTATTAGGCTCTGAATGTCATTTCTATTCAGCTGTTGGGCCTTTGACAAGTTACCTTTAACTTTCTTTATATCTCAATTTTCTCACCTAAAATCAAGATAATGGTAAAATACACCTTATAGCATTTTGTGTAAATATTAAATTGACAATCTCTAAAGAGATTGGAGACAATCTCTAAAGAGATAGCCTGGAGCCTGAGATATTATAAAAACTGAGTGTTAACTTGAACTATTATAATTATTAGTAATATACAGAATTTTTAAGGTTTTTATTCATTCAACATTCACTGAATGCATATTGTGTTTCTGATATTTTGGTGAGCTTTTTTTTCCCTCCTTAGAATAGTGTAAAGAAAAGGAATTTGATAAATATGGGAATTAAATATTAAATTACATCCATTTAAGTCACAAAAGACATCATACCTATGCTGCTGCTAAGTCACTTCAGTTGTGTCCGACCCCATAGATGGCAGCCCACCAGGCTCCCCCATCCCTGGGATTCTCCAGGCAAGAACACTGGAGTGGGTTGCCATTTCCTTCTCCAACACATGAAAGTGAAAAGTGAAAGTGAAGTCGCTCAGTCGTGTCCGACCCTCAGTGACCCCATGGACTGCAGCCTTCCAGGCTCCTCCATTTATGGGATTTTCCAGGCAAGAGTACTGGAGTGGGGTGCCACTGCCTTCTCTGCATACCTATGCTGCTGCTGCTACTAAGTCACTTCAGTCGTGTCCGACTCTGAGTGATCCCATAGACTGCAGCCCACCAAAAAACAGTTTTCCTATTATGAAATGTTAAGAATCCATGCCTCATACTAACACATGCACATTAAATACAAATGTTACCTGAAGATAGATATGATCTTTTAAAATGAAATATTGAGACATTTGCTAAGTAACTTAAAATTCAGTGTAGCATTTAGAATACTATCAGACTATGCAAATTCATATGTATTTCTTGTTTATAAATGAGAAAACAACCTAGCACAAAGCACAGAACAATACAACATTACAATTTATTCTATGTAAATCAAATCTAAATCTGTAGGATAATTTTTGGAAAAATCCAGAGAGCTTAGGATCCAGGTCTCTGAATGATAGCTTTTAAAAGGTAAGCCAGATCTTTATGCAAACTTGGAACATTCTGTATCATTTGCCTGCTACATAGTCTGACAGATCACAGCACTTTGCCATTTTCTGAAGGTGGCATTACATTAGATGTCATTATATTAGATACTGTCACCCAAACAAGAAGACTGTACTGCTATTTTCTACCATGTGTCTATCTCAAAACCAAACCTTTACCAATGACAGAACTGGGGCAGGAAGATGACAGGATCTTAATCTTTCACATCAGACTCAACGGGTTATCAGTATAATTAGCTGAAGAGTATACTGGTCATCACCTGCTTGCTTGACTAACTTCTATCATGTAGCTTGACTGGTTGTTTGAATTACTGGGTATTTTGGACAGAGTCAAAGCCTCACAGAGCCTGAAAATCTAGTGTTCATGGACCAAATGATCCTATTTTTCTCATCTCTTGGTGGCACAAATTTAGATTCTAGAAATATTAATGGCTCATCAGGCCAGCTCCAAGCAGGCAAAGATAATTAAAAGACCGGTGAAGTACACAGGGTAGGCATCCAAGCCGGCCCTTTAATCTCAGGTTGTTTCAGAATTTCTCAATGGCAGGGCAAATTCATTCTTCCATAAATGGCCACAGAAAGTCTGCACTTTGGTATCTGCCATTCATTCCCGTTTTTTGATATACCCATTACAATTAAGACTAGATGGATAAAACAATCAATGAAGGGCTGTATTACTTGTCCATCACAAACCAAAATGAGACGGGATCTGCTAGAGCTCAATATAAAATCTCACATGTTGTCAAGGTAAACATACTATTTGTTGAATGAAAGAAAAGAGAAATGTCAGATGTTCTGGTAATGATGCACATTAGTTTCGTGGTGTTTGGTATTGATTACACAACTGAATACCTCAACTGTATCTCCATACATATGTGCATGCCTCCTGAACATGCCCACTTAGATACCTAAAGGAAGTATCAAAGTTAACTTGCACAGAAGAGGGACTCTGGTTTCACCTACCCCCAAACTTACTCTTTTCTCACCTCTAACAGTAACACCTACATCCATCCCATTGCTCATATTTGAAAACTCAGAGATCATCCTCTTTTCCTTCACATGCCATACTCGGTCTAGGCGTAATTCTTTCTGGCCCGGGATCTGTACTTCCTGCCGAATCTAACGGCTTCTCGGTATCTCCCCCCCACCCTCACTGCTCACTTGACTGTGGCTCAGGGTCCCTCCTGGTCTCCCTATGTCCATGTTTGCTCATCCTCTGACTTAGCTTCCACAAAATAGCCAGAGTGTTCTCAAGGTATAAATGAAATCTTATCACAGCTCTGCTTAAAATTCACCAATGGTATCCTGTTGCAGATAAAATACAATCCAAACTCATGACCACAGACTACTAGACCCCACAAGGCCTGGGTCTTGCCCGTCTCTGAGGTCATTTCCTGCCAGCTGCCTCTCTGTTTTCTGTGCTCCTACAACACCCTATACTCATTTTCTCATTGCCACTTCCTTCATCTGGAGACTTGTTTCTACACAGCTCACAGCTGAATCACTCTCATGATTGAGTTCTTGGGCCAAATGTCACCTCTCAGAATGACTTCTTCTCCTGGCCACTCCAGCTAACAAAACCGCTCCTCCCCTCCCTGACACTCCATCCCATAGTCTTCTTTCATCTTATTCGTAACACTCACCACCATCTGCAATTATTTCACTTAATTCTTTACGTGTTTATTGTCCATCTTCTTTCACCAGAATGAAAGCGCCACAGAACTAAAAATACATCTGACCTGTTCACATCTGTCAGTCCCAGCTCTAGCCCAGCATCTGGCCCATTGCAGCTTCTCAACAAATGATGGCTATGCTCATGAAAACACACATTAATGCATTTTTAAAAACCCATCCATTTAAATGTCTGATGGCCCTCTATAAACTAAGAACTTTTCTCTGAGGATGCAAGGGTTACACAATCTCTACCCTTATAGCGTTTCTAAACTGTATCTTTCAACTCAAAAGGAAATGACCACAGAGCCTGCTGTTCTTCTGTGCAAGTTTGAAGGGCAACAGCCAGGCACTCTCTCTCTCCTCTAACCATGAGCTTGGCCAGGTGAAATTCCTAGAATGCTAGCTTGAGAATCCTGGATGCTTCCAAGCTGAGTAACTGTTGCTCTATTCTTCACATCTATGTAAAGATAGATGTGAGACTGGGTGGGCTCAGCGAGTAATAATAGTTTTGGCAGGAGATCTGGCAATGCTAATCCTCTACGGCTAAGGAGCTGACACAACAACCCTCCCCCTCTGGCAGACTGAGTGCAACCCACATCTCCAGAAGGGAACAGCCTATTGTCAGATGCATTAGGAATTCTTTGCTCTCTGCAGGCAGTTGCACTGCTCTGACGCTATGTCATTTCCTTCCCAGAGTCTGTGGGAGGCATCCCCAAGTGTGAGAAGTACAAAGAAAGGGACACTTCAGCTATATAGAAGGTGGCTTCAGTTTACAGAGAGAGGCTCCAGGATTCTGGTTTGCAGAGAGAGGCTTGGAGTATTTGCCTTAAAATGCTGCACGTATAGGTGATCTGTGATTTCAGACTATTGCTGGTGAGGGAAAGGAATCAGGGCCCTTCCAAAAATAAGGATTTTTGGTAAGTTCAGAGGTCATGGGAGTGTTGTCTCTGGGTTCTTATGCCAACTCCTTGAATGAAGTGCTTCAAAGGTTCATGGTGGAGATAAAAGAATCAGATCCTAACCAGACTTTGCCTGGGGTCTGCACGGCCTGGCCCCTGCCTGCCCCTCCAGCCCCACCAGCCACCACGCCTCTGCCCTCCTCTCTCTCACACACCTGCTTTCAATCCCTTGCAGTTTTAGTTCCTCTCCTGGCACAAGGCCTTTGCATACACTGTTCCCCCTGTCCTACACTTTTCTCACTCACCCTCTATTCACTTAGTGAATGTTACTTATCCTTTACATATCAAACTCAAAGATCAGTTAAGACTAGCTACTACGACCTCCTAATCTACATCAGATACCCCCACAGAGACCCGTTTCTTTTCTTTATTTTTGTTGTTGTTGTTGCTCTCATTCAGTCATGTTTAACTCTGCAACCCCATGCATAGTAGCACACCAGGCTTCTCTCTCCTCCATCATCTCCCAGAGTTTGCGCAAATCCATGTCCATTGAGTCGGTGGTGCTATCTAACCATCTCATCTTCTACTGTTCCCTTCTCCTTTTGCCTTCAATCTTTCCCAGCATTGAGTTTTTATCTCAATTTAATACTACAAACTCATTGGTGAGATCTTGAATCTTGGTTTCCCCCAAAGGTCTGTACAGTACACGGGTACAAGGATTTTGTGTGTTTATCATCATATACCAGGTGCCTAGCACAGTGCCCACCTTCAGCAAGTATTCTGTTAAGTATAATCGGGTAAACTGTAAATAAGGGCGATAATTTCATGGAAAATACACATCCTGAAAAATACAGCCATTGCCAAAAGAAAAAAAGTTCATCCCACCATTATGCTAAAGGTCTAAGTTGGTTATTTGTCCTTTGAGCAAAATCTCTCTGCCCCCTACCTAAGCTAACATGGCAGGAGCAAACTTGCTATCACTTGAGGGTCTGGGTGGGGTTATGTGACTAGTTTTGGCCAGTGAGTTGAGAGCCCATGTGCTATGTGTCCTTTCTAGGTTAGAGCAAGAGCCATCAGAGTTTTCTGGATCAAAGAGTAGTCATCATGATCAGAGCTCCCTTGCCTACCTATAAGTGTATATGTAAAAAAAAAAAAAAAAAAAGCCCTCATCTTTGAAGCCACCGAGATTTGGGGGCTATTTGTTCCTGCAGCCCAATGTAGCTTATCCTGACTGATGTATGAGTTGAATCCAAACTTCCTTGCCTAAAAAGGTAACATGAAGAATAATGACAGTAAAAATGATAAGCATTTCCTGAAAAGTTACCATGTGTCAGGCTTGGTTTTATAAAGAATCTCATATCAGTCACACAAAAAATGGTATAAAGGCAGTAATGTTTTTTTATTCTCAGTTTAAGATGCAGAAATTAAACTCAGAGAGGTCAAGGACATTGTGCAGGCTCAGTGTCCTTGTGAGAGGTGGAGCCTGACTCGAAAACCCATGAGTGAGAGGCCTGCCCAGCTTAGGCAGAACCAATCGTGAATAGATTATCCAGCACATGTTTTCACCTCAGCACAAACGACATCTGGGGCTGGTAATGCTCTGTGGTAGGGGCTGTCATGGGGATGTTTAGCACCATCTCGACCTTTAACTTCTACCCGAGTCCTGTATCACCCCTCCCCTAGCTGAACCCCAAATGCCTCCAAATACTGAAAAATATATGGCAGGGGGAAGAGATGTTCAAATTGTCCCCAGCTGAGAACCACTGGGTGAGCAGCTAATTTCATTCAGTGCTGAGAACCTTAACATGATTAAGCTCAGGGATGATGCTGGCGAGACAGAGAAGGCTGGGGCCTTCAGGGAGCTTCCAGTTTTGAGAAAAGAGCCAGGTGTTAACCACACAGTCTGTGAACAATTCCTTGGAGAAAGGGCTACCAAACAACGTTCAAAGCCTTCAACTGGGATGAAAAGTGTTCTTCAATCTGACTGCAAAGAGGCCATTCAGAGTGACAGATTTTTATCATGAAGAGATATTAGAGGTCTCCAATGAATGCCTGTAGATTCTGCTGAACCCAACTGTGACCAGGCTCTTAATCACCTTAAACTCCAAGGTTTCTCTGGCTCAAGGACCCTGATACCAACCTTAAGACTGGCAGACAGATGGAGAAAAAGGGACCCTGACACCAACCTTAAGACTGACAGACAGGTGGAGAAAAAGGGACCCTGACACCAACCTTAAGACTGACAGACAGGTGGAGAAAAAGGGACCCAGCATATACAGACCCTCTTCAGCAGCACAGGGTGAGGGGCTCACCTCCGCCATCTGAATATACATGAGCTCGTCTCTGCTAGGACTTTTATCTGTCAAGTGGCTGTCAGAAGGGTTTAGTGGGTCTGGGGATAATGTACTTGTATGTTTATCAGGCCAAACAGAAAAAGCATTCACTGAGACTGAGGGATAGGGAAAATATATTCCTCTAAAAATAAACTTGATTTTAATTTCAAACTGGGTCAGTTTGGCTTGGGAATTATTGGGGAGTGCAGCTGAGCTGCTCCGGAGATTAAGTGGAACCCTTGCTAATTTAATTTGCATATGCTGCTTAAAATGCAAGAAGCCTGCTGCTGGACTGGCAGCACCCTTTTTGGACAAGCTCTGTCTGAGAGGCACAGCAGGCACTGCTGTCTCAGAGAAGGGTGGGGGTCACTGAGGTGCCACAGGCAGCCTTCTTCCCAGGGCCATGCATCCAGGGCAGGGAAGAGGAGGGCGACCAGGTAGAGAGGATCACAGGTCAGGCAGCCTCACTTGGGTCCTGCTGTGTCCAGGGGAACCCTGCCTGTGATTTTCTGGTGCCAGGGGAGCAAAGTCCACTGCTTTCCTGCCTGCACTTCGCCTTGATGTGTGTGTGCTCAGGGTATGGCCAGGAGCTCCAGTGGAACAGGGGTGCCAGAGAAGTAAGGGTCTCTCCATAGGACTTTACATCAGTTCTTCCTCCCCCATCTCCACTCACAGGCAAGGAGAAACCACAGACTCTTTGGAGACTCTTTTACTCTTTGCCTCCTTGATTTCTTCCCCATCCACTTGTCTATGGCTTATATCATTTGCTCTGAAATGTGCCTCTTCCTTTCCCTAAGAACTTATCAACTCTCACCTGGGCACCACTGTCAAACTGTCTAACTTTGTAGTTCCTAGATTTGGGAACTTCATGGACTAGGAATCATAATTTAAAAATAGACTAAGGCACAGATATTCATTTTGTCTTGTCAAGTAAGGACATTAAAAAAAATCCCTACCATCTACTATAGTACTATGAATGTTATTTCACAAACAAAAGGCATTTGACATCAAAAAGGTAGAAAAATTAGTAGTCTCTGAATAGTAAGGGATTCTCAAGAAAGTACAGGGCTTCCCAGGTGTCTCAGTGATAAAGAATCCATCTGCCAAGGCAGCAGATGTGGGCTCAGTCCCTGGGTTTGGAAGATCCCCTGGAGAAGGAAAGAGCAGCCCACTCCAATATTCTTGTCTGGGAAACAACATGCGCAGAGAAGCCTGGCAGGCTACAGTCCACAGCGTTGCAAAATTGGACATGACTGAGCACGTACACAAGAAAGTACAAATAGAACAGTGGAATTCTCACCTACATGGTCACATACGCAACACAACACAGTCTTTCCTTTCCTTATTTCTCGATGGATCAGTGAAAATTCTGGCAATAACTGTCACCAATTAAAGGCCCACCTGTGGGCAATAGCATCCTAATTTATTTCCCTGACTGATTTCTGTCATGAATCCTCTCCAGGAGACCTCCAAAAACACACCTTCCTAAAAGGCAAATGTCATCATACATTCCCATAGCTGAACACCTGCAACAACCCCTCAACTATCTTCAGGGGCACACAGGGTAAGGGGAATATAGAGAAGTTCAATCACTCTTCTGACACACAGCAAACTCCTGACTGGGCCCCAGGATGCATGACCATCGCCACTGCAATAAGACAGTAACCCGCATGTGTGCACACACCCTACATGGCTGCCTGCCTGTCCTCTAGGCCAGCTGGAAGGCTTCATCTGTCTGCCTTTCCTCCCTTCTCATGCACTGCCAACATCTGAATTCCTCATCCTGTCCTCAACACCCCAACTGTACTTCTCCATCTTGCTTCCTTTATTCCAAATTCAAATTCTAACAGAACTGTCCTCGATGATGGAAACATCCCATATTTGCACTTAAATGAAGAGCTAACTCATTTGCAAAGACCCTGATGCTGGGAAAGATTGAGGGCAGGAGAAGAAGGGGATGACAGAGGATAAGATGGTTGCATGGCATCACCGACTCGATGGACATGGGTTTGGGTGGACTCCGGGAGTTGGAGATGGATGGGAGGCGGCATCACCGACTCAATGGACACGGGTTTGGGTGGACTCCAGGAGTTGGTGATGGATGGGAAGCCTGGTGTGCTGTGGTTCATAGGGTCACAGAGTTGGACACGACTGAGTGACTAACCTGAACTGATAGCTAAGAGCCCCACGTGACTAGTGAGTACTTGAAATAGGGCTTCTATGACCAAGGAACTAAATTTTTATTTTTAGTAAATTCTGATTAACTTAATCCAAAATCACTGCAGATGGTGATTGCAGCCATGAAATTAAAAGACGCTTACTCCTTGGAAAAAAAGTTATGACCAACCTAGATAGCATATTCAAAAGCAGAGACATTACTTTGCCAACAAAGGTCCATCTAGTCAAGGCTATGGTTTTTCCAGTGGCCATGTATGGATGTGAGAGTTGGACTGTGAAGAAAGCTGAGTACCGAAGAATTGATGCTTTTGAACCATGGTGTTGGAGAAGACTCTTCAGAGTCCCTTGGACTGCAAGGAGATCCAACCAGTCCATCCTCAAGGAGATCAGTCCTGGGTGTTCATTGGAAGGACTGATGCTGAAGCTGAGACTTCAGTACTCTGGCCACCTCATGCGAAGAGTTGACTCATTGGAAAAGACTCTGATGCTGGAGGGATTGGGGGCAGGAGGAGAAGGGGACGGCCGAGGATGAGATGGCTGGATGGCATCACCGACTCGATGGACATGAGTCTGAGTGAACTCCAGGAGTTGGTGATGCACAGGGAGACCTGGCGTGCTGCGATTCATGGGGTCGCAAAGAGTCGGACATGACTGAACAACTGGACTGAACTGAACTAACTTAAAATTAAATTAGCAACCTGTGACTAGTGGCTATTGCTTTGGACAATGCAGGCCTAGATCTTGTTCAGAGACAACAATAACCTGGAACTCAGGTAAATTCTTCCATAAATGTTCAAAGTATAGTGTAGCAGAGCCAGATCCACTGGGTTTGAACCCAAACTCTAGCTATGGGGCCTTGGACAAGTTTCAACAATTCTGTGTCTCCCTTTCCTCAACTGTGAAACAGGGATGAAAACAGTACCTACCTCCTAGGGCTGGGCAATGATTAAATGAGTTAGTATATGCAAAATGCTTTGACACCACCTGACATATAGAAAGCAGTGGTATGTTCGTCAATATTGTTAGTCAGTTTACACTGCATGTAAGGCCTTGGGATCAAGTCTGGACTAGTTGCTAAAGATGAGACACTAGTCCCTGCTCCTAAACTCATGCTCAGGAGGTGTCATGCTCCATACACAGACTGCTGGAATCTCAGCTGCAGCAGCAGAGCTGCTCTACAGGACCTCACATGATACAGGAGCACACATGCCTAGCAGGAGAATTTATCACCACTCTCCATATGAAAGAGAAGTTAGCATCTCTCAGGAAGGATGATACTCCAACAAAGGGCTCAGAAGGACTGGAGTGGGAGAAAAAGAGGCTGAGGGAGGACCCGTGTGGGTATTTTAAAGCTCCATCCTTAGATAGTTGAAGGATGCAGCTGGACTGTAGCTGTCTGCAGCTACTGCTGGTGACTCTGGCCTGGCATAGATCCACCCTGGTAGGGGGACAGTGAAGGAAATGGCCACTTCAGGTGCACAGAGGAGCTTTTGAAATCATTCGGCTGGAAGAATAATTACACCAATTTCCTTCATAGTGCTTCACAGGATAAGTAATGCATTTATACCTCTTTCTGCAAACTGAAGCTCTTGATTTTCCTGTATTCAAATTTGAAATAAAACTCTGGTTCTAGAGGAAATGAAAGAGTCATGGCCCTCAGCCTCAACAAAAACAATCCTTAGGTTCCCAGTAGATTGGTCCTTAGCTACAAATACCAAAGGGATAGAGTATCTGCCTACTGCTAGCAGGATTACTGACCTGGCCTGCACAAGAAGAGACACAGAATTATCTTATGGCATGAGATACACTCTATTAGGAAGGGTAATTTTCTCTATCCTTAATTACAGGGACCCAAGATTGTTCAGTTTCTAGTCATACTGGGGATGTACAATATCTTCAAGTGACCCATTAACTGTATTGATCAATGGCTAGGGAGAAATAAAATAATTCTGGTAAAAGAAAGTAAAAACAATATTCAGCTCAAAGTAATTAACCCTTCTGCTCCCTTTATATTTTTGCCACCAACCAAATCACCCTCAAAAATTCTTTTTTTAATAATATCACAGTAAGATCAGAAGATCCATCCACCAGAGAGTTAAGTTCTTGCTCTATTTTTGGTATGGTATGGGCAGGGATGTGGGAGAGTTACACAAAATGTATCCACATTTTAACAGGCAACTCTTTTTTAAAAAGCCATTGCTTTAAGATGACATAGATAAGGCCTATTTGTGGGTGAAAATGTGAAGCACCCAGATTCTCTCACATTCCTGGTAGCAGTTTCCTGGTAAACTACCCTGGAAAACAGTCTGACAATACCTACTGAGGAAGAACATCTGAATATCTATCCAGTAGGCCCTCTGTATCCATGGTTCTGCTTCTGTGGTTTCAATCATCCAGAAACAGAACCTGCAGGACCTTGGGCCAACCATGAAACTGGCGCATCCGGGGATTTTGGGATCTGCAGGGGATCCTGGAACTAGTACCCCACGGATATTGAAGGATGAGTATGTCTATATGCCTCATGATTCAGAATTCTATTATTCTAGTATGTATCAAAAAATGGATTCTAACATCCACCAAATACCATGATGAAGAGTATTCAGTTTGGGAACGCATGTACACCTGTGGTGGATTCATGTCAATCTATGCCAAAACCAATACAGAATTGTAAAGTAAAAATTAAAAATAAATAAATAAATTTAAAAAATAAAATAAAATAAAAAGAATTACAAAAAAAAAAAAAAAAAAGAAGAAGTTTTCTCCACAGTAGCACCAAACTGAAACAAAGTCAAATATTCATCAACAGTTCATCAAACCTTGGTGTATTCACAAGCAGAATGAATAAGAATGAACTACTCTTAGTTACCTGCAACAATAAAAAATATATCTCATAGATATAAAGTCGAGGAAAAGAAGGCAGACACAAGAAGAGACATACAGATAGATAGATTCAGACTTAAAATTTTCATTTACAGAAAGTTTAGAATAGGCAAAACTCATCACCAAGAACAGTTTCAGAGAGTGGGCAATCTGGAGAGAAATGCTGATTTGAAGAGCTCAATATCTAGTTTTTCTCTGATTTCACAGCTGTCTTCGTAGCCATAGTCACAGACTTTAAATGGGTAACCTCTTCAACAAAACAGCCCTGGATGCTCCAGTCCTTTTCAACAGCTGCCTGGGAGAGTGGCCAGTGAATGCCATTTACATGGCATCTGCAGAGATGCAGGCTTCCTACACGCTTTCCCATTAGGGAAAGGTTCTATAAGTGATCATACTAACACAACTTTGAGTGAGCACACCATGGAGACCTTTATACCCATTGCCTTGAGAGACAAAGCCAATGTTTATTTAGAAGCAGACGTTGTTATCTCAGTCCAGGAAGCCTGTGATTCATCTGGTGGACACTGGATAAAGAAAATGGACATCGCAATAAAGCTTCTCCCCAAATACTTAGTTTACTTGTACCTGGAGCAAAACTAAAATGAGAACATTCTGATCGCTGGTCTTCCTTTTCTGTAGTTCAGGAGCAGGGGCTGCTTTTCAGAAATGGCATAAGCTCAATTTTGGTTCAATTTGTGCTTGTGTGGCTCTCATCAATTTATAAACAGCCACTGAAACAAAATGTTTTTTGATTACGTATATAATCCTACAAGGAAGGGAGGGCACATCTGGTAATGGTAATACCGGAAATTTCTTCCTCCCCAAAACTCATATACTCTATAAGCTCTTGGTGATAAATGATATACATTATATACCAAAGATTCAGAAATATCTATGTAGTACCATAATCGATTAATCTATTATAGTTTATTTAAAGCAAAAACATGGTAATATTAAGAGTACCTATCTGCATGAGACAATGCATATTTATAACCACCCCAAGCATACATGTTAATCATTGTTATCTGTACTAGCTTTTGTAATTAATCCTCTGGCCTTAGCACCTAGGATCTAGAAACACTAGGTGGATTCCAGTTGGGTTGGTTACAGCGTCCTCAGGTATCCACATTGCTGAGACCACTGCCTGACTTGGTGTAGTTTTCAGCACTGAAGCTTATGTGGGGCTCAGTACCATTTCTGAGTAACTGGAATCATTCTATTTGTTTCTCTGAGCATGATCACCTCATGATGGGGCGAGTGGATGGCTCTCTTCCTAATGTTCAAGATCGGCGGGATTCCTTAAGAAAAATGGTCAGGGAATGTAGGGATGGAACATACTCGCCATCACATGTCCATTATGCTTCCAGTTTAAACCACAAAGGTGCTGAGCAGGTTACTGGAGAGACAACTTGCTCATTCAACCCAAAAAGGAGAGAAAGCCATTTGCACAACAGTCAAACTGACCTGTAAAGTGGGGCTTAAGTGCTCAGTCTTTAACATCAGAGAGATCTGGGATTAAATCTCGTTCCTGCCACTTACTAGCTGTGTGACTCGAGGCAAGTTACTTAAGCATTCTGTGTCTCAGAAATGAGAAGGACTCCACTGATTGGGTTTTTATGTGAGAATTAGACTGTCTGACACATAAGAAGCACAATTCAAACTGTTATTATTGCATCACAGTTATTCTTGCTGCTGTTGTCTCTAGAAATACCAGGTAACCTTGTATACTTGGCCTTTAACACTTTCTCATTCTATATTAACAGGGGCGAAAGACCTCTTTTGCATCTCAAATTGTTGTTAATGCTACTTGCTAAATATTTCTATTATTAGTTCTCCTCTTTACTAGGCTCATGGTAAGGCTACACTTCCTGGTCTTCTTGTGGTTTGTGAATCTGGGCATAATACAAGGGTTGTGAGAGCAAATGGTGTGAAACTTCCGGTTTGAGACTCACCAGAGTATTCTGTCCTGGCACCCATGACATGGGAAATGTTGGCCATTCCATTAGTCTGAACCTCTGAGTAACCACGAAGTCCAGATTCCCTCTGTCACCCCACAATGGTCATACAGCACGAACAAAAAATAGGTTGTTTTAGCCACTGAGATGCTGGGGTGATTTGTTACTACAACCTATTAAGCCAAGCCTGACCATATCACATCACTATTGATAGTCCAGTGATTTTCAGCTGTTGGTAATTTTGCCCTCCCCTGTGGGACATCTGGAAATGTCTGGGGACATGCTGTTTGTCACAAATGGAAGGGTGTGTCAACTACTGGCATCTCGAAAGCAGAGGCCAGGGATGCTGGTAAATGTACTGCAATGCACAGGGCAAACTCCACAGGGATGAATTATCCAACTGAAAATGCCAATAATACTCTAGCCCAACACTGAACTGCCCTCACCCTCTTTAATCTGCTCCCCACATTAAGCCCCTACCATCAGCAAACAGACCCATAAAGCCTGTGCCTGCCACAGGGACGGTGTTCATTTCTCACCACACATGGTTACCTGGGACAGTGAATCACATTACGACCAACAGTCTGCCTCTAAAATTCTGCCAACCATCCTTGCAAAGGGTACCCTGGAGACTGAGCCGGGTCTGTAGCCCAGACATTACAGGAGAAAAATAGTCACCTTTCTCAAGAGAAGTTCTGCTGTTCCATCACAAGCTGCTAAGGTTGCCTCTGAGTTAGACGCTGGCCTCGTCATTTTCTACATGACAGAAAAATCTATATTCTGGCTCATTAAACATTTCAGCGTAAAGGTCTGAAAGGAAAGGGAATTTGGCACAGGTCTGAGATGTCCATTTGGGTCCAGGCTTCCCACAGTCTGATATCTGGGCTGGGATACTAATAGGCTTCTTTCAAAGACATGATCATATGTGAGAAGTTTAAAAAGACATAGGCAAGCAGACAGTATCACCAGGACAAGAACCTAGACCTCCCAATGACTCCCAAATCTTCAGTCTCTTCTAATATGTGCTGGGAAGGAGAGTGGGTAGTGATGATGGAATTAGCTTGGGCTTGAAAGTCCAGTTGCCTTGAATTTTTAAACTTATTTCCACTTGTCTCCTGTGTAAAAGTGGTGGTGAGAATTGAGAAGAGCATATGTAAAATTTTTCGTACAATGTCTGGCATGTCGTTATTACTCAATAAATAATAGAGGTTTTTACAGCATGGACAGTGCAGACCTTATTGCTGGGGAAGGGGGCAGAGCTGAGAGGGGTAGCATGGGTGTGCAAGGCTGTCAGCTACTTTAAAAGCATGAGCTTGGTGAAGAAGGCAGGGAAGGGAGCTGACAAAAACACAACACAAACGTCACTATCATTTGTGTGCGTCCCCCAATATTTTCTTACCTCTCAAATGATGTAAGCCAAATTTGCAATGGCAATTTATTAATAACTTACACCCCAGAGAGGGTTGGCTTTGTTGGAACACATACTCTCAAATCTCAGCAGAGTCCCTATCCCCGGGACAGCTCGAAGTACCTGAAAACTAGCTGAAGGATGACGACTCCAACTGGTGTTAATTTTACAAAGCAAATAAACTGTAAAAAAGGATTTAAAAATACATTTTTTTCCCAACACATAGTTACTGAGGCCTAATATGTGTGAGGTGCTGGTTAGTGAGGAGAGATCAAACAGGCTGGGCTCCTGCCCTCATGAAGCTCACTTTCTTGTGGAGGAGGTTGGCAATAAGTAAAATATATGAATGTCAATTTGTGCCAAAAAGGAAAAAAAAAATGGGTGCTGGATTAAAAGAATGGCTCAAGGGTCACATTTTCATATTCAGTGAAGGCCCCTTGGAGGTTGCAGCACTTAAGCTAAAATATGAAATATCAGTAGGATGGGAGGAAGGTTCATTCTAGGCAAAAGAATAATTAGGAAAAGCAAACAGCAAGGATATGTTTCACAGACACTGTCTCTTTCTGAACTTCCTTGCCGTCTTGTGAAGGAGGCACTTGCGGTAGGCCACTTCTGACATGGCCCCAGTGATCCTCACCTCAATATTCATATCCTCATGTCATCTCTTCCCCTTGAGTGAAGACTGCACCAAGTAGCTTGGTTCTAACAAATAAACACAGCAAAAACTACAGTATGTCAATGTGGTGTTTAGCTTATAAAAATTGTAGCAAACTCGGTCTTCCTAGCAAACTCTCTCTTGCTGGAGCAAGCTGCCATGCTGCCAAGTTCCACTCTCATGTTGCAAAGGCACGATCCAACAGTCCGCAAGGACCTAAATCCTCCCGACAAAGAAGACTGCGTTTGGAAGCAGAGTCAGCTCTAGTTGGGAGGATTGTAGCTGCAGACAATACCTTGACTGTAGCCTGTGAGGAACCCTGGGAAAGAAGACCTAGCTAAGCGGTGCTTAATTCCTGACTCTTCAGAGTTATGAGATGATAAATGTGTGTTGTTTCAAGCCCAAGTCACTTGTGGGGTAATGGGTTACAAACAATATATAACAGAGCACTCTTTCATTCTTTCATTCACTTACTGACTCAATTATTCAAAAGACCTTTTTCCAGACATCCTGCAGGCCAGGCAGTGGCCTACATGTTAAGGAAACAATGATACACTTCCCGGACCCCAGATGCTCACAGTCCAGAGGGAGAGGAGGTGCACGGTACTAAATTATAGAGTCACCGTGCTCTCTGCTGCTCCGTGGTTGCCATGTCTTGTGCTGGGAACAAACAGAAGCAAAACAACAACTCTTCCTTGCAGAGCCAGGGAAGACAGGAAGCGAGGAGAACTGAAACTCAGAGAAAGTAAGAAGTTATCCAAGGTCACACAGCTCTTCTGATTCATTCCACTCTGCTCAAACACATGTGTTTATATCCAGTGTGAGAGGCCTACATGTGACCTACAATTCTCAGACTGCTTCTTTTATGCTTCTTGATAATGTAAAAGCTACTATATGTTGAAAGGGATTCTTTCTTGCACATGTAAGATAAAGTAGTGGGTTAATCAGGTTTCTGTAACAAAGACTGAAGTTACACTTTCAATTAAATTTCATAAAACAGAAATCAGACCACTCTAATCTAACTCATTACTCTGAATGCATTTGTGCACGATGGGGGCTCACACATCTCTACACAAACAAAGATGCTGGTGCTGGACAGAAAATGATTGAAACCATGCTTCATGATGGAATCTAATTAGCAAAACAGATTAGTTACACAGGGATGTAACAAAGGCAATGATACCAGAAGAGCATTCATGAATGCTTCAGAATTTGAAGAAACTTGCCTGAGAGCAGAGCCTAAGGTTTTTATTTTTGGTTTGATAATTTGCTAAGCCTGTAAACCTAAAAGGAGCCTAATTAAAGTTAATGAGAAATAATATCTAGCTTGAAAGTTTTATTTGATATTTCTGCACAGAGCTCTTATGCTTTTTCTTCCTGTGGTTATGTCCCATATTAGTTTCAAAATTAAAATTTTAAAAGCCGTTATTTATACTTTTTGTTTTCCTTTTCTCTTTCTTGCTCACTTCCCTCTTATTTTATAAGGTGAAACATACTTATTTTGAAGCATATTTTATGAGGTACATATACAGTAAAGTGTAAATTCCAAGGGCATAACTTGGTTAATTTTCATAGATGTATACCATGAAAACACAATCCTACTCAAGATACAGTAAATACTGCTGTCCAAAAGGACTTGGGGAGGTGTCTGCACTGTCCACTTTGACAATCACAAGACATATGTGGCTACTGAACACTTGAGATGTGACTGGTGTGAACTGAATTTAAAATTTAACTCAACGAGGTAAGTGGCTGCCATTTTGGATGTTACTGGAATAGAACATTCCTGGCATCTGAGTACCTTCAAATCAATACCTAGCCAGTTTCCCCTCCCCCTCTGCTGATACAATCATTATTCTGATTTGTGTCATCATAGATGAGTTTTTCCTGACCTTGAATTTCAAGATAAATGTAACTGAATTTCAAGACAAATGAAATTCAAGATAAATGTCTGTGAAATTCATTTTTGTTGTTGAATGTACCAGTGTTATTCTTCATTTTTAAACTGCTTGAATATTACACTGTATAACTATACTATGATTTGTGTATCACTTTGATATTGTTGATAGATATTTGGATTGCGCCCAATCTTTGGCTACTGGCAATGGCACTTCCATAAATATTCTTGGCAATTCCTTTGGTGGACAAATATACTCAGTTCTCTTCGGTAGGTACCAAAGAATGGAAATGCTGAGTCTCACCACCATGGTACCACAAAAAATGCAGTAAAGCACGTGCTGTATTATTCCCATTCTACAGAGAAGCACAGTGATGCTTAAGGAAGGTAAGTGACTTGGCCAAGATGTACAGTGGTAAGGATAAATTCACTGTTGATTTCTTTCTTTACTAAAATGTACTTTTCTCCTATAAAATCAACCAATCAAAAAGAAAAAAAAAAAAAGACTGAAATGGCAAGTGTATTAAGAAGTCAACAGCACAGACTTCACTTCTGGGTTATGTAATGATGGTCTTCACTGCCGACACTGTTAACCACCATTATGTCCCACTGTTCACAGAATGGACATAGACAGTGCAGGTTTTGTGTTAAAAACCTTTGGGGCTGTAAAAGTAACGTCTGATATTCAACGGGCAACTTTGTGGAAAGTAAAGAATTATTTCTGTTATGATGTGATACAGTATTTAACTCAGGGGTTGGCAAACTACAGCCCTGGAGTCAAATCTGCCATTTGCTTGATTTATAAGTAAAGTTTTGCTGCTGCTGCTGCTGCTGCTGCTAAGTCGCTTCAGTCGTGTCCAACTCTGTGCGACCCCATAGATGGCAACCCATCAGGCTCCACCATTCCTGGGATTCTCCAGGCAAGAACACTGGAGTGGGTTGCCATAAGTAAAGTTTTACTGGAACATAAACAGCCATGACCATTCCTTTGCATAATGCCTATGGTAGCTTTTGCTACAATGACAGAATTAAGTAGTTGCTATACAGGCTGCAAAGTCCACAAAGCCTAAAACATTTAGCAACCCCTGGTTTAATTCTTCATTGAAAACCTTTGTAAGGTGAAAGTTCACACATGCTTTTGTGGGTGTGTTTTTTTCTCCCAAGAGCAACTTTGTTCTAATTCTGGGGTCACTGAACCCAGGAAGGTACTCATTATGCAAGACATGTTTTCAAGTCCTCTTACTGGCTTGATTACACACTAAAAATGCACAGGCAAGAAAGAGCAACATTTCCTGTTCTTAACCATCCTCTGAACACTGTGAGGTTTGAAGTATGTTTCTAAAAGTGAAATCAGGACACACTAGTACTGATACAGTAGAACCTAAATGAGTGAAGCAATAATAAACCTTACTGGTTACCAGTGAATTAAAAATAACTAGCTTACAAGCTTATTATGAATAAAGACACATTCACTAAAATTCTAACTAGAAAATACACAGTGTACCAGATGTAGAAAACAAACATGGTTACCAAGGGGAAAACAGTGGGGGCAGGGAGAAATTGGGATTGACACATACACACATCTATATATAAAACAGATAACTAATAAGGACCTATTATAGAGCACAGGTAACTCTACTCAATATTCTGTAATGACCTATATGGGAAAATAATCTTAAAAGGAGTGAATCTATGTATATGTATAACTGATTCACTTTGCTGCACAGCAGAAACTAACACAACAGTGTAAATCAATCATACTCCAATAAAAATTTTTTTAAAAAAAGAAAATGCAAAGAACTGAGTGTCAGCTGACCTTTCTTTTCCTCCAATAAATTTTAGGAATAAAGGAACAGGCTATATTAAAAGAGATTCAAAAAGACTGAGTACAATACACACGTAGCTGTCTTCCTAGAATAAAGGCAGGATTGATAAACTTTCTACTTACTCTTCAGAGCCTTCTATATTGATATAAAATCACCATTATTTTCATCAATTACATGAAAGAGCTAATTTTTAAAATTTTATTTATTTTACTTGGAGGCTAAGTCATACAATTTGGAGTTCAAATCCAGGTTGCTTCTGACTGACTGACTCACCTTGGAAAAATTGTTGAACTTCTTTCTCTCTCTTTTAGGTTGTTTGTTAAAATGTGTAAAAATAACTAGCTTACAAGCTTATTATGAGGATTAAATATGATAATATATGTAAAGTATTAAGCTTAGTGTCTGGCATGTGGTCAAGGCTTCATATCTGATAGGTATTATTACTGTTCAAACTGGAGGTCGGACATGGATGGGAGGTGTTCCCTGAATAAAAGTCTATTATGAAAGACAGAACCACTCACAAGCTGGGCAGGAAAGAACTACAATGCTTTATGTATACCTGCATAAAGGGTGAAGACAAAAAAGCTAACCACAACATTTAATCAGTAAACAACACTCTATTATCCAAGTTTCTGCAAACTATAGGTTTGAATCATTGAAGAAGAATAAAGTAAATTCAAATAATGATCATGGGGAGTCTGGGTTGGTGAAGCATGTCAGAAGACCTGTAAAATATCTCCCTTTGCATAGCTGGGTTAGATTGGTTTATAATAGCCTCCCTCATTTGGTGAAAGGTAGCTAAGTAGAAAATACTATTTCTGTATGTCCTTTTCTGAAAGAACACCTCTTTAACACCTCTGATTACAATTTTGTGGTTCAATGCTTATGAAAAGACTTCAAATAAACCCAGTATATTTGTAATTCCATTTTGGCAACAAAGGGAAGAGCTTTGTAAAATGTCTCCAGCAGTTTCAAAGCCTGCATAGAAAATGACCAATTTCCTGTTCCTCAGATCCAGGATACCCACTGCCTCTCAATTTCAAGGTTCCATTGCAGTCCATCTCACCATAATAGCAGGCACAGTTAGACAGAAATGTCTAACCATGTGTTCTAGGAAGAACTGCTAGAGAAGCAAGAATTTTCTGATGACTCCATCATGAAAAGTCCTGATGGGGTCATCAGAGAATTGTTGCTCTGGGAAATTAAATATTGCTATCTGGCCCTGTGCCCTCCACATCTTCAATGCCCACTAATTTTGCCCCTGCTAACAGAGAACATGTTCATGGGGATGGATACATCTTGATCTCCTTCCATATCCCAAGAATGCTGAATTAAAGTACATCTGGCAGGCAAAGCCACTGAAAACCAGCAGTCCAGCAAATATCTAATGACTGTTAGAGGCAGCGAGTGAATTTAATTTCTGTACATCGTCCTCCCACCCTGTGATGGGAGAGATAGGCAGGGAGTGACCAGAGGGAAGGTTTATGACTACCGGCATTCTGCGACTCTCATGTGAAATCCACACAATAAAACAGGAGAATCAGCAGTTTGATTCTGGTCTCAGACTAACATGTCTGTTCCACTGCTGCACTTTGCCTCAAGGGAAACAAAGGAGGAAACACTCACCTTTGTAGAATATGGGCATTTAAGCATCTGAAGACCATAAATGCCTTGGCCTCTCCGTTTAGTGATTTAGTCAATATTTAGTTGAACATCTATTGTGTGCCTAGCATTGTGCTTAAGTATTTGCCCTAGAGTGGTGAATGCAAGACATGGTCCTTGCTCTTAAATAACAGTATCAGGAGAGGGAGGCAGAAAATAAGGGAACAAATAGCAACTGGTATGAAGAATTCATGCTTTTGAACTGTGGTGTTGGAGAAGACTTTTGAAAGTCCCTTGGACTGTAAGAATTTCCAACCAGTCCTTCCTAAAGGAGATCAGTCCTGGCTGTTCATTGGACTGATGCTGAAGCTGAAACTCCAATACTCTGGCCAACTAATGCGAAGACCTGACTCATTTGAAAAGACCCTGATGCTGGGAGGGATTGAGGGCGGGAGGAGAAGGGGATGACAGAGGATGAGGTGGTTGGATGGCATCACCGACTCAATGGACATGAGTCTCGGTAAACTCCGGGAGGTAGTGGAGGACAGGGAGGCCCGGCGTGCTGCAGTCCATGGAGTTGCAAAGTTGTACATGACTGAGTGACTGAACTGAACTGATGCAAGGTAATTTCAGATTGTGTGGTTTTCTATGATGGTAAAAAGCAAGGTACTGTTACAGAAAAAAACCAAACCCCAAACACAGAGAAGCCTGTTTTAGGTGGAATGATAAGGGAGAATTTCTCTTAAAAGGTTACTTGAAGGAGTTCTATGAAGAACACTGGAATGGGGGCAGAACAACTGTGGCAGAAACTGAGATGATCCCCAGTGACTAACATTCTACTCACTTGCCCTTGAGGGTGGGGGACTCTATGTCCTTGTTGCTGTTTAGCTACTAAGTCGTGTCCAACTCTTTTGCAACCCTATGGACTACAGCCTGCCAGACTCCTCTGTCCATGGGATTTCCCAGGTAAGAATACTGCAGTGGGTTGCCACTTCCTCCTCCAGGGAATATTTTCGACCCAGGGATCAAATCTGCGTCTCCTGCATTAGGAGGATATTGGCATAGGCCAATTCTTTACCACTGAGCCAGTAGGAAAATCCAGGGGGACTCTACGACTTGCTTCTAATTGATAATATATGACAAGAATGAAGAGATTCTGCAGATGTAATTAAAATCCTTAATCAGTTGACTTTAATAGAAAAGGATGGTTATCCTGGATGGGACTGACTACGGTGATTAAGATCCTCTCTTTTGAAAAGGTTTTTTTGATGTGGACCATTCATAAAGTCTTTATTGACTCTGTTACAGTATTGCTTCTGTTGTTTATGTTTTGATTTTTCAGCAGAAAGGCAGACCTGAATCAGGGATGGAACCCACACCCCCAGCACTGGAAAGCTAACTCTTAACCAGTGGACTGCCAGTGAAGTCCTGATTAATCAGAGACTTGAAACACCAGACAAGTTCTCTCTCTCTATGGCTGGCTTTGAAGACTTCTACAGCTGCACTGACATAAGAACATAGCCCAATCATAGTTAATTCCAGCCCTATGATTCCTTGAGCACTCAGAGAACCCAGCTAAGTAATGCCAGATTTCTGATCTACAGAAACTTTGAGATAATACATGAGTAGTATCTTAAAACACTGTATTTGTGGCAATTTTTACACAGCAACACAATGAAAACAAATACAATACTCTGAGGAGGAAAAAACTATAGAAGTCACTGGGAGTTGTTTTGGGGGTGAACAAAGAGAAAGATTGCCAGGAAGTAAAATATGGGCTTATCTGTGAGAAAACAGAAAAGTTTAGGCTTTATCCCAGTATCTGAAACATGGTGGTTAGTGCGCAGCAAGCAGGTAAAACATTTGTTAAATTGATGAATGAACTTAGGAATAATGAAAGTACACTGCTAAATAAAAGTGTTTAATACTAGTCTGCCGTGTCCATCCCCTCAGATGTTAAAACATTTCTTCAGTAGGTATTTACTGAAAGACCATTATGTACAAAGAAATGTAATATTGACAGAGAGCCAAAAAAAAGTGATTAAGAAATACAGCCAGGACAAGAAGCAAATTCTGAGACTACAGATCTTCTGGAGACTTATGGATTAGGAAAAAAAATCTACTTAAATAGAGATGAAAGATTCTATGGGAAAAAAAAATATCTACTTAAATAGAGATGAAAGACTCTATAATGAGGTATAGATACAATCCAGTAATCCGGGTCACAGCTGAAAGCTGACAATGTGAGGTTTCTGCTTAGAGTCTAATAAACTATTTGAAAAGCTGCCAAGTGTTAATCAAGTCCAAGGAAGAGAGCCCTGTAACAAGATCACATCATCAAAAGCCACATCAATGATGGACTGGAGGAAAGGTAATGAAACGTTAATACTGAAAATGCAAAGATGTTTATAGACTGGGAAATTATATTCTATGTGTTTCTTCTCAAGTCTTCTGGATTATATGAAAAAATCTCTAGAAATTCAGAGAAGATAAATGAACAGAATACTGTCATCTTCATCTAACTGCACTATGTATGTTGCCTTGCTGCCCACGAGGCACAACTGATGGCTGAGGAGAAGATTAGACTCATATCCCCACGTTTCCAGGAGCTACGGGTGAGATCATAAGGACACAACCAGAAAGAAAGGCTGTTCTCAGAGAGCAGAACAGAAACATGAAGAAACAACTAACTTTCTTAGCTTCTACTCATCCATATCCCCTTGGATATTAGTTGGGTTGCTTCCCTAAGAAGGATTTATCTTCATTTAAAAATACATAAAAGTGAAACACCTCTGAAGTGTTTTTCAAGAAGAAATGCCCGCCCATTTCAGAATAGAACAATTAAGGAAAACTCATGAAGTTAAGCATACGGGTAGGAAGTTGCAGACATCTGGGACGTCTAACTGGGCATTAAGTCAATTCCAGATGTGGAGGTTACTAGAAAGAATGAGGAAAAAGGGCGCTTTGCATTCTTTAAACTTTTAAAATACATCATCATCACCTTTGCATTTTATGAAAACAGAAAGCAGGTCCGTGTTAGTCCCATTTCTCAGATGATAACACCCATTCTCAGAGGTTATCCTATGGTTTTTGAGTAACAGATTTCAACTCAAATGGCTATGTAATTGCTTCTTCTCAAGAGTTTGGGAAAATAAAAACAACGCTGATTTTATAATAAGGGTTTTCAATGATTTTACAACGATGATTATGCTGTAAGAGCAAACTCTTCTCTGGGCCAGAGCCATGAGTCTTCAAACACGATCGTCTGTAAAAAATTTCGTGTGTAAATATGGAGACATTTATTAAGCCTCCTTGCTTTAAAAAAAAAATGGTGTGATGGACATTCGTTTTGCAACAGACAGTTGATGTGTAACTGATACAATCACTCTTTGTTAAATATCCTTTCTCATTTGAGATAAAAACAACTTCCTGGCAGTACCTCACAGAGAGATCACAGAAACCATCAGAAAACTGCACCAGAAATCAGATTATACTTTCCCCTAAAATACAATATGCATACAAGGAAATAAGCATTTTCTAGATTGAAAGCACTTATGAACTGCTCTCTCTCACAGGGAGAAGGATCAGAAAATATAAAACAAAACAAGCATACTTTTACAAATGAAAAGTATATGATTTTCAGTTCTATGTCTTTGCTCCTATGAGTGGATGGAGTACTGCAGAGTTGAGTATAATCTATGAGAAAGCTAGTGAGTGTCTCTATAATTTCTGAAACCTGACCGCAGGGTGTTAGAAGTACAGACTTCAGGTGAAATCTGTTCTGGTTAGTCTGGGGCTATTTTCAGGGATGGTGTCAGAGGGAATCTATCCCATCAATGTCAGTATTTAAAGGAACTGGTCACCAGAGTCATGCTGCCCACATCAATGGTGGTGTAAGATTATGTCAGAGGCAGACTGATAAAGAGCATCTATTTTAATGATTATGGTTCACATTACTGCATAGTATTTTTAAAATCTAGTACATCAAAGCTGTGATTTCACATGTATTACTTCTAAGGTAAAGACAGGCTTACAAAGTGAGTTAAGTGTTGGCTTAATTATGGATATTAAATAAATAATCACACGGGTAGTACTTGGAAATGGTATAAAATCATGAAGGTGATATATTAATGACTGAGGTCTCAAATACAACATTGAAGATAATTTTCTTCTTTTAATACCTTCTTTGTTGAGATTTTTGCTATTTGTTTCTATTTACAAAATACCTATAAACTTAAGGTAGAAAATGTGAAAACACCAAAAAGCACAAGTGAAAAACACAAAAACCAATCATAATGCTTAACCTTAAAGATATCATAACCCTTAAAAATAATCATAGTTTAGATTTTATTGTTTGCCTATCCAGTCCTTATTCCATAAAAATGGAATTATATCTTCACACTGGTCCATAGCCTGACTTTCCACTTATTCCACAAATATCTACTGAACATTTCCCCACATGGTAAGTGTTCTTTTTCAGCAACTATTTTGCTAGCTGAAGAGTATTGTCTCATACTGTTAAAATCTAGTTAATCAATCCCCTACTACTGGGAATGAAGGTTGTGTCTATTTTTTTCACTGTCATATAAAATGCCGCAATGAACATCTTTGGACTTAAAACTCTTGATAAAATCTCTGAAACAAAGTAGATAAAATCTACTTAAAACATATTTCTAGAAGCAGAGCTGCCAGGTTAAAAGGTTTGCCAAATATAAAGGTGTTTGGCTGCAAATTAACAGATTATGCTACAGAAAGTTTACCACAATAAATCATTCTACCAGTAAGTAATGAGAATACCTATTTCTGTAACATTTGCAATGTATTACTGTTACCAATGGTATATTTCTTTTAAAATACTTCTGATTGTCAATACAATTATATAACTCATATGACTAAACACATGGAACTCAGAAATCATACAATCATATATTCAGAATTATTTTGTTTTTTTCTTTGTGAATTACCTGTATATGCTCTTTGCCCTGATTTCTACTGAGGTGAACCAATGAAGCAGTAATCAGACTAGGTGTCAGTATAAAATAAAATACTAAATGCCTTAAGTATTCCAGTCCCAAGACATTACTTCCTTTTACATTTCTTATAACTCTCTTTCAGCTAAGGGGACAACCATTATTTCGGGGAAAGAAGACATTACTCTTTTATATCATTGTATTTTTTAATACCACATAGAAAAATCTTGAAAATGAGTAGAATAAATTATTTTTTTAGGAGAAACAAGTAAAACAAGGTCCTGCCACTGTACCATAGTCAACAAGTTCAAAGCAACCAAGGTAAGAAATGGCACAGCAATAGATTCATTTCAGTGATGCTAATGTTTAAGCAAGAGCAGAAAATCTTCATGATAAGCTAGCCACTGAAATTAGAAAAACTAATCCCTAGAAACATTTTATGCCTAGCAAGTTTAGGAACACTTGACTAACTCTAATTCTGCATATTACTTACCACTTAGGTGGGTGATTGTCAATCTTTTTGAAGCTATCACAACTCATCTTCTTGTCGTAGACAAGAGGGTGGTGATGGATGGCTTTGCTACCTACTTACCCCAATCTACTGCTACATGGGATGCAGTACTAATATGTTAATTTAAAATAACAAATAAATTTAATCACAAATTGAGGCTTGAGAATTTCAAATACTTTTTAACCCATCACAGAAACTCTCTATCTTTGGATAGGAAACCAGGGTTCTGAACTGAAGTGGGCTGAGAGGAGAGCAGGGTGTCAGGAATACCTTTGAATATTATATATATATATACATATATATATATACACATACACATACACACACTATATTATGAGATTTCAAACAGATTCCTATTTACTAAAACATCCAGAAATTTTAGGGTGAGCTGTAATTGTTGATAAGATGCTACCAACTAGTTAGAACAATCTGCCATCATCCATTTATTAATGCAATAGGCATTTATGGAACACTTGTTCTGTGTCAAAGTACTGGAAATACTTTGACAAAGCATTTGACGAAGTGTTTTCAATACTTTTTGGAGATATTTGCAAATAAGGCAGAGATGAACTATCATCCTCATAAGGCCAACATTTTGCTGAAGGATGGGCAGAGAGGGTGAGACAGATAGTAAACATAAAAACAGGTGAATAGGAGATGGAAGACAGGGGTAAATGCTTTGATAAAAATCAAACAGGGGAACGGGAAAGACAGTGACTTGGCAGGGTGTGAAGCAAGGGAGAACTTTAGATGAAGTGGTCCAGGAAAACCTCATGGAGAAGCTGACATTTAAGCTGTGCCAGTCATGCAAAGGTCTTGGCAAAGAGTATTCTAAATTGAGGGAAGAGCAAATGCAAAGGCCCACAGCCAATGTGATATGTTTGGGAAACAGCAAGAAGGCCAGTGAGAAAGCACACAGGGAAAGTGGTGTGATCCAGGCTGATTCCTGTTCTGCCTTAAGCCTTAGTTACGAGTAGGGATGCCATTCTAGGGGTGAGGAGATGGCCATGGAAGATCTTAAGTGCAGAATTGGCATGATCCAGTTTACAATTTTAAAAGATCACTTCGATTGGTGTGTGGTGGGTACATTTTCTTGGGCAAGAAGGGAGGCAGCGCTACCAGTTGGGTAAACACTGATCATCGAAGTAAATGATGTGTGCCTTGAATTAGCAGATAGCCATGGAGGCAGGAAGAAGAAAATCTCAATATCCTGTAGTTCTTACATTAAACATTTAATTATATACAATGGAATATTATTCAGCCACAAAAAAAACAATGAAATAATGCCATTTGTAGTAGCAACACAGATGGACTTAAAGATGATCATACTAAATCTACCATACATAAATTAGATAATTAATAAAGACATACTGTATAGCATTGGGAACTCTACTCAATACTCTGTAATAACCTATATGTGCAAGGAATCTAAAAAAGAGTGAATATACATATATGTATAACTGACTCACTTTCCTATATAGTATAAATTAACACAACACTGTAAATCAACTGTACTCCAATAAATTTTTTTTTAAATTAAAAAAATATATATTTATGGCACTGTTCTGATGGTGTCTGTTGACTTTTTGCTTATTCCAATAGACTGTAATAAACTTTAATTGCTACCATTTAGAAAGTGCCCCATGTTACTCCAGGCTTTGCATACATGCATTCTTATGACTGCATCCCAAGCTCATGTGTGGGGAAGTTAACTCCCAAGACCTCAGAGTTATATTAAGATTTACCAAGGTTTACTGGATTCTGAGCAAGGAACAATTGTTAGTCAATGAACTACAGTGTCCTCATTTAACCAACTTTAGGGGTACAGTTGTAGAGAGAAACCAGGGCACAGCTGAAATTCGATAATGGTTCTTAAAGGCAACGGGGAGCAAGATTACTAGGAAGGGAAATTCTTGTTTAAAAAAGCATTTTTCTGGGCCCCACCTTGAGAATGCAGAACCAGAATCTAGGGCTGGGGCTGGAAATGCGCCTTTTAAAAATGCTCCCAAGGGGGAAAAAAAAAAAATGCTCCCAAGAGACACTCAATAAACTCTGCGAAGTCTGCTGAGTAGGCACACAATAAGTATTTGTTGAATAAAGGAATATAATGGGGAAAGATAAACTTCCTTCCAGAGAAAATATAAGTGCACTTTTTGGGTGGGCCCAAGATGAGCCTGGAGGAGGGCACAGCAACCCACTCCACTATTCTTGTCTGGAGAATCCCATGGACAGAGGAGCCTGGCAGGCTACAGTCCACAGGGTCACACAGAGTTGGACATGACTGAAGCGAATTAGCACGCACGCAAGCAGAGCCTCAGCTAGCCACCTCAGATCCACTTGGAAATTTATGGTGTGACTAATATAAGGGTACAAGACAGGTTTTATGGAAGTTTTGTTGTAAATAATTTCTCTTGACCAGGTGCTAGGTCCAAATGTGTCACCAAATGAGGAAGTACAAGCCCCTCAGTTGGTAAATACCATCTATTTTAAAGGCACAAAATCTTAAAAAAAAAAAATCATCTTGATCTTACGACACTTTCCACAAAGGGGCCAAATGACCCCCTGAACACAATACACACAGCATCTAGGGGCCAGGAGATTTTCAGGAGCTCACAAAATGTCTTCATTTCTTTTAAAAATCAAAAGAAAAACCTGAAAATATTCTAGACTGGACCATATTCAACTTTTACCAATGCAGTTACAAAATGTAATTTTAAAATATATTAAAATTACAAAACGTAATTAAAAATACATTTAAAAAAATCAAGATATGCACACGAAGGCAACAATGACTAGGAAACATAGAAGTTGTCATAGGGCCCTGCTTTTTTTTTTTTTTTTCCTGTGCTGCATAGCTCGGGGAATATTAGTTCCCCACCAGGGATGCAACCCGAGACCCCTGCAATGGAAGTGCGGAGCCTTCACCCCGGATCACCAGGGAAGTCCCTGGCCCTGCTTTACTCACAGCCCTGGGCCTGGGTGACAGCTTCTTACCTGGCAAGCATTGTACAGGAGCTGATGCTCGAACTTCTTGATCCCAAGAATGTTCTGGAACATCTCGTAGAGTTGCTCTTTGCTCAGAATCAGCTCGGAAGCGGCGCTGGCCGTCATCCGGGCCTGCTGCTTCCTGGGATCCTCCTCCCCGCGGTAAATGGCATCAAACTTGGCCATCCAGGAGCTCAGCACGGTCTCCTTGCTGAGGCCGTCGATCTCCGGCAGGCTGCGCACGCGCTTCTCGATGTGCTTCTTGAAGACTTCTCGCGAGTCGTTGGCGGAGCAGCCGCCGCTCTGCACCATGCGTGCCACGCGGTCGCTCTTCAGGAACACCTGTGCGGGAGGGGGCGGGGCAGACGTCAGAAAGCTGCCCTGGAAGAAGTGTTTCCTGGGGCGGGGGCGGGGTTGACCCCTTCGAGGGCATCCCAGGAGGCACCGGGGTGGGTCACAGCCTGACTGCCACCTCCTAGCTGTGGGAACTCAGGCGAGTGTCTTAGGTGTTCTGCTTTTGTGTCCAAATCTGGAAAATTGGAATGACGGTGGTATTTCCTAGATTGTCGCAAGGATAAAATGAGACAATCATATCCTGAGAGGCAGCATAATAGAGAGACTTGGTTGCTCAGACTGCTTGGGTCCTTTCTCTGCCACTTAGTGGCCGTGTTTGTTTCAACAGATTAGCCTCTTTGTACCTCAGTTTTCTCATCTATATAATTGGGACAATAGTAGTTTCTACAGCACAGGTGCTTCTATATGAGGGATAAATGAGTCAATATATGATAAACACTTGAAAGGGTGGTTCACATTAATACCATATGGATTCCTGTGGTGGTGGTGATTATTTTTATATGTAAAATAGCCGGTATGATGTCTGGTCATAGCACTTCACACAGTACATAGTCCACTATTTACATCTCATTTGATCCTCTCAGTGATACTCATCACAATTCATATTGAACAAGGATTACATAAATATATATTTCATGCCTGTCTCCCCTCCCTAAATGTAAACTCCACGTGGGCCAGAAATGCGCCCTTCTTCTTCCCCCAAATATCACCCACCCATCTTGAGAGTAGAGCCTCCTGCTTTGAGAGTGAATAATGAG
Source organism: Oryx dammah (assembly GCF_014754425.2). Lineage (NCBI taxonomy): Eukaryota > Metazoa > Chordata > Mammalia > Artiodactyla > Bovidae > Oryx > Oryx dammah. The sequence continues at coordinate 21,803,077 of NW_024070193.1, forward strand.
GAAGGCAGGCCTTACACTCAATCCATTTTGTAAATGGAAAAGCCAAGACTTCAGAGAGGAGTCTTTTTTTAACTCATTAACTCAAAATGGACAGCTCTATAAATGCATGGTCTCTTGACTTCACCCTGGTTCCTCCCTTTCCTATGAGTCTCAACTGCCTGGTGGGACAGCCCTTGGTTATTTTGCTAGTGCTGCCTTGATCCTGGGATAGAGCAGCCATTGCTTTCACTCCATTTGGAAGCTTATATAAGCTACACAGTTCTGAGGTGTCATACAAGGCAGTGAAGCTGCTGCTTCCTATTCACCAAGCAGAAACACCTCATGTTTTTGAGCTGTGTCCTGTCCTGGTCACAGTTCAGAAGGTACATAAACAGCCTTCCAGAAGCAGAACACATATTCACTTCCCTGTCATATTTCAGAGAATGCCTGTGGTAGGCGATGGCTTGAGGGGCATCTCATTACCTTCCACTTCATCACAAAGCCTTCTTTGGGGAGGAGAGATGTTAGAAAGTTGGACTCCATTTATTGTCAATTGAATGAACTAATTCAGGGAGAAAAAGGACCAAGGATTTGTTTCACAAGCTAGAGGCCACGGCCTGCTCCTCTGTGCTTGGGAATGGTACTCAGTTGAGACTGTAGAGTTCATCTAAAAATCAGTTAAAAAAAAAAAAAAAAGGTTACAAATGAATCTTGAGGCTTTAAGAGCTATAATGAGCTAGCAATTCACCCGAAACTCTATAATGCTTAATGCAGGTAGTTTCTCCATGTAACGAACACACTGTGTTTCAGTTATAGGTCTAGATCTCAAAGAACATCAAAATTTTGAAGCAAAAGAGGAAGTTTCTGAAAAGACAGTATAACACTGTGACATGACCTGTAAATCATACTCCCAGGCCAGCTCTGCCATTAACTTTCTGTGTAATCTTGGGTAAGTTACCTCATCTCTCTGATCCTCTAGTATCTTATCTATACACCGAGGGGGTTGAACTATAAAACTCTGAGCTTGTCTTTTATGCTGTAAAGTTTATACTCTTACTCATGAGTCCATTCATCCTTTCTTTAGATACTCACTGGAGGAAGGCAAGTGCCAGGTGCCAGGGTTAGAATGAGGAGGAAAAAGATGTTGACTCAGCCCTCATGCCTCTGTGACATTGTCCTAATCATCCCATACAAATATCATTACAACCTGGGACAAGTGCTAACCAAGGGAAATTACATAAGTTCATGCATGCTTGTAACCGGGAATACATTCCAGTATGTGGTCAGGAAAGCCTTCCTGGAGGAGAACTCCTTTAGGGTGAAATGTGAAAGATGGATGGGAGAAGAATGAAAGAAGGAATAACATATGTAAACACACTGAGGATCTGAGGAAATAAGGAGAAGTCAGTGTGGCTGCGGTGAGAGAAGTGTGAAAATGATCAGTGTAAGACAGGTAGAAGGGGTCGGATGGCCAGCGGCATGGGAGGTTCTATTAAGAACGTTAATTCTCATTTGAAGGGCACTGGGACTGAAGGCTTTAAACCTAGACATGACACAATCAGGTTCACATGCTCTGGCTTTAATGTGGAAAATGGACCTGAAGAAGGCCAGGAGAGTAGACAGGAGGCCAGTTGAGAGACAGCTTATGAGCACAGGTGAATGATGGTGGTAGCGATGCAAAGGGGTTAGTTAATTCCTTTCTGTCAGCACTAGTGAATATTAGAGGTGACTTAAAAACATTCACTCAACAATGAAGCCATACTCTCCTTCCATTTGTCCATAGCAGCGTCCCACAAACCTGGAATGGGACCACATTTCAGGTTCTCAGCACCGTATTCCTTTCCCTCATAGCCCCTCCACAGCTGCTATCTGTCCTTTGTCTCTCTAACTTTAGTTAATGTCTGAGGCTCCAGCTAGACTATATAAGTCCTCAGAAGGCAGGAGTTGTATCTGCTTTGTTCCTATTATTTTTTCCGAGTGCCTAAGACAGTGCCTGGCACATAGCTGGTGCTATGTCGAATGAGGAAAATCAGTGAATGAACAGGAACAAAGCAGATATCTCAAAGCAGAGACCCTATGGAGATTATATCTGGATGGAGGGAAGAAGGTAAAGAAGATACCAGCAAGCACAAATACACTGGTCTCTTAAAAACAATTGACTGACACTACCTTTTCCATGAGACCTGACAATAGGGGATAAGAAATGAGGAAGTGTTAGTCTCTCAGTTGTGTCTAACTCTTTGAGACCCCATAGACTATAGCTCACCAGGTTCCTCTGTCTATGGGATTCTCCAGGCAAGAATACTGGAGTGGGCTGCCATGCCCTTCTCTGGGAAAGAAATGAGGATATTGGCACATGGGTCCCAGTCAGCATCCATAACTGGTGATCCCTGGGTCCTGCACACATTATTTCCTTTCTACAGGTCCTTCCTTTATACACAATAGCCACTAAATATATATTCGTTGTACTACTAGCGGATGGCTGTAGACAGTCACTTAACTTGTATCAACCTCACTCTCCTTCACCATTACCTGGGGTTCAACCAGCCAGCCTTCTCTAAGAAAGATCAAATTGAAAAGACTCTGCAAAGTGGAGGGTTCCATCTGTCCACAGGTAAGATACAATCGCTAGGCCCCAGAACAAAAGGAGATGAGTGGAATGTTAAGAGAATAGAGGAAGGAGGCAGAAGATGGAGGAGACGGACAAGGGCCATAAAAGCAGCAAGTCAGCCACAGGGAGAAACGGTGGCAGCAGAAGGCTAATTCCAGGCACATCACCTGTCTTGGCTTCTCAGTCTTGTCCAAAAGGAAGCCAGGCAGGCAACGTACTTGTGTGTCTCTAAAACGACCCCTGAAATTCATTTGTACCAGGAGCTCTATCTGGTATTTTGTGTTTTGTTTTCTGTTTCATTTTTCAGTGGCTCTTGCAAGAGACTTCAACTCCAGGCACAGCTCTATGCGGCACATCCATAAATCCTGCCCGCTTCTGTGCCAACTCCCAGACAGGTCATAATGGGAGAGGGCAGATAAACAAATAAATACGAAACAGTGAAGGGCAGTCAATTCAGCAACTCAGCTTCATCCATCAGTCCTTGCCTCCATTGCCAGAGCCAAGCAGCCTCAAGGTTGTTTTAGAAACACAGAAGTGCATCGGTACTTAATGACAGTACATTCTATGGGGTAAAGCTGGCCCAGCTTCTGCTTCTCTACAAACAGGCTGAGAACACAAGGCGGATCCTCTACTGCTCTACAACAGCACATCATTTCAACATAAATAAGAAAAATACCTAGATGCTATAGTAAATAAGATTTTAAAAACCTACAAAAACCAGGTTACTAACAACGTTTCTGATAACTGGCACATACATAATGGTAACCATGGGCTCTAGTGTCAGACAACCTGAGATCAAATTCTGGCTCTACCAGCTGCTGGCTTTGTCAGCTGAGCAACTTACTTCATCTTTCTGGGCTTCAGTTTTATCATCTTTCAAATGGGAATCATAACCACCCTCCTGTGTAGGATTGGCAAGGAAATTCAATGAGATAATGAAAGTCAACTGATGAACATGCTGCCTGCTCCAAGAACGTAATAAAAGTTAACTGATATTTAAATTGACTATTATACAACCATGAAAAAGATAATTTTTCTTCTTTTATCAGCATCAAAGGATGTCCATGATATGCTGCTAAATCAGAGACTTCCAATGGTAGGGGTAAAGTGGGGTTGGGACACAGGACTGTAACTTTTGATTGAGAACATCACAGGTATTGTAATAAAACTTTTTACTGATGATTGAGCTAGCACAGGTTTGACTTTTGCATAAGTAGAAAGATTGAAAACAACTGTGAAATGAAACAAATGGGTTATTAACATTTTTTAGTTATTTTCCATTTTAACATGGAAATCAAGGAGCTATCTCTACAAGTATAGATATATCAAAAAATACCTGGAAAGACACATACCAAAATTTAATAGTGGTTGTCTAGCATGATGTAATTAGAGGTATTTTCCTAACCATTTCATTTCCATTTTTTCCCTATTGTCTAGTTTTATAATTGACATGTTTGACTTTCACAGTTATATAAAACACCCCTTTCTACGTGAGAAAATGACAAATTTTACTTTCACTGAGACAAGATGCATGTAAATTTCTTAAATAAAAAGCATCTTTGGATCTTAAAGATACTTTTTTGTCAGAAAGTAAGGGGAACCTAGGCAAATTTAAGAAACATATCTGAGGCCATGACCTATGGTAAGTGGTGGTAGGTTAGGAACAAAAGTAGTTCCCTTGCCCTTTTCTATGTCCTTTTCCCCTGCCTTGACTTTATACCTTCCATCCCCATGTCTAGGCCCCAAACTAGGGAATGGATTGATTCTATAACTTTCAGTCCTCTTTTATCATTTATTTCTATACAGCAGGTGGGCACTATATCACCACTCTTCCACTCTTATATTCATAACAGCACTTTTCTGTTGCAGATTTATGATGAGGTTGTATGTCTAAGTCTGTGTGTTTGGAATTTAATCTTGACAGCAAGGAAGCTACTACTACAGATGAAGAAACTGAAGCTCAGAGGTGGCTGAGGTCCCACAGCCAGTTTGCAGCCAATCCAGAATCCACCCCCACTTTGAGACACTCAATTCATCCTCTTGCTTCCGGTCCCCAACCTTTTTGACACCAAGGACCAGTTTCATGGAAGACAATTTTTCCACAGACCGAGGAGAGGGGAATTGTTCTGGGATGATTCAAGTACATTACATTTATTGTGCACTTTATTTCTGTTATTATTACATCAGCTCCACCTGAGATCATCAAGCATTAGCTCCCAGTAGCTGGGGACCTCTGCTAGTCTTAACCACTCGGCCCTTGGCTCCCTCCTTCCTTGCCTGGTTTTTCCCACGGGAATAAGTGCCTTTAGAATGGTTGGTTACTCTTTTCCTAGGCCACTGAGGAATCACAGTGGTTTTGCCTATGATTGCCTATGAAAATGTATAGCTTTATTTTAGAAAAATAGCCAGGTCACACACACATCTACTTTTCTTAGATTACAAAAAGTTCAGCGATAAAGATGAAATGACATATGTCACCCTGTGCAGAGGACACCTGCAGGTTTTGCCTGCCAACCATCCATCCCCTTCTGTAACAGCACCTCAGTCCAAGAACACCTTTATTGCTACACACTATTTCACTGGGGCTGTCACTCACGGGACCGTGTGCTTCCTTTGCCAAGTGGTGAACTGGGGCCTGAACTTGGCATTCCGACTTCCCCTTCTGGGGTTCAGATTCAGAGAGGGGAAGCCTAAGAAAGGGATGGGGTTGGAGTAGATTCATGCCAGTGATGGGGTATGCATTATATCCTGCTACCCAGCTTCCTGAGACTAAGCCATCCTGCATCCCATCCTTTCTCTAGATGGTTTTTCTCTTTTGATAACAAAACAACAGTTGTTGTTGTTATTAGGGCTTAATTAAGCCACAGTCAGTTTCTGTTACTCGCAATCAAAGAACTGTGTTGGATACACCATTCAAATTTAGTGTGACAAAAACTAACTGAGGCTTTGTTAGAGAAGATCAGCTGAAAATAAACTGAAACAAAACCAAACTCAGTCATGGCAGTGGTGCTGGCTGCAGCCCAGACAGCAGCTGTCGTGCTCTAGCACAAGTGCTGGTCTGCATGCCTTCTACCGTGCTCTACGCTCCCTGGCCCCACCAGATGCCCCCGCGTGTCCTTCCAAGCAGGGTCTCAGTCAGGAAGGTTCTGTAAGACCTTTCCCTCTGCCTCTTTTCGCTGCTGTCGGGGCCAGCCTGTGAAGGAACGAAAATTAAGCAGGTAAATGGGGAGAGAGGTGAGGATAACGATGGAGGGTGACAGGGCTTATGTTTCACAATTTGTCTTAAAAGAGCTGAGAGTTAGAAAAATGTGGGGGCCCTGGAGAAACGGGGTGGGGGGCTCTCTGATGCCTTAGCACTGTGGCATGGTAACAGGATGAAGTTGCTGAGCTAGATCTCAGAGCATCCACCTTGGTGCCCAGCCCTCAAAGCCATCATGAAAGAGATTAAGGGATTAATCTCCTGCCCTGCTTGATCTGCTTTGCCACAGAGAACATTGGTTTCCCTCTATCCTGGCCTGGCTCTGCTTCCAGGCCTGACTAGCTTGCAATGAATGCTGGGCAGCTGGGCTCAGACTGGGCTGGATATGGGTGGGCACAGATGGAAAAAGGACAGTGGCTCCCCACTCCCTTTATTTAAAAAAAAAATGCTCATCACTACTTTAGCATGTTGACAAAGCATCTCAGGACTTTTAGAGAAACAGTTTTTGTTTGTTTGTTTAAATTGTCATCACTTGTAAACTGGGACATGTCAGGGTTGGTATGGTATGCAGAGAGAGAGAATATGTGTAGGGGAGTGGAGGTTGAGAATTTAGGAGAATGTTTTGCCTCCTAAGCATACATTCTCCCTTCTATTAGAAAGCATCCCAGTTTCATAATGGGAAACCAGGCCATTTCAACACAAATGGTTCCAGTGGAACTGAACCTGCACTCCAGCTCCAGACGTGGTGTCTATCCTGGGTCTGATCCTTGGTCAACCTGATGTGGCAAACACTGACATAAAAGCGACTAGGTCCCAGAGGAAGGGATGGGACTCTGCAACTGGGCAGAGGAAGAGATGCTAGCTCTCCACTGCCCAAGAATGAGAGAGAGAAAGGGATGAGTAATCAACTTGGAGCATTCCCAAGGGATGTATCAATCCTGATGCCTTGACTAGGGACCTTTGCTTCAGAGGATTAGGCTTCCCAAGAAACATGAATCCCAAGACACTCTAAAGCTTTACTAATGAATACAGTAAATAATTAATACCCAACATTAGTTCCTGTTACTCAGATCTCAATATTAAATATTCAGTAATTTCTTTATGTCTATATTCTCATCAGACTAAACAGAAGCCCTTTCAAATAAACTAGCCACTATAGAGGAAAATATCAGGACCACTATAGATATCATGGTAATTTCCAGAGACTCATTAGCAAGTTGATGACTATTAATTTTCAATTTTAATTAATAGATAGAAATGGTGCTTTCTTGTAATTTATATCATTAGTCAAATGAGCTTTCTAATTAAGATCTGCAATCTGCAAATTTACAAACTCATGAATTACTCTAAACATGGAGAATTATTGATAAGTGTCTGCCTGGTCTCAACTGGTTTCCAGATTTTGACAAAAGGGGGATAATTGGTTTCAAGCCCTGGCAGTTTCTAAACAGAACCTTCTTTAATATATTTAGGTTATTCACTGCCACACAACCACTATAATCACAGATCTCATTTCCACTCTCCCTTAAATCTAACCAAAAAATATGTCACATCAGATGAAGCACCAAGTTCGACCCTTATTGGCAATCATTAACAGTTTGTAAAATGAAAAAAAAAATTTTAATCTGACATATATAAAAACAGATCAGACTTCTAAAACAGATCCAAATAGAAATTTCATTGAGGAAAAAACAGCATGCAAAATGAGTCTGTGGATGGAACTAGCAAACATCAAGGAGATAAAGGCTGTTTACTATTAAAGGCTAATTAGCAAACCAATCAATAATATTTTCACAAGATCTCATTGCAATCTTGCTCCACTCTTTCCATGAAAGGAGTCAAGTGCTTAGCAACAAGAAGGAGCATTTCACTGAATCAATCAGCGAACATTTTTAAAGCATCTACTGAGAAACACAGCACTTAAGGGCAGAATAAGCATGTGCTTATTAACTGAGGCAGGGACACCTGTGTTTTTGTTTTAAAACAATTTTCTACTTAAAAACTGAGTAAAGAAAGGAAAAAAGGAGGAAGGCATTTTAATAGCTGTGTGACTTTGAAAAATTGACCTAACTTCTCTGAGCCTCAGTCTCTTCATCAGTAAAATGGGAATAATATCACTGTTGTCAAGATTAAACAAGAAATGGTATGTACAACACTCACCACCCTTCCTGGTATAACAATTTACAGTTTCCCTCACCCCTTGAACAAAATGCTTCTTTATACTCCTTAACATTATAATCAGTCACAGACCCCTTGACCTCGGGAAGGACGGTCCTGTAGAAGGCCAAGGCTACTGTTCTCACTGGCCAGTATTTCAGAAACCCCAGACTTCAGGTTTGAGCAGTGTTGGCATTCTTCTGTCCGGTGAACCTTACCTCATAGTAACTCTGGACAGCATTCATAAAGGCTTCGTCAGCCACGATTTGGGTTTCCCCATTGAGAAAAGCCTGAAACCGGTCCTTGACTGTCTGCAGCTGTTGTTTGCTGATCTGTAAGAAACAGAGGAGGAGGAGATGGTGAGGACCTTCTCTAAACAAGGGTCACAGTTACTTTATATTGAAGATGCCAGGCCCATTGGCATGCTGGAGCTGGCGTGTACTGGCATGTGGAAGCTGATTGCTATATTTGCAGAAATTCTATGAGGCAGCTGTTAAACATATCATTACTAAAAATTAATATAAATTAGAGCTAAATTAAAAACAAAATTCAAAAACTCAGAATTCAATGCTTCCTGATTCTTTGATTATCTGTGTTTTTGAGATTACTTACATCTATTGTATTTCCATGGTGGAAATGATAGATAATGGGATGCTACCATACATTTCTTCTCAGTTTTGCATTCAATTATTTTTTTTTTATTTTGAGAGGTAGATATCAGCCAAGGTGGGAGTGTGTATTCTACAGAAATTGGCAAATGCTACAAATCAGAGTTGGATTTTGTTGTTGTTTTTGGGTTTTTGAGATCTGTTTTCTTGTTTTTAACACACCATTGCACAAGCCCCTCAAAAAGGCTGAAATATCCTGCTTTAAAAAGATATAATAATCAAAACAGCATGACACTAGCATAAAAATGGACACACAGATTAATAGAACAAAATTGAGAACCCAGAAATTAACCCACACATATACGACTCACTAATATATGGCAAGGGAGCTAAGAATACTTAATAGGGAAAGGACAGTCTCTTCAATAAATGATGTTGGAAAACCAGATATTCACATGCATCAGAATGAAACTGCACTCCTATCTTCTACCACTCACACACACAGACAGACACACACACACACACACACTTCCCCGAGAACTCAGTTGGTAAAGAGTCCACCTGCAGTGCAGGAGATCCTAGTTCAACTCCTGGGGTCAGGAAGATCCACTGGAGAAGGGATAAGCTACCCACTCCAGTATTCTTGGGCTTCCCTGTGGCTCAGCTGGTAAAGAATCTGCCCGCAATTTGGAAGACCTGGGTTCGATCCCTGGGTTGGGAAGATCCCCTGGAGAAGGGAAAGGCTACCCTCTCCAGTATTGTGACCTAGAGAATTCCATGGACTACAGCCCATGGTGTTGCAAAGAGTGAAACGTGACTGAGCGACTTTCGCTTTCACAAAAATTAATTCAAATATGTTAAAGACTTAAATGTAAGACCTGAAACTGTCATACTACTAGAGGAAAACATAGGGTAAAGCTTCTTGACATTGGTCTTGGCAATGATATTTTTGGATATCACACCAAAATCACAAAGAATAACATCAAAAATAAACAGATGAGACTACATCAAACTAAAAAGCTGCCACATAGCCAAAGAAACAATCAGCAAAATGAAATACAACCTATAAGGAGAAAGTATTTTCAAATCATCTACCTGGTAAGAGGTTAATACCCAAAAGACATAAAGAACTCATATACCTCAATAGAAAACAAAAAAGATTTAAAAAATGGGCAGAGGACTTGAATAGACATTTTTCCACAGCAGACATACAAATGGCCACTAACTACATGAAAAGATGCTTTATTTTACTAATCATGAGGGAAATGCCGTAGGTTATATGTGATTCTCTTACCTCATCAAGCTTGCCTTTCTTCCCCACTTAGGAAAGCATCCCTGAAAGATTCCTATTTATTTTCTCTTCTCCATCCCTTATCTAGCTGTGTTCCACTGTCCGTCAGTCTCAGGAAGCCCTTCCCAAACCCTAGCCTCTATCTGCCTGCTAAGTAATTCCAGGCCACATCATGTATTCTAACTACTTGTTAGTTATGATCAAATTTGTTAGATGATCTGTCTCTTCTTGCTATTTTGTTCACTGATGTTTCCCCAGGGCCAACTTAGTGCCTTAATACATGTCAGGTATTCATGTTAAATGGATGAATGAATGAAGCGTATGGAAGATAAATTATTTTTGAACATCCTTTCATTATTTCTAATTTATCTAAAAAGAAAGTCAGCTAAAAACTTTACTCTTTTAAATGTTATTTATACAAAGTCATGGGTTTCTCTGGTGGCTCAGTAAAGAATCCACCTGCAATGCAGGAGACACAGGAGATCAGATTTGATCCCTTGAGTTGGGATGATCCACTGGAGAAGGGCATGGCAACTCACTCCAATATTCTTTTTGTTTTTTTTCTTTTTTTTTTCCTCTTTTCTCACTCCAATGTTCTTGCCTGGAGAATTCCATGAACAGAGGAGCCTGGTGGGCTACAATCCATGGGGTCACAAAGAATCGGACATGACTCAGTAACTTTGACTTTTTGTACAAAGTCACACCTCCTACTTGAGCATAGGATGCTGTGTCTGAGAACTGCTGCTCTAGTAGAAAGACAAAGAAGATAATTTCAGGCCCAGTTCTATCAACCACTGTGTCATCTTGGAAAAGTGACTTATGTTTTCCGAGTTGGCCAAACTTACAATTCATTGCTGGAAGAAGGCCATGATTAAATAAATAAATGTTATCTCATCCTCGGTTTTCTCACTTGCAAAATAGTAATAATCCTAATTACTCACTACCTTGGGATAGTTATAGCTATTCAGTGACATGATATGAGTTCTTTTATTTTTTTTTTAATTATGAGTTTCTACATACATTCAGAGTGTTTTCATCACTTGAGTCAAAGAAAGTCTTGCTAGTAGAAAATAAGGCTAAAAGCTATAGGAGACTGAAGCCTGGTGTGAGTTTTGACTCCATCAGGAAATGAATTGAAGCAGAACAGATTTTTGAGAACAGATATACACGAAAGTTGGGGTGCTTTAGCTAATTTTTTGTACTTTGGGAGAACTGGGGAATGGTGAATTTGGAGGCAGACGTAGAGGGCTTCCCTGGTGGCTCAGTGGTAAAGAGCATACCTGCCAAGGCAGGAGATGCAGGTTCGACCCCTGGTTGGGAAGATCCCTGTAGAAGGAAATGGCAACCCACTCCAGTATCTTTGCCTGGGGAAATCCCATGGACAGAAGAGCCTGGAAGGTTAAAGTCCATGGGGTCACAAGAGAGTCAGACACGACTTAGCCACTGAGCAACACAAAGGAGTTAGATTTGTATCAGATTCAGAGTTGTTTTGTTCTAGAATACCAGTGGCCAATGTCAATGTAATTTTACATTTTCTAATAAATTTTCATTTTCTGGTCACATTTCAAAAAGTAAAAAGCAGGTAAAATGAATTTTCATATACTTCATTAGTCCCAACATGTCAAGATACTATCACATTGATTCTAACTATTAGAGAAATTATTAATAAAATCGTTTACATTCTTTTTTTTATACTATGTCTTTGAATTCAGTGTGTGTGTGTGTGTTTTAGTTGCTCAGTCGTATCCGACTCTATGTGACCGCATGGACTCTAGCCCCCCACCCCCCCGGCTCCTCTGTCAATGGAATTCTCCAGGCCAAGAATACTGGGAGTGGGTTGCCATTTCCTTCTCCAGGGGATCTTCCCAACCCAGAGATCAAACCCAGATCTCCTGCATTGCAGGTGGACTCTACCAGTCTGAACCACCAGGGAAACCCATGTACACCTAAAGTACATCCCAATTCAGAATAACCCCACTGCAAGTGTTGACTAGCCACATGTAGCAAGTGTACAGCATGGGCCTAGAGCATGGAATAACTCACTTCTATGCTGCTTAAGCTTTACTGTTCTAACCTGAGTATATTGATTATCAGTGGAGTTGTACAGAGAATCATAGTTATAGTTATATACACTGAAATATCAGCCAGCAGTTGATTTGCTCATAAAAAATGACACCATCACATGAATTTCTTTTAAGCAGGATGATTTAAGTCACAAATCTTTATAGTACAGAACCAACTGAAGCATCTCACAGAATTTCTTGCTCAGAATTCCTTCCAAGTCTGGATCCATACCAACTCTGCAAGATTTGGTAGTTGGAGGCAGTGAGGTGATGGGGCAGGAATGGAAAGGAAAACAATAAACTGTGCTTTTGCCTTAAGTGCTTCAATAATTAACATAAATGAGGTGCACACAATCTAGAAGACAAGGATTGTTGGCCCAAGCCAAATCCATTATCACTCTTACCTTTTGTTAAACAAGCCTAGTGCTCATTTATTTAAGAAATATTTACAGATAACTAATTGCCTGCCTGGCCCTGGCTCTGCCCCAGGCCCTGAGACCAACAAAACATACCATTTCTCATCTCACCCACCAGGGCTAGGCCCTGGGGAATCAAAAGCAGTAAAGGATTGCCCTCAAGGACCCTGCAGTCTAGATGGAGAGGAAAAGCATACCAAAAACACATAAAAGTATGGTTTAGGGTTTCAGAGAAGAGAGATTACAGATTATAAAAATCTCAAAACCAAATCTGAAATAGATATACGTATATAAGTGACTGAATCACTTTGCTGTACACCTGAAACTAACCGAACATTGTGAATCAGCTACATATTCTCCAATGTAAAAAATTTTTAAATTCCCACAAATGGAATAGTTTATTTAAAAAAAAAAATCCCTGCCAAAAAGAGAAGGCCTCCAGGAATATTCATTTCAATTGAGTTCGTAGAACTCAAGTCATGAAGCCTCACAAAACATCCCCCACTTCCCTGGATACCCCAAGCTCCAAGCAGGAGAGTTAAGGACATGAATTCTAGTATGTGCTTATGTCTGCGCTTGACACCTGCCCATCCATGTTCACTTCTTTTCTCACCATGAATCAAACAAACATTGCATCCATTAGTCAACTCATTAGTTGTGTCTCACTAGGCAAACAACTAACATCTACATACCTCGGATTTTTATCTGTAAAATGGGGCCAATAGTGGCCTCATAGGATTGTTCTCAGGGTGAACTGGTAAGTAAAATATTCATTTCAGAACCTGGAACAACATGAATGCTCAATGAACATCAGCTGCTGTGATGATTCTCATCTTTGAGTCTTTGCCTACCATTCCCTCAAGAAAGCATGCCTACGGGAAAATTCATTATGTATTCACAAAACCCATGCCATGAACTCCTTCCCCAGGTGGAATTTTCTACTGGTTCATATCTTTGGTCACAACCCCAAGTGTACATGCACTGTACTATGAAGTTGTTCTGAGCACCAGTCCTTAGAGGGTGGGGTTAGGAGCCAGGAGTTGAAAATGTGGGCTTGGAGTCAGAGAGATGTGAGTACAAATACTAGTGATTCCCCTCATTTCCAAAGTGGGTGACCTTGGGAAAGTTATTATTCCTAAGCCTTTGTTCTTCCTGCGTTGGACTAGCCAAAAAGTTCATTTGGGCTTTTCTGTGAGCTGTTATAAAACTCGAATGGATTTTTTGGCTAATCCAACATAACATGGGGATTACAAAACCTACTTCTTAAGGCTTCTCTGGAGAGATGAATAGGACATGGGATGATGTAGCCAAGGATCTTAGCACACTCTCCAGATCAAAAGAAGAGCCCAGTGACAAGGGGCGGACCAGAGAGCAAATGTCCATGGCCCCAAACAATGCGGCCTCTGTACACTCCCAGCTTCTGGTCCCACTGTGTTCTCCACTTACTCTGCTCCGGCCACACTGACCTCTTTTCTCCTTCTCAATGCACCCTGACCTTTCTTGCCCAGAAGCCTTTGCACCTGCCATTCCCCCTGCTCTTACCCTTCCTCTCCCCAAGGCTGTCAGCTTCTCACCCTGAGGACTCAGCCTACCTGGTATCTGCCAGGAAGGTCTTCTCAGCTCACCCCACCTACCATGATGCTCCCCCAAACTGCTCTCTATCAAGTTGCCCTAGACCCTGTGCATTTCCTCCACAACCATTACCACAGTCAGCATACATCTTTTCTAAGATCAATTTAACTGAATTATAACCTGCATGTAGAAAAATATACACCCTAAGCACAGAGCATGAGACATCTTCACACAGTGAAATTTCCTGTGGAAATAATTCTCTTTTCAAGATGACCTGGACCCCAGAAGCTCCTGTACTTTCCCAAATGCACTGACCCTCTCCAAAGGTGACCCGACTTCTATCATCAGAGACAGATTTTGGCTATTTTTGAACCTGATGTCAGTGCAGTCAAGCATTATGAGATTCTGGCACATGGTTGGGGGTAGCAATAGCTTGTCCATCCTCATTGCTGAGTAGTAAAACATGGTATAACTTTGTTCTTTACCCATTCTCCTATTGATGGACATCTGGACTTTGTCTCTCTATTTTATGATTCTACTAACTTTTCATTGTTTATCTCCCCATAAGAGCATCTGTTTCACAGGTAATGAGAATCACATCTGTCTTGCTTACTGCTGTGCTTCTAGTGCCTGGCACAAAATGAGCTCTGATCAAATATGTGTTGAATCAATATGTAAGGTTACTAAGTGGTTAATAAATCCCAGGCACAGTGTTAAAATTGGAAGAAGAAAAAAATTGACCAAGGCACAATCTTAGTTCTCATTTTTCTCATAGTATAGTCAGAGATCATATTCATCTTTGATTTCTTAGTATCCTTTCACTGAGTGTATGAGTGAATGAAAATCTCTCTTAGGAACTCCCATAAATAACCAGACTAAGAACCAATCCGTAGGATAGAATTTCTCTCTGGATAAAAGTAACTGACCTACATAGGATTGAATCCTGAAGGTGACCTTGTATGAACACACCAAGATAATTGGTCAAGAGTAGCTGACTGTACAACTCTAAATAGACAAACAGGCCTCTATGAGCTGCTTATGAACAGAATCCTCCTAAAATAGAAGCCCATCTCAAAGCACTCAATATGTATGGAATCCTCTTGTGCATCAGGTCAGAATTCAGAATTGAAGTAATGAGTTCCAAGAGCAGAAAACCTGAATGATGAAAGGTAATTATTGCAGAGGAAAGTGCTGCAGTGGCGTTTGCTAGAATTATTCAAGCATTCTTGGTTCAATCCACCTCATTAAGCAAGGCCTGAAAATTTCCCCTGCATTTCAGACAGTATGTA
Organism: Oryx dammah; assembly: GCF_014754425.2. Lineage (NCBI taxonomy): Eukaryota > Metazoa > Chordata > Mammalia > Artiodactyla > Bovidae > Oryx > Oryx dammah. Next base: position 21,818,262 of record NW_024070193.1, read on the forward strand.
ATCTACTGCAGCATTCTGGAGAAATATCTAATGGGACCCACAATGTAGAGAAAACCACACGTTCTGAGGGCTGGTCTCCGGAGAGGCAATATTGAAGTCAGAGTAAGCTCAGGTCAAATCTCGACTTGAATACAAGTCCTTGGGCATGCAGTTAACTTGGGTTTTCCCGTCTGTAAGTAGCAAATGATCTTATCTACTTTGTAGGGTTTTTGTGAGAATGAGATGAAATATATATAAGAGAGCGTAGCACATGGTACAGAGTAAGGGCTCAGTGAATAAACAAAAATAAGAAGTATTATTGTTACCATTTAGGTTTTCCTTTTTCCCTTTCAATCTTTTAATCTTATTTCAATGCTTTTTTTTTTCCTTATTTATTCAATCACTTGAAATTACATTTACCCCTTCTTGTTCCTCCCAATTTAGAGGCTGAAAAGCCAACTACTCTTTCCCCAGCATCCTTGCAGCATAGGTAGCCGTGTGACAGAGGCAGAAAAGTACTGAGGGTCTTCTGGAAAAGCTTTTGAATGAAATTCTCATAAGAAGGAGTACATCTGGTAGTGTAACACTTTCCTTCCTTGCTGCCTCCCTCTTTTGCTGAGAATAAAGATATTTTGTCTAGACTTGTACAGTTTATTGGGTGACCATGAAAGAAGGTTGATGTTGGTACTTTTGAGGAGCTTCATGAATGTCTGTAAACACGCATCTGTGGCTTTCTCATTATGTGAGAAGAAAAGGAATCACTATTTGTTTAATTCATTGTGTGTTTTCTGTTACTTGCAGGCAAATGCTTTCCTAATGGATACATGTGGCTTCTCTAGGCATGAAAGAAAGCATGCTTCCTAAAGTGCTTATTGGTTAATATGCTTCCTATGACAGGAGCAATGTATTATGAAGGAGAGAAGAAGCAATGCTTACTAAAAGAATGAGTCTAATATGGTAGCATTCTGACAACTGGGAAAAGGTAAGAAAAATTGTTTTTGAGTGTAAAGAGAAGTTTCAATTACACACATACATGAAATCCTTCTCTAATGTACAAGGTCAGCACTGTAGATTACAACATGAGCTATGATTTTTCTTTATCAAAAAAGAAACTTGGGGGGACTTCCCTGGTGGTCCACTGATCCAAAATCCCAGCACAGGGGGCCAGAATTCAACCCCTGGTTGAGGAACTGGACCCCACATACCATAACAGAAGATGCCACATGCCGCAGCTGAGACCCAATGTAGTCAAATAAAAAGTAAATTTTTTTTTAAAGAAATTTTTACTTCATTATAGAAAATAGGCAAAAATATCAACAAGTGCTTTAAAAACTAAAAGTTTAATCCAGAGCAATGAGGGCAATGTTGATTTAATTTCTTTTCCTTGAAGGTTATCAAAGTTTATGTTGTTGGCTCATTAATTTTATTCATAAATAAAATCTCCTCTTTCTACAACTAGACTAAAATATTTTGTACAATAAATGAACTCTTGCTTTCAGGAAAATTAAAAGTCATTCTTATCAATTTCTACATCATGAACATGTACACAACATATCCTGAAAAACAGATGTTAATGTGAGTTTCAAGCATTTTGCTTGAGAAGAAAAATCTGAAAGGCTTCATCACATAAAAATATAATAATTCTGAAATGGAAGTTGAAGGCGCAAAATTGTGGAAGATGGGAGAAGTTACAATGCAGCTGTAACTCTGATTTTCTCTTTGCGACATGGTTTCCCAAATTCAACCATTCAGGTAATGCTTTCATGAGTATGCACTCTCTATATACCAACTATACTATTATTTACTTTACATTTTGTCCCAAATGTATTTCCAATAGCTTCATTTTTAACTGAAACTTTAAACAACAATACCTGTGCAGGCACTGGCTTTATATACTAGCTATAGCTAACAAAAGTATCTACTCTGGTCTTGTATACATCCACCACATTTTTAAAAGTGCTTCTTTAGAAAAAATTTTTAATCTGCTATATATAAATGTTCTTGCTCAATTTTTTAAATTTAGGGCAGCTGCTGAATGTCTTTACATTAATCACTACCTGTAAAAAAAATAACTCTGAACTTTTAATTCATTAAATAATAGAAAGATACACCAACCATGTTACTCCTAAAAAACTGATGGGGCAGAAGAGAAAGAACAAAGTATTCTATGACCCAAGAAAAGTGACCTTCGTAGGAGAATTTAAACACTGATTAAGCTGGAATTCTCTGAGAAAATATTTAGTAAAAGAGAAAAAAATTAGGAAAAGATGAATCTAGAGAATGAATCAGATTAATAGTTGGATTAAAGATGGGATGAGAGGAGGTAAAGGGCACAGAACAGGAGGAGAAGGAGGAGATAACTTGTATACACACTGCAAAGCTCTTAAAAGTTGGATTAAATGTCCTGCCCTTTAATGCAATACTCACAGTTTAAAGGAAAAAAAAATTACATTCTTTCCAATTTGGAAGCACTGAGGCAGCATTCAACTGGAACTTTCTGACAGGTGGTTAAAGATGGAAGCTTAGACCCAAGGCCTCATGGAGAGTTGTTCTAGTTGCCACAGGTCTCAAACATTTTGGTTTCAAGTCTCTTTATACTTTGATAATTTATTGAAGACTCCAGAGAACATTTCATTATGCAATTCACATCTGTTGATGTGTACTGTAATAGAAATTAAAACTGGATAGTTTTAAATATTTATGAATTCATGGAAAATAACAATATAGTTTCCATGTGTTAAATCTAAATAACACTTTAAGAAAATAACTGTATTTTCCCCTGGTGGCTCAGGTGGTAAAGAATCTGCCTACAATGCGGGAGACTCAGGTTGGGAAGATCCCCTGGAAAAGAGAATGGCTACCCACTCCACTATTCTTGCCTGGAGAATTCCATGGACAGCAGAGCCTGTAAGGCTACAGTCCATGGAGTCACAGAGTCAGACACGACTGAGCCACTTACACTTTCACTTTTCAAAAACAAAAACCAATGAAATCAATGGCAACAGGATATAGTACTGAAAATCTCCTTTAAAAATTAGCAGGAGACAGCCAGATTCTCTGATCTGTTTCTGCAGTCAGTCTGTTGTGATATGCTGTTTTGGTTGAAGCATGTGAAGAAAATCTGGCCTCCTACAGATACGTGGTTGAAAAGGGAGCAATGTTTTAATAGCTTTTTGAGAGAGATGTGGATTATCTTTGGTAATATACCAAAGTTCAGCCAGAATATTTTCTTAAAAGTTAGTTGCGATGTAAAACTGGAAACCTCATCAATGGGGAACAGCAAGCTTTTATGCTGTGTTTAGAACATTGCCCCTATGGGCATATGTTAAAACACAACAGGATACAGTATTTTAAAAAGCCATAGAAAGGTGGTGGTTTCTGTTGTTTAGTCGCTAAGTTGTGTCCGACTCTTTTGCAATCAGACCTTCACCACTGAGACACTTGGTAAGTCCCTGGGGGAGGGATAGATTAGGAGTTGAGGATTAATATATACACACTACTATATATAAAATAGATAAACAATAAGGACCTACTGTATAGCAGAGGGAACTCGACTTAATATTCTGTTATAACCTATATGGGAAAAGAATCTAGAAAGGAATAGATACACTGTATATACATAACTGAACCACTCTGCTGTACTCCTGAAACTAACACATTGTAAATCAACTGTGTGTGTGTGTGTTTGTGTGTGTGCGCACACACACACTTGGTTGTGTCCTACTCTTTGTGACTCCACAAACGGCAGCCCACCAGGCTCCTCTGTCCACAGAATTTTCCAGGCAAAAATACTGAAGTGGGTTGCCATTTCCAACTCCAGGGGACCTTTCTGACCCAGGGTCATCTCCTGCATTGCATGCATATTCTTAATCTCTGCACCACCTGAGAAGCCCAAAGTCTATACCCTAATAAAAAATTTAATTTAAAAAATAAAATAAAAATAAAACAGCACAAAGTAGGAAATGAAGATGACTGTGATGTTTCCTCCTCTATCACCATTGAGCTATAGGACTGTGGGTATCTTACCTAACTTGTCCTGACATGGGGATACTTATGTACACTCTAGGTTTTGGAGATTATATAATTCATTAAAACAAACTAAAGTTTGAAAATAAAGCTACAATATGACTTTTTCACCTTTTTTTTTTAATCATGCAGAGCAATGTCTAACAAGCCTACCCAGATATCACCACATTCTCATAGGTTTGTTTGACCTATTTATTTCTATTGAATAGAGCTCGGATTCTATGAGGCTAGAGTATAACTTACAGAATATGGATAAGTTGCAAATGATTTCTGTCTGGTAAAAAGATATCATCTCCAAAGTTGCAGAATTATTGACACTGACCAATTTTGAACAGAACTTAGAAAACTCATTTTAGCATCCCTTTGCTGGCTGAATATATAATCGTTTCTCCTCTAGTAAATACACTTTGAATTAGTTTTCCTTCCTTCTGGTCCTTTTAATAAATAGTTAAATAAATCTTTGGTAAATGCTCAATATGTATTTATATGTGGTCATGTTTTCAATTTTTTGAAAAATATACTCTGACATTAAAGACTTATCACAGTACTTGGCAGTTAAGTGCTACCAAGTAAGTGTTAGTCCTGTTCTCTCTTTCTCCAGGACTCCATTTCTAATTTATAAGGAGGAAAGGTTGGACTAATGTTTATTAAGGTTCCATTTGCTTTGCTGGATGAGTCTGGCTGCTAGTGTGCATGGGACCTATTGGAGACAGGTAACCTCAGGTGAGGGAACACACGCTTACTTACTCACATAACCTGTAAGAAGGGGCTTGTGATAGGGTAGACACCACAGTCTCCCTGAGTATTGTTCACTGCCCCGAAGGCTCACAGCAGACAAAACTACGAGGCCCACAGCAACTGAGTTGGGTGCTGCCAAGCACAAGAGCAGTGAATCTGTAGGCAAGAAACACTTTGAGGGTATGTCAGGACATGCGTGCGTTGACATACTTCCATTCAGAAATAGAGAAGTCATTCCTACGCAATCCTCTTCCTTTCCAAGAACAAGCAGCTTTGAAGTTGGGTATAGAAACCCAGAAAAGAGCAGATAATGTTGGGTCAGTCTCATGGGCCTCGGATAAATGGGAAATGACACGCTGGACACCCAGCATGGGAAGCCGAGAATCCTGAAGCAGAAACAGAAGGAGGGGCAGTGTGGGACAAGGCTGCTGGAAACAGCACAGCAAATTCTGCTAGGAGGGCACAAAAGACAGGAGTGGGGAGAAAGCTACTCCGGGGGGCCAGGACATGCTGTGTGGGTGTCGGGGGCAGATGGCAAGTTCGACCCCTGGGTCAGAAAGGTCCCTGGAGTAGGAAATGGCAACCCACTTCAGTATTTTTACCTGGAAAATTCTATGGACAGAGGAGCCTGGTGGGCTGCAGTTTGTAGTCACAAAAGAGTAGGACACAACCAACTGTGCATGCGTGCACACACATATGCACACACAGTTGATTTACAATGTGTTAGTTTCAGGAGTGGTTCAGTTATGCATATATAGCGTATCTATTCCTTTCTAGATTCTTTTCCCATATAGGTTATAACAGAATATTAAGTCAAGTTCCCTCCACTATACAGTAGATCCTTGTTTTTTATCTATTTTATATATACTAGTGTGTATATATTAATCCTCAACTCCTAATTTATCCACACCCCCCCCCCCCGCCCCGAGACTTACCAAGTAGCTCAGTGGTGAAGAATCTGCCTACAGTGCAGGAGATGCAGGTCTGATTGCAAAAGAGTTGGACACAACTTAGCAACTAAACAACAGAAACCACCACCTTTCTATGGCTTTCTAAAACACAGAGGAAACCAGAATTGAAAGAGACACATGTACCCCAATGTTCATCGCAGCACTGTTTATAATAGCCAGGACATGGAAACAACCTAGATGTCCAGCGGCAGATGAATGGATAAGAAAGCTGTGGTACATATACACAATGGAGTATTACTCAGCCATTAAAAAGAATACATTTGAATCAGTTCTAATGAGATGGATGAAACTGGAGCCAATTATACACAGAGAAGTAAGCCAGAAAGAAAAACACCAATACAGTATACTAACACATATATATGGAATTTAGAAAGATGGTAATGATGACCCTGTATGCGAGACAGCAAAAGAGACACAGATGTGTAGAGCGGACTTGTGGACTCTGAGGGAGAGGGAGAGGGAGAGGGTGGGATGATTTGGGAGAATGGCATTGAAACATGTATAAATATCATGTAAGAAATGAATCGCCAGTCTACATTCGATGCAGGATACAGGATGCTTGGGGCTGGTGCACGGGGATGATCCAGAGAGATGATATGGGGTGGGAGGTGGGAGGGGGGTTCATGTTTGGGAACTCATGTACACCTGTGGTGGATTCATGTCAATGTATGGCAAAACCAATACAGTATTGTAAAGTAAAATAAAGTAAAAATTAAAATTTAAAAAAAAAAACACTGTATCCTGTTGTGTTTTAACATATGCGCATAGGGGCAATGTTCTAAACACAGCATAAAAGCTTGCTGTTCCCCAGTTGCATTGATGAGGTTTCCAATTTTACATCGCAACTAACTTTTAAGAAAATATTCTGGCTGAACTTTGGTATATTACCAAAGATAATCCACATCTCTCTCAAAAAGCTATTAAAACCTTCCTCCCTTTTCAACCATGTATCTGTAGGAGGCCAGATTTTCTTCACATGCTTCAACCAAAACAGCATATCACAACAGACTGACTGCAGAAACAGATAAGAGAATCTGGCTGTCTCCTGCTAATTTTTAAAGGAGATTTTCAGTACTATATCCTGTTGCCATTGATTTCATTGGTTTTTGTTTTTGAAAAGTGAAAGTGTAAGTGGCTCAGTCGTGTCTGACTCTGTGACTCCATGGACTGTAGCCTTACAGGCTCTGCTGTCCATGGAATTCTCCAGGCAAGAATAGTGGAGTGGGTAGCCATTCTCTTTTCCGGGGGATCTTCCCAACCTGAGTCTCCCGCATTGTAGGCAGATTCTTTACCACCTGAGCCACCAGGGGAAAATACAGTTATTTTCTTAAAGTGTTATTTAGATTTAACATATGGAAACTATATTGTTATTTTCCATGAATTCATAAATATTTAAAACTATCCAGTTTTAATTTCTATTACAGTACACATCAACAGATGTGAATTGCATAATGAAAAGTAAGCAGACCACAGGAGGACAGAGATGTTACAGAGGCCAGGCGTTCCAAGCCTTTGCATCTCAGAGATCATCTTCTGGAAGGAGACTATTTTAGAAATGAATAAGAGACCAGAGTAGGTTTTTACCTCCTCTACTACACTGAAATTTCTTCTTTCTTTTTGGTCCCCAGATTGATTGAGTTTTGTTCATTTTGTTTTTGTTCTAAAGAAAACCTTCAATACAAATTCTACTCATTCATACCCTAATATTGCTCATCTCCTTTGTCTCCCCCAACCCTCCATCAATAGTATGCTGACATCTGCTTTGCTAAAAAGTCTAGATATTTGGTGTGGGTCGAAAAGACGAGAAGCATCATTCTGGAACTTGTTAAAAAACCGAAAAAGGACAGGATGTCCAAAGGCAGGAGACAGACAAAGGTGAGAGGGGAAAAAGCATCTCCCCCTCTTGGCAATTTTTGCACAGTGCAGACTAGTGGGGCATCCTTACAGTTTAACATCAACACCGACCAAATTTCTGGAGCTCAAATTCATACATCTCTCTATCCATTCACTTATTCATTCATTCACATTCAACCAATTATTTATAGTGCATCACTACATGTCAAGCACTGTTCTAGGCACCGAGGATCCAATGATAATTTTAAAAAGCGAAAAAAAAAAAAAAGAGAGAGAGAGAGAAAAAAAAACCCTGTCCTTTTGGAAGGACGAAAGGACAAGGAGGGTGTGGTTGACCCTCATGATACCTAATGGACTGGACGGTATGAGTTCATGAACAACGTTTTACTTAGTGTACAATAAAAGAAGAGGTAAATTCTGACTTACAGTTTACCATATAGTCTCAAAAGGGGGAAATAAAATGTCCTCAAGGGTGAAATTTGGCTATGAAGGACAACCAACTTTCTTTCTCTGGAAGGACATACGGAGTTATGCTATGTAACCCTGGACAGGAGGAAAAATAGCCAAAGAAATTGGCCTTGGTGCTTAATCACTGCCTTCCAGGAGTTTTGAGTACATTCTAGACTGCTACTTTCCCAACAGCACCATCTTCCATCCTTCCAGAACATTCCTGTGGTTCCAAAAAGAAAACAAACAATGAAGAGTATGGCTCTCCTTGAACAAAGGTGACCCAGCCTGAGATCTAGGGGAGCATCAGTAAAAGGCTGACTTTGTTTCAAGCACAACTGGGAATGGTGCACACTATGATTTTCCATCATCAAAACTTATGTTTTTCCCTCCATGGACCCAAGTCTTGAAAGTTGTCTCCTTTCTAAAACTTTCTATTTATCACCTAATAATGTTTTCTCCCTTATTTTTTACTAATTAAAGGCCAAGTAAACTTTGAGCTAGGGCTTCCCAGGTAGCTCGGCCGTGAAGAATCCACCTGTGAGGCAGGAGGCGTGGGTTCGATCCCTAGGCGGAGGTTGTCTGGAGAAGGAAATGGCAACCCACTCCAATATCCTTGCCTGGGAAATCCCATGGACAGAGGTGCCTGGAGGGCTACAATCCATGGCCTTGCAAAAGAGTCGGACATGACTTAGTGATTAAACAACAACAAACTTTGAGCTTCTAGCAGCAGTACCTTCACAAGGAATTGGTAGAATTCCAAGCCCAGTATTTTAGTTATCCTGGGATAATAAAGAAACATCAAATGAAAATCCAGGTTTGGGAGCTAGACAACAGGTGTGGTTTGAATCCCGGCTCATCACTTATTAGTTGTATGATCTCAGGCAATGCACTAACCCATTAGTTATCATTATAAACTTAGGTGAAAGTCACTCAGTCATGTCTGACTCTGTGACCCCATGGGCTGCAGCCTGCCAGGCTCCTGTCCATGGAATTCTCCAGGCAAGAATACTGGAGTGGGTAGCCATTCCCTTCTTCACTGGATCATCCTGAGCCAGGGAACAAACCTGCATTGCAGGCAGATTCTTAACCATCTGAGCCACTAGAGAAGACCACAAGTTTTTAAAAAGCAATGCCATTCATTAAAGTATTACTTACAAGAGCAAATGCCCACTACTGAGGACTGATTGAAAATACTACTGTATCACATGCAATGGAGAAGTGTATAATTGTAAGAAAGGAATGGAGAATAGTTTAAGATCCTGATATGGAATATCCTCCAGTATGTATTGTTAACAGGAAAAAAAATAGGCAGAGAAATGTGTGCATATTATGATATTATTGATCTAAGAGAAAAGGAGAGAAACACACACACATTTATAATTAAAAAATGGAAGATAAACCAAAGTTTAAAAGAAAATGGTTTCCAGATTGCAATCTCTGAATACCATTTCCCATGAAAACTGACCAGCGTTCGTTCCTCTGCTAATTCCCTGTCTGAGGCATGTAATGTACATGATGACCCTTATCTTACTAGAAATTAAGGGAGCTATCAAAGACTGCTGGAATCTTGTTAAAAGGAATCAGGAACCAATTAGAGGAGGCTCTCAGTAGCCAGAGATGGATGATTTGAGAATCAATAAAAATAATAACTACCCAGAATGTCAAATATGTTCAAATCATAACAGTACTCAAACAAAACAGAACAAGACCCATTAACTGATTCTCTTCCACAGATGGTAAGGAATCAATCTTTTATTTTGATAAGATAAACTACCAAGCTTTTTTGGGGGCGGGGGCCTTTCTTGTGTGATCTGTACCTCAGAGTAAACAACAATTGATAAAAGAAACGGTCTTTATAGACTTCTTCCAACTAATATGTGAAAAAAGAAAGAGTACCACCTGTCATAACCCCCCAAAATAATGAACCTAGGTAATTGTCACCCAGGGCTATTAAGATTCAAGAGAACTAGTCATTATGTGACTACTGATAGGAATTCAAATACTGCCTTTGAGGTATTCCTGTAACAGAATCAAATCTTAACATGGCAATCCACCACTGCATCCTACTGCCAATTTATGGGAATTGCAGACTATCAAGTTAAAAAATTAAAAGGAGGTGCAATCAGCAAGTTCCAGACCATGGGATACTGTCCAAAACAAATAACTTGATCAAATCATCAACAACAAAAAAATCTGCAAGCAAAAATAACAATGAAATATTATTTTAACTTTAAAAGAGCGAGAGAGGAAAATCTATAGATTAAAAAACAAACAAACAGAAGTGTCATACCAATCAATTACAATATATGGACCTCATCTGGAATCTGATTTGAGTGAACAAACGAAAAACATCTGTGACATCTCAGGGAAGTTTGAAAACTGGTTGGATTTTGATGTTATTAGGAATATTGTTAACTTATCAAGTGTAATAATGGTACCATGGGTTATACTTAAAAAAACAGTTCCTTATATTTTGGAGATTCATACTAAAGTATTTACAGGTGTAACGATCCTATGTCTGGGAGTCACATCATCATAATTCAGGAAGGAGGCATGGGGAATGTAGAGGAAACAACTGACCGAGAAGTGACAGGTAATGGGGTTGAAGGGCAGATACAGGAGGGCTCGTGACACTGACCTCTCTACTTACTAAAAACATTTGATATTTCCATAATTGACAAATATATTTTCTCAAAGTAAATGAGTGATTGAACTCTGATGGTAGCTGTGTAAGGGGCAGGAGCAGGCAATGTTAGTGACCAGGGCTCTTTAGAGCACTGTAACTTCCCCACCATAACAATGCTGAGTCTCAATCTCCTAATAACATAAGTTTCACATGCTTGTACTGTATTTTGAATAACTTAAAAAACTGGAATAGCCTTTTTATAGAAATGCAGTGTTCACCCAATTCATGTATGGTAAGATTTCTAGCCATTCCCCAAACTGAAAGAATCCAGAAAAAGAACTCAGTGTATCACCATTAAAGACCCATCAGCTTTCCACCTCCCTTCCCTATCTAAGGTGGTTATGTTAATGAACACAGAATCAGCACAAATAAGTAAGGAAATGGCCGAATCAAAATTTCCTTTCTTACTCTGCCTCAGCCTATTAAGAATTACACAGATGAGCTCTTCAAATCTATCAAGAGGTCAGCCCTCCCCAGTGCAAAGTTACGAGAAAAATATTTGATAGATGGATAATCATTAACAGTGAATTAACAGTGAACTATGTCCCATGCAGACTATCTTGAGATGTTTGCTAATGATGGCTTGAAGCTATCACATTAGCAAGACACAAATACACCAAGCATCTTAGACATAGAGAAAAACTCTTTAAAAAAACAAAACGCAATGGAGTATTACTCAGCCATTAAAAAGAATACATTTGAATCAGTTCTAATGAGGTGGATGAAACTGGAGCCGATTATACAGAGTGAAGTAAGCCAGAAAGAAAAACACCAATACTGTATACTAACACATATATATGGAATTTAGAAAGATGGTAATGATAACCCTTTATGCAAGACAGCAAAAGAGACACAGATATATAGAACAGACTTTTGGATTCTGTGGGAGAGGGAGAGGGTGGGATGATTTGGGAGAATGCCATTGAAAGATAATATCATGTAAGAAACGAATCGCCAGTCTAGGTTCAATGCAGGATACAAGATGCTTGGGGCTGGTGCACTGGGATGACCCAGGGAGATGGTATGGGGAGGGAGGTGGGATGAGGGTTCAGGATTGGGAACTCATGTACACCTGTGGCGGATTCAAGTTGATGTATGGCAAAACCAATACAGTAAAGTAAAATTAAAAAAATTAAAAAACATAAATAAAAATTAAAAAACAAACAACAAACAAACAAATCTGGTGTTATGGAAAGAGCAATTTGAAGCAAATAATTTTTTCAGAAATGATTCATTTATTGTGTGATGTTAAAACATATCCATATATTGATGTATCTTAAAAATCTCTTTAAAATAATGGAAAAATTTTATAAGCCTGATTAATCAGCATTCAGAAGCTTTGAATTTAGTTTTAGTGAGTTTTAAACAAATTAACAAATATATAAAAATGCACTTGCAGAACAACAACAGATTGACCTAAGAAAAGACAGCTACGCACTAGGTGGATTTCAACAAAAATCTTTGCATAATTGGTGGGAAGAACTGAAATATGGTTAACTTGATCTCCCCATAGTTCATTCACTGTTGATGATGATTATTCATCTATCAAATATTTTTCTCATAATTTTGCAATGCCCCCCCCCGAAAAAAATGTGCAGCCAAAAAACAAAACAAAAACAAAAACAAGTGAGGCCAAATTTCCATTTGGATCTAAGGATCTTCCTAATGCATCATTGCCAGTTTTGACCAACTAGTGACAAAACCCTCAGAACTGAGCCTTTGAGCTACTTATTCAGAAAGTGTTAAATAAAAATTTCAAAAATACTGAAGAATATAAGCAGGTAACTCTCACCAAAACATCAATTATAATTACCTTTTTATGATATCAAAAATATTTCTGTACTGTTGAAAAATATAACAAAATATTATATTTCATCTTTTGTCCATCTTTCTCCATTTACACTTTATTATGTATATAGTATATTAGTATGGTATTACTTAATAATAAATAAATATAAAGGGGGCATTAGCAAAATGTTTTACTGATGGAGTGTGTGTTCAAAGGAGTTTACAGATCATAGATATAGTGATTAAAGATCTTCATTCTGGAATCAGACTGTTTGAATTCTAGACCCACTGCCCAGTAGCTATGTGGTCTTGAGAAAACAGATAGGCTTTTCTAAGCCTGAGTTTATTTGTAAAGTAGGCATACTCTTAGTATCTTCATTGTGATTGTTGTAAAGATTAAATGGAGCTACTATATGACATTGCACCTTTGTCCCTGGAATGTGCAAGGTATACAAAACAATAGCTACTAGACTCCTCCTCCTCCTCTTTATTGCCATCCCTGTGGTCATCATGCCAAGATCACCATTATCATGCAACACAGCAGGCTGGTCACTACCATCTATGTTATGCTCTAAATATTAAAATTTAAGTAACCTTCAGTTTGTCTTTGAGGGAATCTCACAGTTGTATAAGAGATTCCATAACTTATTTTGGCAGTTTTATCTTAAAGGCATGACTGCTCAACTAGGTCAGGTGCCCCTCAAGGCTCCTTTGAATAACATGGTATGTAACACACACAGAGTCAACTCTGAAATAACTGAAGGGCAGAGATCAGAATACCTTTCCTATGAGTTATCTCCCTTAATTTGTTTACAAACCACAATATGTGAATGAAAACTAAGAGGCTCTTGGAAAAAATCAGCAAGGGCACAATGACAGCACTTTTCACCATATGCATCCTTTCTCTAGCTTCCTCTCAGGTTCTGCTTGTGTGACAGCATTATATGGTTTCTATAGCCCTGGGTTTCCTTAGATGAGAATAAACTGAGTTAAGATGGAATTGAGACAAGCATGCACTTTATTAGGGAGATACCCAGAAAGCTGGTGACTCCTAGAAAGTTACTCATTTCTCAATGTTCACTTAAATGTTTCATGCCAGAAACAAAAACTCAAACAACCCAATCTTATATCTAAAGGTCCAAAGTCAGGGGCGGCAGCTGAGAGGAGCTACCCCATGTCCAAGGTAAGGAACAGCTGCACTTTGCTGGAGCAGCCGTGAAGAGATACCCCATGTCCAAGGTAAGAGAAATCCAAGTAAGATGGGAGGCACTGAGAGAGGGCATCAGAGAGCAGACAGACTGAAAGTACAATCACAGACAACTAGCCAGTCTGATCACACAGACCACAGCCTTGTCTAACTCAATAAAACTAAGCCATGCTGTGGGGGGCCACCCAAGATGTATGGGTCATGGTGGAGAGGTCAGACAGAATGTGGTCCACTGGAGAAGGGAATGGCAAACCACTTCAGTATTCTTGCCTTGAGAAACCCATGAACAGCATGAAAAGGTAAAAAGATAGGATACTGAAAGATGAACTCCCCAGGTCGGTAGGTGCCCAATATGCTACTGGAGATTAGTGGAGAAATAACTCCAGAAAAAAATGAAGAGATGGAGCCAAAGAAAAAACAACACCCAGTTGTGGATGGGACTGGTGATAGAAGCAAGGTCTGATGCTGTAAAGAGCAATATTGCATAGGAACCTGGAATGTTAGGTCCACGGATCAAGGCAAATTGGAAGTGGTCAAACAGGAGATGGCAAGATTGAACATGGACTTTCTAGGAATCAACAAATTAAGATGGACTGGAATGGGTGAATGTAACTCAGATGACAAATATATCTACTACTGCGGGCAGGAATCCCTTAGAAGAAATGGAGTAGCCATCACAGTCAACAAAAGAGTCTGAAATGCAGTACTTGGATGCAATGTCTAAAATGACAGAATGATCTCTGTTCGTTTCCAAAGCAAACCATTTAATATCACAGTAATCCAAGTCTATGCCCCAACCAGTTACACTGAAGAAGCTGAAGTTGAATGGTTCTATGAAGACTGACAGACTGTCTAGAACTAACAAACACCCCTCAAAATGTCCTTTTCATTATAGGGGACTGGAATGCAAAAGTAGGAAATCAAGAAACACCTGGAGTAACAGGCAAATTTGGCCTTAGAGTACAGAATGAAGCAGGGCAAAGGCTAACAGAGTTCTGCCAAGAGAACGCACTGGTCATAGCAAACACCCTCTTCCAACAACACAAGAGAAGACTCCACACATGGACATCACCAGATGGTCAACACCAATTGATTATATTCTTTGAAGACAAAGATGGAGAAGCTCTATACAGTCAGCAAAAACAAGACCAGGAGCTGACTGTGGCTCACATCATGAGCTCCTTATTGCCAAATTCAGACTTCAACTGAAGAAAGTAGGGAAAACCACTAGACCATTCAGGTATGACCTAAATCAAATCCCTTATGATTATACACTGGAAGTGAGAAATAGATTTAAGGGCCTAGATCTGATAGATAGAGTGCCTGATGAACTATGGACGGAGGTTTGTGACATTGTACAGGAGATAGGATTCAAAACAATCCTCAAGAAAAAGAAATGCAAAAACCCAAAATGGCTGTCTGAGAAGGCCTTACAAATAGCTGTGAAAAGAAGAGAAGCAAAAAGCCAAGGAGAAAAGGAAAGATATAAATATCTGAATGCAGAGTTCCAAAGAATAGCAAGGAGAGATAAGAAAGCCTTCCTCAGCCATCAGTGTAAAGAAATAGAGGAAAACAATAAAACGGGAAAGACTAGAGATCTCTTCAAGAAAATCAGAGATACCAAGGAAAATTTTCATACAAAGATGGGCTCAATAGAGGACAGAAATGGTATGGACCTAACAGAAGCAGAAGATATTAAGAAGAGGTGGCAAGAATACACAGAAGCACTGTACAGAAAAGATCTTCACAACCCAGATAATCATGATGGTATGATCACTCACAGTCACCTAGAGCCAGACATCCTGGAATGTGAAGTCAAGTGGGCCTTAGGAAGCATCACTATGAACAAAGCTAGTGGAGGTGATGGAATTCCTGTTGAGCTATTTCCAGTCCTAAAAGATGATGCTGTGAAAGTGCTGCACACAACATGCCAGCAAATTTGGAAAACTCAGCAGTGGCCACAGGCCTGGAAAAGGTCAGTTTTCATTCCAATCTCAAAGAAAGGCAATGCCAAAGAAGGCTCAAACTACTGCACAATTGCACTCATCTCACATGCTAGTAAAGTAATGCTCAAAATTCTCCAAGCCAGGCTTGAGCAATACGTGAACCGTTAACTTCCAAATGTTCAAGCTGGTTTTAGAAAAGGCAGAGGAACCAAACATCAAATTTCCAACATCCGCTGGATCATCAAAACAGCAAGAGAGTTCCAGAAAAACATCTATTTCTGCTTTATTGACTATGCCAAAGCCGCTTTGACTGTGTGGATCACAATAAACTGTGGAAAATTCTGAAGGAGATGGGAATACCAAATCACCTGACCTGCAGCTTGAGAAACCTTTATGCAGGTCAGGAAGCAACCGTTACAAACGGACATGGAACAACAGACTGGTTCCAAATAGGAAAAGAAGTACGTCAAGGTTGCATATTATCACCCTGCTTATTTAACTTCTATGCCGAGTACATCATGAGAAATGCTGGGCTGGAGGAAGCACAAGCTGGAATCAAGATTGCCGGGAGAAATATCAATAACCTCAGATATGCAGATGACACCACCCTTATGGCAGAAAGTGAAGAAGAACTAAAGAGCCTTTTAATGAAAGAGGGAAAGAGGAGAGTGAAAAAGTTGACTTAAAGCTCAACATTCAGAAAACAAAGATCATGGCATCTGGTCCCATTGCTTCATGGCAAATAGTTGGGGAAACAGTGGAAACAGTGGCTGACTTTATTTTTCTGGGGTCTAAAATCACTGCAGATGGTGATTGCAGCCATAAAATTAAAAGATGCTTATTCCTTGGAAGGAAAGTTATTACCAACCTAGACAGCATATTAAAAAGCAGAGACATTAGTTGTCAACAAAAGTTCATCTAGTCAAGGCTATGGTTTTTTTAGTAGTCATGTATGGATACGAGAGTTGGACTATAAAGAAAGCTGAGCGCTGAAGAATTGATGCTTTTGAACTGTGGTGTTGGAGAAGACCCTTGAGAGTCCCTTAGACTGCAAAGAGATCCAACCAGTCCATCCTAAAGGAGATCAGTCCTGGGTGTTCATTGGTAGGGCTGATGTTGAAGTCGAAACTCCAATACTTTGGCCACCTGATGCAAAGAGTTGACTCATTTGAAAAGAGCCTGATGCTGGGAAAGACTGAGGGCAGGAGGAGAAGGGGACGACAGAGGATGAAATGGTTGCATGACATCACCAACTCAATGGACATGGATTTGGGTAGACTCTGGCAGTTGGTGATGGATAGGTAGGCCTGGTGTGCTGTGGTTCCTGGGGTTGCAAAGAGTCAGACAGGACTGAGTGACTGACCTGAACTGATATCTAAAGGAACCAGGAAAAGAACAAACAAAAACCAAAGTTAGTAGAAGGAAATAAAACATAAAGACCAGTACAGAAATAAATGTTTGCTTCTTTGAAAAGACAAATGAAATTGATAAAACTTTAGACAGGCTCTTCAAAATAAATAAGTAAATAACAGAGGGCCCAAGGAAAGAAAATCAGAAATGAAAGAGAAACTACAACCAACACCATAGAAATATAAAGGATCATCAGAGATTACTATTAACAACTATACACCAATAAAATGAATGACCTAGAAGAAATGGAAAAGTCTTAGAAACATATAATCTCCCAAGACTGGATCAGTAAGAAATAAAAAAAAATATGAACAGACCAATTACCAGTAATAAAACTGAGTTAATAATAATAAAAAAAATTCCAACACACAAAGGTGCAGGACCAGAACTTCACAGTTGAATTCTACAAAACATTTAAATAAGAGTTAACACCCAGCCTTCTCAAACTATTTCAAAACTCTGATGGGGAAGGAATCCTTCCAAACTTAATTTATAAGGCCAGCATCAAGCTGATAACAAAACTAGACTAAGACACCACACAAAAAAAGAAAGTTAGAGACCAACATCACTGATGAACACAGATGTAAAAGTCTTCAACAAAATATTAGCACAGCAAGTTCAACAATACGCTAAAAAGGGCCATACACCATATTTACTCCAGGGATGCAAAGGTGATTCAATATCCTCAAATCAAGCAATGTGATACATCACATTAACAAACTGAAATATAAAAATCATGTGATCATCTTGATAGATGCAAAAATCTTTTGACAAAATTGAAAGGGACTCCTTGTGCACCGTTAGTGGGAATGCAAATTGGTACAAGTGCTATAGAAAATAGTATGAAGGTTCCTCAAAAATTAAAAACAGACCTACCATGTAATCTAGCTATTCTACTTCTGGGTATTTTTCCAACAAAAACAGAAACATTAGTTTGAAAAGATATATGCATCCCTGTGTTCATTATAGCATTATTTATGAAAGCCAAATATAGTAGCAACATAAGTGTCCACTAATGGATAACTGGATAAAGAATATATGGTATCTATCTATCTAGTAGAGTATTACTCAGCCATAAAAAAGAGTGAAATCTTGCTATTTGCAACAACATGGAATGACCTACAGGGTATTATGCTAAGTGAAGTAAATCAGACAAAGACAAATACCATATGATTTCACTTATGTGTGAAATTGAGAAACAAAGCTAATGAACATATTGAAACAAATGGACAAATTTGAAACAGGCTTAGAAACAAGTAGATGGTTGTCAGAAGGGAGGAGGATGCGAGGGATGAGTGAAATAGGTGAGGGAGATTAAAAAGTACAAACTTCCACTTACAAAATGAGTATGTCACAGGAACGAAAAGTATAACATGGGGAATACAGCCAACAAGATTGTAATAAATTTGTATGATGACAGACAGTAACCAGAATTACTGTGTAATGTACAGAAATATCAAATTCCTATGTTGTGCATCTGGAATTAATATGGTGTTACAGGTCAATTATATTTAAAAAGAAAAAAAATGAATGCCTTCAATCCATGCATTTTAAAGATCTATCAGGATGACCTGGGAGACCCACACAGCTGCACTTTTTAATTCTGCAAAGCCATTACACGTGTCCTTTAGTCCCTGTTCTAGCTCCTGATTCAATGACATGACTTGTTGCCAAACAGACTTTCCAGCAGAGAGGGCTTCCCCACAGTAACAAGGTTATTAGTGTGTTTTCAATCAGATGACTGGCTTATTTGAATAATCTGCTGTCTTGTTGCTCTCTGTGTGCTCAACCGGAGAGCTAATGAATACAGGCAAAATAAATCTCTTTTTACAAAGGAAAGTGGGATTTCACTCAGGTATTTTTCCAAGAAGACTTAAAACATTCCTGTGAATTTCCAGTATGAAAGGCTAGTGGCTTAGGGTGTTTTTCACTGATTTTAAATAGGATTGAAAACAGGAAACAGAAGTTAGTTTCTAAGATGAGTCTGGCTACACATTCAATCCTGGTGATTTGGCAGTATTTTCAATGATCAGAAAAAAAAAAAAAAGACCTCACTGACTTCTGCTGAGAGCAGGAACTACCTTCTGAACAGCTGGTTTTACAGAGCAGTCTGTGGTAGGAAAGAGCAGATTTTCAATCTAGGTTAAACTGGTTTCTGGTCACAGCTCCATAGTTCCCAGCTATGTGATCCTGGACAAATTAATAGATGCTCTCAGCTTCTGAGAATAAATAGCACTTACATCTGTGCTTGTTATAAGAATTAAATGAGATAGTATGTATAAATGCACCCTTCCCAGCCAAAAATAAGCACTCATTGATCAGCAATGTGACGACCTTTGTTACCACCAGCAGCCTGACACTTTGAATTAAGAATGGAGACGGTCTGGTTAGAGTTCCAGTTCCAACATTTTCCTGGATCTCTGGAGTGCCAGAAGCATTTGCCTGGCAACTTTGGGTCTTACTTCCATTTAGTCGAAAATGGCTCAATAAAAATCTGCTGCAAGACTTCCCAAACGGCAAGCTCAGCAAAATCTAATGCACTAATCTCAGAATCTGAAAGCCGGTGCCAAGTTCATAAAATAGAACCCAGGGAACATAACACTGGACATATATTCAGAGTTCAATCACTCACGGCAATGAGGTTCTCGTATCAGTGCTCACTGAATACTGGAGTATTCCTTCTGATCTAGACTTGATGTCTTGGGGGCTCTTCTTGACAACTCAGAGACAGGCACTGCTATTGCAAGTGAGGAAAACAAGACTTACGGAGGCTGGGTAATTATTCTGTTATATCTTTTTTACATTTTAATAAAATTTCAATTTTATTGGAGTATAGTTGATTTACAATGTTGTCTTTGTACAATCACTGAGCCCGGATGGCAGACCCAAGTTCTAAACTAAAGCCAGTATTTTGAATTGTGCCACATTCCCTGGAAAAAGGAAAGATGACACAGGTCCAACCAGTAGACATACAAAAAAGCACTAATGTTGGACATGGCACACTTCTATCATTTTTCTGTTGCTGGTTTTCATAAATTCAATATGGCAAATTTGCCCCCACTGAGTTGTATTCTTTGAGTCTGAGTAGCTGAGTCGACATCAAGTGACAGCATGAAGTTTAACAAATAAACTGGCAAAAAACCAAGCAAACAAAAAAGGCAGAAACCAATGCTACCTGAACATGTTCCCAAGACAGTCAGCAAAGGGAATGACACACAGGAGAATACAAAAGGGATTAGGTTGCAGTTTTCAAAGGTGTTATGTTTATTTTTGACATTATTCCAAATAAATCTATAAAGATGCTGTCATGCAGTGAGAATGTGTGAGCCATGAGAATAATAATAACCTCAAAGACAGTATACTGTAATTAACATTTATAAAACATCATTATGTGCCAGACTCTAGGCTAATCAACTTTTATTGAGGGCCTACTATCTGTTAAGTACTATTCTAGGTTCTACAGATAGTCTGAAATAAAATGAGTCCATATTTTCAGGGAGCTTACTTTTGTATATTTTCTCTTAGATCCAGGAATACAAGCATTTTGGAGCAGACTTTGAAACTCTGCAACAGAGGGCTTAAATTTTAAAAAAATATTTCACCAAGTAGTACCATTTTGGGGGAACTTATCATAAAGAAACTTATGTCAATTACTCCTACAACCACAGGGTGGTTTAACACAATAAAAGGAAGAAGTGATATAAATGCTTCTGTGAGTCAAAAGGATATGTTTTGATGTTAGCCTACAATAAAGTTATTACTTTGGCCACTAGAAATTATTTAGAATCTTATGAAATTATTTGAGAAAATGTTAATGATATTACAAAGAAGTATGATATATATTTTTATAAATTTCTTGCACAGAAAAATAAGGCTATATAATCACCAAATTCACAGTAATACCTCTGAATAACTGCTATGGGTGATTTAAATTTTATTTTCTTTTCTTATTTGTAGTTTCTAAATTCCTGTAATGAGTAGGTACCACTGATACAAAAATAAATTACTTTGTAAATGTTGTAGCCTTATTTGTTTCCATTCTGGACAATTTGTTTCCAAATTCAATGTCTCCATGTATATCTTCTGCATAGTGCAACGAAATAAAAAGGGCAAGAGGAAATAAAACAAAATAATAGTGCAAGGGGAAATAAAAAGTGTTCTTCTGTGATCCCTGCATCATTTAAAAGTTGATTATCCAGTGGGAGAGGGGGAGAGGTGATTAGATTCACATCAGTTCTGCAAATATCGCCTTGCACCTAAAACCAGCTCTAACTAGCACTTAATTGAAAATGCTTCTCCTTTTGAACCTTTGTTTGCTGCTGCGGCTGCTACTAAGTCGTTTCGGTCGTGTCCGACTCTGTGAGACCCCAGAGACGGAGCCGCGGCAGCCCACCAGGCTCCCCCGTCCCTGGGATTCTCCAGGCAAGAACACTGGAGTGGGTTGCCATTTCCTTCTCCAATGCATGAAAGTGAAAAGTGAAAGTGAAGTTGCTCAGTCGTGTCCAACTCCTAGCGACCCCATGGACTGCAGCCTACCAGGCTCCTCCGTCCATGGGATTCTCCAGGCAAGAGTACTCGAGTACCTATTTGCAAAATGAGAGGACTGGACAAAACGACTTTTCAGTATATTGTCAATGAGCAAAAATGATTTTCCTTGCTCTGCTGACAATGACCATGACCTCTAGATACCAAGGCATAAAAGTTGAGTCTTATAGATAGATACCTGTATAAGACTCAACTTTTATGCCTTGGTATCTAGAGGTCATGGTCATTGTCAGCAGAGCAAGGAAAATCATTTTTGCTCATTGACGATACAGTGAAAAGTTACAGCCGTGACTAAAGAGGACCAGACAGCACTGGTTTTGCAGGTACGTCTTCATGTTTTCTGAGTCTAGTTCTGGTGCTTTTGGAGTCATGACAACCCTGTTACTGTTTTGTGCTTTTTTAAAGCATCTTTTTTGCCTCAAGCACATGTGTTGGATCCTAAACATAAAAATGAAAATTTATTTACCAGTATTCTTGGCACAGTACTGACATTTCCCATCAAAGATTTGGGTATCTGATATATAGGTAAGATAACGTAAGTGTTAATGAGAAAATAAACACTATTTCAAACCAATAAGATGAGATATGAATGTATTTGCAATTCTTAAAGAAGATTATATTTTTCTATTCTACCTGGACATTCTCTAACAATGCAGAACGATAGGACTTTTTGTGATGACTGAAGTGTTTTTGATCTGCTTATATAATACGGTAGATAACAGCCACGCAAGGCTATTGAGCATCTGAAAGATGTAACAAGCGCACGTGGGAAACTGAATTTTAATTTTATTTAATTTGAACTATTCTAAATCTAAATAACCACACAGTAGCTACAGGCTTGCAATGCAAAATGTGGTCTATGGACCAGCAGTCCCCAGGTTACCTGGGAGTTTGTTAGAAATGCAGACCCTCATTCCCTACCTGAAACCTCTGGTACCTGATGCTGCATTTTAATAAGATCCTCCGGTGATTCATATGCAAAGTAACAGTCCAGAAGCATCCCTCTAGAAACAACTGTTCAACTTTCCATTTCATCAGTCAATCAAATAACCAACGGATCTTTCCATCATCAGCAGGTACCAGGATCTCTGTCGGGGGCACCGGACACTGGGCTAGGCAGAGCAGGGCAAGTAGAGTGTCATGGGCATGAACTTGGAATGGGAGTCTTCCTAACATCGCTTTCTAAATGTGTTATCCTGAGCAAGCTGTTTGACTTCTCCGAGACTGCTTTCCATCCTTTAAATGGAAACCATCTGTAAATATTAAATGACAATGTACATTAAGTGCTGAGCTCATGTCTAGCACAGAGCAAGCCCTCAATAAATGGTTCCTGTTGCTTTCATTATCAAGGCTCTTGCCATGAAGCTGCAGGAGATTCACACGCTTAACACCAGTGGTTTAGACAAACCTTAGAGGCCGATGAGAAGGTAAACTATAGTCCATGCTGAAAAGATGCTGACTCACAGCATTCTCAGGGAATGTCACTAATTCCAAGTTCAGGAGGTAGGAAGAGACAGATCCTCTGTAGAAACACATTTTTTCATAAAGTAAAACACTATGAGATAATCAGTGCATTTGGATAAAATGTGCACTGCATTAATTTTTAAAGGCTGCATCCTCTGTCATAGGCCCTGAGTAAGTCCTCACAACTACAGTGCATATTATTATGGAACAAATAATCATTGATAATCTCCTTTGGGGAGGCAGTAGAGCATAAAGATTTAGAGCATGGATTCTGGAGTCCAATTACCTGGACTAGAAGCCCAGCTCTGCCACTTATTAAAAAATGTTTCCTGTGCCTTAGTCTCTTCATCTACAAAATGAGGACAGCAGTAACATTAACCACACAGGGAGGTACAAAGATTAAATGAGATGATACATTCCAAGTGCTCAGTGGAGTGTTGGGTACTCACCAGCTCAGTTAGTAAACTAGAAAGACATGACAGATGAATAAAATAAAAACATACATATACCTTTAAAAAACTTATAGTTTTTTAATGACTACAAAACAAAACAAAGCAACAACAACAAAAACTGCCTAAAGGTTATCTGTTTGAGAAGTGTTTGGAAGTACTCTTCTTCACTAGTTCTGTCCCTGCTTTGCTCCGTTTTCAAACCAGTGTTGCAGGAGGTTGGGAATGCCAAGTTCACAACATGCATACAACTGGGAAATATAATGCACAACATTTAATATGGTGTAGAATATGGCATCATTCTTTATTTGACCTATTAGAACAGGTCTATTAATTGGAAGCTTTCTTCCATCTTTGGGGTCAATGCTGTTGTTAAAGGCAAAACAGAAACTTATTTATACAAAGCATGGCCCTTTTGGTTTTCTCTGTGAGTCTTCTTGGAGAGAAGCCAGCTCAGACCTGAATTATACAGAATCAGTTTCAGTGTTGCTGCTGATCAAATTTATCCATGAACTGAATTAAGAATTATGGAAGCAGCTGGAGCTAATATATGCAGCAGACCATCCCCATTAAGCATCTTTTCTCATTTGCCAGCATGACTGTTAAACCAGAACACAGACCTTTTGACACAAAACACTGCTCAAAAATGACTGCACCAGATAACCAGGGTCCTGTCCCCTGACATATTGTGATCCTCCCTAAAGAAAACTTGGTTGCTTCACATGGATTAGGGACAGGGTTATTTTCTGAGGGCAGTTAATATAGTTCTTAGAGAATTTTACTACATATGTTTATAGATTTCCAATTTTCGGAGAAAATGAAAGAAAAAAACTATAACTGTAAAAGGATGAGGTGGGTATGTATACACGCATGTATGTTTGATGACTTTGTTTCTCAGAATCACTATTATAAACTGTAAATAACACCATGGATAAGCTCTTGAAGAGCAGGAATTCCAATTCTATCTAATTACACCCCCTTTCTCTTAATGCCCCACAAAACCAAATAAAACCTACACTCAAAGTTTGTCAAAATAACAGCATAAATAAATGGGCAAATTTCCAACCCAGATGACAACTCTGAATAAAAAAGGTATGATAAGAGTGATGATTTAGAGCTTGGGCTCTGAAATCAGTCTGGGTTCAAATCCCAGCTATGCCAGTAAAGAGCTCTGTATTATTGTTCAGTCACTCAGTCACACCTGACTCTTTGCAACCCCATGGACCGCAGCACACCAGGCTTCCCTGTCCTTCACCATCTCCCAGAGCTTGCTCAAGCTCATGTCCATTGAGTTGGTGGTGCCATCCAACCACCTTGTCCTCTGTTGATCTCTTCTCCTGTCTTCAATTTTTCCCAGCATATCAGGGTCTTTTCCGATGAGTCAGCTCTTTGCATCAGGTGGCTCAAGTATTGGAGCTTTAGCTCCAGCATCAGTCCTCCAGCACCACAGTTCAAAGGCATCAGTTCTTTGGTGCTCAGCCTTTTTTTTATTGTCCAGCGTTTCACATCCATACATGACTTCTGGAAAAACCATAGCTCTGACTATATGGACCTTCGTAGGCAAAGTAATGTCTCTGCTTTTTAATATGCCACCTAGGTTTGTCATTGCTTTTCTTCCAAGGAGCAAGTATCTTTTAATTTTATGGTTGCAGTCACCATCCACAGTGATTTTGGAGCTCAAGAAAATAAAGTCTGTCACTGTTTCCACACCTTGGCAAAAGACATAAAGCCTTTAAAGTTTTCCCATATGTAGAGTAGGGATAGCAACCTTACCCACCTGATAAAAGCAGTTAATAATACTTAAATCAGTGATGGAAGCTTGCTTTTACATCAGTTTGTATGAAGAGCTATCCTAAGCACTTTCCCTCTATTCCCTAAATATGCTTCATAAAACCCACAGGACATACCTTATTATCTCCTCTTACACCCACTTTGCACGCTAAACCACTTCAGTCATGTCTGACTCTTTGCGAATCTATGGACCATAGCCTATCAGGCTTCTCTGTCCATGGGATCCTCCAAGAAAGAATACTAGAGTGGGCTGCTGAGTCTTCCTTCAGGGGATCTTCCCAACCCAGGGATTGAACCTGCATCTCCTACGTCTCTTGCATTGGCAGGCAGGTTCTTTACCACACCTGGGAAGCCCATTTGACAGATGAGGAAATTAAGCCACACACTTGGTAATCTGCTGGAAGCCACAGCGCTGGTAAGTACAAAATGCAGTATTTGAACTCAAGGAGTCTAACTTCAGAGTCCATGTGTTAACCTTTGTGCTGTGAGTTGTCTGACATAAATCAGCATTTCTATGAGCGATTTTTATTCCACTGATGCTGGATAGTAATAAAAAATAGAGCAGAAACCATTGCTAACCCTCCTATGTCACTGTCAGTCCCTCCCTAGGGATGGGAGGACCCTGCTGATACATTTGTGGGGGCTAGAAAATCTGTGGCTTGTGTTTACAAAGGAGGGACAAATGGTAAAGAATCCAAGAGTTCTTTCCAGTGAATGCTGGGGTCTCAGTAGTTTAGGTAAAGAATTTCCTCAAATCTAATTTCTCCCTTGTCCTCCCACATGTCAGTTTCCAGAATGTGGGGACCAGTCTTTAGCCTGTGAGAGACTCTCCTTCAGACCCATGTCTCATTGCCAGAGCCTCATGGACCCCACAGAGTCCATTGTCTGCAGGCTTCTGAGTCTTTGGTCTCTGAGTCACCCACAAAGCAACCTAAGTTTGACTAATCATCTTCCTTTTGAACTCAGGCCCTCTAGATTCCCAACCTGACCTCTATATCATGATAGATTTTCTCTCCCTCAAAAATCTTGAATCTGTCCCACCTCAAGGCCTTTATGTGCACTAGAATACTCTTCCAGCAGCTCTTGACAAGACTGGCTTCCAGGGCAGAATCAAAGATTGCAAATGAATAGGGGGAGGAGACCACCTTCTCCCCTACAAATACATCAAAAGACCATCGCTGCATGGAACAATTCCTAAAGAACAGCTTCTGAATGCTGGCAGAGGATCCCAGACGTTCAGAAAGGCAACTGATCTCCTGGAATGAGGAGCTTTGACTTGTGTGCTGTGTGGCCTGAGAAGTCTTGATGTTACTGTAAGAGGTCAAGCCTGAATCCCAGAGACAGGAGACTCAACTTCAGGACTATGGAGCATTAGAGAACTCCCGACCCCATGGAACGTTAATAGATGAGAGCCCACCCGGAGGCCTCCATATCTACACTGAGACCAAGCTCCACCCAAGAGCCAGCAAGCTCCAGTGCAGGTTGCCTCATGCCAATTCTCCAACAAAACAGGAACACAACTCTGTACATTAGCAGGCAGGCTGCCCAGACCTATACCAAAAGCAAAGGCACCCCAAAACTCACTCCTGGACACTGCACTGCCTCCAGAGAGACAAGATCCAGTCCCATCCACCAGAACACAGGCACAAGTTACCCCAATCAAGAAACCTCCACAAGGCATTGGTCCAGCCCCACGCACGGGGAGCAGACTCCACAGTTAAGAGAAACTATGACTCTCCAGCCTGCAGAAAGACTGGTTTCCCACCTTACCAAGTTTGGGTATCATCTCCAAAATCTTTTTCTCAAAGACACTTGGTCTATCCATCCAGTCAAAAATCCCTTCCTTCTACCACCTGTATCTTATTTATTTCTTTAAAGCTTTTTTTTTTTTTTTTGCAGTACTCTAAGCTTATGCCCTAGAAGTAAGCTCCAAAAAGGTCCTTATTTATCTTGCCCATCATTCCACCTCTTATGTTAGCACATAGATGCTAACAGTAAACACTGGTTCAACAAATACATACATGTCATCTTTTCTGCATTAGCTCCATGCCTCACACTGGTCTTCTCACCTTCCTGCAATTGTATTTTCAAAGTCTTCTCTGACTCACTGACTTCCCACCTCAAGTTCTTCCTCATGGGCTCATGTTCATGCATGTCTTCATTCAACAAATGTATATTGAATAGCCAGAAAATGCCAGACATTGATGGACAAAGATGAATAAAACACATTCTGGCCCTTGTGGAACTTTCAGTCTATTGCACAGGGCAGATGTGCCCAGATGATTGCAACAGAAGCTTCTGTCTGCCACTGCTATTAAGGAGTTCAGATTGGATCTTAGCTAAAACCAGTGCAGGGGTGGGGAGACTTCCCACAGGGTGTGAAAGAGGAGCTGGTTTTTGAAAGACAAGTGGGAAATAGTCAAATAAAGAAAACTGGAATGGGCATTCCAGATGGAGGGAAGAGTATGAACAAATGTACAGAAATCATGATGGTGGAAAAACTCTAAGTAGTTAAATATTAGATGGTGAGGTGTAAGGAAGGCCCAGATCATGGATGGTTGTGAATCATGTGTTAAGAAGCTTGAACTTGGGACTTCCCTGGCAGACCATTGGTTAAGAATCTGTGCAGTGAAGGGGGCATGGGTTCATTTCAGGATCGAGGAACTAAGATCCCACAAGCCACATGGTGCAGCCAAATGTTAAAAAAAATCTAGAAGCTTGAACTTTATCCTATAAGCAATGGGGAGCTATTGTGAGTTTTTTTCAGGAGAGTAAAATCTCCA
Source organism: Oryx dammah (assembly GCF_014754425.2). Taxonomy (NCBI): domain Eukaryota; kingdom Metazoa; phylum Chordata; class Mammalia; order Artiodactyla; family Bovidae; genus Oryx; species Oryx dammah. The sequence continues at coordinate 21,846,349 of NW_024070193.1, forward strand.
AGGGAAGCTTGGGTTTTAAAAAAAAAAACACCTCAAAATTTCCTTTCCCTGAGCTCCTGAAGGACAGCAATTCACAGTTGGTCAACTAAAGATAAAGAGGAAGGAATGAGTTATATAAGAATAAAAATGCTGTGTGAAAAGGACATTAAATTCTTTTTTTTCCCCTGCAAAAGGCCTATAGCAGAGAGAGTGTCTAAGCTGGGCATAATTGCAAATTATTTTTTTTACTGGCATCATTTGCTTAAGCTAAGAGATGATTTCACTCTGATTGGAAACCATTTCTGATGCAACTTAAATGACCTACATAAATATTTTATAACCACTCAGGATCAGCATACTTGAGAATAAGCTAGACTACTTCATAAACTTGTTTGCTTTAGTGCTGCAGAGGAAAAAACTAAAACTTAATAAATGCAGAGCATGTTGGAATCAAAAAGAAGTGCGACAGAAGTTCTTTGGATAAATATCCCACTGCTCTGAAACCACCGGTTTTCAATAATTTACTATCTAGTAATCATGATTTTATATAGCAACTTGTTTCCTCTATGGCAAATATTTAGATGTAGGTATATTTTGTAAAACAGCAAGATAACACCAGAATTCCATAATTCCACAGATTCTGGAGTTAAAGAGACCTGCATTCAAGAGTTGATGTTGCCACCGTCTGTGTATGTGACTCTGAGACAAAGTCACTCAATCTTTCTGAGTCTCTACTATGTATGAACTTATGTGCTCAGTCATCCAATCGTATCCAACTCTTTGAGACGCTATGCACTACAGCCTGCCAGGCTCCTCTGTCCATGAGATTTTCCAGGCAAGAATACAGAGATCTTCCTGACCTAGGGGTCGAACTTGAGTGTCTTGCATCTCCTGCATTGAGAGGTGGATTCTTTACCACTGTGCCACCTGAGAAGTCCAGTTTATATACAAATGAGGATAATAAGCGGTTTACCTCTAGAGTTGTAATGAGTATTGGATGAGATTATGGGCTTGGCCCAATGTCTGGGACATGGGAGCCAACAAAAGTAAGCTACGGCCACTGCTCCCACCATATCATGGTAGGGAATTAATCCACCATGACACTGCTAAAAATTCTTGTGACAGCTTTTCTTCTTGACTATCCTTTCAAGTTTGTTTATATGCTAAACATTTTGGGAAGACAGAGAGAGGGAGTCTCTACAGGACAGAGGGAAGATTTGTGTACAACCAGGATTATAAGTGGGCAAAAACTGAGCAGGTTCACTAGCGGCACTCACATAAACCAGAGTTCCCTAAGCTCACTGATCCTCAGCTAGGACACAGATCCACTGACTACCCAGTATCTACCTTGGCTCCTCCCTGTGGCCCCATGCTAAGTGGGAACCCAGGAAGCCACCATGAACAAGAGGGGGGCAGAGGCCCCAAGTCATGCCATAAGTTGGAAAACCCTTGGTCTTGCTATACTTCTGTGTCATCTGCCAGCATCCACGATACTCTGGCAAGTTAACTTGTTAGCTTGAAAGTAGAGTAAAATCTCAGACCCTTCACAGTTCTTGAGAATCACCTTCCTCTTCATCATTCTTCTGAGAGAAGAAAATGTTGCAAACTGACATTGAGGTCTTTATCCAAAGTGAAACTCCTTATGTGATGCAGGCTTACCACTTCCTCTGAAGCTGCTCATCATTTGAGTTTAATATACCCTGGTGGCTCAGACAGTGAAGAATTTGCCTGCAATGCAGGAGACCTGGGTTTGATTCCTGTGTCAGGAAGAGCCCCTGGAAGAGGGCAGGGCAACCTACTTCAGTATTCTTGCCTGGAGAATCCCATGGACAGAGGACCCTGGTGGGCTACAGTCTATGGGGTCGCAGAGTTAGATACGACTGAGCGAGTAACACTATTCAACTAATTTATTCTGTTTTCACTCAGAATCATGTAGATAAATGGAAATATAATTAACTGGATAAATATTTTAAATGCCAGTTAACTCTGAGTGTGTTTACTGGACATGAATTAATCTGATTAAATACAGAATTACATTTCAGTTACAAATTGTAGATTTGCATTTTCCTGGTTGATATAAACAGATACATTTACTTCTTGTTTTGAAAACACAGAGTTCAAAACAAAGCCATCCAGGCAATTGCGTACATATATTGTGCTGCCATGATCTTTCTGAATGTGTCTGTTAATATCCTTTTTAATCTGTGTCATTTTAGTTAAATGATTTGGAATAAACCAGAACAACAGCAATAAAAAGATTAAAACATCACTCCCAGAAAATTCATTTATGAAACATTCTACTTTGATGTCTTAGTAATAAAACAATTTTACACCTAGAGCTCCCAATTTAATTTTCTTTCTTTCTATTTTTATAAAAAGCCCTTTGTTAGTATGCTTCCTCCCCCTACCCACCCCTTTCACGGTAAACACGTAGCCTAGCTATTTTTGTTAAGGTGCAGACTAGGGGACAGGATTATAATAGGATTGAATGAGTTATTAAATGGACCTTGGTTCAAGTCCTAGATCCCTCTCTATGAATACCCTTGGACTGTAAGCCCTAAATTCCTTAATCTGTGCTATGGCATTATAACACATACCTCTAAGACTTACATAGAGTTTTAACTTAGGGCTAGTGCTTCATGAGGTGACGGAACTCCAGTTGAGCTATTTCAAATCCTGAAAGATGATGCTGTGAAAGTGCTGCACTCAATATGCCAGCAAATTTGGAAAACTCAGCAGTGGCCACAGGACTGGAAAAAGTCAGTTTTCATTCCAATCCCAAAGAAAGGCAATGCCAAAGAAGGCTCAAACTACCACACAATTGCACTCATCTCACATGTTACTAAAGTAATGCTCAAAATTCTCAAAGCCAGGCTTCAGCAATACGTGAACTGTGGACTTCCAGATGTTCAACCTGGTTTTAGAAAAGGCAGAAGAACCAGAGATCAAATTGCCAACATCTGCTGGATCATCAAAACAGCAAGAGAGTTCCAGAAAAACATCTATTTCTGCTTTATTGACTATGCCAAAGCCTTTGACTCTGTGGATCACAATAAACTGTGGAAAATTCTGAAAGAGATGAGAATAGCAGACCACCTGACCTGCCTCTTGAGAAACCTATTTGCAGGTCAGGAAGCAACAGTTAGAACTGGAAATGGAACAACAGACTGGTTCCAAATAGGAAAAGGAGTACATCAAGGCTATATATTGTCACCCTGCTTATTTAACTTCTATGCAGAGTACATCATGAGAAACGCTGGGCTGGAAGAAGCACAAGCTGGAATCAAGATTGCCAGGAGAAATATCAATAACCTCAGATATGCAGATGACACCACCCTTATGGAAGAAAGTGAAGAGGAACTACAAACCCTCTTGATGAAAGTGAAAGAGGAGAGTGAAAAAGTTTGCTTAAAGCTCAACATTCAGAAAACGAAGATCATGGCATCTGGTCCCATTACTTCATGGGAAATAGATGGGGAAACAGTGGAAACAGTGTCAGACTTTATTTTGGGGGGCTCCAAAATCACTGCAGATGGTGACTGCAGCCATGGAATTAAAAGATGCTTACTCCTTGCAAGGAAAGTTATGACCAACCTAGATAGCATATTCAAAAGCAGAGACATTACTTTGACAACAAAGGTCCGTCTAGTCAAGGCTATGGTTTTTCCAGTAGTCATGTATGGATGTGAGAGTTGGACTGTGAAGAAAGCTGAGCGCCGAAGAATTGATGCCTTTGAACTGTGGTGTTGGAGAAGACTCTTGAGAGTCCCTTGGACTGCAAGGAGATTCAACCAGGAGTTGGTGATGGACAGGGAGGATTGGCGTGCTGCAATTCATGGGGTCGCAAAGAGTCGGACACGACTGAGCCACTGAACTGAACTGACTCTTTCATGAGTACTACTTCAGTATTGGCCTATGAAACAATAACAGATGATCTGTCCAGTAAATGCCATCAACGCAAGAGTCTTTTGGCAGAGATAGGGCTGAATTAAAAATAATTCCTGCCAACTAATGCTTAATTCACTTCTACTCCTTCATCATGTCTCTGAAGAGCCTTTGCATCCACTGGGCAGTTTTCTATCGCACTCCAAGACTAGGTCAAATTCTGCTGAAAAAGTGAAAGTGTTAGCCACTTAGTTGAGTTCAACTCTTTATGACCCTATGGATTGTAGCCCACCAGGCTCCTCTGTCCATGGGACTCTCCAGGCGAGAATACTGGAATGGGCAGCCATTACCTTCTCCAGGGGAATTTTCCCAACCCAGGGGTCAAACCTGGGTCTCCTGCATTACAGGCAGATTCTTTACTATCTGGGCCACCAGGGCAGCCATCAAACCCTGCTCGTCCTCCTAACAGGTGTCAAGCACTTTCCTCTTCAAAGTGGTGGTCAGAGCTATTTGACATTTATTCATGTGACTCTTTGACGAGGTTCTTTCAACTCTACTACACCTTCAGCTCCATGAGGACAGACTTGTTTCCCAGTCCGTGAAAGACACACAACATATTTTGATTGAATGAATCAAGTCTTTGACTTACTTTGATGGGGGTAGAGTTGGATACCTTGGGTGAGGAGAATGGTTTTAAAATGTAAAAGGGGTCAAGACACCCCTTTGAGAACTCTATTCTATACTCTGTAATGGCCTATAAGGATAAAGAATCTAAGAAGAATGGATATATGTATATTTTCAACTGATATATGTATAACAGATTCACTGTATATGTGACGATTACACAACACTGTAAATCAACCACACTCCAAAAATTTTTTAAAAAAAAAGACATCCCTTTGACATCCCAGATGTTGAATAAATTGAACAAACAAGCAAATATTTATGGACACTTATTAAGGGACACATCAGAGAAGGCAATGGCACCCACTCCAGTACTCTTGCCTGGAAAATCCCATGGACAGAGGAGCCTGGAAGGCTGTAGTGCATGGGGTCGCTAACAGTCGGACATGACTGAGCGACTTCACTTTCACTTTTCACTTTCATGCATTGGAGAAGGAAATGGCAACCCACTCCAGTGTTCTTGCCTGGAGAATCCCAGGGACGGGGGAGCCTGGTGGGCTGCCGTCTATGGGGTCACACAGAGTTGTACACAACTGAAGTGACTTAGCAGCAGCAGCAGCAGCAGCAGCATTAAGGGACACATGTTAGACTTTCAGAGAAGGAAACGGCATCCCACTCCAGTATTCTTGCCTGGAGAATCCTCAAGGACAGAGAGGAGCCTGGCAGGTTACAGTCCATGGGATCAGAGTTGGACATGACTGAGGGACAAACACTGAATGTTAGATTTTAACACAATTCAAGTCAAGAATCTGAAGCTAGCTCATCATGACTTATCATTTTTTCAAATTTTTTTTCATTTTCCATCCTTCTGTATCTTACCATTCTCTGACCCAGAGAAAGGATGCACTTTTCTGTGCCACCAAACCAGGTCTTCACCAGGTGTACCCAGCATTGCTGGGAGGCACTAGCTCTGAGTCAGTGGTGGCAGTGCTCCAGCGTCACCCAGGAGTGCTGAGTGGACTTCTGAGATAGGCAAGAACAACTTTCATCAGTGGAGAGGTCTTTGAGGCAGGCAATGGTGGCTTCCTCCAGCACATCTCATTATTTCACCTTCCAAGTCTATTTCAATGTCCAGGAGAGCTAAACCACACAATTCCACACCACTACTCTTGCTGCATAGTTTATGAGCAGGTGGGCCCATGGGGATCGAGTACCCACTAGCTAGGGAAGGAGGGAACCATTGCTTGGAGGTGGCTGACCTGAAAGAAAGATGTCTTGAAGCAAATGAAGGGGAAGCTTAGAGAGGCGCCCAGAAGGAGATGTCCTGGAGGTGTTTCAGGTTTGTTTTTTTTTTTTTTCTTTCTCATGTAAGAGTTATACCATAAAGAAGGCTGAGCACTAAAGAACTGATGCTTTTGAACTGTGGTATGGAGAAGACTCTTGAGAGTCCCTTGGATTGCAAGGAGATCAAACCAGTCAACCCTAAAGGAAATCAACCCTGAATATTCATTGGAAGGACTGATGCTGAAACTCCAATACTTTGGGCACCTGATGTGAAAAGTCAACTCTAGAAAAGACGCTGAGTCTGGGAATGACTGAAGACAAAAGGAGAAGTGGGGAGGGGGGCAGAGGATGAGATGGTTAGATAGCATCATCAACTCAGTGGACATCAATCTGAGCAAACTCCAGTAGACAGGGGAGCCTGGTGTGCTGCATGCAATCCATGGAGTCGCCAGGAGTCGGACACGACTTAGTAAATGAACAACTACAAGGGACAACTGACAAAGTCTGGACGTGCTTTTTGTTGTCACAGCCAGGAGAAGAAGGGAGGTGACTACGAGCAGCTGATGGGGAGAAGGCAGGGTTACTGTTAGACATACTACATCAATACTCTAGCCCTGGCCCAAGGTGTCCACAGTGGTGAAGCTGAGAAACCGAGTATAGCTATATGATCTTCAGTTTCTCAAGCTCCCGGGCTTCTGTTTTCTCTTCTACAAAATGAGTATAATCATAGGTCTTATCTCACAAATTGGATGTATTAAATGGGTTATCATCTACATATAAAATGTTCTCAGCCCGTAGAAAATGCACACTACATGTTAACAAACATTAAGTTGCTGCCCAGTTTAAAATACTTTCATTTCCCCACTGCTTTTAGAATAATTTCAAGCTTCCCACACATCCTGTACCCTTCTCCACCTGCTCTTGTCCCATAGCCTCTCATCAGAGAAGGCTTACTCACCAATGTTTATTCCCTGAACATACCCAGGTCCTTCCTGCTTGGGGGGGGCGGGGGGAGAGGGGGGGGGCTTGGCACATGCCAGGCCTTCCCTATAGGGCCTTCCCTTGTCTGACAGTTGGAAAGCCCTTTCTCTTCCTTCCTCACTCAGCTTACACATCATCTCCTCAAAGAGGGTTTCCTTGATCAGACCGCTGAAGGAGGGCTCTGGTTTTGGTTCTGGTCACAGCCCCTGCTTCTTTTATAGCCCTGGTCACAATGGGTACTTATTATTTGCTTGCTGACTTGAGTAATGCTTCCATCCCACCACAAGTTGTAAGCTTGTTCCGTCTCAGCCAAGGACTTGAGTGAAAACTCAAGTTGATGAAAGAACTGGAGGGCTGGGAAGATGTGTCTTCCTTTGAGACTGGAGGAAATGAAACAAAGAGTGAAGCCCCAGAGCCATCTTAAGGTGGAGGGGTATCCTGGTTTAATAACCTCGACTTTCTGGAGACAAGTCTACTGTTGCCAGGGGCAACAACTCTGGATAGAATGGCACTGAGCTCAAGGAAAAAAAAGGGGGAAAGAGAAAATACAATCAAACTAGGTTTAAGGGCAATCCTTCTCTAAATGAATGCTTAATTCCCCTTATCTATTTCAAATTCATTATTTTTTACAAGTTTGCAGCATTTGTTTCCTATAACAAAGAGCCTCACCAGAGATTACAGCTCAGAAATAACACTGTGTTCCAACAGACTGCTCCCTGGTGATTTGAAATGCCCCTGGAAATAGCTCTGTATTGTTACCACCTTACAAGTCAACAACGTAAATCTGACATGAGTGATTTAATACTGGATAGTTGTAGCTTGGGTTATAACAGATCACAGTGATTTCTATTTTTTCCTTATTTTCTTTATGTATCTATCTTTCCTTTGTTTTTGTTTTTTTATTCATTCATTCATAGTGAAGGACAAAGTCAATGAGTTTTGAAGTTGAAGTATATATTGGGTTGGCAAAAATGTTTTGGGGGCTTTTCCATTAGATATCACGGAAAAACTCAAACCAAGCTTTTTGGCCAACCCAATATATACTATCACCTCATCTTTTTATGGAAGGAGGAGGACAGAAATCTCAAATTTACTGAGAGGGAACAATAAAGTAGTAAGCATGGGTCTTAAGAACCAGTATCAAGTAACTCAGAGGCCCAAAGACAGACGTATAGGGATGAAAAGCTTCTCAAGACAGGATTTGTGAACCCTGGGACTACTGATATTTGGAATGGATGGCTGTCCTGGGCAAAGAAGAAGGTTTAGTAGGATCTTTGGCTTCTACCACTAGATGCCAATAGCACCTTTTCAGCAGTTAAAACTAAAACCATCTCTTGGCATTGCAGAGGGATGTCTGAGGGGCCAAAACTGCCCATGGAACTGAGAATTCACTTGCTAACCTGCTTTCAGCACATTTTTGTGCCAGGAATACAATATATATCATCTCATTTACTCCTCAAAAGCAGCTTATAGAGTAGATATTAAATTCATCCTTCTTTCTCAAAGGAAGAAAGTGAGGCTAAGTCATTTATTTATAGTGACTTCCCTCAATCCTACAGTTAGGAGGGGGGAAGGCATAATTCAAGCTGAGATTGATGGGATTCCAAACCTTAGCTCTCAACTACTGTATTAGGAGGAAAAGTCTTTCTCAAGCTACATTAAAGATGAATTTTCAACATTTTACCAACCACATTCCTTCAGGTTTCCTTTTCTTTCTTTCCACATTTATTTTTATTAATTTATTTTAATTGGAGGCTAATTACAATATTGTAGTGGTTTTTGCCATACATTGACATGAGTCAGCCATGGGTATACATGTGTCCCCCATCCTGAATCTCCCTCCCCCTTCCCTCCCTATCCCATCCCTCAGGATCGCCCCAGTGCACCAGCCCTGAGCACCCTGTCTCATGCATCAAACCTGAACTGGCAATCTATTTCACATAAGATAATATACATGTTTCAATGTTATTCTCTCAAATCATCCCACCCTCACCTTCTCCCAGAGTCCAAAAGTCTGTTCTTTATATCTGTGTCTCTTTTGTTGCCTCGAATATAGGGTCACCATTACCATCTTTCTAGATTTCATATATATGCGTTAATATACTATATTGGTATGTTTCTTTCTGACTTACTTCACTCTGTATAATAGGCTCCACTTTCATCTACCTCATTAGAACTGATTCAAATGCATTCTTTTTAATAGCTGAATAATATTCCATTGTATATATGTACCACAGTTTCTTATCCATTCATCTGCTGATGGACATCTAGGTTGTTTCCAGGTCCTAGCTATTGCAAACAGTGCTGCAATGAACATTGGGGTACACATGTCTCTTTCAATTCTGGTTTCCTCAGTGTGTATGCCCAGCAGTGGGATTGCTGGGTCATATGGCAGTTCTATTTCCAGTTTTTTAAGAACTCTCCACACTGTTCTCCATAGTGGCGGTATTAGTTTGTATTCCCACCAACAGTGTAAGAGGGTTCCCTTTTCTCCACACCCTCTCCAGCATTTATTGCTTGTAGACTTTTTGATAGCAGCCATTCTGATTGGCATGAAATGGTACCTCACTGTGGTTTTGATTTGCATTTCTCTGACAATGAGTGATGTTGAGCATCTTTTCATGTGTTTGTTAGCCATCTGTTTGTCTTCTTTGGAGAAATGTCTGTTTAGTTATTTGGCCCATTTTTTGATTGGGTCATTTATTTCTCTAGTATTGAGCTGCATGAGCTGCTTGTATATTTTTGAGATTAATTCATTGTCTGTTGCTTCGTTTGCTATTATTTTCTCCCATTCTGAAGGCTGTCTTTTCACCTTGCTTATAGTTTTCTTTGTTGTGCAAAAGCTTTTAAGTAGGTCCCATTAGTTTGTTTTTGCTTTTATTTCCATTACACTGGGAGGTGGGTCATAGAGGACTCTGCTGTGATTTATGTCAGAGAGTGTTTTGCCTATGTTTTCCTCTAGGAGTTTTACAGTTTCTGGTCTTACATTTAGATCTTTAATCCATTTTGAGTTTATTTTTGTGTATGGTGTTAGAAAGTGTTCTAGTTTCATTCTTTTACAAGTGGTTGACCAGTTTTCCCAGCACCACTTGTTAAAAAGATGGTCTTTTCTCCATTGTATATTCTTGCCTCCTTTGTCAAAGATAAGGTGTCCATAGGTGTGTGGATTTATCTCTGGGCTTTCTGTTTTATTCCATTGATCTATATTTCTGCCTTTGTGCGAGTACCACACTGTCTTGATGACTGTAGCTTTGTAGTATAGTCTGAAGTCAGGCAGGTTGATTCTTCCAGTTTCATTCTTCTTTCTCAAGATTGCTTTGCCTATTCCAGGTTTTTTGTATTTCCATACAAATTGTGAAATTATTTATTCTAGTTCTCTGAAAAATAATGTCGGTAGCTTGTTAGGGATTGCACTGAATATGTAGATTCCTCTGGGTAGTACAATCATTTTCACTATACTGATTCTTCCAATCCATGAGCACAGTATATTCCTCCATCTATTTGTGTCATTTTTTATTTCTTTCATCAGTGCTTCATAGTTTTCTATATGTATGTCTTTTTTTTCTTTAGATAGATTTATTCCTAAGTATTTTATTCTTTTCATTGCAATGGTGAATGGAATTGCTTCCTTAATTTCTGTTTCCTCATTGTTAGTGTATAGAAATGCAAGGGATTTCTGTGTGTTAATTTTATATCTGCAATGTTACCATATTTATTAATTAGCGCTAGTAATTTTCTGGTGGTGTCTTTAGGGTTTTCTATGTAGAGGATCATGTCATCTGCAAACAGTGAGAGTTTCTCTTCTTTTCCAATCTGGATTCCTTTTACTTCTTTTTCTTCTCTGATTACTGTGGCTAAAACTTCCAAAACTGTTGAATAGTAGTGGTGAGAGTGGGCACACTTGTCTTGTTCCTGACTTTAGGGGAAATGCCTTCAATTTTCCACCACTGAGGATAATGTTTGCTGTGGGTTTATCATATATGTTTATTATTATGTTGAGGTATGTTCCTTCTATGCCTGCTTTCTGGAGGGATTTTTATCATAAATGGATGTTGAATTTTGTCAAAGGCTTTCTCTGCATCTATTGAGATAATCATATGGTTTTTATCTTTCAATTTGTTAATGTGGTGTATCATATTGATTGATTTGTGAATACTGAAGAATCCTTGCATCCCTAGGATAAAGCCTACTTGGTCATGACGTATGATCTTTTTAATATGTTGTTGGATTCTGTTTGTTAGAATTTTGTTGAGGATTTTTGCATCTATGTTCATCAGTGATATTGGCCTGTAGTTTTCTTTTTTTGTGGCATCTTTGTCTGGTTTTGGTATTAGGGTGGTGGTGGCTTCATAGAATGAGTTTGGCAGTTTACCTTCCTCTGCAATTTTCTGGAAGAGTTTGAGTAGGATAGGTGTTAGCTTTTCTCTAAATTTTTGGTAGAATTCACCTGTGAAGCCATCTGGTCCTAGACTGTTATTAGTTGGAAGATTTTTGATTACAGTTTCAATTTCTGTGCTTGTGATGGATCTGTTAAGATTTTCTATTTCTTCCTGGTTCAGTTTTGAAAGGTTATACTTTTCTAAGAATTCGTCCATTTCTTCTAAGTTGTCCATTTTATTGTCATACAGTTGCTGATAGTAGTCTCTCATGATCCTTTGTATTTCTGTATTGTCTGCTGTGATTTCTCCACTTTCATTTCTAATTTTGTTGATTTGATTCTCCTTTTTTTTCTTGACGAGTCTGGCTAATGATTTGTCTATTTTATTTATCTTCTTAAAGTACCATCTTTTAGTTTTGCTGATTTTTGCTATAATCTCCTTTGTTTCTTTTTCATTTATTTCTACTAACCCTGAGGTTCTTCATTTCTTCTTTTTCTAGTTGCTTTAGGTGTAAAAGTAGGTTATTTGATTTTTCTCGTTTCTTGAGGTAAGCTTGTATTGCTGTGACCCTTCCCCTTAGCACTGCTTTTACTGAATCCCATAGGTTTTGGGTTGTTGTGTTTTCATTTTCACTTGTTTCTATGCATATTTTGATTTCTTTCTTCTATGATTTGTGGGTTATTCAGAAGCATGTTGTTTAGTCTCCATATATTTGTATTTTTAATAGTTTTTTTCTTGTAGTTGACATCTACTCTTTCTGCACTGTGATCAGAAAAGATGCTTCAAAATGATTTCAAAATACCCTACTCACACCTATGGATTGATCAACTAAACAGAAAATTAGCAAGGAAACACAAACTTTAAATGATACAATGGACCAATTAGACCTAATTGATATCTACAGGACATTTCACCCCCAAAACAATGAATTTCACCTTTTTCTCAAGTGCACATGGAACATTCTCCAGGATAGATCACATCCTGGGCCATAAATCTAGCCTTGGTAAATTCTTTCCACATTTATTGACACCTTTTGTATGTAAAGCAGCTATATTAAATGATGGAGCCTGGAGAAGCAGTTTACTGCTTATATCTACTCATCTCCTTTCTCTTCCCTGCTTTGTGTTACGGATGTCAGTTTCTACATGGTCCTAAACAGCTTTCTTATCTTCTGGCTTTCTGTAGGGCTCAGCCAATGAGAAGCACCAGCAAGAGATCAGAGGGTGGGATGAGAGAGAAGAATGTATTCCACTGATTCCCTTGGGGTCAGAAAGCAGTTTGGTACTTCTCTACCCGAAGCTGCTGCAGGCTGGCTCTCATCCTCTGCCTCTCATCCCCTGCTATGTGCACTCTGGTCTCCTTGCTCCTTCTTCCCTTACATGCTTAGTTGCTCAGTTGTTTCCGACTCTTTGCAACTGCATGGACTTCAGCCCACCAGGCTCCTCTATCCATGGGGATTCTCCAGGCAAGAATACTACAGTGGGTTGCCATGCCCTCCTCCAGGGATCTTCCCAACCCAGGCACTGAACCCAGGTCTCCCACATTGAAGGTGGATTCTTTACTGTCTGAGCCACCAGGAAAGCCCTTATGGGTTTCCTTGATTCTGCCCACTCTTCTTTAAATAATCCCTTCACTCAGCCCCCCTCAATTATCCAGTCTGAGTAACCCACCTGCTTTTTGCTAGGATGCTAATGGCTGTTAAGGAAGAACAAAAATAATAAAGGAAGAGAGCCTAACTCTTATCTTGGAAAACGTTCTTCCTAACTGGGGAAGAAATCATGCAAACCAAAGAGCTTGAGTAATTACGTTGTGAGCGTAGAAAATGTGATATACTAATCATAGTGGACATAGCAAAGACTACAATTTAAGCATCTTCTTTAAACCAAAGCATTAGAGTCTTCTTCTCAATCTTCACTATAATCCTATGGCATGAGTATTACTGGTCTCATTTATGGTTGAGGAAACGAAGATTAAATAACTTGTTTAAGGCCACATAACCAGTAACTGGCAGAGCCTATTACTGAATTTAGTGATCAAAGTAGAGTCAAATTGGACTAATATTAACCCCAACTACAACCAAATACACTTAAAAGAAAAAGCATGAGAACACACATATTTTAGAGAGAACTGTTTCCAGTTGAAAAGACACTAATTCACATAACACTAATTCAGAAATTGTCCTTGCTCAGGCAAGCAATCAGCAATTCTTCCTGAATAAGATGCTGGAAGAATTATTTCCTCCTTAACATTTACAGTCTTAATTGAGATAGCAAAGGCTACAGTCCAAAAGTGATCAGTTTTTCAAATCAAGGCCTATGAAAGTTAAGAATTATTTCAATGGGTGTTTAGTTTCTGAAACAGCAATTAATTCTTACACTTTTGAGACAATAGCATTCATTGTGTATTATTGGATAAAATGGGCCTATACAGTTAGTTCAGTCACTCAGTTGTGTCTAACTCTTTGCGACCCCATGGATTACAGCACACCAGGCTTCCCTGTCCATCACCAACTCCTGGAGCTTGCTCAAACTCATGTCCATTGAGTCAGTGATGCCATCCAACCATCTCATCCTCTGTCGGCCCCTTCTCCTCCTGCCTTCAACCTTTCCCAGCATCAGGGTCTTTTCCAGTGAGTCAGTTCTTCACATCAGGTGACCAAAGCTATTGGAGATCAAACCAGTCAGTTTGATCTGGTTTGATCTCCTAGCATCCAAGGGACTCTCAAGAGTCTTCTCCAACACCACAGTTCAAAAGCATCAATTCTTCGGTGCTCAGCTTTCAACTGAACTATTAGGGAAGCCCATAGCTTTGACTAGATGGACTTTTGTCAGCAAAGTAATATCTTTGCTTTTTAATATGCTGTCTAGGTTGGTCATGGGCTTCCCTCCTGGCTCAGTTGGTAAATAATCTGTCTGCAATGCAGGAGACCTGGGTTTGATCCCTGGGTCAGGAAGATCCCCTGGAGAAGGAAATGGCAACCCACTCCAGTATTCTTGCCTGGAGAACCCTGTGGACAGAGGAGCTGCAGGTTACAGCTGCAGTCCATGGGGTTGCAAGTCGGACACGACTTAGCAACTAAACCACCACCAAGTTGGTCATAGCTTTTCTTCCAAGGAGGAAGTATCTTTTAATTTCATAGCTATAGTCATCATCTGCAGTCATTTTGGAGCCCAGGAAAATAAAGTATCTCACTGTTTCCATTGTTTCCCCATCTATTTGCCATGAAGTGATGGGACCGGATGCCATGATCTTTATTTTTTGAATGTTGTTTTAAGCCAACTTTTTCACTCTCCTCTTTCACTTTCATCAAGAGGCTCTTTAGTTCCTTTTCACTTTCTGCCATAAGGGTGGTGTCATCTGCATATCTGAGGTTATTGATCTTTCTCCTGGTAATCTTAATTCCAGTTTGTGCTTCATTCAGCCTAGCATTTCACACTGATATACTCTGCATACAATTTAAATAAGCAGGGTGACAATATACAGCCTTGACGTACTTCTTTCCCAATTTGGAACCAGTCTATTGTTCCATGTCTGGTTCTAACCATTTCTTCTTGACCTACATGCAGATTTCTCAGAAGGCAGGTCAGGTGATCTGGTATTCCCATCTCTTGAATTTTCTACAGTTTGCTGTGACCCACACAGCCCAAAGCTTTGGCATAGTCAATATAGCAGAAGTAGATGTTTTTCTGGAACTCTCTTGCTTTTTTTTATCAGGGCCTATCAGGGACCAAGACATTTTGACCCCAAACTTTGACCTTGTCATTTCAACCACAAATGTTTTGATTATAAACATTAATCAGATCTAAACCAATACTGGAGAACTGCCATGAAGGCAATAGTTTCTCCAGTAAATGATATTAAGCCAATTTAATTCCCTAATCAAATTTCTATCCAGCACATGTGAATCATCTCATTTTTCTATTTTCATGTTTTTTAATCAAAGTGATCTTCACAGAGGTGAGCACATTTCTTTTGAAACTTCATCAATGTTTTCTTATTTTATCAGATTTTTTTTTCACAGTGACTTCAAAGTTTTTTGTTTTTATTGCCACAGTGAATTTTCTCATTGTTACCAAGGCTAATTTTCCTGGGTCAACTTCTACAAAATCTACATTTCATCAAGATGTTATTTTCCATCCATTTTTAGGCAATATAAAATTTTATCATGTGCAGTTTTAGGAATCCTTAATGTTACTCCATCTGAATTTCTAAATAGAATAAAAAACCATTCTCTATAACCAGGTATTAATTGGAGATGTCACCCATACAGGTCTTCTGTGAGGATTCAGGAGCACAATGTGTGTTTCATGCCAACCACAGAGCTGGGATAGGGGAGGAGAGACTGCACAGTCAAGCCCAGCTCTCTCTTCTCCACTACTAATGAGCCTGATTCCAAAACCAAAGGAATTAGAAAGGGGAAGCCAAATTCACACTAGGGGAATAGCTTTTCATGTTGGGGTGACGGGCTTGGTTCTTAGCTTTCATCAAACTTCCAAGGAGGTGGAAGACCCAACAAAAGTTGAGTGTCAGAGGTGTCAATTCTGTAAGGAGTTGGATATAAAGCACAATGAAATTAATCAAGTCAAACACTTCACAATATCTTTAATTTTTAACTGAGAGAGTTGCTTAAGATTTTGACCTAATAACTCTCTCCTCTAGTTTTGGCTTATCCCACCCACTCCTCCTACTGGTGAATCTTAGGAAAATCTTTGAAACCAGCCTTTCCTGCACCCCTTCCTTCAGTGTCTTGTGTATTGCATAATCATCACCAGACTTAGCTACTTGGCATTTAATTCTCTCACAGAAGTACACACTGTCCACACTGCAAGCTCTGAGAAAATGCATTTCATTTGGCACTATGGATTTACAATTATTTGCATCAAAAGAATCATAAGAAACAGTGTTTGTAGATGAAGGGCTATGTCATGTGACTGTCAAAAGCCCTGCAGGATGAAGACTTATTTCAATCCTATTTCATCCTTCAAATCCCATCTATGACTCACCCAACTCTTCCTGAAGTCTTCTCTCACAGGTAAGCCACCTCATGTTTTTGTCCAGGCACTGTAATTCACAATTTTTTTCCTACAGAGCAAGGACTAGCAACTATTAATTAGTCAGAACTGAGTCAATTTTTGTTAGAAAGTATCTTTCACACCCAAATGAGGACATTCATTATCTCTGTGTCACAGTTTAAGCAAATTTATCACCTCATCAAAAGATACACTCTGTTGGAGTTTGAATTAAACTTTTAAAATACTATATTTATTTTGCCCTAAGGTTTTAAAATTGCCTTTTATTTACTTAAATATCCCCCATGGGCTTAAATGTTTCTGAATTACCTAAAAGTCCTCCAACATATTACATATGTTCACCCTATGAAAAATTATATATGAAATCAAAATTGTTAAATGTTTTCATTCTGAAAAACATTTTTACACAATAATGCTGACAACTTCATTCTAAAAATATTTACACATATTGACATATTTATATGTTAAATGAAAATGAAAAGGGCAGGATATGCACTTATATAAATATAGTATGACCTCAAAGATGAAAAAAAATAGTATCTAAAAACAGTTGGAAGAAAGGCACAAAAAAATTAACCTATTTTTATTTGGTGGTGGGAAGGGTGATTTTAAACTTACTTTTTATATACTTTTCTGCATGAGTATATTTTATACAATAAGCATATTTTTACTGGTATAATAAATAATGTCCCTTTTTTTAAAGCCCTTTCCCCTTCATCTATAAGTTGGCTTTTCACTGTGAGGTGGCAATGCCCACCCAGAAAGGCTAGCTAATATGCCCAAGGTTAATAAGTTAATTAGCATCCACAATCAAGTTTGAACCCAGAAACTGTCGTCCTTAAGAAATGATTCCTTCCCTCCTAGCAAATGAGTAACAAATACTCATCTTCTATATTCAGAATCAGAGTTAAGATGCAGCCACAGGAATCTCAGTTTCAGATATGCATGTGACCTCATTTTAAAGGCAGCAAAGAAAACAACTGCATTTGCTGCCTCAGGCCACACATGCTTTCTAGATAGTTCTTGGGCATTATGAAAATCACCCACAGGAGCAATTCAGTGGTTCAGATTATATACTCTCCATCATCGGAAATAAGACACACATGCTCTTTTATGAAATTGATGCTGGACTCTTTTCTGAATTATAAGAGATTGAGTGGGTTCTACAGCACTCCATTTGAGACAACTCCCCAAAGCATTAGCCAAAGGGTCTGCCAGCAACTGATTTATGTGTGCATAAGAATCCCCTTCCAGAATACTCTTGATTGGTGACCTTCTGATCCTTTGACTTCCTAATGGAAATTGAAAAGCATGTGACTGGGGGTGTAGGGGGTGGGTGGGAGGGGGCACAGGAACAGAAAAACACTAGTCAAAAGTGTCTAAAGCAGGTATTTTGATTCTAATAACCAATTCTGACATATGTGGGTTTTAAGTGGTGTTATCCCACACCAAGGGTTTCCCTGGTGGCTCAGACAGTAAAGAATCTGCCTGTAATACAGGATATTGGAGTTTGATCCCTGGGTTGGGAAGATTCCCTGGAGAAGGAAATGGCAACCCACTCCAGTATTCTTGCCTGGAGGATTCCATGGATGAAGAGCCTGGCAGGCTACAGTTGGATATGACTGAGTGACTAACACCCCACACCAAGCAATTCTCCACTATTTGATTCAGTTCTGACACTATCTGGAGATAGCAACAAATGCCACAGGTTAAGTTCTCAGTCTCACTGGACAGTCCATTACCCTAACACAGATTCCAATCACAAGTCCATTTTGTCACTTATGCTTCCGACTGATCAGCTATAAACCAGAGGTTTCCATGACCTCTACCTTGGGCTCTGTTAATTTGCTAGAACAGCTCATAGAACCCAGGAAATCACTCATGTTCTGTCAGTTTCTCTTAAAAGGATATGATAAAACATATGGATGAGCATCCAGATGGAAGGGTCATGTAGGGTGTGATGTGTAGCCTCCATCCTTCTCTGGGTACCTGCACAACCACATGTTCACCTTCCTGAAAACTCTCCTAACCCCATATTTTGGGGATTTCTATGGAGGCTTCATCACACAGGCATAATCAACCCTAAATTCCATTTTCAGCCCTTTTCCCTTCTCAAGAGAACGGTAGGTAGGGCTGAAAATTCCAAGTTTCTAATCCTGGTTAAGTCTTACTGGTGACCAGCCCACCGCCAAGAGCCATGTAGGAGCCCACTCAAGGTCGATCCATTGGAAGAAATGACACTCTAATCACTTAGGAAATTGCAAGAGTTTTAGGAACTCTGTGCTGGGAACTGGAGGAGAGAGAAACCAGTATATATATTCTCTGTTATCTCACAGCACCTCATATTCCATAATGCCTCCCTATGCCCCCAGATCTCTACTTTCCATATACCCACTTTGCTTTCTTATCTCTCTCTTCTATTTGACTCTAAGCTCTTTTGCAACAGAAGTGTGCTTGGTTTATCACTAAATTCCTCATTCTTTGCCTAGCTGCCAGCACACAATAGAAGCTCAATAAATCCTTATTGAATGAATGAATGAATAAAACACATGGGGTTTTTCTCTTCAACAAGAAGCATGGCTGTATAAAACATTTCTCTTAACTGCACACAGTTGGCACTTACTAAACGCTCTAATCATTTTATGATAAAAACTATGAAACAAGATAAAAGGCAGTTGCAATCAAGCTAAGCCCATGTAAGACATGGAATCTGTGGGTAGATGCAGAAAGTAAGTAATTAGAAAGTAAGCACATCTAATAAACACAAGGTCATATTGTACAGCACAGGGAACTATATTCAATATCCCAGGATAAGCCATAATAGAAAAGAATATAAAAAAGAATGGATATATGTGTATAACTGAGTCACTTTGTTGTAAAGCAGAAATTAACACATTATAACTCAACTATAATTCAATAAAAAATAAATTTAAGGAAAAGTACGAATATCTGAAAAACTTATTTCTCCAATCCTGCGAAGCTCTTTTTTTTTCTTTTTCTGGGCCAAAGCACCAGTCTTTGGAAGGTAATGGGAAGGTTTAAACATACCATAGCGAATGTAATGTGAGCCACATACATAATTTTAAATTTTCTAGTAGCTGTCAATAAAATACATAGAAATAGATTAATTTTAACCTTATACCTAATCCAATATATAATATTATCACTTAAAATATAGTCAATATAGAAAGTTTTATTTTTACTGTTTCTCTAAACCCATGTGTATTTCACATACAGCACAGATTTCTGAGTTTCCAAAATCTCGAATTAAATCTCAGGAAGAAATTACATCATGGGAAAACATTACTGAGGTTATTCACAAATTTCAATTCCTTCCAAACCGACAAGCCATATTTTGAAAATGCGGTCATACATTTGTTTTCTCAAGAATAGGTTTCAGATAAAGCTGGAGTGTATTTTGTGGGCTGTGCAATCATTAGGGTCTAACTCCATGAAACTTAATTGTTGAGCACGGGGACTACCGACTCTCTTACTCTTTCAACTGTTTTCATTACTTTAAAGATCAAAGCAATTAGTTGATGATATGAATCACTAAATAAACTTTCCCATTTTAAAAGCAAACTCAATTCTGAAGGCTCTGCAGAGATATAAATCTCACGCAACAGGTTTGCTTCACTTCTATCTTCTTTTTGGTCCTTCCCGTATCAGTTCAATTCAGTCGCTCAGTTGTGTCCGACTCTCTGTGACCCCATGAATCGCAGCACGCCAGGCCTCCCTGTCCATCACCAATTCCCAGAGTTCACCCAGGCTCACGTCCATCAAGTCAGTGATGCCATTCAGCCATCTCATCCTCTGTCGTCCCTTTTCCTCCTGCCCCCAATCTCTCCCAGCATCAGAGTCTTTTCCAATGAGTCAACTCTTCACATGAGGTGGCCAAAGTACTGGATCTTCAGCTTTAATCATTCCTTCCAAAGAAATCCCAGGGCTGATCTCCTTCAGAATGGACTGGTTGGATCTCCTTGCAGTCCAAGGGACTCTCAAGAGTCTTCTCCAACACCACAGTTCAAAAGCATCAATTCTTCGGCACTCAGCTTTCTTCACAGTCCAGCTCTCACATCCATACATGACCACAGGAAAAACCATAGCCTTGACTAGATGGACCGTTGTTGGCAAAGTAATGTCTCTGCTTTTCAACATGCTATATAGGGTGGTCATAACTTTTCTTCCAAGGAGTAAGCGTCTTTTAATTTCATGGCGGCAGTCACCATCTGCAGTGATTTTGGAGCCCCCCAAAATAAAGTCTGACAATGTTTCCACTGTTTCCCCATCTATTTCCCATGAAATGATGGGAACAGATGCCATGATCTTCATTTTCTGAATGCTGAGCTTTAAGCCAACTTTTTCACTCTCCACTTTCACTTTCATCAAAAGGCTTTTTAGTTCCTCTTCACTTTCTGCCATAAGGGTGGTGTCATCTGCATATCTGAGGTTATTGATATTTCTCCCAGCAATCTTGATTCCAGCTTGTGTTTCTTCCAGCCCAGCGTTTTTCATGCCAAAGAATGCTCAAACTACTGCACAGTTGCACTCATCTCACATGCTAGTAAAGTAATGCTCAAAATTCTCCAAGCCAGGCTTCAGCAATACGTGAACTGTGAACTGCCACATGTTTAAGCTGGTTTTAGAAAAGGCAGAGGAACCAGAGATCAAATTGCCAACATCCGCCGGATCATGGAAAAAGCGAGAGAGTTCCAGAAAAACATCTATTTTTGCTTTATTGACTATGCCAAAACCTTTGACTGTGTGGATAACAACAAACTGTGGAAAATTCTGAAAGAGATGGGAATACCAGACCACCTGACCTGCCTCTTGAGAAACCTATATGCAGGTCAGGAAACAACAGTTAGAACTGGACATGGAACAACAGACTGGTTCCAAATAGGAAAAGGAGTACGTCAAGGCTGTATATTGTCACCCTTCCCTTATCAGAGCTCATCAAACCCCTTTGAGAAGGTTCTGCCCTTCTCTTGAAGATGCGCACAGGTGTTTTTGTTTTTTTGTTTTGTTTTTTTTTTAATTAAATTTCTGATGTTTAGATGTTTAGGAGACTACAGTTCTGAAGACAAATGGTGACAAAATATGTAAGCATATAGTCACCAGAAGACGTGTACCAGCTTGATCATGGCAACACAGGTTGAAATAGTCTCAAACCGCAAAGAGCTAAAAGGCCTGTTACCAGTAAAATGAGTGAAAAACGGCCTAGTTACTGAACTCCACACAAAATGAAAATGAACCCACTGCTGTACATGCAACAGCATGGATTAACCATACCCACAAATTAGTGAGAAGGAGACCAGAAATTTCACACTATCATTCCATTCACATAAAGTTCAAACCAGGCAAAAATGATCCATGGTGTTAGCAATCAGAACAGCAGTGAATGTCCATGGGAGCAGTGATTGGTGAGGGGAGAGCTGGGGGACAGATAACATCTTTTTTCATGACCTGGGTACAAATTATACCTGTCAGATCTGTGTCCTTGAAGTATCAAGGACATATATACTTCAATACTATTCACATAAAAATAACGGGGCACATAGAAAGTTGGGAAGCTTGGTTGTCACACACTCCAATCTAATGTGTTCCTATTAAAGATTGGTCACTTTATGCAGCCTCTTGCTTCCACCTTTTTGAGTTTCTAAGTAAGCCAGGATAAAACAAACTGATATGGCTTTTATGTAAAATCCCTCCTTCTGTGCCCCTGCCTTTGTTTTCTCTCTTTTTGTCTGTCTCTATCTCTCCATCTCTCTCTCTCTCTCTGTCTCTAAGGCTTTATGTCTTCTTCAGGCTTGCAAATTTACTGAAAAAAGGAGAGATTAGCAATACATAAACCTTTCTACTTGCATTAGAACAGCTGTGGACCCTCTCTGAGCCTTGAAGTTCATCTTTCCATGATGATGTGGGGATCATGAAGAGTTAAAGTATTTTCTGTCAATTTCGCATTTCATTTTTTAATTTGAGCTAGAAGAGAGATCAATTTTTCTCCACCCATCCAGGCTCATGGAGATGATCACAGACGATGGATACATTTTTATAAAGCTTTAAATTAACAACTGTGTGATAGACACTCTGACCTGGCCTTGCTATGAACACTTCAGTTCAGTTCAGTTAGTGTAAGACAACTGGATAAGGCCAAAAGAATGAAAACAATATTTCATACACCAAAATATATATATATAATATATGTATATAAATATATAAAATACATATATATTTGGGCTTCCCTGGTGGCTCTGATGGTAAAGAATTTGCAATGCAGAGACCCAGGTTCGATCCCTGGGTTGGGAAGATCCCCTGGAGAAGGGAATGGCTACCCGCTCTAATATTCTTGGCTGGGAAATCCCACGGATGGAGGAGCCTGGCGGGCTGCAGTCCATGGGTCACTAAGAGTCAGATACGACTAACAAACATTTTCACTTTCATACACACACACACACACGCACACGCACATGTACATAAACATATATATATAATGGTTAAAACAAAAAATCTTTCCCATTTCAACTCTTCCTGCCTCTTTGGGAAAACTGTAGATGCAGGCTTTGGACACCATCACCAAGCAACTGAATACATTCTGGATTTAGTTTGTCTCCTGCTCTTACCCATCATCAAATAATTTGTTTACAAAGGTGGGTTATTTTATTAGTTCCTACTACAAAAGGAACTTGAATTAAAAGGATCTCATTTCAAAGCATCATATGGAAATTTGAGCTGAGAACTTAAAAAAAAAAATCTATAGACAGCCTACGACAGTCATTTAGAGTAAATAAAATACTCTGCTGCTGCGTTGCTTCAGTCATAAGAAAAAAGGAAGAAATTTCTACTTGATGTAAAGTTAAAAAAATAAAATAAAAATCAGGCATGGCTAAATGAAAACATCCTGGCACTGCTGGGTAAGATGACCCTACCATCTTTGCAGAAACTTGTCTTAGTGCAGAACACTATGAAACTGTGCACTCAGAAAGACTCATATTAACTAAAAACAGCGCTACCATATGATCCTGCAATATCACTCCTGGGCATAAATCCAGAGAAAACCATAATTCAAAAAAATATATGGACCCCACTGTTCACTGCAGCACTATTTACAAAAGTCAGGACATAGAAGCAACCTAACTATACATCTACAGAGGAATAGATAAAGAAGATGTGGTACATATATACAATGGAGTAATACTCAGCCATAAAAAATAATGAAATAATGCCATTTGGAGCAACATGGAAGCACCTAGAAATTATGATACTAAGGGAAGTAACTCAGAGAAAGACAAATACATTATATCACTTATATGTGGAATCTTAAAAAAATGATACAAATGAACTTATTTACAAAACAGAAACAAACAAAAAAAAACCAGAAACAGACTTGCAGACATAGAAACCAAGCTTATAATTACCAAAGGGGAAGGTGAGGAGAGAGGGATAAATCAGGAATTTGTGAATAGCAAGGAAATCAGTCCTGAATATTCATTGGAAGGACTGATGCTGAAGCTGAAACTCCAATACTTTGGCCACCTGATGCGAAGAACTGACTCATTTGAAAAGACCCTGATGTTGGGAAAGACTGAAGGCAGGAGAAGGGGATGACAGGATGAGATGGTTGGATGGCATCACCGACTCAATGGACATGAGTTTGATTAAACTCTGGGAGTTGGTGATGCACAGGGAGGCCAGGTGTACCGCAAAGAGTTGGACATGACTGAGTGATTGAACTGAAGTAAACAGTACTATATATAAAATAGATAACAAGACTTGACTATATAATATAGGGAACTCTACTCAATATTTTATAATAACCTATATGGGAAAAGAATCTGGAAACACAGATAGATAAAACCGAATCCCTTTGTTGAATGCCTAAAACTAACACAACACTGTAAATCAACCATACTTCAAAAAATTAATTAAAAAAAGAAAGCCTGAAGTTTTTTCACAGGTGAGTCTTAAAAATACCATTTCTCCTGGACTAATTCAGCAGAGCTGATATATAGTCATCACTCCTCTCTCATTTCAGTCTTAGATACTAACACCCAGCTGTCAAATCTCCACAGTCTGCAATGACAAGAAAATTTCTAAATGATCCAGAAGCTTTGTCAAAGCCCAGGTTTCCTCCACTTTCTCCGTATCAAAATGCTCCAACCACAGCTGCAGATGAAGTGAAGGATTTGGGTTAAACTTTTCCTGGCCTTTCTCAACCTTGACCTTTTAAGAATAATAATCAAATGTTCCAAGGTCAGGAAATAGACAGATGTGGCCCTGGAGCAAAGATCATGAAGATTCTCTGACGGTTTGAACATCTTTCCTCCCTAGGATTTAAAATATCTCTTCTCCCTTACATGTAGAATCAAAAGTTGACTGAGGAGCCTTTCTAAACACTGGGGTAACAGACTATTTGATAGACGCTGCATAATTTGTTTGCTTTTGCTCTCTGGCTAACTTCACAACCTCATATCTTGAAAGGTCAAGTACACAGTATTGAAAAAGGTACTTTCTTGCTCAGGGATGGTGGGTTTATCACAAGTCAATTGCATCTCACTTGGCTGAAGGAAATGGCAACCCACTCCAGTATTCTTGCCTGGAGAATCCCATGGACGGAGGAGCTTGGTAGGCTACAGTCCACCGGGTTGCAAAGAGTCGGACACGACTGAGTGACTTCACTTTTACTTGCCTGAAGAATAGGGAAGAACTCTGTGTGATCTTCAAGGGAAGCACATTAATCAGCATTTTCATATGAGATGCAATCTATTTGCCATCTTTGTATTGAATATTAGCTGACTAAGGCTGTATGTGTGCCTAGTCACTCAGTCGTGTCCGACTCTTTTGAGACCCCATGAACTGTGTAGCCTGCCAGGCTCCTCTATCCATGAGGATTCTCCAGGCAAGAATACTGGAGCGGGTTGCCATATCCTCCTCCAGGGGATCTTCCCAAGCCAGGGATTGAACCCAGGTTTCCCACACTGCAGGCAGATTCTTTACTGCCTGAACCACCAGGGCTGTAGAGTTCCCTGAAAAAGAGAAAGCATCTACTGGCACATTTTCACATGACTGAGCTTGTAGAAACCTTTTGATTCCTTGAATATTATGGTTCTTTAGCACTTTAGCTCTCTAGATCCATGAAGCAGGCTCAAAACAACTTCCAAATATGGAGTTTTCTTTAAAGAAAAATTGTCTAGAGTTTATTAAATAATTAGGTGGAATTCATTGTTCAACATTTTCTTCCTGCGTATAAATAGAGGTCCTTGGGTAAGCAGCTTGTTTAATGATACTGTGTGAATCATTGTGAAAGTTCAAGGAATTATTGAGCAGAAGCCTAATATTCTGGGGCAAGAAGCTTGTATGCTAGACAGATTGGTATAATAGGAACATGAACACAAGGTTCAAATGGTTTCTAAACCAGTTTTACTTAGAAAAGGATGAAAATTGCATATAGACTTCCACGTTCAAATGTCTACATTACCACATTTTCCAGTGAGGGAGGAGAAACAGGATGTGTTTTAGAATGCTACTACCAATGGACTCAAAGGCCCTTTGATAATGATAGTAATACCTTCTGTACAACCCACACTTGGTTAAAGTGACTGTGTCCAAGCTAGGACTTTTCTAGCTGAAGTTTGACATTAAAATTCAATGCCAAGTCCACAGTGAGAAGAAAACAACATGCTGAGAATCATTTTTCAAATGTTTTTCTTGACAATTTAAAATAATCACCAAGCAAGCCTCTGGATGGGAAAAATCTCAACTTATGGTCATTGCAAATAGCCAAAGGCTTAGCAAACTCATATCTTCCTCAAACTTGACTAGATTTCAGAGTTATATGGGGACGCAGACTCCATACACTGCATCAAAATCTTAGGAAAGGCTAAGACAAGAAAGCATTCCTATGCTCAGAAATAAAAAGCCAAACAACCCAACTTTTAAAAAGGCAAAAGATTTCCTACTGTTGGTGTGAATAGAAATCGGTTCAGCCACATTGGAAAAAAGTATGGAGCTTCCTCAAAAAACTTAAAAAAAAAAAACAAAAACAAATAGAATTGCCATATAATGCAGCAATCCCACTCCTGGGCATATCCAGAGAAAACTGTAATTTGAAAAGATATATGCACCACCTTACTCATAGCAGCACTGTTCACAAGGGCCAACACATGGAAACAACCTAAATGTCCATCAACAGATGAACGGATAAAGGAGATGTGGTGCAGATACACGATGGACTACTACTCAGCCATAAAAAAGAATGAAACAATGCCATTTTCAGCAACGTGGATGAATCTAGAGATTATCATACTAAATGCAGTGTGTCAGACAGAGAAAGACAAATACCACGCGATATCATTTAGATGTGGAATATAAAATATGACACAAATGCACTTATCTACAAAACAGAAAAAGACTCACAGACATAGAGATCAGGCTTGTGGTTGCCAATGGGGATTTGGTGGTGAGGGAGGGATGAACTGGATATCCTGTCGTTAAGTCATAATGTAAAAGAATATGAAAAAGAATGGTATATATGTGTGTGTGGGTGTGTGTCTCTATAAAACTGGACCACTTTACAGCAGAAATTAACACAACATTGTGAATCAACTATATTTTAATAAAATAAATACTAAAAAAAGGAAAAAAAATAGACAAAAGGCTTGAAGACACACTTCACAAATGAATATACAAGAGTGGCTAATAAGTTCATGAAGAAATGCTCGACATCCTCAGGTAAGTACCTCAAGTAGAGGAGTCAAACACACCTATTTGAGTAGCTCAAATTAAAAAGACAGGCAACCAGTGTTGGAGACTGTTGCTACATTTTACACATCAACTAGCAAGGGACTCGGAGAAGGCAATGGCACCCCACTCCAGTCCTCTTGCCTGGAAAATCCCAAGGACGGAGGATCCTGGTAGGCTGCAGTGCATGGGGTCGCAGTCAGACACGACTGAGAGACTTCACTTTCACTTTTCACTTTCATGCACTGAGGAAGGAAACGGCAACCCACTCCAGTGTTCCTGCCTGGAGAATCCCAGGGACAGGGGAGCCTGGTGGGCTGCCATCTATAGGGTTGCACAGAGTCGGACATGACTGAAGCGACTTAGCAGCAGCAGCAGCAGCAGCAGCAGCAAGGGACCAGGGGTTAGGATCTTAATATATTTTTATGGTAGAAAGGAGTCAACCCCTAGCAGCCTCCTAAGGCTGAATTTAAGCTGTCTGCAGAGCTGGAGTTTTATCTGGAAGCTATAGGGAAAAATTCATTTCTAAGCTCATTCAAGTCTTGGCAGAATCCAGGTCCTTGCGGCTGTAGGAACGATGTCTCTGTTTCCTTGCTGGCTGTCAGCCAGAGCTGCTCTCAGCTCTAGAGGCCACCGATACTCCTCATCATGTGTTCACCCCCATCTTCAAGCCAGTAATGATGTATCTAATCCTTCTCAAGCGTGCCATCTCTCTGACTCCACCTTCTGTCCATGAGCCAGAGAAATTGCTTTGCTTTTAAAGGATTCATATAATTAGATTAGACCCACTGGAATAACTTCGCTTTTGTCATATGAATTTGACATAATCAAAATACTGATATTATATTCACAGTTTCCACGTTCACGCAAAGCAAAAGCAATTACACAAGGGTGAGGGTCACTGGGGTCACTCTTGTAATTCTGCCCACCAGATCTTCCTTGCCAGTCTATTTTGCAGCTATATTCAAATGTCTAATTACTCAAAAATTTGTCTTCCAACTTGGATTGTAAGCTCCAAGGAAATGAGTGCTTATTATTCATAGCTGATGCCTTGAACACCAAGCCTAAGACTGAGAAGGCTCTGGTTGAATACATGAATCAACAAATGGATGGATGGATGGGATTAAAGTTCAAAATATAGTAGTTGATGCATTAGCTTGTTCATTAGACTAAGGAACAACAGGGAACACAGACTTGGCAGATGGGACTTTTGTTCTCAGGCAGAAAAATGGTGGGGAGAAACTGGGTTTACAGCATAAAACCCAGATGTCAAGGTTGAGATAAGGAACCCAGAACCTTGAATGAAGATAGTCAGAAACCTGCTAATGCTTAATTTCCATTAGCACATAGAAATGACCTGTCATTTATTGTGCCATTTCTGTTGGGTTTCTCTAGGGATATCCATTACCTTTCCAAAAAATTAATAGGTGCAGACAGCTAGATGACAGCTAATGAGAAAATAGAAGCTGCATTTTGAGTGTGTACTAACTCAGCTGAAGGGCTTGCCTGATAGCTCAGTTGGTAAAGAACCCACCTGCAAAGCAGGAAACCCTGGTTCCATTCCTGGGTCAGAAAGATCCGCTGGAGAAGGGATAGGCGGCTACCCACTCCAGTATTCATGGGCTTCCTTTGTGGCTCAGCTGGTAAAGAATCCATCTGCAATGTGGGAGAGCTGGGTTCGATTCCTGGGTTGGGAAGATCCCCTGGAGAAGGGAAAGGCTACCCTCTCCAGTATTCTGACTTAGAGAATTCCATGGACTGTATAGTCCAAGGGGTTGCAAAAGAGTCGGACACGACTTTCACTTTCACTTTTCAACTTAGCTGATGCAATTTAAACCAGCAGGTGTATCTGTATTGCTAAAATGAAAAACCTACACTCAGTCCTTAACTGAATTGCCACATGGAAAAACAACGTCCTTCAAAGGACAAAATCCAGAATGGGCTGTGGAAAAAAAAATTCAAATACACAATACCGTATTTCTGATGAAATAATCAGACTCGTACATTCTAAGTTGATAAAACTTTCGAGGTTTGTCCTCACTGAGGGTAATGCAAATGGTTAGCTTTAATTATAGCTCCTCTTTGGGTGATTCAGTGAAATACTATTTTTAAGTGAGCTTTTAAAATATCCTTTTGTTTTTTCTTTAATGTAAGAAAGTGATGGGGTCGGGGGAGAAAGCCTGTAGGTAACAAAAGAGTAGACTTCAAAGAGGAGCAAGATCAATACGTATTCCCAGGACTAAACCACACAGCTGTAGTTTGCAAATGTGAACACATTATAAGGCCCTCCTCTCTCCACCCCTTAAAGGCTTAATCCTTTGACTGACAGTTATATTCCTATCAGAAAGCAGGACTGCACTTATGCTGGTTCTCTGTAGGAGGTAAGTAAACCTTAATCTGTTTAAATCGCTTCATCCCTGATTTGACTGAAGAAAAGCAATTAGGATTTCAATTCCTGCGGGTTTCCTTTACTAGGAATGAACTGACTGGGATGGGGGGGGGGGGTGCTGTCAAAATCCCATCCTTGCTGAACCTTAGGGGGTTGCAGGTTTACAAGTCATGTGACAGCCTAAGGGCCAGTGTCTGTGTTTTTCTGCCAGGGCTCTCACTTTTTTCTCCATCTGACTTCTCTTTGCAGACATTACATAATGCAGAAGGGGGAAATGACCTCAAATAATCTCAGATTAGGAGGACTTGGACAAAGAACCAAACCCAAGCTGACATCCAAGGCTGACATCACCATTATCATTCAAACCCCCGATTCTGAAACATTTTGCAGCTGGTGTTTTGGTACCTGTTGGTACCATCCTCAAAAAATAGGATGCATCATTCAAAGCTACATAGATGTCAAAACCTAGCCAGATATTTGACAGAGAGTTACTGATATCTGTTTAATGCATGAATATTCAACAGTTACAATCTACTAAACATGGAGTCAGTTATACCACATGTGGCAGTAGTGGGCCAACAGCACCTTGAATCTGGAAGTCAAGTCTGAGACTACAGCGATAAATCTGAGTCCTCTCAGAGACTAGGACAGTGTTCTCTCCAGTGCTGGAAGTCAGAGGCTGTACAGAGTCTGGAGGGTAAGCTAATAAAAAGAAATTAAGGGTTGAATGCAATGGCAGGAAATCCAGGCACAAACAATTATTAAAATAATTCCTCAGGTTCACACCTGGGGTTCCCTTTCTTACAAATAAAAATCTGTGGTGGGAAGGAAAATAACATTAATAGTGATTTTCCTTATATTGCTCATAGCACAGTGAAAGATATTAGTACTTTATTCTTTTTTTAAAAAAGGTAATCCTATAGACTACAGTGTATTCTATCAAAAACTGATATAATTTGGTGTACTTAAAAAGAATAGCCCAGGGGCTGAATTATTTTAATTTTCTTCTCTAATGAGAGGTTCTTTGTGTTTCTTCTAAGAACACTTGTTTTCTCTGTCTTCTGTCTCCCACATCCTCTCCCACATACACATGCCAAAAGAAGGGAAAAAAAAAAAAGCACATAAGCTGGGCCTGCCTGGTGAAAATCTTATGTAGTGGGAGTGAAGCTCGTATGTAAACAGCCAAGAAGTATGTGCACATATGTGCTTGCAAATACATATGTGTGCACATACATCCCACATGAAACCTCTAATTTTCAATTTGCTATTCAGGGGGAAAATCACTTTTACTTTTTGTATTTGTATATTTTAAAATTAATTTTTATTGGACTATAGTTGCTTTACACTACCATGTCAGTTTTTTTCTGAACATAGCAAAGTGAATCAGCTATACATATATGTATATACTCTCTTTTTTAGATTTTCTTCCCATTTGGGTCACCACAAAGCACTGAGTGGGGTTCCCTGAGCTATAAAATAGGTTCTCATTAGAAAATCACTTTTCAATTGGGAAACAGCAAAATTGTCTGGGTATCCTTTTCCAACTCGCTTATTAATTTCACAGCCTTTTGTTTTATATTGCTGTTAAGGTGCTGACCAGGGAGTCAGTCTCAAGAAAGTTAGAAAATTCAGATTTGCGGTTTCTTTTTCTCAGTCCTTATTAGCTAAGGGGAAATTGCTACTACTGGGTAAATGCCAAGGGTCAGGAATGCTATTAGGCACTTTATATGCCTTATGTAAGGGGTTTGCACAGTGTGATCACACAGCAATCCAATGTGTGACCCCCAAACTGGCAGCAGCAATACCTGGGAACTTGTTGGAAATGCCCATAATCAGGCCTCATCCAAGGCCTAGGGAATCTGAAACTCTGTGGTGGGTCCAGCCATCTGTTGGGACAAGCCTTCCAGGTGATCCCAGTGTATGTTCAAACGTGGGAACCACTCCTTTGTATCCCCTTAACTGCTTTATGAAGAATGAATTGCTATGTGCTTCTCTAGTTTCCCCTAAACGAGGATAGTGAGGCTTAGGAGGTAAGGTGATCTGCCCCACAACTGGTCAACAGTGGGGCAAAGATTTAAACTCTAATAATTCATGCTTCTAACCTTAAACCTTTTCCACGCAGTCTTCAATATAGTCCTTGTTGGCTATAGAAAACAGCTTCAGACTTCACAAACAGCTCTGCCTGGCCTTGCCTAGAGAGGATACAACTTTCCAGGCATGGAGGTACAGTGGTCCTTCCCTTATTACACCTGCAGTCACAACTCTTCTTCTACCCTCAGCCCTCAGTCCGACAGACATGGCATCGTACAGGAGAACTAGGAGGCATGAATAGCATTTAAAGCATCAGGAGAGTAGCCCAGGGTGATGACCAGATCTTTGTATTTCTGATCTCAAGAATTCAGACTTTAGCCTCCCAAACTCTACACAGGCGGAGGCTTATAAGTAACAGAGACATGGGCCACTGTGCCTGTTCCTGAATCTTACCATATCCTTGAGACACAGCTCTTTACTTCTTCACAAGAACTCTGATTCAGCTGATACAAGAGAGACAGCAAGTAGAGGAGAGTCAGACAGATTCTACGGGGAGCTCCTGAGACATTCCCAAGACCAGTTTTGTTTCACTGATTGGAGTTAAAGAAAGATTTTTTAAAAGAGGGGTTTGCTGGACTTCCCCAGTGGTCCAATAGTTAAGACTCCTCATTTCACTGCAGGGGGCATGGGTTCCATCCCTAACTGGGAAACTAAGATCCACATGTGCTGTACGTAGCACAGCCAATAAACAAGTAAGTAAGAGGACTTGTGCTAGGTTTATATTTTCCTTAAAATTGGTGCCATCGCACATGTAAAATTGGTGAGATTTGAATAAGGCTGACGGGGTGGACTAATTTCGTGGTTTTGACATTGTACCATGGCTCTGTGAAATGTTTACCCCTAGGAGGAACTGAGTGAAAGGTATATAAGACCTCTCTGAATCATTTCTTATAACTATATGTGAATCTTCAACTGTCTCAAAAAGAAAACTTTTTTAAAAATGGTGTCATGTGGGCATCGGGGAAACAAAAAGATGTTGGTCAAATAGTCAAAACTTGTTAGAAGATGAATAAAATCTGGAGATCAGATGCTGGCTATAACTAATAATACTGCATTTTATCCTTGAAATTTTCTGAGAGTAGATCTTAAGTGTTTTCAACATACACAAACATAACTATGAGGCAACAGGTGTGTTAATTAACTTGACTATGGTAATCATGTCATAACATATAAATATATCAAATCATCAAATTGCACACTGTAAAAAAAAAACATGTAATGCAACCAAATTTATTTGCTAATCAGACTTCAATAAAACTGAGGGAAAAACTGGTGTCATGCAAGAAGGACAGGAAGTGGTCTAAGGAAATTAACCTAGGGCTATGCTACTTCAATCTTTAAATGTCATCCCTTCCTGAGCCTTAGCATCCCAACAGCTTCCTGGCAGTGGAAAGGAAGGCTCTCATATCATCTTATTCTCTCATGGGAGTCACTGAAACCCAGATGCTTTTGCTCACTACTGAAGCCACACTCTGAGGGAGGGTCTCCTTGATCTGGTAATCAGTGGGCACGTTTAGCACCCATCCTTAGGCATGGTTGCTAGGTAACAAGGCCACTCTCTGCTATTTTGGTACATCATCTCTCAACTTACTCCTTCCTCAAAAGGGGTGGACAGGTTGTGAAGAGGGAGTCTTTGTTGGAAAGAAATCCGTTGGTTGCTGCCTATTCAGTTCTTTTTTTTTTTCCCCTGAGCTGCCAGACGAAGTATTTAAAAATACACCTAAGCTGGTTTGGGTGGCAGGAATGTCACATCAACTGACTGCCTGTTAATGGTTCTGATGGAAAGCTTCATGTGACATCTGGCCTTCCAGTTGATTGCCCCCCACCAGGAAGTCTGAAAATAAGATGAATGCTTCCATTGGTGGTGAAGTGTGAAAACAGACAGGATACTCACTCTCCAAGCAAATGTTGGGGGCAGGACAAGACAAATATGCTTTTACTAGAAACACTCATTATGCCAAAGACATATCATTTAACCCTCACAATACCTGCAAGGTAAGTATTTTAATATCTTTTTTATGGATAATTGAAGAATAGAAAAGTGAATTAATTTTCCAGGACCCAATAGCCAGGGAAGATGTGGTGCGGGGGTGGGGGTGTCACAACTCAAACTGGACACTTTTGAACTCTAAACTCGTAGTTAGAGCAGTTATGTATGCTACGCTGTTGTTTAGTTGCTAAATCATGTCCGACTCTTTGCAACCCCATGGGCTGTAGCCCGCCAGGCTCCTCTGTCCGTGAGATTTCCCAGGCAAGAATACTGGAGTGGGTTGCCATTTCCTCCTCCAGGGGATCTTCCCGACCCAGGAATCAAACCAGTGTCTCTTGTATCTCCTGCACTGGCAGGCGGATTCTTGACCACTGAGCCACCACGGAAGCCTGTGTATTCTATGGAGACTTCTCTAGTTGCAGATTTTTCATAATCAGGAAGCTAGACTTTCTGCCATCACAGTTGATACTTTCAAGAATATATCTTATAAATGAGAGGGGCTTTCTTGTTTTAAGAGGAGAGAGAGCCAGAAGACTTTAAATGATCAAAACAACCATTTTTTGTGGTATAGATGAACCTACTTTGCAAAGCAGAAATACAGACACAGAAGTAGAGAACAAACATATTGACAGCAAGGGAAGAAGGGAGGGTGGGATGAATTGGGAGCTTGGGATTGACATATGCACACTACTGTATATAAAATAGAAAACTAATGAGAATCTACTTGTAGCACAGGGAACTCTATTCAGTGCTCTGTGGTGACCTAAATGAGAAGGAAATTAAAACAAGAGGGGATATATAAATGGCTGATTTGCTTTGCCATACAGCAGAAAGTAACTCAGCATTGTAAAGCAACTATACGCTAACAAAAAAATATTTTAAAGGGGGAGTTAAATAATTTTCTAATTCACATTGAAAAAAAAATAACCTCCATTTTGGCCCAGATTAAGCCATTTTTAAAAAAAGGCGGGGTGGGGGGGAGGGGCGGGGGGAAGGGAGATTATAGATCTGTATGGTTCACAATTTATTGTAAAACACTTTGCCTCTCTTGGGTACTTAGCATAATCATTATAATACCTCTCATGCATACAATGCTTTAGGGCTTACAAAGCACTTTCACATATATTATCTCATTTGATCTTCATAATAATCCTATAAGCTCAGTAGGACATTTCACAAATGAGGAAAATGAGGTTCAGAAGGTAAACAAATTGCCAGATCACTGTTTCTCAAAGGGGAACACCTGAGTTTTAGCCAGGACACAGCTTCATCACGTGGGATGGTCTTGTGCACTGCAGGATATATAACCATCCTGGGCTCCCATGCATTAAATGGCAACGGCTCTGACTAGTCATGATCACAACTAACTCCCCATCCAACCACATTTTCAAATGGGTACTATGGGAGATGAACATATCATGCCCTAAGGAGAGCCACTGATACAGGGCAAGGGTCAGGGTGGGGGATCACACTTTAGCTAGCCATGGAGCAGGGGCTCAAATCTGGTCTCCAGATGGCAATTACAGTGCTCTTCCTCTGCTCTCACAGTGTCAGGCCATCCAGTGTGTAGTGACATAAGCAGGGCTGGGTGGTCTTCATTACACAGGTCCCATCATGTCAAGGAGAGTATGGTAAAGCAACTGGGCAGAAGGATAGGATGATCACCAAGTAACTGACCAAATGGCCAGTTGGTCACTGAGATAATCCTACCTTTGCAAAGTTGTTTTTTTTTTTAACATAAATTACCAGGATCTACACCAAAAGGCAAATGGATGCAGAAGAGCCTTATATAACACAACGATTAGATCTAGATTCATCTCTCCTATCAGTAACCTTCTAATATTCCATTTAATTTAATGATATGTTTATAGTCAGGGAACCAAATTAGATCTTTAAGTATACTTCAACATGTAAATACATATCAACAGAGTTTTAAAATTAGTTCTTCTACTTATTACACTGCTTAGAACAGAATATGCCTTATATTTCAATTTTTCTGTTGAGGTTACAAATTGGCCATTTATGAACTCAATCCTGTAATTAAATGGGCATGTTTACTTTGGCCTCCTTGATTTTTTTATTATTGAGAATTTGATTTTGGTTTCCTTTAGTTGATATGCACATACTGCCTTTCATCACAGTCCCAACCACTCCCAACTGTATTCCATTTAGTTTATTTAATCTTTTACCTCATATGTATGGTTCCTGTAGGCAACTGAATTTCATGGTCATGTAAAACTGCATAGCCTAGGGATTATTACATGAGAAAGAAAGGTTGAGGATTCATGAAAAAGATGGCATATCAAGACTTAGGGGCCTGATGCTAATGACTTAAAAGTGTACAGGCTTTGATTTATAATAGCCAAGACATGGAAACAAATCTAAATGCCCACCAACAGATGAACTGGCAAAGAAGATGTGGTATATAAATAAAGTAGAATATTATTCAGCCACAAAAAGAATGAAATAACACCATTTGCAGATACATGGATAGACCTAGAGATTATCATACTAAGCAAAGTCAGAAAGGGAAAGACAAATCCCAGATGATATCACTTATATGTGGAATCTGAAATATGATACAAATGACCTTATTTACAAAGCAGAAACACACTCACAGACATAGAGATAAGACTTGTGGCTGCCAAGGAGAAGGGGGAGTGGGTGAGGGTTGAACTGGGAGTTTAAGATTAGCAGACGCAAGCTATCATATATAGAATGGATAAAAAACAAGGTCCTACTGTATAGCACAGGAAACTATATTCAATATCTTATAATAAACAATGGAAAACAATAACTGCATCATTTTGCAGTACACTAGAAATTAACACAGTATTTTATATCAACTATACTTCAATAAAATAATAAGTGAGTGCAGGCTTTTCACTTTCAGAAACCTTGGCTTTGCTGCAAAAAAAAGAGACAGCATTATAAGTTCTCCCATGTCATATGTTACTGTGAATACCAAATGAATGGATGTTATGTGCCGGGGCGTGCGGAATCCCGCCCATGGCGAAGGTCATGAGGAAGAGGCCTGACAGGCAAAGGCGAGATCAGGCCTCAAGGGGCCCCCTTTCTCGAGCATCTATCCCAAAACCAGAATCTGTCTGTTTTATTATTTCATGACTTTCACCAACTCCTCTGACATTAACAGGGGGCTATTCCTGACCACCTTTCTCTGGAGAAAACAACTTAGGGCTCTAGCTAATAAGTCTCCTGGACATGAGAGGAATATTTCAATTCAAACCCCCTGTTAGCATTCTAGCTTGCTTGGCAGGTATATCCAGACTCTTGCAGCTACACGTATGATTGTCCACAGGCTCGCAACTGTGAGAAGCACAGGAAGCCTAAAACATAGAGCCTTTCAAAGAGTTAAAAGTTATTAGAGTAGTGCTGGTGTAAGATTTCGTTATTGGGCCAATGCTTGTTGCTAAGTTCCCATATCTCTTATCCACTGTGCACCTGGGAGTGCATTAGTTAACATAGTTGGAATGTAAGAAAAACAAGTGTAGCCTTGAAATTAACCACATCAGACTTTTGAGCTAATTGGTTCTTTCTTGTGACTCACTGCACCTCTGCTCCCTGAGAAATGTAACTTGTTTAATACTTTCTGAGGCTGACATAGATTAGAAATGTAAAGAAAAAACATTTCAAGGGAAAATAAGTTTTCTGGTTGAGCAGCCTTTTATCAAAAGACATTTTATAAAATGTCCACAGGCCTCCAAGGCCAGAAAATAAGGTACACAACATTGTCTATGGGAAAGGTTTGCAGAAAAAATCCTGGTTTCAATAAAGAAAACAGATGTAATGTTTGGGCTAACTGTATGACTTTGCATCTTTCATTTCCCTCTATCTACAAGTAAAGATATAAAAGACCCTTTTGAAAATAAAAATAATGGGCCTCGCTCAAAGCTTGGTCACCCCATGTCTTTTGTTTGTTTCTTTCTTTCTTTTCTTTCTCTCTCTTACTCTCTTTTTCAGGCTGATCCCTTGGTGCATAGAGGCTCCCTGCATTCACTTATCTGCCCGGGTTTCTAAGACCTGAACGGGAAGACATTCTGCGTCTTCACTCCCTCAGGGGACCGGGAGGGCACCTGTGGCCTCCGTGAACAGGGCAAACTCCTCGTCTCGGGGTTTTACCGGCTTTCTATGTAAACAAAGGAATATCAGCCTCTTTCTTTCCTCTATTCCTCTCTCATTCATTCATTCATTCATCTGCCGACGCCGTTTTCTCCTTCGGGTTCCCCTGGATCCTGCGGGGGCTGGACCCCGGCAGATATGAAAACACTTTGATAAAGTTCAAAGTGCAGCATCCACCCAACCACTGACTATTTACCAAGGGTCTACAATTTACTTAACATTCTTGGTTCTTGGGTTCTGGGCCAAGAATAAAGAGCAAGTCAAGGCTTCATGGAGCTAGTATTGGCTCTCTAGGCTTTATGTTCAATATTAATGAGTACTCTATTAATTTTTGACAGCCACCTCTTTAAGAGAAAACTAAAAAATAGTTCACCTTGAGAACAATGCAAGATAAAGACTAGAGAAGCTGGAGGAGATGCTTCCATTTGATTCAGGGGTTATCCCTGCCCAAAGGCCAACCTCTTGTCAATAAACAGCAGTGTCTGGTCTGCTGAAATCTTACTCCTTTTTTCTTCCACCACCATCAGCTAGGTAAGTCATCCTTTCTTTGCTTTAATAACATCCTATGCTTAGCTCTGTGAAGGCACCTATCACATTGCATTGAAATCATTCCATTTCAGAAGACCATAAGCGTCTTCACACAATCCTGACCCAGGTAAAGGTCTGTCACCTAGTAGGTTCTGTTGAATGACCCAACTCATGTTCATCATTGAAAATTATTCTCTCTCTCCTCTACACCACAGCAAGTCACTAAAGTTACTTCTCTAGGTTATGATACAAATCAGGATCACCTTCAACATGAAAGAGAAAATTTTCCACCATCAGAATGAGAAGTGTTCTCCCAGTCCACTGTAATCATAATCATCCACCAGCCATTCTTTTCCTCACTGGATATGCTTGTCGGTCAAACTGGTATACCAGGGAGGGAAATGCTGAAAATGTCTCCCTCCCATTTTCCCTGGAAAAGTAAATGCAGGGAAAACAAGGTAGAAGGAGAATGGCTATGTTGAGTGCTAGAAGCTAAATTAATCAGATACCCTACAATTCCAGTTGATCATAAACAATCTCCCTACAGGAAATTGGTTCTGTAACTGCACAGTCATGATTTAAGAAATCCTTCAATACACGGCCTTTTCAACGATATAAAAGCTATTATACTGACTGATGGGATGTGCTGGACTTGGACATTTCTCTCCCAAGATAAGAGTCCACATGTTCT
Organism: Oryx dammah; assembly: GCF_014754425.2. Classification (NCBI taxonomy): domain Eukaryota; kingdom Metazoa; phylum Chordata; class Mammalia; order Artiodactyla; family Bovidae; genus Oryx; species Oryx dammah. The sequence continues at coordinate 21,885,080 of NW_024070193.1, forward strand.
GTGGAAACCTTATTACATTATTTTTACATTAGGAAAATAAACACACACAAGAGATCATCTGGTCCAAGTCCAGGCAAGAGATGCCATAGGATATTTCTATTATCCAGTCAGTCTTTTTATAAATGGATTTATAAATCTTCACATAGCCTCATATAAATTGTGGACTTTACCAACTGCTGCCCATGGAAGAATTCCAATTTGCTGGGGAGGATTTATTCCTTCATATGCACAAATCACTGCATTTCCTAGATGTTGTACACAAGTATGTACCTTTCAAAGATAATAACCAGGATAACTGCTTGATAACAAAATCCAGCCATTTTAAGAGTGGCAAGGCAGGGAGCCTCCCTAAAGTCCTGGGCAGCTTTTTCATAGAGCATACTCATTTTTAACAAGCATCAAAATAGCTAACACCTATTGTGTGTTATATGCCATGTAGTAGGCAGCACTTGATACATACTGAATCCTTGCAAAAACTCACTAAGTAAATATTTTTATCTTCATTTTCCAGATGAGGAAACTGAAAATCAGAGAGGCAAAGTAACTTTTCTAAGGTCACACAGCTCACAAGTCACAGAGACACTATTACACCTGGGTAATCTACCATCGCAATCTCCCCCTGCATGTGCCTGTCTCTATGACAATGGTCCACGGTCACAGTCACTGAGGAGAGCATCAGGTTCTCTGGAATGAGCACTGGGTACAAGTTTTACAACTGGATTGCAGGCATGGCTCCATCACCAGATTACTGTGGGGGCGTCAATAAATCACTTAATTTCTCTTAACCTCCAGGATCCATATAATTCAGGCATAAGAAACCACAGGTGTTCATAAAAAATTTTAAAGGTCACAGATATGATTTTCTAGAATATAAATTCTGTGAACACATTCTTCTAAATAGCTAGAACTATAGTAGGAAATACTCAAAAATTGTGGTTGAGTGAATGAGTGATAAAACAAAGGAAAAATCACTACACAAAAGGCATTGAATTCAGCAAACATTTACAACACAGCTGATCTGAGCTGACTACTTACTATGTGCTACTATCCTAATATGAATAGAATCAACACGCCTCAAGACCATGGTGCAGCATAGCTATATATCCTCATCCACAGGAAACAAGTAAGGAGACAGATACATGAGAGCTAAGCATCTTGCCTGAAACTGCACAACTAAGTCTTAGAGCTAGTTTTTAAAACCAGATTCCCTCTGGTCAAGATACAATGGGATTGCAAAGATAAATTACTGAGACTGATAAATCATCAGTCTCTTAAACAGTTCATTGCCAACAGGTAAGCCATGGGCAGAAAAATAAGAAAGACCGTTGGATTTAGTTCATTTCAGTTCAGTGGCTCAGTCATGTCCGATTCTTTGTGACCCCATGGACTGCAGCACGCCAGGCTTCCCTGTCCATCACCAACTCCTGGAGCTTGCTCAAACTCATGTCCATCAAGGTTGTGATGCCATCCAACAATCTCATCCTCTGTCATCCCCTTCTCCTCCTAGGCGTCAATCTTTCCCAGCATCAAGGTCTTTTCTAATGAGTCTGCTCCTCGGATCAGGTGGCCAAAATATTGGAGCTTCGGCTTCAGCATCAGTTCTTCCAATGAATATTCAGGACTGATTTCCTTTAGGATGGACTGTTTTCATCTTCTTGCTGTCCAAGGGACTCTTAAGAGTCTCCTCCAACACCACAGTTCAAAAGCATCAATTCTTCGATGCTCAGCTTTCTTTATGGTCCAGCTCTCACATCCATACACTACATAGCTTTGCCTAGATGGAACTTTGTCAAATGATTAGCTTTAAGCCAGCTTTTTCACTCTCCTCTTTCACTTTCATTAAGATGCTCTTCAAGTTAAGTTTTAAAAAGCAAAACTGAGAACAAACACAGGAAATTGAGAATAATTCTGAATGGATTTGTCAGGGCTACTGTTTCTAAATTTGGGCTACACTTTACAATCATTGGAGCTTGGCACTAGCAGTTTTTAAAATACCCCAAGTGGTCCATATTTGCAAGTAGGGTTAAGAGCCACCAGTTCATGGAAATCTCTTAATGAAGTGCTTTATGATAAGCTTTAGGGAAGGGAATCCGTGAGGTGACATTATGATCCTAGGAGAAAAGAGAGCATAAACGACTTCCCCAAGGCCACACCATAAAATATGCCAAAGTTAAAACAGAATCCAGAAACTCATATTAGGGAGCATTTTGAGACAAAGATGCTTCCATACTTGTTTCTGCTGCTGGAGCTATTCAGTTGCTAAAGTCGTGTCAGACTCTTGCTACCTCATGGACCACAGCATACCAAGTTCCTCTTTCACTAACTCCCAGAGTTTGCTCAAATTCACGCCTTTGAGTTGGTGATGCTATCTAACCACTTCATCCTCTGTTACCCCTTTCTCCTTTGGCCTTCAATCTTTCCCATCATCAGGTTTTTTTCCAATGAGTTGGCACTTCACATTGGTGACCAAATATTGTAGCTTCAGCATCAGCATCAGTCCTTCCAATGAATATTCAAGGGTTAATCTCCTTTAGGATGGACTGGTTTGATCTCTCTCTATCCAAAAGATTCTCAAGAGTCTTCAACACCACAGTTCAAAAGCATCAATTCTTTGGCGCTCAGCTTTCTTTATAGTCCAACTCTCACATCCACACACGACTACTGGAAAAAACAGCTCTGACTATACGGACCTCTGTTGGCTAAATGATGTCTCTGCTTTTTAATATGCTGTCTAGGTTGGTCATAACTTTCCTTCCAAGGAGCAAGTATCTTTTAATTTCATGGCTGCAGTGATTTTGGAGCCCAAGGAAATAAAATCTGTCATTGCTTCCACTTCTTCCCCTTCTATTTGCCATGAAGTGATAGGACTGGATGCCATGATGCCAGTTTGTTCAACACTGAGTTTCAAGTCAGCTTTTCACTCTTCTTTTTCACCCTCATCAAGAGGCTCTTTAGTTTCGTTTCACTTTCTACCATTAGAGTGGTACCAACTGCATACCTGCGGTTGTTGATATTTCTCCCGGCAATCTTAATTCCAGCTCGTGATTCATCCAGCCCAGCATTTCGCATGATCTACTCTGCATAGAAGTTAAATAAGGAGGGTGACAATAGACAGCCTTGACGTACTCCTGTCTGACTTTTGAACCAGTCCGTTGTTCCATGTCTGGTACTGTTGCTTCTTGACCCGCATACAGGTTTTTTAGGAGACAGGTAAAGTGATCTGGTATTCCCATCTCTTTAAGAATTTCCTTAGTTTGTTGTGATCTACACAGTCAAAGACTTTAGTGTAATCAATGAACCAGAAATAGATGTTCTTCTGAAACTCTGCTGCTATTTCAGATAGCATCAGATGTCACTCTGATGGTGGTGACATCTGATGAAAACCACCTGATGAAAGTGGTTTTGAAAACCATCTGATGAAACCACCACTCTGAAGGTGCTTACATTTCACTGAAGGATATTGTAGAGGATAAACTTCAGAGCAGAATTTTCACCTAGCACCATCAGTTTCAGCTTGACGTGCACTTGTTACCAGCAGGATTAAGGAATAGAGACAGGGGATCAGTTCAGTTCAGTCGCTCAGTCGTGTCCGATTCTTTGAGACCCCATGAATCGCAGCACACCAGGCCTCCCTGTCCATCACCAACTCCCAGAGTTCACTCAGACTCACGTCCATTGATTCAGTGATACCATCCAGCCATCTCATCCTCTGTTGTCCCCTTCTCCTCCTGCCCTCAATCCCTCCCAGCATCAGAGTCTTTTCCAATGAGTCAACTCTTCGCATTCTGTCTCTCCTCACAGAGCTTATCAAGAGCTTCTGATGTGAAAACACAAAGCTTATGTTAGTCTGTATCTATAGAACCTAAATGTAGAAAGACAAGCCGAGGCGTTGGCTGGTGTGATGGATGGAGCCAGCTACTGCAACTGCTGAAAAATCTCCCAGTCTTATAGTCATAAAACTAAAGGGCAGAGCAGAAGGGGCCATCTGCTTTCGCTGGCTATGGATCCATGCCTGCTTGGAAGGAAGGAAGAGACCCTCCGCTTCTTTCAAACAACAGCAACCAACAACTTCTCCTTGTTCATTTTTGGAGGAACTGCTTATTCTAGGTAGGAAGAGTCTTAAATATGTTCCCATATCTAAAGTTAGGAAAGAGTAGGAAAGCAACAAGGCACTGTCTTTTTGTTTCCAGGTCTTTTTCAGTGTTCTGGTCCCAGGGAGAGTCCAGGCTACTTTTCTAGCCTTGGGAGAAGACAGCACAGATTTTTCAATGATTCTTACTGTTTTAACAGGTGATGGTTGCAACAACTAAGGTTACTAGTACCTTTTTTGATAGGTACCTTTTTTTAATACTATTTTTATTCTGGAAAAGATATTCATTATCTAAGTTCTGGGCTCTGCCCTGGATTGCTTCAGGATCCCTCATGGGAACAGAAAGGAGACAGAAGCTGGAGGTGAGCTAGATTCACTCCCCTTCCCCTAAAGAAAGCATCTCTATTTTTATCTGTTTGTTAGAGTTCTACATAAGATTGCTTTTGATAAAAATTTTCACTTACTAAAATAAATTGATCTGGGAAAAATCAGATCATTAACCATGTATATGATATTATCTCAATTTACAGAAATATACATACATGCATTTATTTTATTTTACTTTTTAGCCATGCCCCACAGCATGTGGGATCTTAGTTCCCTGACCAGGGGTTGAATGCATGCCCCCTGCCTTGGAAGGGTGGAGTCTTCACTGCTGAACTACAAGGGGAAGTCCCATATGTGCATTTATACTGCACAGAAAAAAGAAACTTTTGATGAGTGATAACTCACATTTTTCAGAGAAGGCAATGGCACCCCACTCCAGTACTCTTGCCTGGAAAATCCCATGGACAGAGGAGCCTGGTAGGCTGCAGTCCATGGGGTCACGAAGAGTAGGACACGACTGAGCGACTTCACTTTCACTTTTCACTTTCATGCATTGGAGAAGGAAATGGCAACCCACTCCAGTGTTCTTGCCTGGAGAATCCCAGGGACGAGGGATCCTGGTGGGCTGCCGTCTATGGGGTCGCACAGAGTCGGACATGACTGAAGTGACTTAGCAGCAGCAGCACTCACATTTTTACTGTTTTAATTGTATTTTCTAAGTTTCTAAGTTCTCTGTCACAGAGAACTTTTTGTAAGAAGAAAAAAGAATCACAAATGTAAGTAAAAGAAGCCTTCATGTTTTCAACACTTTTGGGCCTTTGAGGACTCCTTGGCAATGTGAAATTTGGTACAACAAGAAGAGATGCTCTTCTAGACATGACTGAGGAGGACATTCTGTTTCACACGTGGAAGCATTCACTTTGGGCATCTCTGAAGCTCAGGGCAAGTTGTTGGCTTTCAACTGGCACAGCCCAGCATCCCTAAGACAATTGCTACTTCCAACTGGATGGAGATGGGATATCCAATAACAAGCAATTCACACTTAAAGAACAGTCTACTCCAATTGAGCAGATGCCCTCACTTTATAGACAACAAAGGAAGAGGAGAAGTGATTGCTGAGGCCACTACATAGTGGTGATGGAAAAATCAGGTCTTCTGAGTTCTTCTAAATCAACTGGACATAGTTAATCCTTCTTCAGTGACAAACTGAGCCAGAGCACATTAGTTAAGGGTCCCACCTCTGAGGTCAGACCACTCGCCAGCTACAACCACACAAGTCACCTATCTTCTCCATGCTTCTGCTCCTTCATCTGAAACATCAAGACCAGGACCTTACTCTACAGGGTTATTGTGAGGCTTGGATCCAAAAATCTCATGTCTATCAGCCAGCACATGGCTGGACCTAGTCTGGTCTCATCAAATATTTGCAAGAACAATAAGTATTACTATCATATTTTCTTTTCTCCTCCCACCTATCCACTTTCCCAGGAAGCATCAAATTGAATTTAACTGTATGTCCAGTCAAGTTACAGAGGATAGATAAGCTAATGTGATAGGTAAGAAGCTTATCTGCTATGGAAAAAGAGGGAAAATTAAGACTGCAATATTCTCCCTAGGACAATTCTCTTATACAAATATACCCAGGTAGCGGTGAGCAGTATCATAATCCAGCTTGGCATCACTAACCAACAGATGATGGAATGAGGAGTCTTGGAGATGCCTCTGAAACCTGAGGGTCTCCTGATTCCATAGAGGTGAGCAACACCAGTTAAACTGTTATAAAGAGAAAGCATTTGGTTTTTAGAAGGTGAATTAAAAAGTCAAAGTCAGGAAGCAGGAGGGAGTAAGTACAAGCTATGTCATACTTTAAAGACTTAAAACTTTGAGATGCTGTAAAGGAAAAATCCAGTGTTGGGGTCATTTAGCTGGCATTCTTAAACAAGGGATTCTTATATGGTCTGTAGGGAATCTATGAAACTCCTAAACCTACGTGCAAAACTGTGTGGCTGAGTGTTTAGGAGGCAGAAAGTCTGCAACCTGCAGATTTTCAAAAGAGTTAAGACCCTCTTCAAATCCTGATTCTGCCGATTTATAACTCTGCAATTGTAATCAGTCACTTAACCTCTCTGGGAATCATAATAAAAGTTTACCCCATACTGTTACTATGATAATTAACTGAGTTAATATTTAAAACACACTTTAAAAAGTACTCAGGGCACAGTCAGTGTTCATTCACCATCATCATCATCGTCATCCTGGGTGCAGAAGGAACTGCTTGCCTGTGGGTCCTGGACAAACCCTGCCCTATAATTAATGAGCAAGTCATTTGAGAGATATGGGCATCAGATGCCCAATAAATAAAATGGGATGCCTCCCAGCTCTAAAACTGTGGAACACCTGTTTTGCTCCAGGCATTGGGCAGGCCTTCTAAATATCAAGGTAATATAATGTCCCTTCCCAGGAGGAACTAACTCATGGTCTGGGATGGGCAAATGATTACAACATAAACACAGATAATTGTAATTAACTGCCAAATTCAATAGCAGAGATACATTCAGAGGATGACAGGGACACAGATGGGAGATGCTAATTCAGTTGTGGGCAAAGAGGACCTTCAACACAAGTCCAGAAAAGCTTTGCTTACAAAGATGTTATTTCAGGGGGACGGAGGAAATGGTCAGGGTCCTTTAAGTAGAAATATTAGCAAAGACCAAGAGATGAGAAATAACACTGCAAGTGAGAGGCCACAGTGCATTCATGGTTCTGGAGTCCAAAATATGGGATAAGAAGTGGTAAGAAGGCTAGACTATGGAGGGCCTGGATGCCTTGGAGAGGAGCTAAGACTCACCTTGAAGGAAACCTTGTAAGATGTATGCAGAGCTGTGAAGATGTGTTGGGGAGGCCAGGACTGGAGGGCACAGACTAATCAGACTAATTATAAGAGGTTCTGAAGTACATACACACAGAGAGAAACAAGGGCAGCCAAGAACTAAGGCCACACCATGAACTGTGATTGTGGCTGAGGGGACACTGAGAGGAAGAAAAATACACAAACCACTGAGGAGATAAACAGAAAATGGCGTGGTGATTGATTATACCCTGGATGCAAAGGAGACATATTCAAGAAAACCACTGAGGTTTCTGCTTGGATGACTGGGTACGTGGTGATTCCAGCATCTGAAATTAGAAGAATGAGCTGGGACTGATGTTTAGGGAGACACTATGGGATACAGCGAGTTGGAGCAAACTGAGGAGGACAGACTCCAGGAGTGAAGGAGTCTGGAGGAGTGAATCCAGACTAGGTCTCTAATAAGGATTAAATTAGATAATGCACATTGATTACTTCATGAACTACAAAAAACTAACTATCATCATAACTCCTGCCTTCAGCTTACAGCATAAGCCTCACAAGTTCTTATTTAACCTCTTTCAGCCTTAAATGTTCCATACCCTTCAATAGGAATAATAACCACCCATCATCTCTAACTCATAAGACATTTGGGTATAAAGTGAAATTGTCTATGAATCATCAAGCTCTTTCTCAGAAAGACCCATAAATCTAACAATATTATTAAATGGCATTACATTCAAAGAGATGAGACCGTGTAGAACATGATTTCCACAGGATTTAGTAATGAGAAGACAATTACAGCTCCGAAATGCATGGTTTAACATGACAGCCAGTTTGCCATGATAATTTTAATCATGGAAGTGAGAACTTAGCTTTCCTATCAGTCATATGTCTATTTACGAGAATTCTTTCCTAGAAAATAAAATACTGTATATGTTTTGGTATATGTTGTGTGTGTGTGAGAGACTGAATGTGTATACCCCCCACATGTACACATGGGAAATAATTAATAATAAACAGCTTTGGGTCCCTGGGGGCTGGTTAATTAAAGCTGAGGACATACTTTTCATAAAAAGTTTTTATACTGTAATATAAACTTTTAACCAGCAGAACTGGCTCATAAGAAATAATCAATAGTCACAATTAAGGATTGATAATTATCTAAGATATCTGGTGAATGTTGCATCCCAAATGAGGCACACTCCTGTTTGCATATTTAATTTTCTGGGTTACTGCCAGTCTTTTCTATGGACCAAATCAAGAAATCACAATAGAATGTCAGCTGAAATCCTGTTCTGTAGTACACATCTTGGAGTCTCCAAGTACCAGAAAGGCTTTATATTCATTCATCTAACAGTCCATTGACTTTTGATGGAAAATAACTTGATTTACTCCATTTCCATCTCCAAAGAGTAAACGAGATGCTAAATTCCTTCCTGTAACACATTCTATTCTTTAACAGCCCTTACTGCCAGTAAATATCTCCTCTTAGTTTCATTTAAATCCATTATTAGGCACCAATCAGCATGCACAAAGTAGAGAGGAAACCTTACCACTTAAATCTATAAGTAAGAGAAGAAAGAAAACCTTTTAATCCAAAACAAACAAAAGGAAAGCTACTAGCTACGAGTCTCCTTGGGCATTCCTTAGAGTGACATATGGCTGATCCATTGCATTAGCAAAATACTGACCTCATTGCATGTATAGTTTGAGTACAGATTCCAAACCTATGGCTGGGTTTCTTCCAGTATAATCAAGAATGTTTTCCTTTTCTTTAATATGCTCTGAATAAAACTGAACTGTGGTTCTCCATAGAAAGTGCATTTGGGGCTTTCCCTCTTATAAAGTGATTTCTGCTTATAGTCCAATTAGCTGTAGCTTAGTAATCTTTTTGGAGAAGGAAATGGCAACCCGCTCCAGTACTCTTGCCTGGAAAATCCCATGGACAGAGAAGCCTGGTAGGCTACAGTCCATGGGGCCGCAAAGAGTCAGACATGACTGAACGACTTCACTTCACTTAGTAATCTTTTGACAATGTAAATAAAGCAACTTGCAAAAGGCTTTCTGCAACAGAAAAACAAAACAAAAACATGATTTACTCAATGGGTTTGTCTCACAAGTATCTTCTTGGAGACGGAGAACTCCTTATTTCCTGTACTCACTTTGGCATTTGGGCTTGAAAGCCATAAAATAATTTAGCAATCGCACTCCTGGGCATGTATCCAGAGAGAAACCTTGAGTTAAAAAGATACATACACCCCAATGTTCACTGCAGCACTATTTACAATAGCCAAGACATGGAAACAACCAAAATGTCCATCAGCAGATGAATGGATAAAGATGTGGTACATATATATAATTTATGACACAGCCATAAAAAGGAAAGAAATAATGCCATTTGCATGAACCTAGAGATGATCCTACTAAGTGAAGGAAGTCAGGGAGTGAAGGACACATACCCTATGATATTACTTATGGGTATGATCTAGAAATCGATACCAATGGACTCATTTTACAAAACAGAAACAGACTCCCAGACTTAGAAAACAAATTTCTGGCTACCAAAGGAGAAAGATGGGTCAGAGGGAGGGATAAATAAGGATGTTGGGGTTAACATATACATAGTAGTATATATATATACTGAAAGTGAGAGTGAAGTCGCTCAGTGGAGTCTGACTCTGCGACCCCGTGGACTGTAGCCCACCAGGCTCCTCCGTCCATGGGATTCTCCAGGCAAGAATACTGGAGTGGGTTGCCATTGCTTTCTCCAGGGGATCTTCCCAACCCAGGGATCGAACCAGGGTCTCCCGTATTGCAGGCAGACACTTTAACCTCTGAGCCACTAGATAATCAAAATTTCCTTGCTGTATAGCATAGGGAAATCTACTCAACACTCTGTAATCACAGAGTGATTAGGGGAAAAGAATCCCAAGGGGAATAGATACATGCATAACTGAACCAGGCGACTGTACACCGAAACAAACAAAACACTGTAAATCAACTGTATTCCGGTATACAATAAACATTAATTTTACAAAGAAAAGAAATGGCAACGGCATTCCCCTCAGGCCTCGGTGACCTGGGCTACTGTTACATCCCTGGAGCCTAAGCAGCCTTGGGCCCCAAGGCTGGACTGGGGTGCCCCTGAGGAAGATGGGGACTATGGATCAGCAAAGGAGTCCCCCTTGGACCTGAAATGCCTTGTTTGCGGCGGATGGGATCCCAATCTCCAGATCCAGGCAGGCCCTCCTATAGCTCAACCAAGCTTAGTGCACCCAAAGGAAGTTGGATCCTCTGGGCGGAAACAGCTTTGAAATGGCACCTGCTCTCCAAACCTTCTGGAGGTGCGGTTCCAACCAGCAGCCTCCTTCCACAGGGTCGCCCCACCTAAGTACCACAGCACCCTCAGCAGCGTAGTTCCGGGAGGACTTGGGATTTCTCTGAGGAGTGCAGGGTAAGGCGGCAGAAGTCATGAGACATGGACACCGGCACATTCCACTCTAATCTACAACCCAGGTTGCCAAGGAACCCCAGTGGGGCATGAAGTAGTGCTGCCGCCTTGTGGACGTTTCACATAGAAACAACTTGAATACCAGCGCCTTGCAGGCAATTCAAATCCACAAAGCCTGCTGGGCTGGAAAAGACACATGCCCTCAAGCGATGTCCTGGGGTGGTAACAGAAAAGTAATTCAAAACAGGGAGGACCTTCAAGAAGCCAATCTCAAGAGGTCCTTTAATGCACACTGTTTTTTCTTTTTTTTTTTTTTTGAAAGCACATGAAAAGATGCTGCACATAGAAACTTATTCAGTTCAGTTGCTCAGTCATGTCCAGCTCTTTGAGACCCCATGGACTGCAGCACGCCAGGCCTCCCTGTCCATCATCAACTCCTGGAGCCCACTCAAACTCACGTCTATTGAGTCATTGATGCCATCCAACAATCTCATCCTCTGTCGTCCTGTCGGGGTCTAGCACCCCGCAGGATCTAGGGGAACCTGAAGGAAAAACGGCGTCGGCGGATGATTTAGAGAGAGATAAGGAAAGAATATTGTAGATAAGAAAATAGAGGAGAGAAAGAGGCTGATTTTTTTTTGGTTTATATAGAAAGCCAATAAAACTTTGAGACAAGAAGTTTGCCCTGTTTACGGAGGCCACAGGTGCCTTCCCGGTCTCCCGAGGGAGTGAAGACACAGAACGTCTTCCCGTTCAGGTCTTAGCAACCCGGGCAGACAAGTGAACGCAGGGAGCCTCTATGCTCTAAGGGATCAGCCTGAAAAAGAAAGTAAGAGAGAAAAAAAGAGAGAAAAGAAAAACACGGGCTGATCAAGCTTCTTCAAGCGAGGCCCCAATAGCTTTATTATTAAAAGGTACTTTTATACCTTGTTTTATACATAGAGGGAAATGAAAGATGCAAAGTCATACAGAGTCAGCCCAAACATTACATCTGTTTTGTCTTTATCGAAACCAGGATTTTTTCTGTAAACTTTTTTCATAGATAATATTGTGTACATTATCTTCTGGCCTTGGAGGCCTGTGAACATTTTATGACCCTCTTTTGATAAAGGCTGTTTAACCAGAAAACTTATTTTCCCTTGAAATGTTTTTGTTTTTGTTTTTTATTTTTAATCTATGTCAGCCTCAAAAAGTATTAAACAAAGTTACATTCTCAGGAAGCAAAGGTGCAGTGAGTCACAAGAAAGAACCAATTAGCTCAAAAGTCTGATGTGGTTAATTTCAAGGCTACACTTGTTTTTTTTACTTTCTAACTATGTTAACTAATGCACTCCCAGGTGCACAGTGGATAAGAGATATGGGAACTTAGCAACAAGCATTGGCCCAATAATGAAATCCTATGCCTAGCACTACTCTAATAACTTTTAACTCTTTAAAAGGCTCTATTGTTTTAGGCTTTCCATGCTTCTCACAGTTGGGAGAATGTAAATAATCATGTGTAGCTGCAAGAGTCTGGATATACCTGCCAAGCAAGCTATAATGCTAATAGAGGGGTTTTGATTGAAAATATTTCTCTCATGTCTAGGAGACTTATTAGCTATAGCCCTAAGTTGATTTTTTCCAGAGAAAGGTGGTCAGGAATAGCCCCCTGTTAATGTCAGAGGAGTTGGTGAAAGGCATGAAATAGTAAAACAGACAGATTCTGGCTTTTGTGTAGATGCCTGAGAAAGCCTAGGGAGCCCCTTGAGTTCTGAAGCCTTGCTTAACAGTTTTCTTCCACATGACTTTGTCATGGGTGGGATCTCCCATGGTGGCTCCCGGCATCGTCCCCTTCTCCTCCCGCCTTCAACCTTTCCCAGCATCTGGGTCTTTTCAAATGAGTCAGTTCTTCACATCAGGTAGCTAAAGTATTAGAGAACTGCAAATGAAAACTACAAGGAGGTATCACCTCACACCAGCCAGAATAGTCATCCTTAAAAAGACTACAGACAGTAAGTGTGGGAGAGGGTGTAGAGAAAAGGGAACCCTCCTACACCATTTTTGGGAATATAAATTGGTAACAATGGAGAACAGTATGGAGGTTCCTTAAAAAACTAAAAACAGAGCTACCACATGATCCAGGCATCACAGTCCTGAGGCTCTATGGAGAGAGAAACCATAATTTGAAAAGATGCGTGCGCCAACATTCACTGTAGCACTTCTTACACTAGCTAAGACACAGAAACAAGCGAAATGTCCATCGACAGATGGATGGATAAAGAAGATGTGGTACATATATACACAATGGAATATGACTCGATCATAGAAAAGAAAGAAATAATCCCTTTTCCAGCAACATGGGTGGATCTGAACATAACCACACTAAGTCAAGGAAGTCAGAGAAAAACAAGTATCTTATGATATCACTTATATGTGAAACCTAAGGGAAAAAAGATATAAATGAACTTATTTACAGAACAGAAACAGACTCACAGACTTCTAAAACAAACTTGTGACTACAAGTCACAAGTGGATAAAGGGGAGGGGGGATAAATTAGGAATTGGGGAATAACATATACACACTACTATGTATAAAATAATTAACAGGGACCTACTGTACAGCACAGGTAACTACTCAATATTCCTTAATAACCTATATGGGAAAATAATCTGAAAAAGAATGGATATATATAGGCATATATGATAACTGTCATTTAGCTGTACATCTGAAACACAAACAACACTGTAAATTAACTATACTATAAAATTAAATTTTTAAAAAAGATAGAAAATTCTATAGTTCTCTGGCATTCTCTTGTAACACCAGGATTTCCCTCAAAAACCACTTTGAAACTATGTCTGCCAACTATAATGTTGTCTCCCAAATAAGTCAATATATTATTTCCCTCTGGCTTATGGTTCTTTCCCCTTACAAGTGAGGATTGGGAAACTGATTTATTTCCTGTAAGTAAAGACCATCATTCATTTACTTAAAAGGTATCCATTTAGATAACCTATATCCTCAGACAAAAACCAAACATAAAGAAATCATTTACTCCCACATCCAAGACAGATAATCCTCACTGAAACAATTGAAGACATCTGGGATAGTTTATAGAGAAGATAGAACCTACATGGACCTCATTCATCACAGGTCAAGAGGGCACAGTGTTCATTTATCTACATGGCAATAAGAAGAGCTGACGCTAATACAGCACTAACCCATGCCATGCCATTGTTCTAAGAGCTTTACAAATATTATCTCAACTAATTTTCACAAAAACCCAGTGAGATAAGTACCATCATTCCTCTTTCTCAGATGAGGAAACTAAGGCACAGGAAGGTCAAGTAGTTTGTCCAAAGATATGGTAAGTAGTAAAGATGAGATTGGCACCCAGGTAGTCTGGTTCCAGAGTCTATATTCTTACCCACTATAGTGTGAGGATTTTTTCAGTAAATATGTCCAGTATACATATCAAACTAATACTATTTTTAATTTTACAGCAAAACTACACATTTAATTTTCTGCTTGATTGCCTCAATTATCTATCTAATCATCTTCATCATATTAACAATAACAATAATCATAAGTGTTATTTATTTCAGGTTGATGATGAGCCTACCACTAGAATAAGTACACTGCTTAGATTACCTCATTTAACTGATTTCTTATAAAAATTCTACCAAGGCAGAAATTAGCCTTATCTTATAGGTAAGGAAAGCGATGCTCAGGGAAGTGCCTTTCACAAGGTAAAAAACAAAGACGTGGAGAGTCAGGAATCTAGACTTTGTGCCTTCCAATAGTGATACATGGCCTCTATCTCACTCTACCCTACAGACATGGCCTGTGTTTAGAATTATGATAATTTAAAACTTTAACACTCACCTCCATGATGCACAAGATGGTGTATAGTGCAAACCATCCACACTGCTTGACCAAGGTTCTTAGAATGATACTCAATGAACCTGACTGCAATGGTTTTCCTAGCTACTGGAAGGTATGGTATTTTATAAAGCACATGATAAACATGTTTAAAATAAAAATGATTGTTAATCATAAAGTTTAGCAACATTATCAGGCTCTGGTATGATGATTTTCTTCTATATTCCAATAGATAATTATTTTCATATTTTTCCCTGAATTACAAAAACATTAACAGGTGATTCTATCAAGGAAGATCTTTTCCATGAGAGAAGTGATGCAGTTTAAAGTGAATTACTCTTCCAAGTATTAAAATCAAATAATCATTTCAGTGATTAGTAATAATCACTATTGAGGAGAAAACAATTAATTTCACATTATTTACTCACTCTGAGTTCAGTTCAGTCACTCAGTAGTGTCTGACTCTTTGTGACCCCATGAATCACATCACGCCAGGCCTCCCTGTCCATCACCATCTTCCGGAGTTCACCCAAACTCATGTGCATCGAGTCAGTGTTGCCATCCAGCCATCTCATCCTCTGTCATCCCCTTCTCCTCCTGCACCCAATCCCTCCCAGCATTAGAGTCTTTTCCAATGAGTCAACTCTTTGCATCAGGTGGCCAAAGTATTGGAGTTTCAGCCTCAGCATCAGTCCTTCCAATGAACACCCAGGACTGGTCTCCTTTAGGATAGACTGGTTGGATCTCCTTGCAGTCCAAGGGACTCACAAGAGTCTTCTCCAGCACCACAGTTCAAAGCATCAATTCTTTGACACTCAGCTTTCTTCACAGTCCAACTCTCACATCCATACATGACCACTGGAAAAACCATAGCCTTGACTAGACAGACCTTTGTTGGCAAAGTAATATCTCTGCTTTTGAATATGCTATCTAGGTTGGTCATAACTTTCCTTCCAAGGAGTAAGAGTCTTTTAATTTCATGACTGCAATCACCATCTGCAATGATTTTGGAGCTCCCAAAAATGAAGTCTGACACTGTTTCCACTGTTTCCCCATCTATTTCCCATGAATCACTTGTATCTTACATTATTCCTTACATGCATAAATAATGAAGACTCACAGACAAGAAAGAGAAATATCTGAGCTTTCTATGTTAAATACAGATGATATTTCACATTTGTATTTCAAAGAGAAATGCAACTGACTTATAAAACATCCCCAAATAATAGTGAGGTAAGCTAGATAGCAGTTGGTCTGTATGTGTGTACTGGCCCACAGACATACCCAAGCAATAGACGGAGGAAAGCAGTAGAGACTTGGATTCAACCTTATCTGGGCCCCCGTAACTTCCACTTTGCTTCTCCATCATTTTCAAGACAAAATTTCTGCCTCATGGTGCGACATGGCTGCTCAAGCTCCAGTCATCAAGTTTGTTTTCTAACCAGTAGGAAGAATAAAAAGGAGGAAGGAGAGGCTCCCTTTTTAAATGAAACTTCTTGGAAGTCACTCAGATACCACTGACCAGAACTTATTCCCAATGCCATATCTAACTATAATAAGAGGGGTAGCAAATGTCTTTATTTTGTCTTCCAGCTAAAAAATAAGCCCCCATTATTAGGAAGAAGAGGAGAATGGATGTTAGAAGAAAATTAGAAGTTTCTACCAGAGCTTAAAACTATACAAAGATCAATACTTTTTTCCTGTAAAGTAAGACATTCTCCTTGGCTTCATAGGTATTCTCTTCCCAAAACTTTAATTCAATAAAATCTAAAACCTTAACTCAAATTGCATAATCCAGAGCTGAACATAGACATTTTATGTATTTGAGAGCTAATGGTATTGTTTTGCTCTTATAAATTGTCTTTCTTGAGCCTCTACCACCACTGTCTAGGAAAAAAAAGGGGGAAATAGTGCCAGACCCATCGTGTTAAAATAAGACCTCTCCTGATGAAGTTAGCAATCATGCGTGTTACCCATTCGCATAGTCTTTCGTTCATCAAGTGTAAAACACAGGGCTGATCAATAAGAGAAGTCTTAGACATGGTAAAACCTAAAAGAAGGGAAAACTAAGACTAAAACTACCTGGTTTAGAACAAGAATGCAGGCTGGAATGTGCAATGAAAACAAAATTTGATTTGGGTTCAGGTGGATAATACCTTCGTTTTTGACATTAATTACCTGTTGCTATGGCTTCCCTAGTGGTTTAGATGGTAAAGAATCTGTCTGCAATGTGGGACACTTGGGTTTGATCCCTGGGTCTGGGCGATCCCCTGGAGATGGCTACCCACTCCAGCATTCTTGCCTGGAGAATCCCATGGACTGAGAAGCCTAGTGGGCACAGTCCATTTGGTTGCAAAGAGTAAAAGGTATGACTGAGCAATTAACACTTTCACTGTTCATGGGTTATTTTAGCTTTTTTAAAAAAAAATATTCAATTCATGAAAAAATTTCCCCATTCTTTCTGCCTTTTCCTTTTACACTAACCTAAACTGAGGCGCACCTTGGGGAAGCCTGTCAAAGCCAAGGACACACAGCATCCAAGCTTGGAAGGGAACAGGAAACAATCTAAGTGTGAATACAAATTTAAGGAAGACACAAGGATCCAAGACTAAAGACTTAAAGATAATCATGATGATGTGATCACTAATCTAGAGCCAGACATCTTGGAATGTGAAGTCAAGTGGGCCTTAGAAAGCTTCACTACGAACAACACTAGTGGAGGTGATGGAATTCCAGTTGAGCTGTTTCAAATCCTGAAAGATGATGCTGTGAAAGTGTTGCACTCAATATGCCAGCAAATTTGGAAAACTCAGCAGTGGCCACAGGACTGGAAAAGGGCAGTTTTCATTCCAATCCCAAAGAAAGGCAATGCCAAAGAAGGCTCAAACTACCGCACAGTTGCACTCATCTCACATGCTAGTAAAGTAATGCTCAAAATTCTCAAAGCCAGGCTTCAGCAATACGTGAACTGTGAATTCCCTGATGTTCAAGCTGGTTTTAGAAAAGGCAGAAGAACCAGAGATCAAATTGCCAACATCCGCTGGATCATCAAAAAAGCAAGAGAGTTCCAGAAAAACATCTATTTCTGCTTTATTGATATGCCAAAGCCTTTGACTGGGTGGATCACAATAAACTGTGGAAAATTCTGAGAGAGATGGGAATACCAGACCACCTGACCTGCCTCTTGAGAAACCTGTATGCAGGTCAGCAAGCAACAGTTAGAACTGGAAATGGAACAACAGTCTGGTTCCAAATAGGAAAAGGAGTACATCAAGGCTGTATATTGTCACCCTGCTTATTTAACTTCTATGCAGAGTACATCATGAGAAACGCTGGGCTGGAAGAAGCACAAGCTGGAATCAAGATTGCCGGGAGAAATATCAATAACCTCAGATATGCAGATGACACCACCCTTATGGCAGAAAGTGAAGAGGAGCTAAAAAGCCTCTTGATGAAAGTGAAAGAGGAGAGTGAAAAAGTTGGCTTAAAGCTCAACATTCAGAAAACGAAGATGATGCCATCCGGTCCCATCACTTCATGGGAAATAGATGGGGAAACAGTGTCAGACTTTATTTTGGGGGGCTCCAAAATCACTGCAGATGGTGACTGCAGCCATGAAATTAAAAGACGCTTACTCCTTGGAAGAAAAGTTATGACCAACCTAGATAGTATATTGAAAAGCAGAGACATTACTTTGCCGACTAAGGTCCATCTAGTCAAGGCTATGGTTTTTCCTGTGGTCATGTACGGATGTGAGAGTCAGACTGTGAAGAAAGCTGAGTGCCGAAGAATGGATGCTTCTGAACTGTGGTGTTGGAGAAGACTCTTGAGAGTCCCTTGGATGCAAGGAGATCCAACCAGTCCATTCTGAAGGAGATCAACCCTGGGATTTCTTTGGAAAGAATGATGCTAAAGCTGAAGCTCCAGTACTTTGGCCGCCTCATGAGAAGAGTTGACTCATTGGAAACAACTCTGATGCTGGGAGGGATTGGGGGCAGGAGGAGAAGGGGACGACCGAGGATGAGATGGCTGGATGGCATCACGGACTCAATGGACATGAGTCTGAGTGAACTCCGGGAGATGGTGATGGACAGGGAGGCCTGGCGTGCTGCAATTCACGGGGTCGCAAAGAGTCGGACATGACTGAGCGACTGAACTGAACTGAACTAAAAGACTTAAAGATCTCCAAGGGCTGATTACTTAACATACGAATGCAAATAAGAAATGGATTCTTAATATAATACATAAACTAGACAAACTGCTGACCATTCTCTGACTGTTAGTCTCACGGAATTATGTGGCAAAGTGACAGGCTTAGTTTCAGACAAACTTGTAGTCAAACTCTCGGTCAAGCTAATCAAGATTCTTGAATAGAAATCAAAGTCACTCAGTCGTGTCTGACTCTTTGTGACCCTATGGATTGTAACCTGCCGGGCTCCTCTGTCCATGGAATTCTCCAGGCAGGAATACTGGAGTGGGTTGCCATTTCCTTCTTCAGGGGATATTCCCAACCCAGGGATTGAACCCAGGTCTCTCACATTGCAGGCAGATTCTTTTCCATCTGAGCCATCAGGGAAGCCCTGAATGCAAATAAGAGAAGCTATGTCTGGTTAACTGAACAGCAAAAGGAAATTATTGGAAAACACTGGGTAGGCCTCAGGGTTTTCCAAAAGGCAGAATGGGTTTGGAAAAATTGGCAGGAACCAAAGCTAAGCTACTGAGATAAGAGGCAGATCAGCTTGGAAATAGCCATAGACACCTTACCATCATACAGTGGGGCCTTTAATTCTGCTGCCTATATTACCATTGGAGAAAGAATGCTATCACTATGAGTGGAATACAGTTTCAAGGGTTCCCATTTCTTTGCTTCAGCTATTCCACACTCAGATAGAATGCTCACTCAGAAGGAATGGTCAGTCTGATGTCATATATCCAGGTCTTGCCAAATAGCATCTTGAGTTTCTATCAGAGGAAACTGGGCCCTATAGTTCAAGACTTACTGTTAACAATTTCTCCCATATAGAAGTGATCAGAGGTTGGCAGTCAAAAATGCAGCACCTCACTAGGAATCAGCAACTTACCAGAAATCTGATTTGAAACAAGTTACTTTAGCTCCTAGTCTCAGATCTACTACCCCTAAAAAGGAAATACTGCACATCTCATAGGGTTGTTTTAAAGATCAAATGAGATTATAAAAATTATAAGACCCAGAATAAGCATTCAATCTCTTGGCCCAATGTCCAGTTTTGTGGCAAAACATAGGGAGAATGCATGATTCCATCAACATTAATAGGATAATTCTCTTCATGGCTGTTATCATTATCATTGTAATTATCAAGAGTAGGTTTTGAGAATTTAAATTTCCAGACTCCATTTAAGCCCTGCTTCCCTGAAGTATCTGATGTAATTGGTTGATATGTCTCTGAAATTTCTTATCACCTACCACTCTTTCCTCCTCTTCTTCCTCTCCCTTTCTATCATCTGTCTCTTTCTGTGACTTTTATTGTTGTTGAAGAGATGCTGTGTTTTATTCTGAGGAGTTGCTGCTAGCCCACATTTTCCGGATTTCATCTGCATTTTTCTTGGGGCATGTTCCTCTCTCAGTTGTATTTCCTATACTGTGATAGTTGGATCTAGATGACTCATCAGATTCAAGTTCAGTTTTCTGGCAAGATTACTCCATAGGCAGTGTGCTTTCCCTTTAACTGATTTCCAAATATAATGGTTTTCTAGCACCCTCCAGAAATGGCCCTGAGATGAGTGTCTCTCCTTAGTATTATTATAAACTTAGAGATTTAAATAAATATGATATGTTTCAAACCATTTCAGTTATTATCCTTACTAATGATCAACTGGCCCCTCTTTTGTCCATCAGAACCTATTTGACTATCCTGAGTCCTTTTCATATGACCCTAGAAATCTTTGGTAATTTTGTCAATAACTACTTTGCTTTCTGATATGACAAAACATTCTTGCCCTACCACTTTCAGTTACAAAATGCCACCAGCACTACCTTTAAAATGACTTTTGCATCTATGCTTTTTCTTCTGCCAAGAGTCAGGTTGAATTCATAATGGCCAGTCAAGAGATTGTTAACACATTATTTAACTTGACTCCCTTTCTCTAATCTTTCCTTACCCACACACCAGTGACTTATCAAAAAACAAAAACTCATGAAAACATCATTTCCCTTATTTAAAAATCTTTAATAATTCATCTCTCCTTATATATAAAATAAGTCCAAATTTACTGACTTGATTTTTGAAGTTCACCATGATCTGGCCCCAGTTAGCCCTCGTTTCACTATGAATTTCCTAAAGCACATTCTATTCTCCAGCCAAATGATTGCAGTTCAATTCTTTAAAAATGTCCTGAACTTCTCCCTTCTCATGACTTTGCTTAAACTGAGCCATAATTTCCACTTTTGAAATGACAGTAATAGTTCAAGACTTGGGTTAGAAACCACCTCCTTCTGGCAGCTTTCACAGGCCATGAACCATCTTTGTCTCTTCCTTCTGGCATTTTTCACTCAACATTTCACAGGCTAGTTACTCATCCACTTGTCTGTGTGCATAGAATGAATGCATAAGTAACTATGACCCTAAAATAACTCGGGTCAGAGCTATGTTACTAAAATGTCAATATTCAATAATTCTTTTACTTTAAAAACTGTTTAAAAGACACTGGACAGACAATATTTTCTGGCATCTTTTCCTCCCAACTCTCCAGTGATATGTAAATAAACTGCAAGCCCTAGGAAACCTACCTAAGCAGTGAGTCAAAGGCTTATCTCAAACTTGACATATTAATTTTGCACAAAGAGAATGAGCTGAATTCATAAATGAATAGCAGAACAAACAGGGGGAAACATCACTGTAATCACAGCCACTTTCACCACCTCTTTCTGTTGGCAGACTTAAAGAAAAGAAAGAACCTTCAGAAAATAAAATACAATTCTACCAAGCCAGGTCAGAATGGATTCTATTATACTCAGTCACAGTTTTTCAGTATTTAGAGCCTAAGGTCAAGAACATAGTGATATTTTGTGATAAGACATCTAAAATATATGTGGCCAAAGATGTAAAAGGAAAGACTGAATTCTCTTAGTTTCATTTTATGCTCAAACTACTGTTGCTTTACTGAATGCATTTCAGCATTTACATGGTTTATTTGGAATGACTAAAATACAGAAATCTCAGCTCAGAAAGCTATCAAAGTGACTCGCTTGTCAACAACTCCAACCCACAAGTTCAACACTTCTTAAATCATGTGAATTGAGAGATAGAATCTATGGGTTGGAACTGATAGAATAAAATTACTAATCTCGCTGTCAAAACAGTAAGTTTCTCTGCATGTTCCTTTCATAGTTTTGCCCTGTGAAGGTCACAGCAAGCAATCAATATATCTAGTGGCAGGAACATTCATCTGTTTTGGTGCAGGGAATCTTATTTCCAGAGTCTCTAAATTTGAAGAGTGTAATTTCAAGCCTGAAATCACACCTTTCTGAGGCAGGAGAGTCATTAATGACAAATGGAATTCTGGGAAATGCCTTTCACATTGGGTGTTTTCCACTGTCTAAGAATATAGGGACCAGTAAGACTATTAATAGCTTTGCTTAGGAATTTTATATGTTGCTTACTTTCATGGATGTGTGTGAAAAATATGACCAGGTTGAGAAACGTCTAGTTTACAAAAGATTGCACATATCTTTTTTTGTTGGATGGCGATTGCACAGTCAGAAGACAATGGTGTTTTTTTCCTTAACTTCTTCCCAATATGAAGCTCCTACCCTGAGCCTGAAAATACTTGCCCTCTGTACATGATAAATCCCTCAGTAAAAAGACAAATAGTAGTGAAATTTAAATGGAATGCGAGGTTTTTTTTTAACTCTTTCCAAGTTGACTGTCCCTTATATTTTATACATTTTTATTTCAAAGAATCAAACGTAGAAATTCATTCAATACATCTTAAAAATTTTAGTCTAGAATAAGGAATTTAGAATGAATCTTTTTAAAACAAACAAATAGCAGCATGGTTATTGAGCTCTCTTCTCTTGGTACAGATTTAATTTTCACTAGACATTAAGTGCCAGTTATTTTCAAAGAAAACTATAACTAAAATAAAATTGTTCTGATTTTAAAGTTTTCAAATTTTGTATACCTGGAGTAGTCTCTTGCCATGTATAGTAGAAACAGAGAAATTAATGTTAGCCAATGAAATTAGAAGAAAAAGTAAACATATTGGAAAAGAAGTAAATTATTTTAAATAATTCATTATCAAGAAAACCAAAATATAGCTTAAAACTATTTAGAATGACAAGCAATAAGTATTTTTAAAATTTGTATGCTTTATTTATTCACATCAACAAAAACACAAAAATACTATGGAATTCTTCTTGTCCAATGGAATCAAGATAGCATTTCATCGGTTAATGTTTTTTTAAAATTAGGTGAAGTAGAGGATCCTAACACAGAAGGTAACCCAATTTTACTTAAAATTTATAACTATTTATTTGCTAACTTTTTGATGTAGGGTTACAATTTTGCCTTTATGTATAGGTTTCACATCCTCATTAATTTGCACAGTATATGGGTTATGATTTCCACTTTTTATTTCTTTAAAGAGAAATAAAAATTAAGGAAATTGCAAAGCAATCTGACCAAAAAATCCTTTAGATACTATTTTTCCACCAAAATTGTACTGCAATTTTGCCCAACAACAATTCAATTACATTTTTCAGATGTAATTCAAACTTCCCAGAGGAATCAACTTAGATAAAATAAACAGA
Organism: Oryx dammah; assembly: GCF_014754425.2. Taxonomy (NCBI): domain Eukaryota; kingdom Metazoa; phylum Chordata; class Mammalia; order Artiodactyla; family Bovidae; genus Oryx; species Oryx dammah. Next base: position 21,908,449 of record NW_024070193.1, read on the forward strand.
CTATCTTTTTTTTTTAATTTATTTATTTTTTATTTTACAATTCTGTATTGGTTTTGCCATACATTGACATGAATCCACCACTTTTGTTTTTAAAATCATAGCTCATTAAGTTAAATAACACCTAATTGAGTACGGGACTATAATAACTACTGAAACTAGCCCAAACAGGTTTGGGAAACACAATTACTCTTGATGAAAAAATATCTCAGTTGATAGGGGCACAAGTGTATTGGAGAGCAGCCTAATAGACTTGAGCACCTTTGCTTTGCAGAGTGAACAGAGAGGTTAGGTTAATGCAAGGAGTCATCTAATAGTGTCAACTAATAAATGTTAGGGCTGAATCATCAATAAATTTTACAATAAATGTTTCGGGCATATATGTTGAAAAATATATTAAGAAGCTGAGGTACATCAAAATATTTGAATTAATGCAGAGAGTTTTTTAGTTCTTAGACAGGATTACTCCATGTCATAAAGATGTCAGCGTTCCCTACATTAATCTAAAGATGCAATGGAATTTCAGTTAAAATCCAAATGATCCTTTATTTTAAAACTGACAGAATCAGTAAATAATATTTTCCCAAAGGGGAAAAAATATCCAGAAGACACAGGGATATTCTGAAAAGTGTAATAAAAGGAACTGCATGTTAATATATCCTAAAATTTGTCATAATGCTATGATAGTGGTGATGGTACAGGATGTGAAAGATTAATGACTTTCTACCCAGAAAACAAAAATAAAGCCAAATATTCTTATGAATTTAGTGTTTTTTTTAAGAGACATTTAACTGGTGAGCAAATAGATTATTTAATATATGATACTGAGACAATTGGCTAGTTCTTTGTAAACAAAACAAAGTGGGTTTCATATTTCATTTATTAAAGCATTATACATTTCAGATGAGTTAAATTGTAAAGGCAAAAAGTGAAACCATGACAGTAGCAGAATAACACAGTATCAACAGTTTTACAATCTTTAGGTTAAAAAGGTACTTCTTTTCATGAAACCCAAAAACCATAAAGGGGAAAACTGGACAGATTCCACTACATTAAAAAACTTCTGTTTAGCTAAACATAAAGAGGCCAAAAACTAATAAACAGATAAAAAAACAGAAAAAAAATGTCTAACAACAAATGACAAAACATAAACTGCACATATATGACAAAGTGTTAAGACTATTGAAATAGAGCTTTTTAAAACAAATAATAAATAGAAAAATGAATGGAATGTAAGAGAGAATTGTAAAAGACAAAATACAAACAGGCAATAAACATGTAAAGAGGAAATGCAAATACGAAATTTTGAAAATCATCTAGTTGATAAAATTGAATGAAAAATAATATCTGGTTTTAATATGGGGAATCAGACATGCTCATATCCCCCTCATGGGGGTATAAATATTTATAGATGGTTTGGAAGCTAGTAACAAACTGGAAATAAACACACTCTTTGTATTAAGGGCATACACATTTGGAGAAGTGTAGAAAGATATATATAAAAACATACTGAAAAATGATTATAGAAGCAAGAAACAGAAATCAATAGAAAATCTGTTGAATAAATTATGGCTCATCTATAAACTGGATTGCTACAAGCCATTTAGAAGAACACTTATTTTATATTTACTGACATGGAAAGGTTTTCTTTACATATTGTCCTTCAAAAAAGAAAGTTGCAAAACATTATAGAATTACTGCTTGTATACAAGTGTGTATATATATATATATATATATATATATATATAATATTGATCTCTTTCTCTATTTCTCCATGTAGATAATATAAATATATTTTGTGTATAGAGTGGATGTCTTTGAGTGGTGGAATAAGGAGATTACTTTTAGTTCTAATTTATGTATTTTCTTATTTGATTTTTCTATAATAAACACTTTAATTTTATTTACAGAAAAATATGTAAACTAGTCAACTTAAGTCAGACTGAAAGTGAAAGTGAATGTGTTAGTAGCTCAATCGTCTCTGACTCTTTGCAACCCATGGACTGTACCAGGCTACTCTGTCCATGGAATTTCCAGGGAAGAACAATGGAGTGGGTTGCCATTCCCTTCTCCAGGGGATCTCCCCAACTCAGGGATTGAACCCAGGTCTCCCACAATGCAGACAAATTCTTTACCATTTGAGCTACCTGGGAAGCCCACTGAATTCACTTTATAATTTTAGTTAGAATACAAGTTAACCCTGTTGTAAGACATGATTTATATCTGATCAACAAACCTTATTTGGGGCCCAAATATACATGGAGTTAGAAGGAAATAATTCTTATTTTACTTCTCACATGGCAAATAGGATTCCATTTCTACTTATGGCTGAAGCAAAATAAATTTGAGAGTTAAGGGCTGAAAATTTGAGTTCTGCAATTTCTGTTTTGAAGAGAAATGGAGCATGGATACACTAGTTTTGGCCATAACTCAAAATTACTTACAGAATAAGAGAATTTATTACATTATTGGAAGTTCAGATGAAAGACAGGCTCCAGGTCTGACCTAATGTTGTTGCCTATTACTATTAATCATTAGAAACTCAACTTATTTCCATATCTCAATTACTTTACTCTTTTTAACTTTGGCTTTAGACTAAAATGGGTCTTTTCTCATGTTTCTTTTTTGCAACTTTTTTTAAACTGATGTATAGTTGATTTACGATGTGTTAGTTTCAGGTGTACAGCAAAGTGATTCCTGTATGTATATCTATGTATACATGTAACATCTTCCAATCGTCTGTTGATAGATGCTTAGGTTGACAGATGCTTTGGTTCTTTCCATGTCTTGGTTATTGTAAATGTATTGCAATGAACACTGGGGTGCATGTATTTCCAGACTTATGTCCAGGAGTGGGATTTCAGGATCATATAGTAACTATTTTTAGCTTTTTAAGGAACCTCCATACTGTTTTCCATAGTGGCTGTACCAATTTACATTCCCACCAATCTTTCACCAGACTCATCAAGAAAGGAAAAAAAGTGGCGGAGTGGGGGGAGGTGGAGAAGGGAGAGGGCACAAATCAATAAAATTGGAAATGAAAAAGAAATTACAACCAACACCACAGAAATACAAAGGATCATAACAGACCACCACAAGTAACTATACACGAGTAAAATGGGCAATCTAGAAGAAATGCACACATTCTTAGAAAGTTATAGTCTACCAAAACAGGAGTAAAATATTAATAGTTCAATTACAAGTACTGAAACTGAATCTGTAATTTAAAAACTACCAGCAAGCAGAAGTCCAGAACTAGATGGCTTCACAGGAGGATTCTATCAAATACTAAGAGAAAAGTTAACACCTATCTTTCTGAAACTATTCCAAGAAATTGCAGGGGAAGGAATACTTCCAAACTTCTTTTATGAGGCCATGATCCCCCTGATACCAAAATCAAAGATATCACAAAAAGAGAAAATTATAGGCCAATATCACTAATGATCACAGACACAAAAATCCTCAACAAAATACAAGCAAACCGATTCCAACAATACATTAAAAGGACCATACACCATGATCAAGTAGGATTTACCCCAAGGATGCAAGCATTTTTCAATACCCACAAATCAATCAGTGTGACACAGCATATTAACAAACTGAAGAATAAAAACCATATGATCAAAAAAAAATGACCATCTCAGTAGATGCAGAATGATTTTTTTTTATAAAATACAACATCCATTTATGATTAAAAACTCCAGAAAGTGGGCACAGAGGCAACATAACCTCAACATAATGAAGTCCACGAAGCATTTCCTCTAAGGTCAGGAAAAAGACAAGGATACGTACTCTCACCATTTCTAGTCAACATAATTTTTGAAGTCTTAGCCACAGCAATCAAAGAAATGAAATGAATCCAAATTGAAAAAGACAGTATAAAAGTGCCACTGTTTGCAGATGATATGATAACTATACATAGAAATTCCTAAAGATGCTACCAGAGAACTACTAGAGCTCATCAATGAGTTCAGTAAAGTTTCAGGACGTATAACTAATGCACAGAAATCTGTTGCATTTTTACACACTGGCAACAAAAGAGCAGAGAGAAAAATTAAGAAAATAATTCCATTTCTCATGGTTCTAATTTGGCTCCCAGCAGCAAGATGGCCCATGCTTCCTTGGAATGTCAATCAAAAGAAGAGTAAAACTTTTCTCCCAAGCATAGTGGAATGTAAGTCCTTACTTTAGTCTGATTGGATCAACTTAAGTCACATGGTCATTCTCACTCATGAGCCAACCACATTTCCAGTACAGTACCATGTGCCAATTGGCTTGCATCTACAAATCTGCATCTATTCCTGATACTAGGAATGGGGAAAAATAATTACCTAAAAACCCTATAATTCTGCTTGGCTTTGGGTCATAAATAACAAGTGTGTAACCAATATTGCCCACTAAAAATGACAATTTGGCGTATTGACAAGGTACAACTGAAAGTTTCATTTGAATTATCTCTATGGGTTGATCACATTGATTAAATTTACTATATAATTTGAGGGATTATCCACATCACTTTAATGATATGTTTTGCTTAAATGAGTTTGGGGTCATGAAACAAGCGTAAATTTTCACTCAAATTAACATAAATGTCTCATTTTGCTACTGTCCTCAAGAAATCTGGTATTTTAGGTAGGCAGGTAAATTTGTGTAATTAAAATCAAAATAAATTACTGCATTCTCTAAATATCTCTGTTGCTATCACATGTAAATCCTAGGAATGAACTGCTTTTGTTCCAAAATCATAGCTCAATGACAAAAGATAATATTGAGTAATAGATTTTGCTAGAAACAAAGAATATGCCAGAGGATAGTGATTAAAGAAATCATTATACTAAAGCATTTGGATGAGTACACAAAACAGAAATACAGAGCTCTTATTGTGAGTGGAAAAGATGACAATATTATAGATCATAAATCACCCTGAATTTTTGGTGTATACAGTATGTAGCATGTTAAATTGGTTTTCTTTTCCATCAATTCATTTTGAACACGGTCATTTATTGCCAGGTCATAAGCAGTAAACTATGTAAACTAAGATCATGGCATCCAGTCCCATCACTTCACGGCAAACAGATGGGGAAACAGTAACAGACTTTATTTCCTTGGGCTCCAAAATCACTGCAGATGGTGACTGCAGCCATGAAATTAAAAGACACTTGCTCCTTGGAAGAAAAGTTGTGACCAACCTAGACAGCATATTAAAAAGCAAAGACATTACTTTGCTGACAAAGGTCTGTCTAGTCAAAGCTAAGGTTTTTCAGCAGTATTGCATGGATGTGAGAGTTGGACTATAAAGAAAGCTGAGCGCCGAAGAATTGATGCTTTTGGACTGTGGTGTTGGAGAAGACTCTTGAGAGTCCTTTGGACTGCAAGGAGATCCAACCAGTTCATCTTAAAGGAAATCAGTCCTGAATATTCACTGAAGGACTGGTGCTGAAGCCGAAGCTCCAGTACTTTGGCCACCTGATATGAAGAACTGACTCATTTGAAAAGACCCTGATGCTGGAAAAGATTGAAGGCAGGAGGAGAAGGGGATGACAGAGGATGAAATGGGTGGATGGCATCACCAACCCGATGGACGTGAGTTTGAGCAAGCTCCGGGAGTTGGTGATGGACAGGGAGGCCTGACATGCTGCAGTCCATGGGGTCGCAAAGAGTCGGACATGACCGAGCAACTGAACTGAACTGAAGCAGTAAACAGACAATTCACTTAGAATAATATTTACCTTATGCTGCAGCATATCTACATTTATTTCTTTAATGAAAATGGATGGTCTTCTGTACACAGATAAACAGAGGTCAGATTAGGTGACTATGTTTTGCCCCCCTGTAAAGAGTTCCACATAGCCTTCTGACTCAAATCCTAATTGAATACTGACTGAAAGACAGCTTTGAGAAATGGAAGGAAAAATAGGAAAAGCTCTTTGGATCCAACAACAGATTGACAGTTGTTTAGAACTACTGCTTCAGTGGGGTGGGGGTGGGGTGGGGGAAGTGGGCCTCTTAATAAAATAAAACAAATCACAACCAGTGTCTGCTTCCTCTGAAGGTCTATAACGCTGAATCATAATATACAGCAGTACTGTGTATACATAATATACAACAGCACTAGGCTGCCTGTGGCAAGTAGATAGTAGAAAGAAATCCTCCTCTTTTCTCCATTGCCAGGCAAACAGGAAAGCTGGCAAATGATGTGGGTCCACTGTCAAAGCTCACGGGACGCTATTTTTAACCTGGTCATGGAAAAATGCTTGAGCAATCATGTCTTTTGCAAATAAGACATTCTGCTTGTGCTGACATTATTCCTTGGAAAATCTGAATTTTCAACTGCCTTATGGGAAAATTTATCATGTTAAGACAAGCCTAAGGCCAATCACCCTCCATTTGGCAACTGCTCAGATGTCTGCATTATCTGTAATGGGCTCTAAGCTGCCTATCAAATAAATAACACACAAAGACTACTGGTGTTCAGAGTTTACCACCACGTGGTCCCAATCTACCTTCCCAACCTTACATCTTGAACGTACTATCTGCTCTCGCTTTCTGAGGCTTATGTGCCTTAGCTCATGCTCCCCGCTAGCATATCTATTCTCATGTCTCCCCATATTCAAATGCTACCTGTTCCTCAGGTGCAGCACAACCTCCTCCAGGAAGCCCACTCTGATTCTCTGGTAATTAATTGTCTGGTACTATTCTGAAGCCTAGATGATGTAAGAACCTGGTGACCCAGCAATACCTGAATTATAAGTTGGACCAAAGTCACCTATCTTGGAGGAGAGTTATACACACAGAAAATGACAAATGGAAAATACAATCCTTCTTTATTACCAGAACCTCTCAGTTGCTCAGCCATGTCCACTTCTTTGCAGCTCCATGGACTGAGGCCCACCAGGTTCCTCTGTCAGTGGAATTTTCCAGGCAAGAACACTAGAGCAGGTCGCCATTTTCTACTCCAAAGGATCTTCCTGAACTAGGGACTGAACTGTTATCTTCTGAATCTCCTGCATTGCCAGGGGAGTTCTTTACCACTAGTGCCACCTGGAAAGCCACTTTACACCTAGTATTTGAATATAGGGAGACATAAGAATAGATTTCAAAGGAAATGTACTGCCTCCAATGTAAAACCAAAATGGAAATTAATAAATGTTTAGTTAAATTTCCACTTCCAAATGTCTGTCAACCTCATTCACGGTTAAATTTCAGTTCAGTTCAGCTCAGCTGTGTCCAACTCTTTGAGACCCCCTGGACTGCAGCACCCCAGGCCTCCCTGTCCATCACTAACTCCTGGAGTCCACTCAAACTCATGCCCATGGAGTTGATGATGCCATCCAACCATCTCATCCTCTGTCGTCCCCTTCTCCTCCTGCCCTCAATCTTTCCCAGCATCAGGGTCTTTTCAAATGGGTCAGTTCTTCACACCAGGTGGCCAAAGTAGTGAAGTTTCAGCTTTAGCATCAGTCCTTCAATGAATATTCAGGACTGATTTCCTATAGGATGGACTGGTTGGATCTCCTCCTTGCAGTCCAAGGGAGTCTCAAGAGTCTTCCCCAACACCACAGTTCAAAAGCATCAATTCTTCGGCGCTCAGCTTTCTTTATAATCCAACTCTCACATCCAAACATGACTACTGGAAAAACCATAGTCTTGACTAGATGGACCTTTGTTGGCAAAATAATGTCTCTGCTTTTTAATATGCTGCCTACGTTGGTCATAACTTTCCTTCCAAGGAGTAAGCATCTTTTAATTTCATGGCTGCAATCACCATCTGCAGTGATTTTGGAGCCCAAATAAATAAAGTCTGACACTGTTTCCACTGTTTCCCATCTATTTGTCATGAAGTGATGGGACTGGATGCCACGATGTTAGTTTTCTGAAAGTTGAGTTTTAAGCCAACTTTTTCACTCTCTTCTTTTACTTTCATCAAGAGGCTCTTTAATTCTTCACTTTCTGCCATAAGGGTGGTGTCATTTGCATATCTGAGGTTATTGATATTTCTTCCAGAAATCTTGATTCCAGCTTATGCTTCATCCAGTCCAGCATTTCTCATGATGTACTCTGCATATAAGGTAAATAAGCAGGGTGACAATATACAGCCTTGATGTACTCCTTTTCCTATTTGAAACCAGTCTGTTGTTCCATGTCCAGTTCTAACTGTTACTTCCTGACCTGCATACAGGTTTCTCAAGAGGCAGGTCAGGTGGTCTGGTATTCCCATCTCTTTAAGAATTTTCCAGTGTGTGGTAATCCACACAGTCAAAGGCTTTGGCATAGTCAATAAAGCAGAAATAGATGTTTTTCTGGTAATCCAGTGGATGCTGGCCATTTGATCTCTGATTCCTCTGCCTTTTCTAAAACCAGCTTGAACATCTGGAAGTTTATGGTTCACATACTGTTGAAGCCTCGCTTGGAGAATTTTGAGCATTACTTTGCTAGCATGTGAGATGAATGCAATTGCACAGTAGTTTGAGCATTCTTTGGCACTGCCTTTCTTCAGGATTGGAATGAAAACTGACCTTTTCCAGTCCTGTGGCCACTGCTGAGTTGGCCAGCAGTGGCCACAAGACTGGTTAAATTTATAGCTCATAAAATACTGCTGCAATGAAAAACAATTGGTGATGTTGCTTTTTTTTTTTTTCAGTTTTCCAGAGCTCCTATGAAGATACTATGATTCCTGAGAAATCATAGGCATGTGTTAACCTCATACAAAGAGTTTCAAAAACTGAAAATAAAATTTTATTATTTCATAATCAAAAAAGATGCGTGGATGTTGGATGTGAGGTACATTTAATATATTTGCCATGAAACTTTCTAACAGTGTGAGTCAAAAATCACACTGATGCTCCAAAGTCTGTATTGGCCCAGCTTGTACTGAGGGTGACTCTAAGACCGACTCTGTGGTGAGAGGGCCCTAGACGCATTCAGGAGGCCCAGGTTGGTGCTCCACGGTTCTGTCCAACCAGTAGGACATCTTTGGACCCCATTCCCACTCCCAAACAGGGTTATAGGATATATACTCCTCCTATGCAAAAAGGTTGTTTTAAAGAATAAACAGGATTACCTCAGGGAACTTGCTATAAATGGTAGAGAAAGTGTACTACTCTAAACACCCATGAATTCAACAATTATAAATTCATGCTTTAAGTATTTACTGAGCATCTATTTTGGGTATGCACGTCTACCAGGCACTGGGGGATACTAAATGAAACTCTGTAGCATCAGGTGAGAGAAACAGGTACACACTGAAGTAAGATGTGCCCAGTGCCATAATATGATTAAACTAGCCCAAGGTTAAGAGTTTTGACCAGAGTCAGACCGTCTGGGCCCAACCCAGCTCTACCTCTTACTAAATGTGTGACCCAAGACAAGTTTCTCAACTACTCTGTCTCTCGGTTTCCTCACTGTAAGGTTAAGAGGAATAGTATCTATCTTATCAGGAATAAATGAGATACAACCTTATAAATTTATAGAACAGTGAGTATACAGGGTAAACCTCCAATAGTCACTATCTGTTCCTGTTTTTAATGCCTCGATGCCATCATCTACCTAGGAGTGTGATGGGCAAAGTGGGAAGGGCCTTTTAAGCTAGAAGAAGAGCGTGTACAAAAGACACAGTACCACAAAAGAGCATGCAACAATGCAGGGATGTTAAGGGCTTAACACATTATTGACTGGAGACATTTTACAGCCATGGCATTAGTTTCTGCAAATATCCCCTGCCAATAATTGTTAATATAGGCTGAAGCCAAGGATGTACACAGAATTGCAGGAGTTGAGGCTGAATGGGAAGGGAGGACCCAGTTATGCCATGCAAGTGAGTTCGGATCCTGTATAGGCAAAGGAAAGCTGCAGAAGCATTCTAAGCAGGAAGAGGACATGATTAGATGTGCTTCAGAATGACCACTCTGAATGGAATGAGGACAAGAAAGCAAGCAGAAGGAATAGTTAAAATGTTATTGTAAAAGTCCACGCAAATCATCATGAGGGTCCAAAGCACAGCACCAGTGATAAAGGTGAAGGAGAAGAGATGAAAAGTTTATTAACTGGAACATCAATAGGATGAAGTTATATGCTTCAGCCTTGAATAGTTTGGTTATACAGCAGCAATAGCACTGTACTCCAGAACTCTAAGAAAATTAATTTATCCTGAGTGAGAAAATAGAGCTGCAAAGAGTCTTGGTGAGACGTCCTACTGTTGACTAGTCTAAGGAAATCCTAGGGGAGATGTGATGGAGGTCAGTGCTCTTCCAAGTGTAATGTGTAGATCTGTGCCATTTGTGAACTACTCATTATTGGTCTGCACCAAGATAAAGTGCTAGTACTGGAAACAATACATCAACTTCATCATGCATCAGTTCAGTTCAGCTGACAATTTTTTGCAGCAAGACTTTCTTGAAGAAAGCAGTGAGCTGATTTACATTCTAGTTCAAGTTCCTTACCTCCTCGTGGACCTGTGACAAAGCATTAACTAACTGCGCCAGTGTGAGGCCACCCCTTCAGCAACACTGATGTATGGATTAGACATTTGGTGAGAGGTGTGTCCTGGAGCTCCAGATTTGAGAACGGAAGTGTAGAAATCATCAGTGGCAAGGTGGCTTAAACAACAGAAATTTACCGTTTTATAGCTATTGGCAGAGTCAGCGTCTTCTGAGGACTCAATGAAGAACATACTTCATGTCTGTACCCTAGCTTCTGGCCATCCTTGGTGTTCCTTGCCTGTAGAAGAGTCACTCCAATCTCTGTCTTCCTCTTCACATGGTGTTCTCCCTGTGTACTTCCTCTATGTCCAGATTTTCCCATTCAATAAGGATACCAGTCATTATGGATTATGGTCCACTCTAAGTTTTAAGTTTTAAGCTGGCTTAAAGCTCAACATTCAAAAAATGAAGATCACGGCATCTGGTCTCATTACTTCATGGCAAATTGATGGGTAAAAAGAAACAGTGTCAGATTTCATTTTCTTGGGCTCCAAAATCACTGTGGATGGTGACTGCTGTCACAAAATTAAAAGATGCTTGCTCCTTGGCAGAAAAGCTATTACAAACCTGAGACAGTGTATTAAAAAGCAGAGACATCACTTTGCCGACAAAGGTCTGTACAGTCAAAGCTATCGTTTTTCCAGTAGTCATGTATGGATGTGAGAACTGGACCATAAAGAAGGCTGGGTGCTGAAGAATTGATGCTTTCAAACTGTGGTGCTGGAAAAGACTCTTGAGAGTCCCTTGGACAGCAAGGAGATCCAACCAGTCCATCCTAAAGGAAATTAGTTCTGAATATTCATTGGAAGGACTGATGCTGAAGCTGAAACTCCAATACTTTGGCCACCTGATGTGAAGAGCTGACTGACTGGAAAGACCCTGATGCTGGGAAAGATTGAAGGCAGGAGGAGAAGGGGGCAACAGAGGACAAAATGGTTGGATGGTATCACTGACTCAATGGACATGAGTTTGAGCAAACTGAGGGAGATGGAAACTCAGGGAAATCTGGCCTGCTGCAGTTCATGGCATCACAGAAAGTCAGACATGACTCAGTGACTGAACAACAAGGGCTTCATCTTAACTAATTATATCTACAAAGACCTTATTTCCAAATAAGGTCCCACTATGAGGTACTGCAGGTTAGGATTTCAACATATGGATTTTGGGGGAGACATAATCAAGACATAAAGAGAGTCAAGGATGGAGATGTGAAAAACACTAATATTTAAGATTCAGAGGATCACCATATACTGCCTTACATTATGAGCTCTGTTCATTGCTGATGTACTTCAACATTTCAAACAGACTGATAGGTTCTTAGAAACCAGGAAGGTTGTCTGAAATGTCTTTCCATGTTTTGCCTGCAGGATTTAGTGAATTTCTTGTATGTAAAAGTGGTACAAAACAATGCCGTCTGATGATGTATAACAAACAAAAATTGAATATGGAAGAGCCCCCAAGAGCTGTTTTGAACACAGTATGTTGTGACATTCGCTGCCTTATAGACAACAGTTGCTGTACTTGTCAGAAAAATAACCAAAGGAGATGTTCAAGATATATTTTAACTCATTTGCTTAAACAACTCCATGCCTACCATCCACACCAAAAGGCTGTTCTGCATGGGCAACAGAAGGCATAATTATTTGCAAGATTTTTCAATGTTTTCCCTTTGCTTTCTTCAGTCACACAGTAGCTTCTTTGTAGCACTGTGCACATTTGCCAGAATCCCATTGTCTTTCTAAAAGCAGTATAGCCTCTAAAGGGTTTGAAACTTAGCCTATGCTCTCCCCAAACTTAGTGATTAAAAAAAGAAGTTAACTGCAAAGTTATCTGAGAACTTTCCTACTGCATGAAATGGTCCTGAAAAACACAGGCTGATATTTTCCTCCCATAGGCTACAGAGGACATCAATATATTATCAGTTTATTCAGTATCTCTCAATTTTAGAAGGATAACCAGAATCTTGAAACACTTGGAGGCCGGATCATTCAATTTATTTTTCAAGACTCTCAGATGTTTACTCTGCTTATTTAAATGAAAGGAATGGCTTAGCAAAAATAATTTTCCCTTTGATTACTTTTCCCTTCCCTTTGCTTTTGTGAAAAGCATTAGGAAAATCCACACCTAGGCAGTTTTACTTTATAGATATTTCACACCCATCTTATATTCTTATTACCTCATCCAATATGCAAAAGCAGAGTCATTATTTATTTACATGCTAACTATACTCAAAAAGGACTTTAGACAGCATACAATGACAGAGAAAGTAGAGCCAAAATCCTATAAAGTATGGAAAAGAAGCATATTTACTTCCATCTAAATATGTAGAACTTGGATTCTATTATGTAATTCTGACAATATTGAGATTGAATATTTTCAACAGCCTAACTTGCTCTAGTACTGCTGACTACTCCTTATTTTTTTCCCCCCTCAGAAAGAATTAAGTCAAATAAGACATATGCCCAATATGTTAGTTCTCAACTTGGCTTAAGATTGGCCACTTAAACACACCCTATGGTGATTCAGAGTCTGTCTGCAATGCAGGAGACCTGGGTTCGATTCCTGGGTTGGGAAGATGCCCTGGAGAAGGAAATGGCAACCCACTCCAGTACCCTTGCCTGGAAAATCCCATGGACGGAGAAGCCTGGTAGGCTACAGTCCATGGGGTTGCGAAGAGTCAGACAACTGAGCAATTTTCACTACACACATGGTGATTCAAGTTCAATTGAGATTCAGTCACTACGAGAAATTCCTAATTGATTATGGTCTTTGAAAGAAAACTTTCCTCTATAACAGATCTAGAAATTTGTCAGTTGTTGGTATAAAGAAACCAGACTAGGGAGACAATTGATGGTATGTTTCTACAACATAAATTATTTTGAAAACATGGAATAATTGGCTTACCCTCCATGCTTTCCAATAAGATTTTGTAAAAGTATGTAACCTGTTTGTCCGTGATCAAGACAAACTACATGACTCCTTCATGTCCATTCATTAGAAACTTTTTTTTTTTTTAAGAAACTTTCTAGGAAATAAAGCATCACTGCAGAATTTCAACAGTCAATGTTTACAAGCATCTACTATGTTCCAGGCACTGTTTTAGGAGATGGGGAATCAAAAAGGAATAAAAATGTGGTCCCCATCTTTGACATTCCTAGTGGGTGAGAGGCACTCATAAAACAGGTGATTTAAATATATAGGAAGAAAAGTAGAAACAGACTAAGGGATTATAGGAGCACTTAACTCATTATAAAGCTTTGGGTAAGATTACTTGAAGGAGGTAATACCTGAGTTAATTAAGGGACAAACAAGAGCAAATCAAGTGAAGACAGGTAGAAACTGTTTGAACGACAGAAAGAGCATGAGCAAAGGCACTGAAGTATGAAATAGTGTGGGGGCATTTGGTGGACAAAAATGCAAGAAAGCTATTATCGGATTGGCCAAAACATTTGTTTGGGATTTTCTGTCACATGGAAAAACCAGAACTTTTTTGCCAACCCAGTACTATCACTGGTAATATTTGTTCAACGTTTACCACGTATTAAGGCCTTATTGCCAAATTCAGACTTAAATTGAAGAAAGTAGGGAAAACCAGTAGACCATTCAGGTATGACCTAAATCAAATCCCTTATGATTATACAGTGGAAGTGAGAAATAGATTTAAGGGACTAGACCTGATAGATAGAGTTCCTGATGAACTATGGACAAAGGTTTGTGACATTGTACAGGAGACAGGGATCAAGACCATCCCCATGGAAAAGAAATGCAAAAAAAAGCAAAATGGCTGTCTGGGGAGGCCTTACAAATAGCTGTGAAAAGAAGAGAAGCGAAAAGCAAAGGAGAAAAGGAAAGATATAAGCATCTAAATGCAGAGTTCCAAAGAATAGCAAGGAGAGATAAGAAAGCCTTCTTCAGTGATCAATGCAAAGAAATAGAGGAAAAGAACAGAATGGGAAAGACTAGAGATCTCTTCAAGAAAATTCGAGATACCAAGGGAACATTTCATGCAAAGATGGGCTCGATAAAGGACAGAAATAGTATGGACTTAACAGAAGCAGAAGATATTAAGAAGAGGTGGCAAGAATACACAGAAGAACTGTACAAAAAAGATCTTCATGACCCAGATAATCACGATGGTGTGATCACTCACCTAGAGCCAGCCATCCTGGAATGTGAAGTCAAGTGGGCCTTAGAAAGCTTCATTACGAACAAAGCTAGTGGAGGTGATGGAATTCCAGTTGAGCTATTTCAAATCCTGAAAGATGATGCTGTGAAAGTGCTGCACTCAATATGCCAGCAAATTTGGAAAACTCAGCAGTGGCCACAGGACTGGAAAAGGGCAGTTTTCATTCCAATTCCAAAGAAAGGCAATGCCAAAGAAGGCTCAAACTACCACACAATTGCACTCATCTCACATGCTAGTAAAGTAATGCTCAAAATTCTCAAAGCCAGGCTTCAGCAATACATGAACCGTGAACTTCCAGATGTTCAAGCTGGTTTTAGAAAAGGCAGAGGAACCAGAGATCAAATTGCCAACATCCACTGGATCATCGAAAAAGCAAGAGAGTTTCCAGAAAAACATCTATTTCTGCTTTATTGACTATGCAAAAGCCTTGACCGTGTGGATCACAATAAACTGTGGAAAATTCTGAGAGAGATCGGAATACCAGACCACCTAACCTGCCTCATGAGAAACCTGTATGCAGGTCAGGAAGCAACCATTAGAACTGGACATGGAATAACAGACTGGTTCCAAATAGGAAAAGGAGTACATCAAAGCTGTATATTGTCACCCTGCTTATTTAACTTCTATGCAGAGTACATCCTGAGAAACGCTGGGCTGGAAGAAGCACAAGCTGGAATCAAGACTGCCGGGAGAAATATCAATAACCTCAGATATGCAGATGACACCACCCTTATGGCAGAAAGTGAAGAGGAACTAAAAAGACTCTTAATGAAAGTGAAAGTGGAGAGTGTGAAAAAGTTGGCTTAAAGCTCAACATTCAGAAAATGAAGGTCATGGCATCCAGTCCCATCACTTCATGGGAAATAGATTGGGAAACAGTGGAAACAGTGTCAGACTTTATTTTTGGGGGCTCCAAAATCACTGCAGATGGTGATTGCAGCCATGAAATTAAAAGACACTTACTCCTTGGAAGGAAAGTTATGATTAACCTAGATAGCATATTGAAAAGCAGAGACATTACTTTGCCAACAAAGTCTGTCTAGTTAAGGCTATGGTTTTTCCAGTGATCATGTATGGATGTGAGAGTTGGACTGTGAAGAAAGCTGAATGCCAAAGAATTGATGCTTTGAACTGTGGTGTTGGAGAAGACTCTTAAGAGTCCCTTGGACTGCAAGGAGATCCAACCAGTCCATCCGCAAGGAGATCAGTCCTGGGTATTCATTGGAGGGACTGATGCTGAAGCTGAAACTCCAGTACTTCGGCCACCTCATGTGAACAGTTTGACTCATTGGAAAAGACTCTGATGCTGGGAGGGATTGGGGGCAGGAGGAGAAGGGGATGACAGAGGATGAGATGGCTGGATGGCATCACTGACTCGCTGGACATGAGTTTGAAGGAACTCCGGGAGTTGGTGATGGACAGGGAGGCTTGGTGTGCTGCTATTCATGGGGCGGCAAAGGGTCAGACATGACTGAGCGACTGAACTGAACTGAATTGAAGGGCTAATTAAGCAGTTAACAAAATTTTTTTCTTGCAATCCTCACTATTATTTCCCCCCTTTTTATACAGGAAGGAACTAAGACTTAGAGAGATTGGATAATACACCAAAGGTCACACAGCTACTAGGTCAAAAAACTGACTAGGCATTTGAAATAGAGACTAATGGCCTGCAGAGTTAATGAAGTGGCACAACAAGAAGGAATAGTGATGTATTGTACTCTCAACCTCATCTACTCTGTAGACAATGTTGTTATGGTAACCATTTATTCCTGGGTCTACTTATCATATCAATAAGGATAATGATCATGAGGATTATAGCAATACTGAATATAAGGCATACTATGGTCAGCACTTCACATACAGTCCTTTCACAGATTAAAAAAACCCACAAAATTGTACATATCAAATTAGCAATAAGAGGAACACTTACGTACTACTCACCACATGCCAGGCATTGTTCTAAGAGCTTTACTATATTAGCTCACTTACTTTTCACAAGAACTTAATGATGGAGACACCATTACTATTCCTACTTTATTGATGAGTAAACTGAGCCAGAGTGTTTAAGTACGTTGCCCCAAATCAGACCCTGCTTGGGGTATATCCAGAAGAGCAAACGTAGGCATTCAACTTTCAGAATCTATGCTGTTTCCTGCACTATACATCATATGTCAAAAGCAACGGCCAGGCTTTAAATCACTGACTGACTTCATCACCTTTTCTTTGCCTGCTAACAACAGAGAAGTAATTCTTTCACATGCTTGGATGGACAAATGAAAAAATAATAAGGTAATTCTGACTGTCAGCCCTCCAGTTGTGCAGAAACTATAAATCTGATCCCAACGGAGAAACACCTGCCAGAGACAGGTAACACAGAGTTCCAAATTCTAGATCTTTTTCTTGGATGCATTACAGAGGAAAGGGTCAGCCCATCAATATTAGAGCAGCAATGGCAAAAAGAGACACTGTTGGAAAGAACCAGATTGCTGCTGTCCTACCAATCAAAGTTCTATGATGTTCCTCTTAGAACAAGCATACTTTATTTAAAGTGATTAACATTCCATTAGTTAAGTGAAGACTGATAGTCTTATTTCTGTTGCTTTTTGCAGATTCATTAAAACTCAGCTCAGCTTTGCTATATTTTCCAGTTATAAGAGGAGCCAGAAACACAAATAACACAAATTTTTACATGTAATATCTTGACAGTTTTAAATGCTGAGAACG
The DNA here is from genome assembly GCF_014754425.2 of Oryx dammah. Lineage (NCBI taxonomy): Eukaryota > Metazoa > Chordata > Mammalia > Artiodactyla > Bovidae > Oryx > Oryx dammah. Next base: position 21,925,834 of record NW_024070193.1, read on the forward strand.
AATTCAAAATTTTGAAAAATATACTGTAGACAAAAGTATACATTCAGTCAATTTCATCCCATAAACTAAATCTCTTGCATGGTCTGTAGCCTTGTAATCTTTTAAGATTTAATCTCCTCAATGAAAAACACAAATTGAACTCTAACTTCATCTCAAATTCTTTGAAAACAATGCCTTATTTTATAATGTCAAAACATACCAAATACAAATTTGAACAAAATTATGTCTTGATAATGAGTGACCTCATTGCCCAGAAAGAAATATCAACTATTATATATCAAATATTATATACAAAAGAAGACACCTATATACAAAGGTGACAGTAGATATTATTTGAGGGTTCCCTATCCCCTCTTCATAAGGCAGAGTGGAAATTATCCCAAAGACAGACAGTGACTTTCTTGAAATTGGTGGTTTATTAGTGGTAGAGTTTAAGTTCAAACACAGGTTTCAGTACATAACCTTTCTTCTCATCAACCAGCTTTCTTCACTGTTAAGAAAGTCATTTAAACTTCTAGACCCAGCCATGACAGCACCTTGCACTGGATTTTTAAATTATATGCACCAATAAACCTTTCCTGTCCCCTTATTTTTCTATTGATGTGGCCACTTCAGTTGGGTTTCTCTCATTTAAAACCAAAAGAATGGGATCATTAATCCAAGAAACAGTAACTCTCTTCCACAATCCTCCTACATCATGCTTTTCTCCTAACTGGAATACCTGCCTTTCCTTATGGCTACACAAATCATGCAAAACTTTTAAGACCTATTACCAAATTCAGACTTAAACTGAAGAAAATAGGGAAAACCGCTAGACCATGCAGGTATGACCTAAATCAAATCCCTTATGATTATATAGTGGAAGTGAGAAATAGATTTAAGGGCCTAGATCTGATAGATAGAGTGCTTGATGAACTATGGAATGAGGTTCCTGACATTGTACAGGAGTCAGGGATCAAAACCATCCCCACGGAAAAGAAATGCAAAAAAGCAAAATGGCTGTCTGGGGAGGCCTTACAAATAGCTGTGAAAAGAAGAGAAGCGAAAAGCAAAGGAGAAAAGGAAAGATATAAGCATCTAAATGCAGAGTTCCAAAGAATAGCAAGGAGAGATAAGAAAGCCTTCTTCAGCGATCAATGCAAAGAAATAGAGGAAAAGAACAGAATGGGAAAGACTAGAGATCCCTTCAAGAAAATTAAGGCTACCAAGGGAACATTTCATGCAAAGATGGGCTCGATAAAGGACAGAAATGGTATGGACCTGACAGAAGCAGAAGATATTAAGAAGAGGTGGCAAGAATACACGGAAGAACTGTACAAAAAAGATCTTCACGACCCAGATAATCACGATGGTGTGTTCACCCATCTAGAGCCAGACATCCTGGAATGTGAAGTCAAGTGGGCCTTAGAAAGCTTCACTATGAACAAAGCTAGTGGAGGTGATGGAATTCCAGTTGAGCTGTTTCAAATGCTGAAAGATGATGCTGTGAAAGTGCTGCACTCAATATGCCAGCAAATTTGGAAAACTCAGCAGTGGCCACAGGACTGGAAAAGGGCAGTTTTCATTTCAATCCCAAAGAAAAGCAATGCCAAAGAATGCTCAAACTACCACACAATTGCACTCATTTCACACGCTAGTAAAGTAATGCTCAAAATTCTCAAAGCCAGGCTTCAGCAACATGTGAACCGTGAACTTCCAAATGTTCAAGCTGGTTTTAGAAAAGGCAGAGGAACCAGAGATCAAATTGCCAACATCCACTGGATCATCGAAAAAGCAAGAGAGTTTCCAGAAAAACATCTATTTCTGCTTTATTGATATGCCAAAGCCTTTGACTCTGTGGATCACAATAAACTGTGGAAAATTCTGAGAGAGATGGGAATACCAGACCACCTGACCTGCCTCTTGAGAAACCTATATGCAGGTCAGGAAGCAACCATTGGAACTGGACATGGAACAACAGACTGGTTCCAAATAGGAAAAGGAGTACGTCAAGGCTGTATATTGTCACCCTGCTTATTTAACTTCTATGCAGAGTATATCATGAGAAACCCTGGGCTGGAAGAAACACAAGCTGGAATCAAGACTGCCGGGAGAAATATCACCTCAGATATGCAGATGACACCATCCTTATGGCAGAAAGTGAAGAGGAGCTAAAAAGCCTCTTGATGAAAGTGAAAGAGGAGAGTGAAAAAGTTGGCTTAAAGCTCAACATTCAGAAAATGAAGATCATGGCATCTGGCCCCATCACTTCATGGGAAATAGATGGGGAAACAGTGGAAACAGTGTCAGACTTTATTTTTGGGGGCTCCAAAATCACCTCAGATGATGACTGCAGCCGTGAAATTAAAAGACGCTTACTCCTTGGAAGAAAAGTTATGACCTACCTAGATAGCATATTCAAAAGCAGAGACATTTCTTTGCCGACTAAGGTCTGTCTAGTCAAGGCTATGGTTTTTCCTGTGGTCATGCATAGATGTGAGAGTTGGACCGTGAAGAAGGCTGAGCGTCGAAGAATTGATGCTTTTGAACTGTGGTGTTGGAGAAGACTCTTGAGAGTCCCTTGGACTGCAAGGAGATCCAACCAGTCCATTCTGAAGGAGATCAACCCTGGGATTTCTTTGGAAGGAATGATGCTAAAGCTGAAGCTCCAGTACTTTGGCCACCTCATGTGAAGAGTTGACTCATTGGAAAAGACTCTGATGCTGGGAGGTATTGGGGGCAGGAGGAGAAGGGGACGACAGAAGATGAGATGGCTGGATGGCATCACCGACTCAATGGACATGAGTCTGAGTGAACTCCGGGAGGTGGTGATGGAGTGCTGCAATTCATGGGGTCGCAAAGAGTCAGACATGACTGAGCGACTGAACTGAACTGAAACTGAGCAGGATTTCATGGGGCTCCTGGACACAGAAGGCTTTCTGTGCCCAGCTCCCTGTCCCATGCAAAGTGCACCCCATTTCTTGTATGTAGGAAACAGGTTTCAGCCTCCAGGATCCTCCCTGAGTTCCAAGGGGTAAAGTTCAAACAGATCTAATCAAGGAAGGGAAGGGATGCAGATACAAAGGAGGACCAGTCAAGAAACAATAGTGTAGCCTTGGGACAGAAGCCTGCCTCAAGGGATATACAGAACAATACCTTTCAGCTCTTCTACGGAAACCAAGCCTCACAATAAACAGAAGATGTTAACTACTTGATGAAACAATCTTCATTCCAGATCTTCATTCAGATCACCTGAGGCCAGATTAACACCCTGCACATATCCTGTTCTTTATCAGCAACCACATCCTTGAACCACTGCTATAAAACTCTTCATATTCCTCCAGGTTGGGATATGCAGTTTTGAAGGGGACAAGTCCACTGTGTCCCCCTTGCTTGGCAAAGCAATAAATCTATTCCTTTCTACTTCACCCCGAACTCTGTCTCCGAGATTCGATTTGGCACCAGTGCACAGAGGCTGAGTTTTTGCTATCACTCACCCTAATCTACTTCCCCCATGAAGATTTTTACTACTACTATATCCAATCCTGTATGTGTGCACGCATGTGCACACACAGGTGCGTACTCTCCTACTTTAGTATTTGTAATCCAGTCCAGTTCCAACTCAGTCGCTAAGTCATGTCCGACTCTGCAACCCCATGAACCGCAGTACACCAGGCATCCCTGTCCATCACCAACTCCCAGAGTCCACCCAAACCCATGTCCACTGAGCCGGTGATGCCATCCAACCATCTCATCCTCCATCATCCCCTTCTCCTGCCCTCCATCTTTCCCAGCATCAGAGTTTTTTCCAATGAGTCAGCTCTTTGCATCAGGTGGCCAAAGTATTGGAGTTTCAGCTTCAGCATCAGTCCTTCCAATGAACACCCAGGACTGACCTCCTTTAGGATGGACAGGTTGGATCTCCTTGCAGTCCAAGGGACTCTCAAGAGTCTTCTCCAACACCACAGTTCAAAAGCATCAATTCTTCAGCAGCATCTTACAATTAAACACTACCTTATTCTCAATTTATCTGACAGCTTCCAGACTGGAACAGAAACTCTCCAATCAAGAATCATACCTCACAACTATTTTCCAGTTCTTCACTAAGCCTGGGAGAATATTTGGTGCAATGAATAACTGGTCTTTCTTAGAACTTGGTCTAAGTAAGTAAAACACCCCTAATGATTTCAACTTAAGTTGTATAAACACTTGGCCCCAAATACTGGCTATATTTTAATGTAACAGCCTATGGTTATGTATTAAGTTTGCTTTTGAAGGAAAAAGACCTTGGAATTATTTGACTTTTACCAGTCTACACAGGACAGTTTTTCAGGAATGAAAGATTTAATTTCCTTTGTTGTTCAGTCCAGTTTTAGGGAAGCAAAAGGCTATTCCAAGTGTGTAATGAGGCAAGAACTTCTCTTATTAGTTTTTCTGTTTTCTGTATCTTCAAAATGTCTCTTCTAGTACCAGTGCCTAACAGTTCCTGCCCATCGCACCAAGATGATTGGGGGTTGGGGGGAAAATGCCAAAAAGCAGATTTAAAGAATTCAATTATTTTCCTGAAGAAGAGAAAAACATAATTCTTTTTGAAGGAATCCTGTTTGAACAGTCATTTAGTTTTCTCAAAAGGTGAAAATATTTTAATTTTTTAAAATGCAAATTGTATGTTGCATTAACAATGCAACCCTTCAGATATTTGAAGAGTAACCTAAGCGCCTCAAAGCATATCTGAATGAATGAATCACCCACTATTGATTTAAAATACACACACACTCAGACATATTTAGTAACCTAGCACTTGGTCTTAAATTTTATGAAAGTTATGGGCTTTTGAGTCATAACTGAACAACAAAGTCAAAGAAGTTATTGAATAAAGATGGAATTTCTCTGGCTAACAGTGACTCAACTTGAGCCATAATTTTAGAGCAAAATATAAGCTGAGTCACATGAAAACGAGTAAGTTGATGACTAGACCAAATGTGTTGTAAGTTCAAGTCCTCTTGAATGAGGAATTCAGATAGAAAAGATACAACTTTGGCACTGCCCCTTTCTCTCATCATATACTGGGTTGGCCAAAAGTTCCTTTCAAGTTTTCTATAAGATGGTACAGAAAAACTTGAAAGAACTTTTGGCCAACCCAGTACATACAGGTGGTGTTGTTTAGTTGCCCAGTTGTGTTCAAGCCTTTTGACACCATGGATGGCTGCATGCCAGGCCTCCCTATCCCTCACCATCTCCTGAAGTTCGCCCAAGTTCATGTCCATTGCACTGGTGATGCCATGATGTGTGTGTGATGTGCCTGTGTGTGTATGTGAACACAGGTGATGCAGTGGTAAAGAATCCACCTATCAACGCAAGAGACGCAAGAGAGATGGGTTTGATCCCTGGATCAGTAAGATCTCCTGTAGTAGTAAAGGGCAACCCACTCCAGTATTCTTGCCGGGCAACTTTCGAGGACAGAAGAGCCTGGCAGGCTACAGTTCATCGGGCTGCAAAGAGTTGGACATGACTGAACCCACACAAATACACACAGACACCCATGTATGCACACCTACATATGCACTCGTAATTCATTCTGGACATCTGGAATCCAGGCATTACAAACAGTTCCTAGCCAAGTTAAAACAAAAACAAAAACAGGTCATGTCAACTTACACATTACACAGAATTGTTTACAGCGCCTGCTTTTACATTCCCTCAGGAACATCTATAAGTAGGTAGTTCACATGAGGCAGCCACTCATCACCATTACTACGTGATTTAGAAACATATGGTGTAGCTCTGTCATGCCAGCTTCTAGGTATTCACTCTAGCATTCTGACAGAAAGGAGAAAAAAAAAGCTCAGAACTGTTTTTCAAATTATCATTTATCAGCTGCTAAAACATACATTGTGACAGCCTGATGACTAGGTTTTTGTTGTGGTCATAAATTATCATTACCAACATGCTATATTTAGATTTACAGTAGTACAAGGAAAATATACCTACAAATGATAACATATTGAAATTTAGCAAGACCCTGTGCAGTTTCTGGGTATAAATCCTTTCTGTGTTCACCCATTTCTTTTTTTGTAGGAAATAGACTTTATGTAACCTCCAGGACCTCCTCTGTGTTCCAAAGAGCAGGTTCAAACCCGTGCTAATCAGAAAAGGGAGGGGATGCAGAGACAAGGGAGCTGCAGTCAAGAAAGAATGGAGCCTTGGGTCACAGGTACTGGTTCCTCCTCAAGGAATATATATCGATAGGATGGCTCAGTGGTAAAGAATCCCCGCTTGCCAGTGAAGGAGCTGTGGGTTCGGCTCCTCATCCAGGAAAATCCCCTGGAGAAGGAAACAGCAACCCACTCCAGTATTCTTGCCTGGGAAATCCCGTGAACAGAGGAGCCTGGTGGGCTACACTCCACAGGGTCTCAAAGAGTCAGACACGACTGACCACACACGCAGGCAACACTATCTTTGAGCTTTTTGCTTCCCTGGTGGTGCAGAGGCTAAAGCGTCTGCCTGCAATGTGGGAGACCTGGGTTCGATCCCTGGGTCGGGAAGATCCCCTGGAGAAGGAAATGGCAACCCACTCCAGTATTCTTGCCTGGAGAATCCCATGGACGGAGGAGCTTGGTGGGCTACAGTCCACTGGTCGCAAAGAGTCGGACACGACTGAGCGGCTTCATTTTCACTTTCTTTAATTTTCAAAGCCCCCACTCGGGGAGAATGGCAACTTCAGGCTGAGGCAAGGTTCCCAGAGCACCACCCTGTTAACTTGTCACCAACCAATCAGAGGAAAGTCACACAGTCTGCAGCCTTCACCCTAAATTCTGCCTATAAAAATCTTTTCCAAAGCCATTGGGGAGTTCAGGGGATTTGAGCTCGAGCCACTGGTTCTCTTTAGCTGGCCCTGCAATAAACCTTTCTCTGCTCCAAACTCTGATGTTTGGTTTATTTGACTTCACTGTACATCAGGCACATGACCTTATTCACTAACAATATTTTCACATAGTTTGTTTCAAATCCCTTCTTTTAACTGGAAAGATTGTTAGAAAACCCAGGCATTCTCTTTCCCAGTAAAAGTGAAGCCTAAGTAATTAACTATCAGAATGATCCAGCAATGGCATCTTTTCCCCCTGTTCCTTCCCAATTGTTCTTTTGAGCTAAAGAAAAACAATTTTTTTTCCCAGTTCAAAGTATATAGAAAGACTGACAACAGTCTGCTGTTCAGATTTACCAGCTAACAGCCGTCTCTCTCCTTCATGAGTGAGTGAGTTAAAGTCACTCAGTCATGCCCGACTCTTTGCGATCCCATGGACTGTAGCCTCCTCTGTCCATGGGATTCTCCAGGCAAGAATACTGGAGTGGGTAGCCGTTCCCTTCTCCAGGGGATCTTCCCAACCCAGGGATCGAACCAGGGTCTCCTATATTGCAGATGACTTTTTTACCAGCTGAGCTACCAGGAAAGCCCTTTCTCTCCTTCATACTCTTTATGAAATTAGTACTTAAAGGATTATTTTCCCCATGTTGATTTTTTTGGATAGGTGTTCAAGGTAGAAAGGGCTGGTCTCTCTCAATTCAAACAGAAATAATCCTGAGTCAAGAAGTACACTAGACCTGTTGTCAGGATGCTAGCCTTCTATTTTTCATTTAGAATACTTTTGGCCAGTGTTGCATATTAAAAGGATAGGATTTGAAATCAGAACCCCATGCCTAAATTCCCACCCTCATCTGTCTACATAGTGCTTTAGGCAAATTAGAAAACCTCACTGAGTTTTCTTTGGGGATGGTAATCCTTACATTGCTGCTAACTAAAATCTATAGTGTATTTAAATGTCCTTAGTTTCTACCTAACTTCCTATTTCTGTTCTTAGATCATTTTAAGTTCTCTTCATAATTCCTATATTGTTAATTATGAGAAGAACATAAAATGATCTAGGAATGGAAATAGGTAGTTAGGTAAAACGAAGGACATTTAAATCAATGACAGATTTTAGTAAACAAGGCATAGCTATTGGTTCTTCATTTGTACAACAAGTACCCGTACTACTATAAGATAATTACAGAGGAAAACTGTCTGGGTTGTATGGGACTCTCTGTATTATTTTCTCAACTTTTCATTAAATCTAAGACTCTCCTTAAAAGAAGTCCACTTTTAAAAAATGACTTAAAGTAAGTGCCCTGCACTTGGCAAGTACTTAAAAAACAGTAGCCAATGTTACTATTATCAAGTAAACTAGTTGGTTTCCTAAAGCTTAAACTCTGTATAATATGGTCTTCCTCCACCTGAACTTTATTGGGATATAATTGACATACAACACTGTAACTTTAAGGTATACAGCACAATGATTTGACAATATGATCTTTCCTTTTCTCCAATTTAGCAATTGCTTTTCATAAGCAGTTCTCTCTGCCCCAGCCCTTATCACTCTATTCACTTTCTCTACATCACTTTTCCTCTTTTTTTAGTTCATCCATTTCTTTTCTACAAATTCATGTTTACTTTACACCTAGTTTTTATTTCTCCAAGACTAATTCAATCTTATTTCTTGGCTTTAAGTTTGGCCTCCATGATTATGCAAACTTTTACTTTCAATGATGGCTCCTTGAAAAAAAAAAAAATCAAAGTTCAAGCTTTCTACTTAGAGAAAAATAGCAGAACACTTTTTCTTTTCCCCAAAAAAGGCACCAAACACAAAGATACAGTATTGGGGAAAGCTTGTTTTTTTGTTTTTGTTTTTGTAATAAAGAGAGAGATATTCAGCGTACCAATATAGACAACAGCCTGGAGGCAGCTTTGCCGGGATATGTATTTAGTCTGCTACAACAATTAAAAATAGTTTGACCAAATGCCAGTGTTATCAATCTGTCCTGGAGTCCCTCTGATATTAAGGTCATATGTAAAAACACACCTTACTTGTCCCTCAACCACAGCTTTGAATGGATCTGGGTAAAACATATCATATCAGATCAGAAAAACCAGCCTCCTGACGCTCTTTCTCAGGTGGCTGAAGCTTCTGTTTAGAAGACCTGGGTCTTTATGAGAATGGATTTCTTTTCCCATTCTGGTGCTGGATTTCAGCCTGTATTTGAGGACAGAGCTAGAGAACCTTTTGACTGATAAAGGGAAGTTTGTTTCTTAACTTTTCTTTAAGTGACAACAGCTTTCCATTGACAAAGGAACAGGACTTCTTTAGTGGGTGCCATTATTAATGGGAGAGATTTTGGAAATGGAATTTCCCCTGCTATAAAGACAATTATCGAAATAATTTCAACCTGAAGCTTGAAATACCAGGCCCTGTGAACCCAAGCCTCAAACTTAAAAGACTATCCCGTCTGAAAATACTTTACCGTTCTGAAAATACTTTTGCTCTAGGATAGTTCAAAATACACATGGAAAAAGCAAGGAACCACTGATGAGAGGGTGGGGCGGGGGAGGGTGGGGATTAAGCAAGGAGTGTGCAGCCCACCTGTTCTTTCTCAACCAGGAAATCAATTTTATCTTTAATAAAACTGATAACCAAGCTTGTGATAGCCAAAATAAATCATCACTTCTGGGTGGTTTGTGTACATATACATGCAAAACAAACAGAGAAATCTGTGCTAACTCAAGATAAGGCTGGATAAATATAGGAAAACCTAACACTCTACTCCAGGCAACATACAATCAGTCTTAAATGGCAACAACCCAGAAATTTTCTATTTTAAGAAACTGGTCTCAGTAACCTCTGAGGGGGTCAGAGCTGGCGTTAATCGCCCCTCACACCGCCCCTCTCGGGGTTTCACGGACTTCTCTGTTAGTTCAGCTGTGGCAGACTCATCTAAAAGACAGAATGAGATGCTAACTTGCTTCACAACTCACTCCAGCTGAGCACCCTCTTCTAGTCCACCGCCCTCGACCTGCATTAACTAATCCCCTTCTCTGGCTGGAGAATAGCTGATAGAAATAGGTACTTTTTTTTCACATCAAAGGCAGCCCGGAACCGTCTTAGCCTTACCCCAACCTCAGACACAAAAAGCTTTTTGATGCTTATAATTGTAAGGCTTTTTTCCAGCTGCACTTTATCAAACTAGTAGTGGCAGGGCTCGGAGGGCCTAGGAGAGCCAGAAGGTGGCGGCGAAGTCACCTTGGGAAAAGAAGGGGGTCAAAGGGAGGAAGACAGAGGGGCTGACCCCGGGAGAAGGAGCAAGTGTACCTGCCCCTGCTCTGGGGTGAGTGAGCAAGGGCAAGGGACACTGGAAGGAAGCCCAGCCAAAGTGAAGCGGTGTCCCGAGGACCCCCAAGTCGACCCTAATCTGTGATCATCTGACCCGGGTGGAGGGAGGAGGGTGCCCTTCGTAGTGTCACGGGAAGCTTCGCCTTCCGGGCTCGCTTTCTCCCGCCTGCCCCTGCGGTGGCTCTCTGCCAGGGTTAGCCTGAGCGCGCCTCGGAGGCGCTCCACTTGCTCCGTACCGGAGCCCCCACCTACTGGGCGCCCCTGCCCGCCCTGCGCACGCCCAGGAGGGCGGACCGGGAGTTGAGCGCAGCCGCCGGCCGCTCGAGAGTGCTGGGAGCCCGGCTAGCGAGCCAGGCCTCTCTGGGCGCCGCCGGCTGCAAGTCACTCTCTGAACCTCCCGGGCCACAAAGCAAAACTTGCCCGCCTCGCTCCCCAGCAGGGAGGCCCAGGCACAGGGTGCTGCGCTCCAGGACCCTTGCTGGTTCTGGGCAGCTCCTGGTGCGCTCCGGGCTGGGCTAGGCGAGGCCTGGCCGCGGAGAGGGGCGCCTTGTAACCCCTTCCCCGGGGCGCGGTCTCCTCCTCCTCCGCCAGCGCCTCCTCGCCAGCTGCGCCGCCAGCTCCCATTGTTCGCCCCGCCCGCCTGGCAAGGTCTCGGCGCTACTCTCTGGGCCTCCCAGGCGCACCTACCTTCTGCTGCCGGCGAGCCATGTCGGTGGGTTGCTTGGCGTTGAAGGGGTAGGCGATGCAGCGCATCACGAACACATAGAGCTGCAGCCTCTTCTTCCTCTCCTCCTCTTCCTTCTGCAGCCGCTCCAACTCTTCCTTCTCCTTCTCGCTCACCACCGACGGGCTAGGGCTGGAGGGTCGGCCGCCACCGGCGCGGCTGCTAGGCTGCAGCCCCCCGGCCCCGCCGCCGCTGCTCGCGCCGCTGCCCCCGCCGCCGCCGGCGCCCATCCCGGCCCCGGCGCCGGCCCCGCCACCGCCCCCTAGCCCGGCGCCGCCGCCCGAGCCCTCACTGGTGCGGCTGGGAGACAGGCGCGCGCCGGACGCGGCCGAGCCGAGCACCTCCTTGCCGCTCTCCTCTTCCACGATCTCATCCGATTCCTCTTCGCTGGATGAAGGGTCCAGCATGGTGGCGCCTGGGGAGGGGGGGTCCTTGGAGCCCCTGGCTTGGGGTGCAAAAGGTGAGGGGCGCTGGAGGCAGCTGGGGGTCGGCTCTCCCGGATGGCCGCTTCTCCCCAAATCAGGGAGCAAGCGCGCTGCTGCTCAGCCTCAGCCTCGGCCGCGGAGACTGCTTCCTCCGCCCGGCGTTCGAGAGCTGGGCTCTGACCCAGGAGCACGAGGGGAGGAGGGGAGGGGAGAGGTGCGTCCGTGGACCCAAAGTGGGCAAAGGAAGGAGTCAATTGCGAGCCCCGAGCCCACAGCAGGATGCCATCTGCAGCCGCTGAAGGAGGCGCCTCCAGAAAAGATGCCGAGTGTTGCAAGCTGTCGATGCAGCCTAGAGCCGAAGAGGCATCTTGCCGATTGGGGAGGGAGCGGCGCTTACGTGTTTATTGGCTTAACTCTCCCGTGTCCGCAGCATAAAGCGCGGCTGCAGCGGGCTGGAGCCGGAAAAGCGCGGAGCGTCCCCAAAGTCTCAGAGCTTCCGTAGTGATCCCAATGCTTTCCCGTCCTCCTCACTCCCACCCCGTTGTGGCTAATTTCCTCCTTGACGCCCAGCCCTCTTGGTTTCAACCTCTCTCCCCGTCCCGCGAACAAAAAGTTCTTGGGAGAGGAGGAAATAGATCAATCAGTGATGACATTTTATCAGCGGATAGTTGACAAAAGCAGACTTTTTGTCAGCTGTTGGACACACTAAGTTCAGAGATCTCACCGAGACGAAGTCGGCGAGATGTTATACACAAAAGAAAGTCTATTCTCTATAACCAGCTTTCCTCACATTTTCCTCACCAAACAGCCTGTTTGTCCCTCCTGTGTAGGCTCCAATGCCAGCAGTTTACTTTACATACACCCAACCGTAAAGAAAAGATTTTGAGCGGATTGATGTATCCACCATGCAGCTCAACTCTTTAAGTAGAACCCCCGCCCCTGCCTACTCTGCATTCTTCAGTTCCAAGAACTGGTAATACTTTATGCTGAGGTGAGCCTACCATGAAAAAGAAGGGTTTCTTGTTGCTCAGCCCTTCCTTCATTCTGTCTCGCTGGAGTATCTGCGTGGAGGGTTGGGGACCCCCAAATCAGACAAGGATACTAATAACTGAGTGCAGCAACATCGAATGCGTTGACTCTGTCGCACTGTCTTCCTTCCTGCCTTCTCCGTTATCTATTAATTCAAAGCAGCAGATGGTGCCTTCCTTCCCCCGGCTCCTTTCACTTAAGCCAATAAAGCCAGCGCACGGGGGAGCTGGCCAGCGTGCTGAATCTAATCAGCGACCCACAGATGGATTGAAAACAAACCAACACTCTTCACCTTTTGATCTTAGACTATCTAGAGACCTCTCATGGCCTTCCCTCACCCCATTTATGTATTTTCAATGCCCTAACTACTCGTAGATACTCGTGGGAGTTATTGTTGAAGTGTACTGTGAATTTAAAGTTTATATCACATGTCTTTATGTATTTTAAAATTTACCATGACTATCAATACTATAGGCTTTGATAGTGAAAGGAAGTTTTAGCACCTTTTCACAAAGTGAACACTGTTCTAGGTGCTTGGAGTAGGTGGAATTTTTAGAAGACATTTTCTTAAGGAGTCTATAATCCCCTTTTGGAGATACAACACAAACACATGAAAAAGATTGACAGTGCTTATTTCAAGGCAACATATAAACAAATCCAAATTAGTAAACTGCTAAAAGCTTGCTTGAATGAAGCAACTAGGAATGGAGGAGAATCATATGTTTCTGTAAAAAAGAGTTAAATTTTAAAGAAAGGAACCATATGACTTAATGGTGAAAAGGGAAGATATTATATGTGGAAAGAGCGATTTGCAAAGCCATGGTGATAGGACAGAGAACCGAGTAAGGTACAGAGTGTAATGGAGGCAGTGTGTGGGTAGGAAATGGGAAGGGAGAAGGAAAAAAAGTTGAAATAATCATCTATCTGGCAAAATTGAGGGGGGGGAAGGGGTGGCAGTGGTCATCTTTAGGACACAAAGAAATAAATGGCTAGCTAAGGAGCATGTGACTTCTGCACAGAAGGCAAGACAAAGTCATTTACTAATTAAATATTTTTAAGCAAGATAAGGCATTTGAGTATTATCACATTATGTACCAGTAGGAGGGTGACCATGAACTCTGTCTTTAGAACCATCTGGAATTTCTCAATCACTGTAATAAACTTTTGTAGTTTTGTATTTTTAACAACATTTTTCATAAAAACATAAACTCAGTATCTACCTTTTGTTACTCATATAAGCCTATGATTTGGCTATTAAATATGACATTGCTCAGGTAAATTTAACACTTTTCTCAGCACTCCCATGAGTGTTCAATCAAAGGAGGCAAACAGATTTTACAGGAAATAACTTTATAATTTTTTTTTCAAAATGTATGTATTGCTGACTTTTAAAACATACATCTTGGGATTTTCCTGGTGGTTCAGTGGTTAAGACTGCACTTCCACTGCAGGGGCATGTGTTCAACCACTGGCTGGGGAACTAAGATCCCACATGTGGTGTGACAAGGCCACACACACACACACACACAAGTTCATCCTTTCAAAGATATGTTTTACCTTAGCTGAAAGTTAAATGTCCTTGGAGATATTATAACTTTTTTTTCTGTTGAAGCTAAGATATCTCAATCTGAACTCCTTAAGCATCGAAACTAGGAATCGTGGCTTTCCTAGATGCAAATTTTGATGAAAAAGGAAGAAAATTATCCCAGAACACATCCAAAGGATCTTAATTATTGTCTACCTTTTGTTAACATCCATATTCTTCTTTTTAAAAGTACAATCCTACCATAGATTCTGATACACATCAGTATTCATATCCTCAAACAAGCTATTTTAGGTGCTTGCATGCTTGCCCCCACCTCCAGTTCTGCTTTGTAGGAAACTTGAATAACCTTAAGGTGATGGAATAAATTTTAGTCAGCCATCTGGAGACCATATCATGAAAGTAGAAGTTACAACAGTGAATTTTTTTAATCCCAGCAAAATCTAGAGGAAATAGAAATGACTGAGACATTAAACTAGGGTTTTATCATCTGGACCTCGATTATTTCTAGACCTCATTTTCCACTGAAGTGTTCGTTATAATTACATAAAAAGCTACAAATATGAAGGAATAGCTGATTCACTGTCAATCAACAGATACCTTCGTGAAAAACCATCACTTCTTTATGTCACTCATATAACATGTTTCAATCAAATAAACCTGAGTTCAATGCCCATCTTAATGATTTTCTGTGTCTGTTACTAGAGGATAGTATGGCCAAATTGAATACGTATTTTTTAAATCTCACAATAAATTTCAGATGTAATCATCTCATCCAATCAATATATATATTTAAATTTAAGAATAGACATAAACACCAAAAAGGATAAATTTGAACCTTATGGTATGCCTAAATTCAAGTTAAATGCTTGGGGACCCAGGCAGTTCTGCCTTTGCCACTTAACAGCAGAGTTATTCTGAGAAAATTGTTCAATGACTCAGACTCAGTTTCCTCATCTGTAAGATGAGGGACAGTAGTAATAACTCCCCTTAAAATGACAAGAAAAATCAAATTGAATAGTATAAAAAAAGTGTTTTTCAACAGACTTTAGGTTTAAGCCTTTTTTTTCCTCTAAAAGGAGATGAACTTTTTTCCACTAAAAGGAAAAGGACTTCATTTTACTTATAAATGAAATAAAATTGAACCTGCATAACTGGAAGGAAAAACAACACTAAAAAATCAAATAACCCAACTTCCTCACACTATGTTAAAAAATAAACTAAAAATGAATTAAAGACTTAATATAAATTAAACCATAACACTCCTAGAAGAAAACACTGAGAGTATTCACTTTGACACTGAACCTAGAATACTTTGGGGGTTATGTCTTCTCAGGTAAGGGAAACAAAAGCAAAAACAAATAAATGAGAAAAATTGCATCAGACCAAAAGCTTTTGCACAGATAAGGAAACTATGGAGAAAATGAAAAGGCCACCTACTGTATGGGAAAAGATATTTGCAAATGATATGTCTGATAATGGGTTAATATCCAAAATATATAGAGAACTCATACAAATCAAATTTTTTAAAAAAAATTTAAAAATGGGGAGAGGGGCTTCCTTGATGGCTCAGTGGTAAAGAATCTGCCTGCCAATGCAGGAGACATGAGTTTGATGCCTGGGTCAGGAAGATCCCACAAATCAGGGAGCAATTAAGCCTGTGCATCACAACATTTGAGCCTGTGCTCTAGAGCCAGAAAGCACAACTACTGAAGTCAGAGCGCCCTAGACCTGAGCTCGGTAACAAGAAACCACCACAGTGCAAAGCCTGGACACAGCAATGAAGAGCAGCCCCTGCTCTCTGCAACTAGAGAAGAGCCTGTGCTGCAATGAAGACCCAGTACAGCCAAATAAATAAATATCATTAAAAAAAATAGGCAGAGAACCTGAAAATACATTTTTCCAAAGAGGACATACAGGTGGCCAACAAGCACATGAAAAGATGCTCAACATCACTAATTTTCAGAGAAATGCAAATCAAAACCACAGTGTCACACCTATCAGAATGGCTAGTATCAAAAAGGCAACAAATAACAAGGGTTGGCAAAGATGAGGAGAAAAGGGAACACCTGTGCACTGTTAGTGGCAATGTAAATTAATGCAGTCACTATGGAAAAATAGGGTGGAAATTCCTCAAAAAATTAAAGATAAAACTACCATATCATCTAGTAATTTAACTCCTAGGCATTTTTCTGAAGAAAACAAAAACTCTAATTCAAAAAGATATGTGTACCCCTATGTTCATTGCAGCATTATTGACAGTAACCAAGATAAGGAAGCAACCTAAGTGCTCATTGATAGATGAATGGATAAAGGAGACTTGGTGTATATATACAGTGGAATATTACTCAGCTATAAAGAAGAATGAAATATTGATATTTGCTACAATATGGCATGGGTGAAATTAACTCAGATGACCATTATATCTACTACTGTGGGGAAGAATCCTTTGGAAGAAATGGAGTAGCCATCATAGTCAACAAAAGAGTCCAAAATGCAGTACTTAGATGCAAATTCAAAAATGACAGAATGATCTCTGTTTGTTTCCAAGGCAAACCATTCAATATCACAGTAATCCAAGTCTATGTCCTGACCAATAATGCTAAAAAAGCTAAAGTGGAATGGTTTTATGAAGACCTACAAGACCTTCTAGAACTAACACCCAAAAAAGATGTTCTTTTCATTATAGGGGACTGAAATGCAAAAGTAGGAAATCAAGAAACACCTGGAGTAATAGGCAAATTTGGCCTTGGAGTACAGAATGAAGCAGGGCAAAGACTAATAGAATTTTGCCAAGAGAATGCACTGGTCATAGCAAACACCCTCTTCCAACAACACAAGAGAAGACTCTACATATGGACATCACCAGCAATTATTGAGTCAGTGATGCCATCTAACCATCTCATCCTCTGTCATCCCCTTCTCCTCCTGCCTTCAATCTTTCCCAGCATCAGGGTCTTTTCAAATAAGTCAGTTCTTCGCATCAGGTGGCCAAAGTATTGGAGTTTCAGCCTCAGCATCAGTTCTTCCAATGAATATTCAGGACTGATTTCCTTTAGGATGGACTGGTTGGATCTCCTTGCAGTCCAAGGGACTCTCAAGAGTCTTCTCCAACACCACAGTTCAAAAGCATCAATTCTTCAGCACTCAGCTTTCTTTATAATCCAACTCTCACATCCATACATGACCACTGGAAAAACCATAGCTTTGACTAGATGAACCTTTGTTGGCAAAGTAATGTCTCTACTTTTTAATATGCTGTCTAGGTTGGTCACAACTTTTCTTCCAAGGAGTAAACATCTTTTAATTTCATGGCTGCAATCACCATCTGCAGTGATTTTTGGGCCCCCCCCCCCCCCCCAAAAGAGTCTGTCACTGTTTCCAGTGTTTCCCCATCTATTTGCCATGAAGTGATGGGACCAGATGCCATGATCTTAGTTGTCTGGATATTGAGCTTTAAGCCAACTTTTTCACTCTCCTCTTTCACTTTCATCAAGAGACTCTTTAGTTCTTCTTCACTTTCTGCCGTAAGGATGGTATCATCTGCATATCTGAGGTTATTGATGTTTCTCCTGGTAATCTTGATTCCAGCTTGTGATTCATCCAGCCCAGCATTTCTCATGATGTACTCTGCATAGAAGTTAAATAAGCAGGGTGATGATATACAGCCTCGACATACTCCTTTTCCTATTTGGAACCAATCTGTTGTTCCATGTCCAGTTCTAACTGTTGCTTCCTGACCTGCATACAGATTTCTCAAGAGGCAGTATTGTAGGTCAATTATACTTCAAAAACAAATAAACTCATTTTAAAATGAACAGATTAGTAGTTAGCAGAGGCAGGGGATGGGAGGAGGGGAAATCAGATGAAGGTAGTCAAAATGTCTGACAAACATTCAGTTCTAAGATAAGTAATTATCTTAGGGATATAATGTACAAATGATAAATATAATTAACATTGTTGTATATTATATTTGGAAGTTGTTAGGAAGTAAATCCTAAGAGTTCTTATCGTAAGGAAAAATATTTTTTTAATTTTGTATCTATATGAGATAGATTTTCAGTAAAATTTTTGTGGTAATCATTTCATGATGAGTGTAAGATGAATTATCTTACTGTTCACATTAAACTTATGCAGTGCTATATGTCAATTATACCTCAATAAAACTCAAAGAAAGAAAGAATCACATAACCCAGAAATAGATCCTTGAATAATAGGATATTTGCTTTTTATTTAATTGATCCCTGTCTTGCTTTAGATAATATTTTCAGAGACTTAGAAAACGGTTTATTTTGTTTGAAAAAGCTGCTCTTCATCATTACTCTTTATCATATAATAAATCTTGCTAAAGTGGGTTAGGATGGAATTAAAGGATAATCATAAGACAAAAATAATAGAATCAAGACACACAAAAACATCTTTTACTCTAGGCAACAAAACAAAATGTTTTAGAGTAATAGATAATACTACTTATATGAATTGGTCTTGGAAAACCACCTATTAAGAAGATGATAAAAAATGAAACAATGTATTTTACAGCAAATAATTAACTTGAATTCTGAAAACCAACTATTCACAAGAGTAATCACATTTCTTCTTTATAAAATTTCTCTTAATAAAATGAAAATTTCTCTTAAAAAAAAGTAGGAGCTAGATATGGCATAGAGTAAAATGCAGTTTATGCTGCTGTTTACATGGATGAAGTGAAGGATTAAGACTTTTGCCTTGACTTTGGGATGCAGTGACGTGACAGGAAATAAAGGAGGAAAAATACCCACATACCAGTTTCTATATGAGATATTAGGTTGATAATTCCTCTAATTAGCCCAGTTTTTCAATTTGGCTTATATTGGTATATGCTGCTACTTTAATCTTCTCAAAATAATTTTTGGTTGATTGTCTGGTTATATTCAATAGGTTTCACAGACTGCACTGACTTTAGACTGGGAGGCTTTTAACAAATTTTAAACAGCAATGGCTGTCTAAAACATCATGATATTTTCATATTAATAAGTTTGTTTTTCATTTTAAACAACTGAAAATGGTAAATTGCTTCAGTGTAGGCTACCCTAAAACATATGGGTCTATTGAATAACTAATCTTCTGGAGGAAAATAATGAGGAAGGAAAAGAGGTTAAGAGAGGCTTGATAAATGAAGGGAAAGTAAGCAAAAATGTAATGATGGGTGGCCACAGGACTGGAAAAGGTCAGTTTTCATTCCAATCCCAAAGAAAGGCAATGCCAAAGAAGACTCAAACTACCGCACAATTGCACTCATCTAACACGTTAGTAAAGTAATGTTCAAAATTCTCCAAGCCAGGCTTCAGTAATATGTGAACCGTGAACTCCCAGATGTTCAAGCTGGATTTAGAAAAGGCAGAGGAACCAGAGATCAAATTGCCAAAATCTGCTGGATCATCGAAAAAGCAAGAGAGTTTCCAGAAAAACATCTATTTCTGCTTTATTGACTATGCCAAAGCCTTTGACTGTGTGGATCACAAGAAACTGTGGAAAATTCTGAAAGAGATGGGAATACCAGACCACATGACCTGCCTCTTGAGAAACCTGTATGCAGGTCAGGAAGCAACAGTTAGAACTGGACATGGAACAACAGACTGCTTCCAAATAGGAAAAGGAGTACGTCAAGGCTGTATATTGTCACCCTGCTTATTTAACTTCTATGCAGAGTACATCATGAGAAACGCTGGGCTGGAAGAGCACAAGCTGGAATCAAGATTGCCGGGAGAAATATCAATAACCTCAGATATGCAGATGACACCACCCTTATGGCAGAAAGTGAAGAGGAATTAAAAAGCCTCTTGATGAAAGTGAAAGAAGTGAGT
Organism: Oryx dammah; assembly: GCF_014754425.2. Lineage (NCBI taxonomy): Eukaryota > Metazoa > Chordata > Mammalia > Artiodactyla > Bovidae > Oryx > Oryx dammah. The sequence goes on from NW_024070193.1 coordinate 21,945,579, forward strand.
TAAAAAGTTTGCTTAAAGCTCAATATTCAGAAAATGAAGATCATGGTATCTGGTCCCATCACTTCATGGGAAATAGATGGGGAAACACTGGAAACAGTGTCAGACTTTATTTTGGGGGGCTCCAAAATCACTGCAGATGGTGACTGCAGCCATGAAATTAAAAGACACTTACTCCTTGGAAGAAAAGTTATGATTAACCTAGATAGCATATTCAAAAGCAGAGACATTACTTTGCCAACAAAGGTTCGTCTAGTCAAAGCTATAGTTTTTCCAGTGGTCATGTATGGATGTGAGAGTTGGACTGTGAAGACGGCTGAGTGCCAAAGAATTGACGCTTTTCAACGGTGGTGTTGGAGAAGACCCTTGAGAGTCCCTTGGACTGCAAGGAGACCAATCAGTCCATTCTGAAGGAGATCAGCCCTGGGTGTTCTTTGGAAGGAATGATGCTGAAGCTGAAACTCCAGTACTTTGGCCACCTCATGCGAAGAGTTGACTCATTGGAAAAGTCTCTGATGCTGGGAGGGATTGGGGGCTGGAGGAGAAGGGGATGACAGAGGATGAGATGGCTGGATGGCATCACGGACTCGATGGACGTGAGTCTAAGTGAACTCCGGGAGATGGTGATGGACAGGGAGGCCTGGCATGCTGCAATTCATGGGGTCGCAAAGAGTCGGACATGACTGAGCAACTGAACTGAACTGAACTGATCAAGGGATAGATACTAACATTGGGATCACTGGTCAGTAGAGGTTAACCTACTGAGGAAAAGGCTTTAAACCAGGTCTAGTCACCTACATGCCATTAGCAAAAGGGAAATTCATAGATCACAACCTGGACTCTGCTCATAAGAGTGTCCGCCTTCTTCTTCCTCTTCTTCTCAGGGTGACACTGACTCTTCCTACAGTTGAGTCTACTGTTCCAGCCCATTGTTCTTAAGAATGCCATCACTCTTCTCCACTTTCTTTCATCAGTGAGAAGTTTCTGCCCAGTGATTCCAAAAGGACCTTTCAGTTCAGTTCAGTCGCTCAGTAGTGTCCGACTCTTTGTGACCCCATGAATCGCAGCACACCAGACCTCCCGCTCCATCACCAACACCCAGAGTTCACTCAAACTCACATCCATTGAGTTGGTGATGCCATCCAGCCATCTCATCCTCTGTCGTCCCCTGTTCTTCCTGCCCCCAATCCCTCCCAGCATCAGAGTCTTTTCCAATGAGTCAACTCTTCGCATGAGGTGGCCAAAGTATTGGAGTTTCAGCTTCAGCATCATTCCTTCCAATGAACACCCAGGGTTCATCCCCTTTAGAATGGACTGGTTGGATCTCCTTTAGGAAGATGCTAATCTGCATTTTGTACCTAAGAGTTTACCATGAAGAGCAATGGACTTATATAAGGGTCTAGGGTTGCATTATGAAAAGGTTTTGTATACTCCAATTAGGGCCAACCAGTATATTCCAACAGTAAAACTTCTGTTCTTTTATCATCCTACATTCATCCTGTGTGGTTCTTGGGAGAAATACATAAGGAACGATGGTGGGTAAAAAAACTGCCATTATGATGATAACTAGGATATGGCTCAGTAATCCACCCCATCCCTAGAACGTTGATAATACTTGAATAAAGACACATTTTAGGCTTTGTTTCTAAGCAGAATCTCTACCCTGATCATCCAGAATTCCTATTTTTATGTTTTATCACTTTCTGACTGATTTTGAGGCATAGGAAATGAAAATAACAATTAAGTGCAATTGGGCATGCCTGCAAAGAGAGGTAGAGAGAAGGTACTGCCCCAAGACTGCAGGTCTTGAATCTACTCAGCCCAGTCACACGGAAGAAAAATATCAGAAGATTCTGAGAGACGTGACTATCACAGCTCTTTGATGCACAGTGACCTGCCTACTCATGAACATGCTTCAGCTGTCATACATTATCTGATAAATCTGGTTAATATGCCCTCTTCTTGAGGAGAAGGAGAAGAGAGCCAGAACTTGCCTTTCTCCCTGCAAGATCATGACCCAAGCTACCACTTTTCACCAAGTGACTCAAGCTCTCAGATCCCTGACTCTCCTGCAACCAAGAATCTAACTGAATCACTGTACCTGTTTCTTAAGAGTGGGTCTCTCTCTAACAGTTTTACTTATTTGGCATTCTGACACTTTTCTTGGCAATGTCTTTGAAGGAGATAAGTGAACTAATGCACATATGGGCTTAGAATGAAGTATAGTAAGCTTCTGTTAAATGCCAATGGAGATGCTGATGCTGTTGGTAGCTATCATGAAATTTTATTCCAAATGACAAAGCTAGGCTCTATTTTTTGGAAATGGGAAGAGGGCCACAGTTTACTGAGATCAATGATAAACCTCTTGCCCCTTAAGAGACAGGCAAGTTAGCATTAGAAACCTGAGGCAGACTATGAGAGTCTGCATCAGGAGGTGAGTGTTGTGTTGTTTGAGCAAAGATTTAATACATCCCCATCTTCACTCTTCTGATATCTTGATCTACTTTTATATTTTTAGAAGGTATATGAACATAAGAAGGAGAATTAAGTGAGGGACAAGGGCAAAGTTGTGAAGCTAGAAGAGTTGGCTAGAACTCTAAGGGGAACCCTTGGAGTGTATTTAAACAGGCACATCAACTGTCACAGAGATGCCTTCATTAACTTTTCCTCGCAAGGCATGACTTTATGCTATAAAAAACCAGTATACAGACTTCCCTTGAACAGGTAAAGAGCTATCTCCATCTCATCCTCATCATAGGAAATGCAATAAATGTTTAAAGAACATTCTGCACTCAAAGTTAACTCACAGTGAAGAGAGAGCAAAAAGTTAGACCTAAATCATAAGGCCTTATCTCTCCTCCCATTATTATTTATACTGCACAACAAAATCAGATTCCTGTGAATCACCAAGCCATTTGTACTGTCAGCCATTAAAACAACACATTTACCATGCAGGGGCCATAACCTATTTGATTACTTCAGAAAATGTGTAGAAAAGGAAAACCTTACGTGTGTGATGATGATGCCTTCAGGCACAGGTTGAATAATCACAGAAAACTGAGTCCTCATTTTTTCCCACACCCATACATATGCAGGACCTCTGACAACTTCACAGCCAAGGGGAATGGCTTCATCATGGAGTAAGTCCATCATGGGACTCAATTATGTGTTCAAGGTTACTGAGGGCAACTGAGTCTTCAGTTCCCTGATGACAGTTTACTAGCTGCGTGATGAAAGTGATGAATGATCATACTGTGCCCAAACTCCTGATACAAAATATAGGACTTTAAAATTCATTTCTCACAGGAATAACTAGTTTAAAAAATAAGAGAAATTGTAGCCTGCAAAGAGTTTGTTTTCACCCCCAAATTTGCCCAGGTTAACTGGCATTTAGGTGATAAAAGAAAACTTTTAAGATCTCCACACCAACCTCATATTCCATAATTATCAATGTAGTTTCATGGTCAAATATTTGATCTTTTTGACCTCCTTATTACCTTTGTTGTTGCCATGGTCTGTATACTCTTTTTCTAATGTGTATAGACATGATTCACTGGGTAAAATATGTCTCTATAGCACCCGTTTTACTGAGTTGCTTCTAGAAAGAAAAAAGAAACTCAAACCGAGAATTATTAAAACACCAAATTTTGCATAAAGGGTATGAGTTGTGCCTTTGGAGTTAGACAGATCTCACATCCTGGCTGTGACCTGAAAAAGATAGTTCTTTGATTCTCAATTTTTCGACTTTAAAAGTGGCAATAAAATACCAATAATGCATAAGATTTTGTGAACGTGAATCAAGTTCACATATCTGAGGTGCTTAGCACAAAAGCTGCCCCCCGTTCAGGAAGTGAAAGTTACTGTCAACATTACACATCAATTTGTATCCAACTCCATATGGAAGAACTCAAAGAAGAGAGGTGTCCAGCACTTGCCCACTGCAGAGAGGACAGGTCCTGTTGGAGAAACTTCTATAAAAATTCTTTGTTATCAAGATCTTATCCTTCCATCTCTGAATAAAGAACTTCATTTGAGATAGCTTATAAAAACACATCAAGTTATCATTACATGCTTTATCAAAATTCATCTGAAGAAGAACTTACTTGCCAATAGACCAAAGAATAAGGATGTTATAACCAGACTTGTAATGAGGTTGACATTCTTGGAAGAAAAAAGAAAAGAAAAGTCCATTCAAACATTGCTTTTTGAGGGCTCAGCTAAATAGCTTTCTGAGAGAGCTCCACTAGCTTGTATTTGCATAACAAAAAGATTCCTCCACCTTCCTATAGTCTTATTTGCAGATTCTCAAATAGAATATTTATTAAAGTCTAGATGCAATTAAACCTTTTGTGAAATTTGTGTTTGATCATGAATAGGGGTGAGTCAGAAAGTCTGTGAACAAGACTGAAACATAAAGAGAAGTACACAAGAAAGCATTCTTATCCTATATTTAGCCATAACATTCAAAAAGAGAGAAGACTTTAGAGTAAGATGAAGTTTTCCATTGAGTGTGTTCATAGCTAATCTTGGTTTCTTTGTTTACTGCTCTCATTAATTCAACCAACATATGTTGGATGTTGAAAGATTTGTTTATAAAATGGTGATGGGAAAGGTAGTCTTGCCCTAACCTAATCTGTCTGGATTCTGAAAGTGCTTTTGTATGAAAGGAAAATTTAGTGAATCCTCAAATAGTAATGTATTCCATTAACATAACAAAACCATGTTTCAGATTACTACAAAAAGATGCCACAAAAAATCTAAGCTTTTATATTTCACTCTAGAAAATTAAACACTCTATTATTGTTCTGAACTAGGAATTCTTTTAAAATAGTCTGCTATACTAATTTCAAAGAGGTGGTTCCTAAAGAGTTTACACAATCTGGAGAGGTATTGGGGGAAGGGTCAAATAGGATGATTTTTTCCTAACACAAAAGAGGGTTTAATCTAATCAAATAATTGGTCCATAATTCAAGGAAACCAGAGCAGACTTGTGCATTCGGATGATGTGATTGAGTAAGCGAGAACAAATTTCCTCTCACTATGATTTTGTAGATTTAAATTTCCCAAACTAATTTTCCTGCCACCTGACCTTATTTTCTCTTGCAAAAGCAAAACAAATCAGCTTGAGAGGAAAAGGAAAGAAAAACAATAATCTATGTTTTCATGTTCCTGGATTATTTGATTCCCTGGATAGGCTTGTCTCACTTACTTATAATCATACCAAAATATTCATAATTTAGAAATTGGCAAGAAATGAAACTGCAATCCTTCTGTCCCTGTTGGAACATATCAGGGAATCAGGATTTTCTCTTACCCCAGAGATTCCTTTCAGCATGTGCCAATTTTCAAGCCTGGGGATGCTAAGTGAGAAGAATTACATGTGAAACCTTGCAGTGAGCCAATAGTTCTGGTGTATGTGCCCTGCAAGTGCATTCCAGGACCTCAAAGGCACTTCAGTTCTGCTAATTGAAATGTGGTTATGTTTTTAAGCATGGGGCCCAGCACCACTTGTCATTTAAATTAGATTTTGTGAGCAGAGACTCTGATAATTCTTATCATTTATTTGTGTCAGGACTTATACATGGACTTATAATAATGCTCATCAAATAATTTTTGACTTTAGAGTTCAACTAATTTTCCACTGGTTTAATGAACATACCTATTTGTACCCTTTATTGAATTTCTGTTATGTACTAGATTGTGGGCAAGATCCTGAGAAGGCAAGGTCAAATGAGCCCAGTTTTTCACTTGCAAGGAGCTCACATTCTAGTTGAAAATATAGGCAATAAAAAAATTGATAATGTCCTCTGGAAGGTTTGAGGTTAGAACTAGAAGCCTATAGTTACAGAGTTAGGATATGGAATAGTACAAGTGATGAGAAAAACAGAGTGACAATGGGCTATAGCCTAATGTGTCTGAAAGATGAAAAGATGTACTATAGAATAAATGGGGAGAGTCTTTATATGAACCCATGTCTCTATGATAGTGCCAAAAAGGTTTTAAGGTGATGTCTTTCTAAAAGAAGGAGGAGGACAGAATGTGTTTTCTGGGCAGGGTGAATTATCTGACCAGACACCAGGCAGATTACAGAATGGCAATGGAAGGATCTATTTGGACACTGGAATCAGATGGGCCTGGGCTCAAATCCTGTCTCTCTAACTCGCATTCAACAATGTAGAAATTGTTTAGAGCAGCTGACTCTACTCACAACCTGCTCTGTTATTGTATTTTCAATTAAGAGTTTTATTGTTAGATTTAAATAAGTCTAAGATTAAGTAACCTTTACAATTTGTCCTATTTGGGGAATAATAGTGATGATTATAATGGCAGACATTATTGATAATAAAGATAATAAATGTTCATTTATAGGGCACCTGCTTCATCTATGCAGACACTAAGGACTTCATATATTTTCTTTCATTCTTTTTTCCAAACAAGTGCCTAATGATCTTGATTTGAACTTGTGCTGTTAAACACCTTGATATACTACTGTATAGCACATAAGGTTCTAAGACTGCCTCTTGCTTGTAGTTTGGATTCCACTCATTAGCAAGGCCATCATTAAAAGAGTTGAGTCAAATCCTTTACCAAGTAACCTGACAAAGACACGTGTCTTGGGCAACTTACTTAATGTTTCAGGTCCCCAATTTCCTTTGCTATGGTATCATTATTTATTGGGTTGGTCAAAAAGTTCATTTGGGTTTTTTCATAAGATGTCAGGGAAAAACTGAAAATGAACTTTTTGGTTAGTCTAATATGTCACAGGATCATTCCAAGGATTAAGAAGGCTCAAGAAACGTATGGCTAACTATTAGATTTTAATAATCATCACCTATTTTTTCCCCTCCCTATTCCTATGGGTATAGCTACTACCAACAAAAGCAGAGCTCAAGATTCCCCTTTCATTTTTTTTTCTTTTTTAATTTCACTTTAATGGAGAGCTTCTCAGTAAAGATATTGGACCTTGTGGGGTCAGTCATCATTTTAGCCCTTTCATTTTGCTTCCATGAGACACCATTCAAATACCATTAAGGACAACTCTCACTCCATCTTGTCTGCTCCCTAGAAAGCCCCTTGGGTTCAACTTGCAACTGATAATAATTTTGTACTCCATTTCCATTGATAACATCTGGTCCCTACTTCCCATCCTTTCCAAATTCCAGTTAAGAAACCTGGAAACAACTTTTTTCATTTTCTTTTTGTCTCTCCCATGGGCTTTATTCAGTCTCAGAGCTCAGAAGGCATAGCTTGTAAAATAACTACTGTCTGCATTACCAAAAATGCAGGTTATGGTCCGTAATAAAATACTTTTTACAGCACACTGCCATCTCTGGTGGCATGAGGGACAGTCAAACCTCCAAAGCACATAAAACAACATTAACTACAGATGTCACTGAAAGTGACTTTGAGTTGAATTTAGGAATGAACCTGAAGCTTCTGGAATTTTCAAGGAAAGTCTCTTGCCAGGAGCTAGAGAAACAGGACCTATTGCTTAACAATCAAGCAGGAAGTGTTACAGTACTTCTGGTCTTCTTTTTTTCTCCTGTTAATCAAGTTTGAACACCACTCCTTGAAGCGGGAACTTTCCCTGAAAATCAGAGGGCACAGGTAAAAGAAGGCCTTACTTTGCATTTGCCGGTAGCAATTTGAGACATCTGCTCTTACCACCAGGCTGTGGGTTTCAAATTTTAGTGTGCATAAGGGATGCCTGGACACAATCTTAAAACTGGAAATTTCTGGTCTCCACCTACCAAGTTTTTGTATTAAGTCTATAGTGGGTTTCTAGAATATGTGTTTTTGTCAGGTGCCCCATGGTGCAAACGGTCCATATCCTTCCTTTGATAAATACTACTTAGGGAATTCTCTTTCCTAAGATAAATGGATGGAGAGGATAGGACAGATCCTGGATTATTACTTGTACAGAAAGTAAGTGCTGGACAGAAATGGGAAAAAAGAAAGGCATTTTCTTTCTTGGGGGAAAAAACAACCAGAATGGGGTCTTAATGATAGTGTCATTCTGAGGGTCAGAATGAGGAAATACCCAGGGCTAAGAAAACCGTACTGCCCACAGATCCCCTCCTGTCCTGAAGGGTTTGTTTTGTTGTGAAGATGGGTTTCTTCCCTCTCTTCTTTCCAATCTGCTCTAGGATAACTGAAGCAGCCACTCCGCCCAAGGACTTCCCTGCCCTCTTCCAAGCTGTCATTCTCAGCACTCCAGACTCTGCTTCTTACTCCCTGGTTCCAGGTTTTAGTCTGATGGAAACAGGATGAGAACACCAGATGCATCCCTCTTGGCGAAGTGAAGTCTGGGCGCCTCCAAGGCCTGGCCCCCTTCCCCACCTGAGGGAGGAGGAGCGGCTCACCAAGGAGAGCTGGGAAAGCCGGACTGGAATTTGCACTCGGGAACGGAACCCCTGTGCACAGTATCCAGGTGGATACTATAACCATCTTATACGCCAAGGCTTCCATCTCACTGGGTTTCAATCCATAGAAAAATGAGTCAGGGCCTACATAAAAATTTCCTTCTGGATCCTGCTCAATGGAAAATATATTTTAAGAAGGGAAAGCTATTTTTAAGGATTGCTTTTATTAGTCTATTGATTCCAGACCCCAAAATGGGTCAGCTCTCCTCCTGTGCTGCTAAAGGTATTTTTGAGAAGTCGTTAAATAAATGCAAAGTCATGCCTTTGCCACTTGGAGTCCTGACCCACTCTTCGGCTCTGCCGAGGGTACGAGATGATTTTGTTCTTAGCCTCTTTTGCTGTCAGCCTATTTTTCATTCACCGAGAATCTCTGACCCCTCCATCCCAGGTTAGGCAGTCTGGAGGCCCAGCGGGATTCTCAGACTCCATCTGCAGTTATTTTAAGAATTTCAATTACATAAGCAAGGCCCTCTTTAGAATCCCTTCTTAGGGTCAGTCTCACACAGGACATCCTGAAAATTGCTGCCATGAGCATGTGAGTGGTTTTTGCTATTTGGTCTTTGATGATAAGAGCTCTGGGGCTGCTATCAAGGGAAGGAGAGGGCAGGTCGTCTGACCTCTACCCCTACAGAGCTGCTGGGAGCAACCCTCTTACACTGAGGAAACAGCAGAGGGAATATCCTGCTTCGGTTATAATAAACAGAAACTCAGCTCACACTGGTTGAAACACAGAGAGGGATGTATTGGCTCACACTCCTCAAGTCTAGCAATAGTGCTGCCAGCTTGGTTGGGCCAGAGCTAAAGAGACATCATCAAGATTCAGTCCCTTTGTTTTTAGTTCTGCTTTGCTTTTTGTTGCTTTTACTCCACAGAGAAGGAGGTGGCAACCCACTCCAGTATTCTTGCCTGGAGAATCCTGTGGACGCAGGAGTCTGGTGGGCTGCGTCTATGGGATTGCATAGAGTCGGACACGACTGAAGCGACTTAGCATGCATGCATACATTGGAGAAGGAAATGGCAACCCACTCCATTATTCTTGGCTGGAGAATCCTGTGGACGGAGGAGTCTGGTGGGCTGCTGTCTATGGGTTCACAGAGAGTCGGACACGACTGAAGCGACTCAGCAGCAGCAGCAGCAGCAGCAGATTTTACTCCAGGTCAGGCCTTCTCTGTGTAATGTCCTCTCCAAGTCTAGATAATATCCTTTCAATTGAAGTCCTTTGAAAACAAATGTTCTTTCTTCCTAAGAGTCCTGCAAAATTTTCGACTTCAACCTCCTTGGATTGATTTGGGCCAAATGCCACTTATGCTCCATCACCATGGCTTAGGGCATGATTGCTCTGATTGGCTAATCCATAATCACACGCCTTCTCTTAGAGTCAGAATCACCCACTAAAGGATGTGAACTGTGATGGGAAGACATGGCTCCCCCAGGAAAATAAGGGTTTGGTCCTTGGAAGAAAAATCAATGCATCTCAGTGAGGAGGAGGAAGTAAAACAACCCTAGTACATATTACTCAATTAGGCAAAACAAAGGATGACTGTGAGGTCCCTAACGGACTTCTGGATTTGAGAGCCAGCCACAACCCCCAGGACCCTGACAATCCTGTATCTCATGAAGCCTCTGAAATATGGCCAAAAGAAGACAAGTAAAAAGCAAACCCTGTCATGGTATACCACCTGCTTGTACTGCTGGAGAGTTGAGTCCAGCAGTTTGGTCCATTTTAGCTCTTACATATCACAAGATCTTATGTAACAAGAGAAAAATTGCCACTATTGAGTGAGTGTCTACCACATGCCAGGTGATACACACACACACACACACACACACGCACAGCAAATATGCTGATCTGTATAATATGCTATCTATTCATATATGCTATCATATATGCTATTCATATAGCATTCAAATATGCTATCTATTCATACTGCTGGTCTATGCATATGATTTTGACTGACTGGATTATGGGCAGTGGAATAAACTAAAGTCCTAAAGGCACAGAGGTGGTATAAAAGCTTCTTGAGGGTAGGGAATAGATATTGTTCATTTCTGTACCTTTATCATTTTACTCTATTCTGGGTACTATGTAAAAAGTACTTTTAAAACCTTAAATCATTTAATTCTCACAATAACCCTATGAAGCAGTTTTGATTTGTAATCTCTATTTTACAGATGAGGAAACTGAGGCATAGAGATGCAAGGGCAGGAATTCAACATCAGGCAGTCTGACCTCACAGCCCTTTCTAGAAATGATGAGCTGGAATTCAAGCTCAGGCAGTCTCACTTCATAGCCCCTTCTAGGGTTCTATCTCCCTGACTCACAGTTTTGACAGAACCATGTTGGGCAGCAGAGAGATGGTCTACACCTGCACTGTCCATTGTGTTACTGGTCACATATGCCTATTTAAATTAAAGTTTATAAAAAGGAATGAGAATTGAATTAGTCAGCTCACTAGTTATAGTTCAGGTGTTCAAAAGCCACATGAGGCTAGTACAGATGTATTACCGAACAATTCCATTCTTGACAGAAAATTCTATTAGGTAGCAGTAGTAGATGAATTCTAAATACCATTCTTGGAGTGGAACTGACTGTTTTCCATGGAGCATTCCCACCCACTAAGGTGGCCGTCCTTCTCTGCCTGCTCCTTTTACACCCTCTCTTTTCTGGGCATTGCTACAGTCATATCAGGCAGGAGTCAACAGCCAGTAAATGCACCCTTTCCCCAAAGTTCTGCTTTGAGCGTTTTTTTTAAAATAAACTTTTATATTGGAGTATAGTCATTTAACAATACTGTGATAGTTTCAGGTGACAGCAGAATGACTCAGCCATACTGCTAAGAGTTTTAAAGCAGGGAGTCTGGTTGCATTGTTGGCAGGAGATCCTGGCAAAAGTGAGGATGCATATATAAAACTCTGGCTTGATATCCTATAAGATATTGCTTGTGTGTTAAAAAGCCCGCTGTTTGGAGATGTAAAGATCCTGATCTGAACCCCAGATCACCACATACCTACGGTAGGACCTCAGGTAAGTGGCTTGAGCCTCAGATCCTCACCTGTAAAGTGGAGGCAATACCACCTGCCTTCTATCAGCACTGATGTCCTTGACATAGCATCTGCTGATGGCCAAGAATTGGCAGCTGCTGTGGTCACTCTTATGATGATTACATAACTTGGACGACCCTAGTTCTCCAGCCTTCAGGAGTCGCCCTTCTGTTAAAAAACAACAAGACTGTATCCTGAGCCAACTCTCAATAGACCACACAGTTCCCTTCCTAGATGATTCTAGGGAGGCTTCAAACATTCCTCTACTCACATTGGGCCCTGCCTGTTGCCCTTTAATCTCTGGGTTTGTTCTGGGATCCAGAGTAGTCAGGAGCTAATGTGGTTCGCACTGGGGCCTGCAGAATGGCCCAAGGGCTCCTGACCACTTGTTTCCAATCAAACCACACGCCGAATCTCATGTTCTCAACCCTTTTCTGCAGCCTTGATTCTAGCACTGAGGCCCCTATTTCTCTCTCAGAGACAGAGTCACTGTGTCCTGGTAAGAAGAGAGTGTCCTCACAAGAGGAAGAAAAGCAACTACTGAATGAAAGAAATGCTTAAGGAACCTCAGAAAAAAAAATTTAGAGCTTCTTTGAAGGATTATCACATTTGAGTTCAGTTCAGTCTCAGTCATGTCCAACTCTTTGTGAGCCCATGAACCACAGCACGCCAGGCCTCCCTATCCATCACCAACTCCTGGAGTCCACCCAAACCCATGTCCATTGAGTCGATGATGCCATCCAACCATCTCATCTTCTGTCGTCCCCTTCTCCTCCTGCCCTCAATCTTTCCCAGCATCAGGGCCTTTTGCAATGAGTCAGCTCCTTCAGCTTCAACATCACTCCTTCCAATGAACACCCAGGACTGATCTCCTTTAGGATGGACTGGTTGGATCTCCTTGCAGTCCAACGGACTCTTGAGAGTCTTCTCCAACACCACAGTTCAAAAGTATCAGTTCTTTGGTGTTCAGCTTTCTTTATAGTCCAAGTCTCACATCCACTGGAGAAGGGAATGGCAAACCACTTCAGCATTCTTGCCTTGAGAACCCCATGAACAGTACGAAAAGGCAAAAAGATAGGACACTGAAAGATGAACTTCCCAGGTCAGTAGGCGCCCAATATGCTACTGGAGATCACATTTGACTAGCACCTTACAAATAATAGCTTGTATTACTGAGATCTCATTATGTGCCAGGCACTGTGCTTGCACTGTTGAAGGCATGATCCCACCTCATTCTTAAATCAGTGGCTATATTACATTCTTAAATCGAGGTAGGTATATTATCCCCTTTTTGGAAGCTGAAGCTCAGAGGGCGAGTAATGGGATCAAGATTACCCAGGAGGAACCAGGAAAGCCACAGAGGTTGGATAACTGCAGAGTCTGTATTCTTAACATCTATCTTTGCCTTCAATGTTTTTTCAGGTGTGTTATTTCTTTGACTGCAGTGAGCTATTAGCTCAGGGGTCAGGGGGCAGTATTAGCCCCATTTTGCAGAAAAGAAATGGAAACTCAGAGAATTTCAATGAATTTCTCAATGTTACTGAGACCTTCTGAGTTCTACTCCAGAGAGTTTTCATTACACTGAGCAAAAGGGAAGACTTTCACAGTTCAAATTCTTCTCTGCTGGATGTTTAAAACCCTCAAGATACATTTTCATAGCTATCTCTGTGCTATGACTTCAGTTGAAGTATAACATTAATGACCATAAAGGAATTGTTATTCATTATAAGATATCTAATATGTCAACTGGGTTCCAGTTTAAGAGAACGACCTTCTCCCCTTTACCTAACAAGCTTTCTTGAGATCCGAGACTGCAGATGAAACTGGTTTTCCCTTTGCTATCTGTATTGCCCCTGACTGTTAAACTGCTTCCCAAGGCTGCATGACCTCTGCTCCCCTCCCCCCAAAAGGGTCCAGTCTCACTTTTTAAAAACATTTAGTTACCTTTGATTCTTCAAAATAGGAATTAACTAGTGATGCGTAAGCTTAGCATTTTAAGGAGGAGACAGCGCACACTGGCTGATGTACTATTAGAAGTCACTTTACCGTACTTCTCTGGTGGTTGAGTGGTTAAGAATCCTGCCAACTACTGAAGCCCATGCACCTAGAGCCTGTGTTCCACAACAAGAGAAGCCACTGCAATGAGAAGCCCAAACATTGCAACTAGAGAGTAGCCTCCACTTGCCATAGCTAGAGAAAAGCCTGCAGAGCAACAAAGAATTAGCAAAGTACAAAATAAATAAAAATAAATAAAATTTAAAAAATCACTTTGCCTATTCTCTTTACTAAGAAGTTGTCATGATGCTGAGAATGGGCCATGATGAAGGGCCTAGTGAAGTTACCATCACACTTTCATATCTGAATTCCCTATGAAAATCTCTTTCCACAGTCAGCTGGGGACCGTGCTCGGCCCTGTGATATGAAGCGTGTGTGTGTGCGTGAGTACTCAGTTGCTAAGTCGTGTCCGACTCTTTGCGACCCCATGGACTGTAGCCGCCAGGCTCCTCTGTCCATGGGATTTCCCAGGCAAGAGTACTGGAGTGGGTTGCCATTTCTTTCTCCAGGGGATCTTCCCAACCCAGGGATCAAACCTGTGTCTTCTGTGTCTCCTGAATTGGCAGGTGGTTTCTTTACCACTGAGCCACCTGGGAAGCCCTGATGTGAAGTGTATTTGTGTCAATAAATTCACTCGGAATTCTGCTGATCATTCTATTTTGTGTTACTATATGACCCTCAAGGGGTCCTAAATATTAAGAGGAACAATTGTTATTTGTAGTTATAATAGCCTATACATCTGGTTTGCAAAGTGGGTTGCTTCCTTGAAAAATTAATCTCTTTGGGGGTATGTTTCTTATAGAAATAAAGCATCTAGTAGTATATAATTTATTAATACATAAAATATAGATACCTAATATGTAAATATATATAGATAGATATTTACTGTAACATCACAGTGGAAAAGAAAGCAGGAAACCAAGTCCACTGATAGAGGATTAAATTATGACACATTTATTCTATCAAGTACAACATAGCTGTATTTTTTTAAAAAGTGCATTAATCTCTGTGTATTAGCCTAAAGGAATCTTCATGATGTAACTGTCAAATGAATGAAAAAAAAAGAGCTTTAGAGTAGAGTGAAGGATATGATCCCATTTTTGTAAAATACTATGTCCAAAACCTATTTGTGAGCATTTGTTTTCACACGTTTGAATGAGCACATGTTAGCACATGTTGAATGTTAGTTAACAGGTTAGTAGATAGTTACTACCTGGTAATATATTAACATTGGCTTGGTTACCCAGAGGGTATGGGGAGGGAGCCTTGGAAGGAAGAGCGTATTATTAACTTTTGTGTGTCTTGTCCTGATACATACATATTGTACTTATTCTTTTTTTTAATCCAATAAAATAAAGTCAATAACAAAGAGGGAAGAAGGTGATTTAAGGAAACAACTGTCTGTGCATGTCACTTCTGGCCAGCGTTACCTGAGAGTCTAGCCCAGGTCCAGCTGATAATCTTCCAATCTTCAGAACCAGCATCTTATGACTAAAAATAGAAACAACCTCCCCATAAAGGGTGAGGTTGGACTGTCACCTGCTAAAGTTCTCCTATCAGGAGGGCAATGCCAAAGACTAGTGGAAGGGTTCCTGTGACAAGAACCAAAGAGATACGTCTATTATTTTTCTTCCTTCTTATAAAGCATCTTAAAACTGTGGGAATGTTTCTTAAATTCAGTATTCCTGGAAAAGGAAGACTGAAGAATTTTGAGTGGGCGAAGAAATGCTGGTGTACTAAATGAAGTCCCTGGCAGTCTTTGTTGTTAACAAATCTGTTCTTCCCTTCCCTTCTCCCTCCCTTCTTTCCTTGCCGCCTCCCTCCTCTTCTCCCTCTTCTTTTACTTGTTTCCTGTCCTTCTTTCTCTTTTGAAAAAATATTTCATTTATTTAATATTTCAAATGGAGATAATATCAGATTCACTGACTTAATTCCTTGGCTAGCAGTAGAGAAGCAGGCTAAGCCTCCCATGCCACACACAGAGATGGTCCCTGACCTGCGATGGTTCAACTTACAGTGTTTCAACTTTACCACAATACCAATGGGATAAGCATTCAATAGAAACAGTACTTGGAATCTGGATCTTTTCCTAGGCTGGCCATGTGTGGTGCATGTCCCCTTATGATGCTGAGCAGCAGCAGCCACTGCAGTTCCCAGTCAGCCACGCAATCACCAGGTAAACAACTCATACATGTACAACCATTCTATACCGAACCACTGTGCTTTCCATTTTCAGCACAGTTACATGAGACAGTCACCACTGTATTATAGACTAGGCTTTACGTTAAATGATTTTGCTCAATTGTAGGTTACTGTAAGTGCTCTAAAGCATGTTTACAGTAGGCTGGGGTAAACTATAATGGTTGGTAGGTTAAGTATATTAAATGCATTTTCAACTTGTGATATTTTCAATTTAAGATGATGCGTATACCAGGATATACCCTCACTGTAAGTTGAGGAAGATCTATATAAGTGTATATGTATATATATATATGTGTGTGTGTGTGTATATATGTGTGTGTGTGTGGTATATGTGTATATATACACATAAGGGCTTCCCAGGTGGTGCAAGTGGTAAAGAATCTGCCTGCCCATGCAGGAGATGTAAGAGATGTGGGTTTGATCCCTGGGTCAGAAAGATCCCCTGGAGGAGGGCATGGCAACCTGCTCCAGTATTCTTGCTTGGAGAATCCCATGGACAGAGGGGCCTGGCAGACTACAGCCCAAAGGGTTGCAAAGAGCTGGACACAACTGAAGCAACTCACCACATGCATATACACATAGACATAAACAATATATGCAAACTGCTCTCCACATCCTGAGGTTTCACTTCAGGCATACAGAAGACTGACTGTACCATGCCATTTTATATAAGCAATTTCAGCATTTTGGTATCGAAGAGGGCTCCTGGAACTCATCCATATGGACACGTGGATGACTGCTGCTGCTGCTAAGTCGCTTCAGTCGTGTCCGACTCTGTGTGACCCCATAGATGGCAGCCCACCATGCTCCCCCATCCCTGGGATTCTCCAGGCAAGAACACTGGAGTGGGTTACCATTTCCTTCTCCAATGCATGAAAGTGAAAAGTGAAAGTGAAGTCGCTCAGTTGTGTCCGACTCTTCGCAACCCCATGGACTGCAGCCTACCAGGCTCCTCCATCCATGGGATTTTCCAGGCAAGAGTACTGGAGTGGGGTGCCATTGCCTTCTCTGCTATAAGTATTAAAATGGAGTGCACCCTTTCTACTCCAAACATATTACAAAAGTGGTCACAATATTCTCTATTATGTTACATTTAAAATAAAAAATAACTTGTCTATCAAATGTTAAAGTTCATATACTTCCTTCAGTTTATGCTGAATCTAGCTTGCACCATAGTTTTTGGTTTTATCCCCTATTTGGGGGAATCACATACATTTTAGCAAATAAGATACCTCTGTTGGGCAATTTATTAAGTTCCTAAAAACTTTAAGTGAAAAGAATCATGTATATGTTGTTGTTCAGTCGCCCAGTCATGTCCAACTCTTTGCGACTCCATCCATTCCCCATCAGTTCATGGCAAATTGCCAGGAGCCAGCGTGAGGAACTCCGCCCATGGCAAAGGTCATGATTAAGGAGGCTTGGCATTACACAAAGGCGAGATTGAGCCTCAGGAGACCCCCTGTTCCTGAGCATCTACCCCCAAAACCAGAGTCTGTTTTATGCTCTCACCTATACCTCTGACTTTATGGGGGGCTGTTCCCCCACCACCTCACTCAGAGAAGGAGTTAAGTTGCAGTTCCAGTTAATAAAAATTCCTGGGTGTGACAAGTGTTTCAACTTACAAACTCCTCTGAAGGTTCTCTAGCCTGCCTGAGCAGGTTCGTCCAGCCACATGTTATTGTTTACAGCCTCCCAACTGTGAGAGGCACGAGATGCTTTAAAACTTTCTAAATACAGACTCTTTTGAGAAGTTAGAACATTATTAGTATAATATAGTGGGTTGATTAGAAATTATATTGGTGAAGGGTTTTTCATTTGTTGAGCCAATATTTGCTGCTAAAGCTCCATATTCCCTGCCCTTATAATGAATATAACTAGCATATAGGAGAAATAAGTATTAACCTTTAAGATTAATCATGTTAAACCTTAGGCTAAGTAAATTCCCTTTCTTGATTGTAACCCACTACACCCTCACCCTATAGGAATGCAACTTTATTTGGAGGGTGGCTCCTGGTTTAAGAAAAAATCACCCCTGGAAAAAATAAGTTTTCTGGTTGACTGACCGTTATCAGAAAGGGCCATAAAATGTCAGCAGGCCTCATGGCCAGAAGATGATGTAAAACCCCTAAGACTTTTGTATAATTTTATATGAAGAACCTGATTTTGACAAGGGTCAGGTCTGCTGACCCCATGTGACTCTGTATTCATCCCTATGTAGAACAAAAAGTATATAAGCAAACCTGAAAATAAAGAAATCGGATCAGTTTCTGGAAAGACTGATTCCCCCGTGTCATTCTTTCTTTCCCCTTCTGGCTGAATTCCCATCTGGAATGTGGGTACTCACCAAGAGTGCTAATTTTGCCTGGGCTTCTAAGATCGGACGGGGAGGCCTCAGTGCCTCCTCTCCTTCGGGAGAACAGAAAGACACCTGTGGCCTACATAGGTGGTGCAGATTCCTTGTCTTGGAGTTTTATTGGTATTCCATGTAAACCAAGTTATTCAGCATCTTTTTCTCCATTAATTTTCCTACTACACTATTCTTTTCTAATTTCTCTTTGTATCTGTAATTAAATAAGTTTTTCCTAGGACGCTGATTCCATCTCCCCTTAGAATTACCCTGGATCCACCAGGGCTAGACCCTGGCAGCAAAGAGATGGGGAAACAGTTGAAACAATGACACACGTTAATTTTGGGGGGCTCCAAAATCACTGCAGATGGGGATTGCAGCCATGAAACTAAAAGACGCTCACTCCTTAGAAGAATAACAATGACCAACCTAGATAGCATATTAAAAAGCAAGGACACTACTTTGCCAACAAAGGTCCATCTAGTCAAAGATATGGGTTTTCCTGTGGTCATGTATGGATGTGAGAGCTGGACTGTGAAGAAAGCTGAGTGCCGAAGAATTAATGCTTTTGAACTGTGGTGTTTGAGAGGACTCTTGAGAGTCCCTTGGACTGCAAGAAGATCAAACCAGTCAGTCCTAAAGGAAATTAGTCCTGAATATTCATTGGAAGGACTGATGCTGAAGCTGAAACTCCAATACTTTGGCCACCTCATGTGAAGAGTTGACTCATTGGAAAAGACTGATGCTGGGAGGGATTGGGGGCAGCAGGAGAAGGGGACGACAGAGGATGAGATGGCTGGATGGCATCACGGACTCGATGGACGTGAGTCTGAGTGAACTCCGGGAGTTGGTGATGGACAGGGAGATGTGGGGTGCTGCGATTCATAGGGTTGCAAAGAGTCAGACATGACTGAGTGACTGAACTGAACTGAACATTTATATAACTGTTGGTTCTTGAAATGAAGCACAGCACATATTACTAAGCAATGTCCTTAAATGCCAAGACAATCAGGAGAGTAAACTGGAATATTTCCCATGTTTGTGGGCAGATGTTAAATATCCCAAGATACCAAGTATCAACAATAAAAAACAAACTTGCTGGAGGAATCCTCTGTAGGCAAAGTTCTTTGATTGGGAACCAAGGTCAACTTGCCTGCTTGCTTCTTCCTCCTCTCACGCAACCCCATCATTTGTCATAGGATGCAGGTTGCTATGGTGACAGGGGAAGAGAAATTGAATTGGGATATCATTGCAAAACATTGCAGTGGGCTCTAAAGGGTATTTTCAGTTAAATTTTTATTTTGCCAATAATTTTAGATTTACAGAAAAGTTGCAAGATAGTTACAGGTGGTTTCCATGTATCTGTAATCTATTTTCCCCCACTGTATATTACCATGGTATAGCTGCCAAAACTGAGAAACTTTGTGACATTGATTCATTATTAACCATCTCCAGACTTTATTTGGATTTCACCAGTTTTCCAATTAATGTCTTCTTTCTGTTCCAGGATCCAATATAGGACTTTCCATTGTATTTAGTTTTATTTTACTCCCCACGTCTCTAGTTTTGCATCTCAGTCCCCTGCATCCTGTGACAATTTCTCAAGTCTTCCTTTATTTTAGAAAGGATTTCAACATACTCAGAATTGTATCAACGTTGACTGCTTTGAACTGGGCTTGAATTGTGGCATTATTGCCTTTGTCTATGGTTTTTTTGCGGCTCCTATGAGGACAAAATATTTCTTAGGACTCATGCCTGCGTGTGTGCTAAGTCACTTTGTGTGTCCAACTCTGCAACCCCATAGACTGTAGCCTGCCAGCCTCTTCTGTCCATGGGATTCTCCAGAAAAGAATATTGGAGTGGGTTGTCATGCCCTCCTCCAGGGGATCTTTCCAACCCAGGGATCAAACCCTCCTTTCTTAAGTCTCCTGCATTGGCAGGTGAATTCTTTACCACTGATACAACCAGGGAAGCCCTCTTAAGTCTTGTATGACTTGGCAAATAACATTCCTAGTTTTGTTCTTTTCATATTAATCCTTTGATTGTAGGAAGTCATGACTACTAAGAAGATGTTTCTGGCTGGTGACATTTTTCTTCTAATAGGTAAATAATCTTAGCTCTGGTTCTCTTTCTCCACCCATCACTCTCAAATACCTGGAGAACTAAAAGAAAAGGGTAGGAATGAGAGGGATGTATGACTATGAGCCAAGTGTTCACAAAAGATGGCTTCCTGTGGGCATCAGGAAAGGGGGCAGGACTGTTGTGCTGGCAGGCAGGGAGGAGGAACATTTTGACATTAATGTGAGGGATGGACTGGTCAGCAGATCTGCTCTATCTTGTAGAAGCTTGCTTCATATTTGTATAGGTTGACATGGGCTAGACAAGGTGTGAGAAATCCAGTCCTAGTGTTTAAATTCTCTCCCTAGAGTGCAGCTCCCTTACCTCACTCCAGTCATTTTCTTTTGCACTCTGGACCACCTGTTTTGAAAAATAATCTGTAAAATTTGACTCTGCACCCTCTTGCAGATCCCACACATTCTTTTAACTAACATACATCAGGCCTCTCTCTGCAGGAGACACAAAAGAAATGGGTTCCATCCCTAGGTTGGGAAGATCCCATGGAGGAGGAATGGCAACCTACTCCAGCATTTTTGCCTGGAGAACCCCATGGACAGAGGGGCCAGGTCGGCTACAGTCCATGGGGTCACAAAGAGTCAGACACAACTGAGCAACTAAGTACACATACAGAGGTTAACCTAACCTATATCTACAGTCTGAAAAAAAAAATTCACATTTGACATTATTGTTTATCCAGCTAAACAGTAGATGTTCATGAAGAATACTTTAATAGCTCCCCTGATTCAGAAGTTCAGTCACTATAAATTTTGTGGAAAGGAACAGAGAATGACTATTGTGGTACCCCCTAATCTGTTATGTGATGCTCTCCACTTTGAAGTATTAGCTTGGCTGTCTGATTCCACATATATTTAGTGGACACTTGCTCCATGGCAGGTACTGTGTTAAGGGTAATGCTTGTATGGTGGTTAAAAAAATAATTGGAAAGCACTTAGCACAGGCCCTGACACAAGTTTAATGCTAACATGTTAGCATTCATTCCCCAGCTCCTTTGTCCACACTCACTGATCTATTGATCAGAGTGGTTAACAGGGCCCAGAGCAGAGGCTCTCCATATTTATAGAAAGAATCAAAGAAGAAATGTTGAAATATTCATGCCATTTCTCCTTCCAACCTCCTGCAATTTAGAGGAAATATATGAGGTCAATATGACCAGAGATTAAGAGAACAGGTGGTCGTGTCAGACAGATTTTTTTTGAATATTCCTCCTCCTTGCCATGTGGGTGACCTTGGGGCCAATTACTCAATGTTTCTGAGCTTCAGCTTCTCCATCTATGAAACTGGTATTCCAACAATAACTACAATAAACAGATAGATGTAGAACCTTTAGCATAGTGGCTGATATATCAAATATGTATTTGATGATGGTAGATGCTATTATTATCATTGTTATAAAATTATATTCTGAAAAATGGATACTAATTATTTCACAAGGTCTTAACAATAGAACAAGCTAATCTAAAAGGGTTGCGGAAAAGTTTAGCTTTCTCAGAGAGTCAGATATCAGTCTCAATTTCTATTTTCACAATAGTTGCACGTGTCTGTTTTTTTTGGACACCTGCTATAGGGAGATCTCAAATACTGGACAGTGCTATTTGCTCCTGAGATCCTCCTAACTGTTTAAACAGCTTGCAGTAAAAAGAGGGTGAAAGGGTAAATATATTGTTTGCGAGGGATATTTGTCATTCTGGTCAAACAGTACTTTTCTAAAACATTTCTACCTTGGACATTACCTGCTCCTATTGAAGTGGAAATATCAGCCTTAAATAGAATGTTATTTCTGTCTAATTGAAATCTTTGATGAATGAGTTGAAGGAGTAGGAGAAAGAAATGATAGGTGGTCTTAGGAATAAATTAATAAAAGATTAAATTCCAAGAAGATTAATTCAGAGACGATTTGTAGTATAGATTAGAAGGGGAAAAAAATCCCCAGAGGAAGACTGTTAAGGTAATTACAGTATTTGTAATATAATCTGATTTCCTTTTCTTGAGAGAGCCACTAGCCTGGCAAACTGGGGATTTTAGTAAATTAATTAATATCTTGCCTTGATCCTTAAAGGATTCAGAGTGGCTTAAGACCTGCACTATCATTCTCATTAGAAACTTTGGGCTTTCCTGTAATATACTTCATCCAAGCATCCACCCATCAGTACAACCATCCATCCCACACATGTGAATTAGTGATCAGCTATTTGCCAAGCATTGTGCTGTTGTTGCATATGAATTTCTTGGTAATATGATTATGCCCCTTGGCCCTGTTGTGCATACAGTTCAATTCTAGCTGATCAGAAAGCCTGTGTATCATTTTGTTCTCTCCTAAATTTAAGCTAAACATGTTGCATGTTATAAAGTTTTAAAAAACTTCTTTGGTTCAGAATACTGATGTAATTATCTGAAAGTGGCAACCTTTTGGAGAAAAACATATTATCCCAGGAAGAGGTTGCTCATCTTAGGAGCTAAAGGAAAGACTCAAGTCTCAGGAGGCAATCAATCATCATGACTAACCTTGCCAAATAGCTAAGGTTAGATTGGCGTTCAGAGCCCAATTCAATGTGATTACACCAGCCGTGATGACTAAACATATCACGAAAACTCATTTGATTTCTGCCATTCTTGACTAGTAAATCTTGACATTTCTGAATAGCAGTGTAATCAAATAAGTGAAGGTTCTCTCTATTGTAACTCACGAGGGTAGTCAAAATAAAAAGATAAGGAGTTGCTTCGTGACTTTGACTTACTTCATTCAGACAAAGGTATCAGGGGAAGGTGGAAGCTGAATAAATTACTAAGATAAAAGAATACTATTAGTAGTGGCCATTACAGCTGTAGCTAACATTTACTGAGTGCTTTATGTACATTATTTTGTTTAATCCCCAAGAAAACTCTATGATATAGTATTTTATTGAACAGATGATACATTTTAGGTTCAGAGAGCTTGAGTAACTTGTCCAAAGTCAAACAGCTTGGAAATGAGTGAGTAGGGATTTGACCTAACTTAGTCTGATTGCTTGGAGAAGGCAATGGCACCCCACTCCAGAACTCTTGCCTGGAAAATCCCATGGACGGAGGAGCCTGGTAGGCTGCAGTCCATGAGGTCACTAAGAGTCGGACACGACTGAGCGACTTCACTTTCACTTTTCACTTTCATGCATTGGAGAAGGTAATGGCAATCCACTCCAGTGTTCTTGCCAGGGACAGGGGAGCCTGGTGGGCTGCCGTCTATGGGGTTGCACAGAGTTGGGCACAACTGAAGCGACTTAGCAGCAGCAGTCTGATTGCTGAGACTTTGCCAAAGTATGATATATAGCTTCCCTATGGGAGCTTCCTTCTCTGATACCTTTTAGGGTTGGCCAATGGATTTTTAAAAATTTCCTGGTTAGCATCTAACTTTTATTAACTCCAACAGTGACCTGCATGTATTAACCAGTGTTCAGGGTAGGGAAGGCTCCAGAGAAGTCTGGGATGGTTATAGGAAGGAAGGAAGACTTGAGCCCTATTTCTTCACTGGTTTATCCTAAGAGCACTGAAGAAATCACTTGCAAATGAATCCTGGTCTTGGAGCCTCCTTTTGGTGTATCTGACTTAAGACAGTCTTGTCAGTGCTCTTCAAGAGGTCAAAGGTTGTGACACTTTCATCATCTCATCTCTGGAAAGGTCATGAATACCAGGCACATGGTAGGAAGCTTATAAAATCTTGAAAAGAAGGAAGGAAGGAAATCCTGAAAGATTGTGAAGGAAAATGCTACATGTAAATATCAATAGAATGTACTCAAGTTCCAAACACTTGGAGATACTAGCAAGGATTTTGTGGAACATAATTTAGGCATGTGGAAACTTCTAGGGATAAGAAGAGAGAAAGGTTGAAGAAAGGCAAATGTACATGTAAGAAAAGGTCATTCATTCCATTTGACAATAATTTATTGAACACCTACTATCTGCTAGGTCCTGCTACAGGTGCTTGGGACCACCAATGAATCAAATAAGGGTCCCTACATTCACTGCACTTACATCTTAGTTGAAGAAACAGACAAACAATACATCTTAAAATAAGTAAATTATAAAGTCCGTAAGGAAGTTATGTGTTTGGAAAAGAAAAAAAAAAAAAATGAGCTAGCTAAGGAGGTCAGGGTTAGTGGAGGATGATGAGGCAGTTTGTAGGAATGAACAGTTCAAAATAATTCCCAGGGAAAGATGAGATGTAAATTAAGATCAAGATGAAGTGTGAAGGAAGCAGACATCTAGGGGACAAAGGTTCCAGCTAGAGAACAGCTGGAGACATAGCCTTAGGCAGGGCTGGGCTTGGCATCTTCAGGGAATAATGAGGTGGCCAGTGGAGCTGGAATGGCATGAGGGAAAGAGGGAGGAGGTCAGAGAGGAAAGTGGGGCTAGAGCATCCAGGGTACAATAAGAATTCTGATTTACGGTCACGGTTTCACCCAGATCTTGGGTTTTGGAGCTGGGCAGACCTCGCTCTGAATCTTGCCTTGATTCTTCTTGTGTTACTTCAGGCAAGTTACTTAATTTCCTTAAGCCATTGTTTTCTTATCTTTGAAATGGGTACAGCCCTAGGACCTACTTCAGAAGGTTGCTAAGAGAATTCAGTAGAGTGCTTAGCAGGTAACAAAGCTCAATGATTTTTTTTTTTTTTTAATGTTGAACTTAAAAAAAAAACTGAAGTATATCTGATTTACAATATTGTGTTAGTTTCAGGTGTACCAGCATAGTAAGTCAGTATTTTGGCAGATTAAATTCCATTATAGGTCATTAGAAGATTCTGGGTATATAAATCCCTGTGCTGTACAGTAAATCCTTGCTGCTTATTTATTTTATATACTGTGCTGTGCTTAGTCACTCAGTCGTGTCTGACTCTTTGTGACCCCCATGGACAGTAGCCGGTCAGGCTCCTCTGTCCATGGAATTCTCCAGGGAAGAATACTGGAGTAGGTTGCCATGGCCTCCTTCAGGGGATCTTCCTGACCCAGGGATCGAACCCAGGTCTCCCATATTGCAGGCAGATTCTTTACCATCTGGGCCACCAGGGAAGCCCATTTTATATACAGTAGCTTGTGTCTGTTAATTCTTAATTTGTCCCTCCCCCATTTCCTCTTCCCTTTGGTAACCACAAGTTTGTTTTCTTTTTATTTATTTATTTTCTTTATTTTGCTTTACAGTACTGTATTGGTTTTGCCATACATCAACATGAATCTGCCACGGGTGTACATGAGTTCCCAATCCTGAACCCCCCTCCCACCTCCCTCCCCATACCATCTCTCTGGGTCATCCCACAAGTTTGTTTTCTATATCTATGAGTCTGTTTTGCAAATACATTCATTTGTATTACTTCAGATTCTATATATAAGTGCAGTATTTGTGTTTTCTGACTTCTTTCACTAAGCATAGTGAACTCTAGGTTTACTCACATTGCTGCAAATGGCATTATTTCATTTTTCATAGCTGAGTAATATTCCACTATATTATATTCCAGTATTGGAATATTCCAAAATATTCCAATATATATTTTTACATAAAGTGACATGGATCTGACAACACAGATTTCTGCTCAGTGTCAAGGCTTGATGTCTCCCTCTTTCTACTCTGCAAGTGATTCTGTAGGGAGAGGCAAGAAGTAATGCTTGAACTCTCAACAGCTTTCCTATGTAAAGGAGGATTTAGGAAAGAAATCAGGGCAGGCGAACCCTCTGTCTATGTACTGATACATGGAGGTTATTGGGCAAACACAGAGAAGAGCATTAAGCCAGCTAGCACAGGGAAGTGAAGCAGCAGTCTTCTTTTATTAAGGAGATGCAGATGGCTCATATGTCCCCCAATCTTTAATTCTTTCCAGTTTGGGGCTACTTTGGGTTGCTTCCTCTCATTCTGTCCCCCACAGCCTAATTTTAGGGGAATTTCTCAGCTCAGTAAACCTCAGACACTGGTTCTTAGAAGCTGAACTTCTGCTTCTCCCCATCTGTTAGTGTCTGATCTATTCCACCCGATGATGGATAGCTTTTTCAACGAATGATAACTGTGAATGCAGTTCCCAGGAAAGGAAGAAAAGAGTCTTCTTAGTGGAAGATGTCAAGGCATAGAGGTTGGGTGCAAAATGTCAGAGTTTTTGTCTCAGCTTTACCAACAGTCTTTGTTGGGAGGTGGTCAAATGTTTGGGTGGATGAATTCTTCACATAATAATAATCACAGCTAACATTCACATGGCTATTGGTAAATTCCAAGAACTGCCCTAGACACTTTATATTTGTTAATGTTCATAATCTTCAAACAACATTACAGGTATATGCTATGATTATGTCTCTTACAGGAACTGTGAGACAAGAATCTTAAGCAACCCACACAGTTGAAACAGCTGTAGGTAATGGAGTAGCAATTTGAGTCCAGAGAACTTGGTGGAAAAGTCAATGTGTTTAGCCACTATTCCATGGTTGCTCACAAGTTTTTATCTTGTTTATGTCTCATCTTATTTGTACTCTAACTGGGAAATGTTGTGGGTATTGCTCTGACTTCTGATTTATTATCCTTGAACTCTAGATGATATTTAACAGTATCATCTAATACTAATCTGCTAATAAACTGGTTTCATTGGATGCCATAAACACTGTGCAGACTTCTGAAACCAGAACACTAAAACATCTCAATGAGCCTAGCAATTACTTTCTAAACATATATTGAACAGGAACTGCAAAAATATTCCACCAGGATCCAATGCAGGATTGCTTTTTGGCTCAAATTGCTTCAAATTTTATTCAGAGGGCAATCAATGGTACTTCTAAAATATCTCCTCATTTGGTCCACTGGCACCTCACAATATAGGGCCATCCAAATCTCACTGGGTTGAGCCATGGGCAATCAATTCTGTAATATTTGTTCTCTCGGTTTTCAGCTATTTCTATGAATATGGTGCACGTCCACAAACTTCTTAACACATAGCAATTTATAGTGCTGATATTTTGTTGGGAGAAGGGTTGCTACTTCCAGAAGCTCTCCAGGAGCTCCAAAATTGGTCATTATTGCCAGACATTAAATCACAATGAGGTTTTTTAACTCTCAGACTTTCCCAGTAACTTCACCCAAAAGAGGCAGAATTTGGGGCATGGAAAGAACATGAAAATGGAAACAGGAATGCCAGATTTACTGAACTTTGCACCAATCTCTTCTTCTCATTGGGTCTCAGTTTCATCTTCCATAAAACAAGGTTTACGGCAAGTCACAGTCCTTATAAACTACCATTCTTTCATTCACACCACAAAAATGCATTCTGAGTTTCTAGGAATCAGTTTTCTTCTAGACAAGGGTACCACTTAGGGAACAAAACATCCATCATTTCTTGCCTTCATGGCACTTACATTCTATAAAGATTATATTTCCCTGAAATGGTCTAGTGATATTTCTAGTCTCATACATTCTTCCACAAAGAGAACTTTGTTACTCTTCTATCCATGATGGAGCCTATTTCTCCCTTTTTGTATTTGGGCAGGCACAGTTGACTTGTGCCAATCAACTGTGGCATAAGTGACGCTCTGTGACTTCCTTTCCAGGCCAGGTCACATTGTCTGGCACTATCTCTCTCTCAAGATGCTCACCCTGGGGACCCAGACACTTCCATAGTGAGGATACCCAAACTAACACATGGACAGTGACCACGTGAAGCAGAGACCCATATGACCTGGAATGTATTAAGTACTTCCTAATTATTGGCTCTTACTACCTCAGCATACAGTAGGCAAAAACAGAATATTTTTAGCAAGAGAATTAAAATGTCAAACACAATATAGTCCCTCTTATCTCATACCAATCTTGCACCTCTGAGAGAGATGAGGAACAAGAATCAGAGAGATCAATCAGAAAGGAACAAGTTCATACAGTTGACAAGAAGACAATTTTAGTTCAAACCTCAATCTTCTTTATGCTAAGGGCCCTTCCTATAACATCATAGAATTAAACGACCATGATTAGGCCTGCACTTTATCTTACGGATGTATGATTTCTACGCCTTCCTTTCTAAGTTGACATTTTCTTTTCATACCTAAGAATCTGCTAAAAGTGATATTTCAAATATCCCAGTACAAATTCAGCCATGGAATAAATAAATGAGTTGTGTTAGTAAATAGGAAAGTTGAGCAGCGTGTTACTCAGTAACTGAAGAAGAATAAATATTTAATATTCCTCAACTCAAATATGGCATTGAAACGATATACATGTATAGTGTTCCATGAACTTAAATGAAAATAAAGATTTTAGAGGCACTGCCAACCTTTCCTCAGATTCTGGCTCTAATTAAAGACATTTTCCGTAGGTGTATCCCCATGCAGCTTGCAAGCAGGCACCCAGTCTGTCGGGACTGAGTAATTGGCATTTTACTTTTCTCCCTCTCTGCATACTTGGACTTCATTGATCATCATTTATCGTGATGGGCAATAGATCACAGGGGTAGACTAAGGATGGGGAGTGGGGCAGGGTTGGAAGAAGAGTCTGGATTGGAAGGGAGGATGCCTGGCTTCTAGATCTAGGGCTGTCTCACCTTACTGGGTGACCCTCGGCGCTTCAAGCTGCCACTTCCTCATTTGTAACATGAAACAAGGTAGATTAGCATTGAGAGACAAAATATGTCTATGTTCCAACTCTAATTAATGACAAGTTGACCTGAAGGCTGTGTTGATAAGTATTCTGAGGAATATACAGGCTAGGCAGAAAAGCGCTTCCTGTTTGATTAGCAATGTCTGCCACAGGTGAGGAAAGATATATTCTGCCTTAAAATAGCAGAGTGATTAGACAAATGGAAAGAAGTTGGGTGGGGACTCTGGGCAGCTGAAAATCAGTCAGTAAACACATTTGAGTCAGTTCTAATGAGCTGGATGAACCTAGAGCCTATTACACAGTGAAGTAAGTCAGAAAGAGAAAAACAAATATCATATATTAATGCATATATATATATATATACACATATAGTCTAGAAAGATGGTACTGATGAACCTATTTGCAGGGAAGCAATGGAGACTCAGACATAGAGAACAGACGTGTGGGTACAGTGGGGGAAGGAGAGGGAGGGATGAACAGAAACAGCAACACTGAAACATTTACATTACCGTATGTAAAACAGATAGCCAGTGGAAATTTGCTGTATGATGCAGGGAGCTCAAACCTGGTGCTCTGTGACAACCTAGAGGGGTGGGATGGGGTGGGAAGTCAGAGGGAGGTTAAAGAGGGAGGGGACATCTGTATTACTATGACTGATTCATGTTGATGTATGGCAGAAACTAACACAATACTGCAAAGCAATTATTCTCCAATTGAAAATATAATAACATTAAAAAAAAAAAACAAATTTGCTGCTGGTCCCTGAAGGGGACCAGTCAACCCATTTGATGAGATTGATCCATTTTTTTCGTACTTCCATCCTGATATTTCTATTTACATTTAATTACATTTACACGGCTACTTTTTTTTCCTTCTAGAGTACTTGTTTGTGGACAGGACTAAATAGATTTCATTCTGTATATACACCGGGAAACAACTGCTCAATATTCAGATTCTGGAGTTAGATAGATCTGAGTTTGAATCTTGATTCTGCCATTTCTTAACTGTGTGGCCCTTAGGAGGGTTGGCAGTCTCTTTCACTTCTGGGTTCCTTGATTGCAGCATGGATGATAATAGTACCCACCTCTTAAAATTGGTTACTGAAAATAAATGGCTTTGTCTAGTACCTGGCCGGTGTTACCAACTCACAAATATTAATTATCATACTCCTCAGTATTATTATTATTACTCTCCGAATGCCCACTGGCTACAATAGGAATGGCACAGAGTAGGAACACAATAAATGTTCTCTGCACAAACACACCGGAGAAGGCAACAGCAACCCACTCCAGTACTCTTGCCTGGAAAATCCCATGGATGGAGGAGCCTGATAGGCTGCAGTCCACGGGGTTGCAAAGTCAGACACGCCTGAGTGACTGACTTCCCTTTCACTTTTCACTTTCATGCACTGGAGAAGGAAATGGCAACCCACTCCAGTGTTCTTGCCTGGAGAATCCCAGGGACAGGGGAGCCTGGTGGGCTGCCATCTATGGGGTCGCACAGAGTCGGAGACGACTGAAGCGACTTAGCAGCAGCAGCAGCAGTAGCAGCACAAACACACACATTAATACATAGACGCATGGGTGCATGAATGGACTACTGAATGTAAGCTGGGAGGTCTCACATTTCAGGTCAGTTTTAGGTTCTGGAGGAACCTGAATATTATATTAAAGAAATGGATTCTATGCTGAAGGAGAAAGGGCCTTTAAAGGTTCGGGGCAGGAAGACAATACATGGCAGCCCTGTATCCTCCTGTAATTGCCACCAGAAGGAGTGGGTGTAGACACAGTACCGATCAGACCCAGAGGATATGTGAGGGCTGAAGGGTTACCACCACTCTGCACCTGCTGCTGTCGTGCCCGGGCCTTGCTACTCTTCCATGTGGAGCTAGCATAGCACTGAAACCAGTAATCAGAGAAGAGAAATCACCTCTAAAGGAGAACTTTTATTTTTTTTTCCAGTGAATCTTCCCTGTGTGACTGCTGATCAAATTAACTATATAATAGTTGTTTCCACTTCATTTGGGATTATATGGAAACCATCTCCTGCTGCATGATTGATTGACTACTGTTGAAATGTAATTTGAAAATGATATGAAAAGGGAAAGAGCAATACAGATAGAGTCTGGGCTACTTTCATGGTCCCTGGGGCTGGTGGGGTGGGGAGGCGGTGTTTCTTACCATCCTCGCTCTCTCTTTGCCCTTCACTGGCCACATCAAGTGAGGTCAAGCACTAAGAATGGAGGGTGATAAGCCTGGACAAGTCCCTTCTGTCACTTACAAGTGAGGTGACCAGGACTACTTCCGTCATCTCTTGGAGACTCAGTACCTACATCTGCAAAAGTACAGAACTTACAGAGGGGTGGCAGGGATTCATGTTGATGATGGCCACAACCAGTGGAGTATCTGACCTGCTGTTTTCTGAGCACAGAGAGGTAGCAAATAAAGTATAATAATTTATTATTATTATTATTATTATTCAGCTGTTAGGTCCTCTTAGTACATCTCCTTCCCTCTACTTCCACGATAAATATTTACCTATCAACATTATTGTTGCCCAAATACTCTGCCTTAGTGACTGACCAGTTAGTAACAAAGAACTGGACCTGCTCAAGCTTGTCTAAGGAAAAGGGAAACTTATTGCAAATAAAACACACAGACAAAATATACAATCTCAGGACTTTCTTGGAAGTCCAGTGGTTAAGACTCTGTGCCCCCAATGCAGGGGGCCCAGGTTCGATCCCTTGTCAGGGAACTAGATCCTGCATGCACAACTAAAGATCCCCATGCTGCAATGAAGACTGAAGATCCTCCATGCCACAACTAAGACCTGGAGGAGTCAAATAAATAAATTAGTATTATTATTTTTAAAAAAGGTAATCTCACAGATATGTAAGGGTCAGAAACAACAGTTTGGGTGCTTGGGGATCACAGGTGGACATTCAGAACACAAAATTAGTCTCTGTTCATCAGCGACCTTGCTGGGTTTCAACTCTCTCTGCCTCTTAAGGACTGGGTTGTTCCTCTCACATTTGCTCATCTCTCTCTTGACCTGTGGTTTCAGTTTGCCAGTGGCCTAATGTGGCCACGATCTACCAGACTACAAGTATTTATGAACGCAGCCCACAGTTCAGTCTGCAGGGAAATCAAAGCAGTCCATCCTAAAGGAAATCAATCCTGAATACGCATTGGCAAGACTGATGCTGAAGCTGAAGCTCTAATACTTTGGCCACCTGATGCAAAGAGCTGACTCATTAGAAAAGACCCTGATGCTGGGAAAGATTGAAAGAAAGAGGAGAAGCAGATGACAGAGGATGAGATGGTTGGATGGCATCACTGACTCAATGGACATGAGTTTCAGCAAGCTCTGGGAGATGGTGAAGGACAAGGAAGCCTGATGTGCCACAATCCATGGGGTTGCAAAGAGTCCAACACAACTGAGTAACTGAACAGCATAGTTCAGACTATGTGTCCTCCTAGGAATGGGATGATTGGTTTAGCTCCAGTTAACTCAATAGTTTCTCTTGGGTCAGATGTTTACCCTGATTTGAGCTAAGGATCACACAGAACACTGATCGGTCACTGCCAAAGTCAGTGGGAAAGAATGAGTTCTTCAGAAGATGGTGAGCACAAGGCAAAGAAACCAACTGTCAAACCTCTGCGTAGAACACTGACCTTCAAACATTTTGGACAGTGACTCTGTAAGAAGCGTACTTTCCATCATGATCCATCAGATACACACACATACACACCAAACAAATATTTATTAACGTGACACAAATATGATGATGGCTGATATATACTGAAATTTCTTAATTTTGTTTTTCTGGTTTATTCTTTAAAAGTGCTAGTCATGAGCAATTAAATTAATTTCACAACCCACTAAAAAGCTGTGACTCACAGAAAAAGCTGACACAGATCATTGGAAGAGACTTCTAATTGATCTTCTCTTTCTAGTCTATTCCTTAGACCCTTATCAGATTAACCTTCTTTGATGCCCAGATCCTATGAAACCATCCGATTTCCCCTCGCACCTATGAAGCTGAAAATCCTAAGTGCCTCTGCCTCTTCAGTCTGTCTGCATCAATCCATTTTCAGCTTTATGTGCTTGATGCCAAATCTATACCCTGGTGAAATAAATTTCCTCTATATTTCCTGTCTCCTACTTTTTCCTCCCGCTTGGAGCATGCCCTATTCTTGCTTCTTCCAGACTGTGCTCATTTTTTAAGGCTCAGCTCCTATTCTACTCCTGCATCCTTTTCCCTTAGTTTCTCAATCAGATGTGGCCTCTGTTTCCTCTGAAACCACTTCCTTGTAGTTCTAATGAAGTAACTTTCACTGTCTAGTCAATATTGGAATTGTATTATATTTGCATGGATACTCATTTTCTTGTTATATGTGGGTGGGGAGCAGCAAGATATCTAGTTAAATTTGCATTTTGGTTAAATAATAAATAATCTTTTGGTGTCAGTGTTAGTTGCTCAGTCATGTCTGACTCTTTGTGACCCCATGGACAATAGCCGGTCAGGCTCCTCTGTCCCTGGGATTCTCCAGGCAAGAATGCTGGAGTGGGTTGTTATTTTCTTCTCCAGGGGATTTTCCCAACCCAGGGATAGAACCCCAGTCTCCTGCATTGCAGGGAGATTCTTTACCATTTGAGCTACCAAGGGAAAATAAATAAACTTTTAGTATAAGTCTAAGGATTGCCTGAGTATATTTTTATTGTTGTTTTGTCACTAAGCCGTGTCTGACTCTTTTGGGACCCTATGGACTATAGCCCACCAGGCTCCTCTGTCCATGAGATTTCCCAGGCAAGAATACTGGAGTGGGTTGTCATTTGCTTCTCCAGGGGATCTCCCTAACCCAGGGATCAAATCCTGCATTGGCAGGAGGATTCTTTATCACTGAGTCACCTGGGAAGCCCAGGATATATTATACTTATCTGACATTAAAATTTAACTGGCCTTCTTGTATTTTATCTAGCAACCCAAGTCCCACTGGACAGTAACTTCTTGAAATTAAGTACTATGTCTGGGGACTTCCCTGATGGCCCAGTGGCTAAGACTCCATGCTCCCAATGCAGGGGGCCTAGGTTCAATCCCTGGTCAGAGAACTAGATCCCACATGCTGCAACTAATAGTTTCCATGCTACAACTAAAAGATTCCATGTGCTGCAACAAAGACCTGGAGCATCCAAATAAATAAATACATTTTTTAAAAGTACTATGTCTTATTTGCATTCTATCTGCTTTTCAGGAATGAAAGTGAAAGTTGCTCAGTTGTGTCTGACTCTTTGCAACCTCATGGACTATACAGTCCATGGAATTCTCTCGGCCAGAATTATGGAGCAGGTAGCCTTTCCCTTCTCCAGGGGATCTTCTCAACCCAGGGATCGAACCCAGGTTCTCCCGCATTGGAGGATTATTTACCAGCTGAGTTACAGAATGAAGGTGGCTTACAAGGCCCTGATTAGGAGTAAATTATCCTTGCATGTCCTTGATGTTTTCCTAGATGCTATTAAAATCGTCTCATGTATTGAGACAGAAAGCATTCAAACTTGTCACCAAATTATCCCAACAGCAGAAGAGAAATCACTCTGACAGCAGAAAAGAAGGGTTGTATGACGGGGAGTGAGTCCACTGCAGGCGTGCTCGCGCGCGCGCACATGCACACACACACACACATACACACATACACACACTCTCTCTCTCATGGTCTATAACAGCTCTGTTTTTAACGTCTTAAATTGCTCACCAAGGAATAAAACTTGATGCTTACACAAATTAAAATGGCCCCCTTTACCCTGTAGCTTTGCATAACTCCCACACACTCTTGCTTATCTCTGGAGAGATCCCAGCTGAAAAAGTACCAAGTAGGTTGCTTGGTGTCACGGCTGAGTGATGGAACAGGCTGGGGGCGGCTCTGAAGGAAGATGGTTCTGGAGGAAGTCCCGGCCCCAAAGCATGTCTCTGAGTGGGAGGAGGGAAGTAAAGCCAGCGCAGTGTTTCCCAAACCTGATTCATCAGGAGATTCACCAAGTAGGTGAGGGAAGGTCCTTCCACACAGAGGCATCAGCTTGCACTGTACCCCATGCAGAGGGAAATGTGGCCTGAGTAAAGGGAGTGTGTGCTTTAAGATCTGAATTCGCAGGTAATCTGTGGCCAGAGCAAGTTAGCCCAAAAGGCCAAGTTCAGATGCTCTGCCTTCTCCTCAGGAGCACAGGGAAATGCTTTTGTTCGCCCGTAATAAAGTTCCTATACTGAGGGCCTCTTGTGCAAAAGCTCTGTACCTTTATATTAAGTCAATGGTCCTCAGTCAGGGGTTATTTTGTCCCCTTGGGAACATTTGTTCATGTCTGGAGATATTTTTTCCATTGTCACAAGTTGTTAGGGGGTTGGGGAAGAGTTGAACTGACATCTAGCAGGTAGAGTCCTCAGTTCAGTTCAGTTCAGTCGCTCAGTCGTGTCCAACTCTTTGCGACCCCATGAATCGCAGCACGCCAGGCCTCCCTATCCATTACCAACTCCTGGAGTTCACTCAGTCTCCTGGATGCTGTTAAATATTATACAACACATAGGACCGTCCCTCAAAGAGTTATCCGGTCCAAAGCAGTAATGTGCTGAGGCTGAGAAACCCTGGATGAAGCAAAGGAGAGATGTGTAAGTGTCTATTTTTAAAAAACCTAAAAAATGTTTTCCTCCAAAGAGAATACCACTGTGTTGTTAAAGCAAAACACAAACAAAAACACTGGCTCTCAGCAGATCCTCTCTAAAATACAGAAATGTTCTGGCTCAGAAAGAGAATTCGGTCATAATAAAATACACACACACATACTCACATATACACACAGTGGCTCCACACTGTAGCCTTCACATTTTTCAATTCTCTGATAGTCAAGTGTTCAACAGACATGATAAGGTATGTGACTTTGCTTCTATGGGGAATTTGTTCCTTGAAAACACAGACACACAAATACATTAAGAAAAAAAAAAACAAAAAAAACTGTGAAGCTTGAGAGAGAGAAAAAAAAAGCCCCCCAGGCATCTCCCTGATAAAAGAATTGCAGTTGGTCGAAATAGAGTAGTAACTATTTGCTGGCAGGGAAAGAGGATGGATTTTGAACATAATTGCACATTTCGTTTTATCAAGGCTTTGGTGCAGCCTGAAAGCCAGCAGCAGACTGTATTTGAGAGGATGGGAGACAGCCCATTCGCCACAGGAGGCATCTGCTGAGGCGTGAGAGGCAGGCTATCTCCTTTAACCCTTCCCTCTGTGGTAGGTACATTGCCAAATGCACAGTGGCCATGACTGCAGTGGTCTTATGATGCCCTTCTGTTTGGTTTCAGTTCATTCGGCAGCTTGTTTCCTGGCTGTGTTTGTCTTCCCTTCCCTCTGATCACTCAGTGGGCTCACCCAGACATAATGGTGTTTGACCAGGTCATGCAGATCTGCTGGTATCCTCAGAGGCCAGGACTGGGCCCTCCAAAGAGAAAAGAGAGAGAGATGAGAGCACCGGGAGGAAGAGAACACAGCAGCTACTGCAGCAAGGACTAAAAAAAGCCCCAGACACATGTCTGATTTTGGCTTAGGGCATCTGCCCAAACTGCTAATGCTAAGATGTCAGCAGCAGCTGCTGGGCTCCCCTGCTGCTGCCACAGCTGAAGCTGCTACCAGGTAGCTCAGATGTTGGGCCCACAATTATTTCTTCCTTTTTTATTTGTGGAGAATATTACTGTGCAAGCCACAGAATAATTGCAATGAGTGTTTCAAGGCAGGAGACATCCTGCAATAATCTGGGAAGGCTTCTTGAAGGAGGTGGAATTTGGCACATCTTAAGGGCAAGGGAAATCTGAATTGGCTTTTCCTGTTGTTCCTCTTTTATTATCAAGGATCCAGATTAGAAGAGGAGGATCTGAGTGTTCTTGTCAATTACACTTCCGATGCTTTCCTGAGTCCATTTTCCCAACATCCTTTTGGAGATTGACCCTCCTTTTGGAGATGATCCTTCTCCATACGATCCCAAGGATCATAGTTTATTTGGATCTTGAATAGCATGCTGAGGGCACCACTACGCCATGGGGAACTCCCTCCATTCTTTGCTTTTTGATCATTTGTTTAGGGACTTAAAAATTCTTCAAGTCTTGTCAGGGATTAGAAATACCCCAAACAAGTGATCACGTTGCCCTGTTTCACTTTCTGAATGTCACCTCCCATAATAACTCCTAATCTGTGTACAAGCTAAGAGTGTAAGCTATCTGTGTCTCAGTTTCTCTATCTTCTAAATGGGATGGTACTTCAAAACAGGGGCTGACTTCACAAAGTTTTGATTAGCTGTTCACAGGATTGTGTGCAGAAGGCATTTAGAAAAGTGCCAAGAATATAGAAGGGCTGATACATATTACCTGTTGCTTTATTAATACACAAACTTCAGGCAAAGCCCAGATTAAGCACATCTGCCACAGTAGCTGCCACAGCCTTTCCCATCATTGTCACTGACGCGGCAGTAGCCTTAAACCAGGATGAATTTTGTACTATGTCCTGTCTTCACCATTTCCCCCTCCCTGCTGCCCCCAACACATGCACATGTGCACATACTACCCAGAGTTCTTCGCATGAGGGATAAGCATAGCAGCCAATCCATGGCCTATGCAGCTCTGTATGAGAGGACCTGAAAAGAGCCCATAAGCAGACAAACAAAACTTCTGTCCAAATAAAGATGAGCTCAGGCAGTCAGATTGTATCTCCAGGACTTTGGAGAGGGAGGCATGGAGCCCACGAGGGTGTAACTGTCCTGGGCAAAGTTGAAAGGTACCAGCAGAGGAGCCCAGGTCATAATGAAACTAAGTATACAGGAAAAGTTATAGGTAGGTAGAAATCACAAGAGAGCAAAAGCTATGAATAAGAGGTGAGAAAGGCAGAGAGAAACACAGAATATTGAGCAAGGAAGCTAGTCAGCAGTGAGAAAAGCAAAAATACACAAAGGTGGGACCAAGAGTAGTCAAGTCCATCCACCTTCTGGATGGAGTATTGATGGGAGGATCTACCCAAGTCTACTGCCAAGGTCTTTTGAGTTTCTATGGCTTCCCTTCTGGTCTTTCTGTTTCAGATCCCTGCTACCTGACTGGCTGTCAAATTTCTTTCCATAATTTGGTGTGAGTCTTTCTTATGGGCAACCAGTTAATGTAAAGTAAGCACCAATATAACTATGCAACTTCATATATATTGTAGTTTTGCCTGCAGTTATGGCTTCTTTTCTTTATTCTTTGTTCATTTCTTGTTCATTGCCTACATTTTTCAAAAGGATGCTCTTTGTTCCTGCTTTGTGCAAGTTATGACAGTAACTGTGTAGGCTTTTATAATCCATGGGTACAGAGACTCATAAAGAAATAGGTACTTACTATTCAATGCTTTAGAGGGGGCAGTGGTATATTTTACAAGCAAACAACTGCCATCATGTTTTACTTGTACCCTCATCGTTTACAAATGTTGAAGTTCAGCTTTTGAATAACATTTCTGAATTTCAAAAGAGGTTTTTTTTTTTTTTTTCCTCTCTTAATTCTGAGGTAGGTTACAACATCATATAGGAGAAAGTGCCTGGGCTCTGGAGTTCAGGAACTCACAGACAAAATCTTGACTACTTTATATCACTTAAATGCTTTGAATTGACTACTCCCAAGTTTGTCATGAGAATTAAATTAGTAAAACTATGTTAACATCCTAGCGGGTAGGAAAGATTTGGTAAATACTGAACTCCTCTCATAATTCTTACTAGACCAGGACACTTGGGGTTGCAAACAACAGAAAGCAATTAGCCATCTTAAAAAAACTGGGAAATGCATTGTATAGTTGCTTTTTAGTCACTCAGTCATGTCCAACTCTTTGCAACCCCATGGACTGCAGCATGCCACACTTCCCTGTCTTTCGTCTTCTTCTGGAGTTTGCTCAAACTCATGTCCATTGAATCAGTGATGATTGGGGCACATTCTAGAACTCGAAGAAAGAGATGCAACTGGGCTCAAGAGGGATTTGAACTCCCGAAAAGCCAAAAAGAAAGTGGGTAGTATTTGGTTGACATAACGCTTACAATATTTAAACATAATTTATAATGATTAAAAAGACATTCAGACAATCTAAAAGAAAGAAAAAGGCACACTAAGAAGGGGCTTCAATCTCTGGGTTGGGAAGATCCCCTGGAGAAGGAAATGGCAACCCATTCCAGTATTCTTGCTTGGGAAATCCCATGGACAGAGGAGCCTGGCAGGCTACAGTTCACGGGGCTGCAAATAGTCAGACATGACTTAGCAACTAAACCATAAAAACCACGAACTAAGAGAAAACAATGAGTTAAGGACCAGTGTTTTATTCAGAATAATAAACTACACATAGGATGACTTTGAGACTGCTAGCATGCATTAAGTGAAGTACTAAAAATGTCAATTACAAGCATAATAGTGAAGCAAATAACAGATATAGGTTTCAGCAGTATTGTCTTATTTGTCAGATTCTACAGATTTTAAGTGCTGAAATAACTGTATTTATTTAAAAAATCTGGCAAGGGATGTCTCTAATATTGCTGTTACGATCAAGTCTGCCATTAAATTCTTATTTTACCAAATGTTATTTCACCAAATTAAGAAATGGTTTAAGAAATATCAACATTTCTCTTGCCATATCTTCTCAATTCTTCTGTCCTCTGCCATCCAAGCTTTCCTGCTACTAAGCCCCATATCATGTGGAGAATACGTCCACCCAATCCTTCCCAGATTGTATCTCTTTCATTTTTTGAAGTTAACACAGACTAAACATCGGTTCCTTGATCTCAGTTTCAAATTTCCACAATTACCCAAGTTGGTCCTTCTTGGATGAAGCCTCCAACAGTAGTAATCAAGATGGTGGGGTCACATCTATCACACATTGCTGGCATTTAGCCAGTCTGAATGAAAGATATGTGAGAAAATCAATCTGCAAGGCTATGGGGTGGTTGAACCTGGGTTCTACAATCAGAAAACTGGGTTTGACTTTCAGTTTCATTATTTACATTTGGGAAAGCCACTTGATGTTGCAAGCCTTAATTTTCCCACATATAAAATAGAAACTATAAAGCCTACATCATAGGTTGTTGAGAGGGCTCAATGAACTGGTCTATGTAAATATCTTAGGGTCTCCCTGGTGGCTTGGCAGTGAAGACTCTGCCTGTCAATGCAGCAGATGTGGGTTTGATCCCTGGGTTAGAAAAATCGCGTGGAGAAGGAAATAGCAACTCACTCCAGTATTCTTGCCTGGGAAATCCCATGGACAGAGGAGTCTGGAGGGCTACAGTCCATGGGGTCACAGAAAGTTGGACACCAGTTAGTGACTCAACAACAACAAATGTACATATCCTAGCATGGTGCCCTGAACCCAAGCACTAATATGTAGGAGACAGCTGCAAGAAGGTGTCTATTACATTGCATTACAGCACATTTTGGTTCATGATGCCTGGCCCTTCTAGAAGGTGTTTGCTTTGGGCTTGTTTCCTGTCTGTTTCTGCAGCCTGCCTGGTCCTCTCAGAAAGTCTTTTTTACTTAAGTCACCAAGATTTTTGTCCCATTAAAAACTGGAAATCTGATTAAGAACAGATACCGAGATGTAACTAAGTGACAGGCACATCCTAAGTTCCTTACAGGCATTAATAAATTTTAATTCCTCAAAAACATGGCATTAAAATGCCAAGACTATTAACTCCCTTAAAATACAGAATCTTTTGTGGTGGTTGTCATAGTTGGAGATCCCAAGGTCCTAATTTAGAATTTCACTGAAGAAAATAATGTAATTTTTCCTTTTGAGTACGTCAATTCTAACATAGAAATTGCAAATTAAATGAGGTTATTAGTTCCAGAAGAAAGCCTTAAACTCTGCTCAAAACATTAAATACATCTCAGGTAGAATAGAAGCTTGGTATTGACGCAAGTCTAATCCAGTTCTGTAAAGAGAATTTTAAATAGAATTGATAAGCACTCTTTGACTTTAATGTGAATTTTGGCTCTGAATTTGAAAGTGACATTCTTGTTTTAGATGCATCCTGGACTTAACATTTGACTGAGGCCATTTTGTCCTGCCATCACAGCAAATATCTTGCCTTATGAAACATAAGATTCCATTCACCCTGGGACTAGAGTCACTCTTTTATACTATGTTAGGCATTTAGACAGGGGCCCTAATTCTTTCAAGTCAATTATTTTCAGTCTGCAATATTTTTCATCTACTGCTCAGAGAGACATAAGCCTTGGGGAGAATTAGGTCCATAAAAGTTTCTGCTGAAAGACTCATTTTTTACGGGCACTTGGATATAAAGAATGGGACTGAAATCTGAAGATGTGTGTTTGTCAAATATATACGTATCTATGTGTGGATAGATGGATCGATGTCTGGCTAGGTTGAAGAATGGATGACTAGACGGGTAGTTGGGTGGATGAACAAATGTCTGGATAGGTGGATGGCTGGGTGGGTAGGTTAGTGGATGGATGAATAGATGGATGGATAGATGGAGAGATAAGTCATATAATACATATTTTATTTATTTGATTGGGCAGCATTCATCTTGGGAAGGTACTATAACTATTAAAATTTTTTCTCCTCTTAGAAATGTGTCATTGTGTGCATTCCCAAGAACTGGAATGCAAGTAGGGCCAAATTCCCTTTACTTCCATTTTGGTGAGTTCACAAGCAGGTATTTGACTTCAGCTTAGCCAAACAGACAATCCTTGATAGCACCTGGAATTTGATTCAGGTGTTGATAAGGTGTGGCGCTTTTAGACAAAATGATCATCTTAGCAGCAGGGGTGGCCTGGAGATCTCTGAATGGACCTGTTCCTGCTGAGAGAACCACTCTGGTTCCAGATGCCTGGCCCTTCCAGAAGGTGTTTGCTTTGGGCTTGTTTCCTAAGTCCGTTTCTGCAGCCTGCCTAGTCCTCTCATAAAGTCTTTTTTACTTAAGTCTCCAAGATTTTTGTTCCATTACAAACTGGAAGTCTGATTAAGAACAGATACCGAGAAGTAACTAAGTGTCAGGCACATTCTAAGTTCTTTACAGGCATTAATTTATTTGATATTCACAAGGATGCTATGAGTAAGTACTCTCATTTATTCCTGTTTTCCAGAAGAGTAAACACAGAAAGCCTACATAATTTCTCAAGATCACATAGCTACTGAAAGCAGAACTTGCTTTTGAATTTTGGTAGTCTGACTGGAGGGCATATTTAACTCTGCATTTCTAACTGTTTTGCAATATTACTTCTGTGAAGATGATAGAGGGAGGGAGAGGGCAAGGAAGAAAAGGAGAGAAGGAGTGTGGCAGAGACTATGCCGTGTTCACCAAAACCTTTCCCCTTTCCTCCTGGCTCACAGTGAGATTACACCTCCCTGCCTCCTTCTTACTTCAATGTAGACATATGAGTGAGTTCTGGCCAAGAGAATATGTACAGAAGTGATGTGTGTCATTTCTAGGTCAAAGTAATTAAGATGTGGTGTGTTTTTCTTCGGTCCTCCTTTCCCCACTGATAGCTGAGTGAAGAGGACCCTGAAGTCTTAGAGGAGGGTCATGATGAAACGACCAAGTAGAATGTTTCCTGAACAGGAACAACCAGATGGGACTGTGATGTGAATGAGAAACAACCTTGATTTTGTTACACTGATATAATTTTAGGGTTGTCTTGTAAAGCCTGTAACCCTCCCTAATACGGGTATAACAAATAGATAGATGGTAGATTGACAATGACAGAGCAAGGTAAACTTGAATTCTAATGTAGAGAATCCAATGCCACTTTCATGTGTATAGATTTTTCTACCTGGAGGTGAAATTCTAATCCCCTGGAGAATTGTTCCTTGCATCTCCACAGCTTCATTATCATTTCCATCAGTGCTTTAAAAAGTCCTGGTTTTCAGAGTTTCCCTCCCGCAATGACTTCCTATCTTTTTCTTCTGCATCCCAAAGCAGACAGGATATGGAGATTGAGTCATATTTTAAAATCTGTTTTTTGGAAGTCATCCAAAAACCTTTGATTAGCCTGAATCTGTACTCTCACCTCTGGAGCATTCTTTTGTTGTAAGTCATATCTTGCATTTTACAAGTGCACAGCTTCCCTCCATGCCCGCAAATTTTGGTGCCAGGCAAGAATAAAATACGGTAATTTCATGACATTGAGTTTGTTAAATTATGCACTGTTTAGGCTTCATATTTCTCCGTCTAATTAGAGGGTAAGATTTGAGTAATAGCAAGTAAATTGATGCAACATGTCTAAACGTATTACTTTATTTTGAATGACACTTTAGTAATAAAAAGGACTAGTTTCACAACAAATCTCTTATCTCAAAAGGTCAAAATGTTATATATTTTCAAAAGCTTTCTTACCTGTAAAACATCTTATTCAAGGTAATACCCTGCCTTATGGGGAAAATAATCATCGGGGTACATGCATGCTATCTATCAAAGTATTATTAAACTATGTGGATTATACGAGGGCTGTTTCACTGCATTTACTAAATTGTATAAGGAGAATTTCATCAAGTTCATGTGAAACTAAAATGGATAACTGTCAGATTTAGTCATCAAAATGAGGGTGGGGAGACTTTCATGGTGGTCCAGTCCTTTAGAGTCCACCTTCCAGTGCAGGAGACGTGGGTTTGATTCCTAGCCAGGGAACTACGATCCCACCGGCTTCAAGGCAATTAAGCCCAAGTGCCACAACTAGAGATCCTGTGTACCACAACTACTGAGCCCTCGTGCTCTGGAGCCCGTGCACTGCAGTGAGAGCTCCCCTGTGCCATGACTAAGACCTGACACAGCCAAATATATATTTACATATATATATATATATTTTTTTTTTTTTTAATGGGGGCAGGAATACTTAGGATCAGGACACAGATTGTGAATGACATCTGTGATTAGGTTAACTCAGACATTTTTTTGCCCTTGAGCCCCATCAAAATGAAGATACCATGTATAAAACAATTTTTGTATATTTTCAATTTCTATCACAGACTCAGAAGGACTTGCTGACCTCTCAAGGCTCCTACAATTATCACTACTGTATGAGTTACCCTTTTGTTAAACAATATATGCAGAAGGCAGAGATGGTCTGCACCGTTTATTCTGTCAGTTGAAATTGGGTCTATTTAAGAATTATATTGAGATTTCCCCGATGGTACAGTGGTTAAGAATTCGCCTGCTAATGTAGGGGATATGGGTTCAATCCCTCATCAAGGAAGATTCCACATGCTGCCGGGCAACTAAGCCTGTGTGCCTCAACTACTGATCGCATGCTCTTGAGCCCACGAGCCACAACCACTGAGCCCACATGCCCTAGAGCCCATGCTCCATAACAAGAGGAGCTAGTGCAATGAGAAGTCCACACACTGCAACTAGAGCATCCCCCGCTCATTCAAACTAGAGAAAGCCCGTGGGCAGCAACGCAGACCCAGGGCAGCCAAAAATAAATAAATGAAATTTAAGAAACGAATTGTATCTAAAAAGTCACCAATACATAGTCAGCCACAGTATAAAAGAAGTAAGATTCGAAAGAGATCTTAGGCAGTCATCTAGTCTAATGCTTTTATTTTATTGACAAGGACAGTGACGTCCAGAGAAATAAAGTGATTTGCTCACTTTCATCTATCAAGTTATTGTTTAATAAAACTGAGAAGTCTAGGAGTGAGAGTCCAGCTGTTAACTACTCAGGCTCTCATTCCTAGACTTCTTAGTTTTATTAAACAATAACTTGACAGATGAATGTCAGGGGCTCAAATGTCATCAGGAATCTATCTTCATCCATCACTTGGCTCTGCTTTTCTCTGTGTTGCTTTCTTCTCATGCAATGATAAGATAATTCTGGTCTTAGGTTCTTCCATCTCAGTGGCTCCAGCCTAAAGCAAACTTCTTTATTCTCCTGGTTCACATAAAAGTCATTAGCACAGTTTGGGTCATAGCCTAGTTCTGAACCAATCACTTGCCAGGGCCATTGTACATTGTGATTTTCTTGGTCTGGGTCACGATGCCCATCAACAAAGCAGAAAGTCAGATCAGTGTCACCTAACGCATATGGGGCTGTGACTGGGAGGTAGTAGTTCTCAAAGGAGATTCTGGGCAACACTATGAGATGAG
Organism: Oryx dammah; assembly: GCF_014754425.2. Lineage (NCBI taxonomy): Eukaryota > Metazoa > Chordata > Mammalia > Artiodactyla > Bovidae > Oryx > Oryx dammah. The sequence continues at coordinate 21,990,507 of NW_024070193.1, forward strand.
GGGATGATACTGAATGGGAAGAAAGCAACATATGTCTACCACTCACAGCAATTTGCTTTTTAAATCTCCTTGTCAGGTTAATAAATAACTTCATTATTCATTTCATGGAATATCACAAAGAAGTGATTTTATTTTTAAATTTATATCTATATTGTATATTGTTTACAGTAAATTTTAAATGATCATCATTAACAGTCACTTTATATGTGAAAAGAAATGCAGCTTTTCTCCTTTAAGAAAAGGACAGACACTAATCTACTTTGAATTAATTCTGGAATGAAAATACATTTTAAAAGAACATCATATCTTATTTAGTTTGAGGATTGAAAGGTTATTAAAATAGAGATGGGGATTTAGCAGGTGTTACAGCATCAAAAATAGATTTGTAAAAAAATGACTTCATTTTGATTGTTTGGAAGGCTTGAATTTTTCACGTTAAAGTTAACTGGTTTATTTTTAATGCTTTTCTGTTTTGTTTCCAAGTGGCAAGTTAATAAATTTCAAGGCTTCTATTTCCAATGTTTCTCTGCAAATAAATCATCATATGGGTAACTATTATTGTTCTCAATAAATCAAAAGCCAGATTAACTCTAATCATCACAGAAGTTCTTTTAATGAGCAAGGCATGTTAAGGCAACAGAGTTATCCTGACATGTATGGTTTAAAAATTCTGATCAGATAAATCAAGGTATCTAGAGGGTATTAATACCAATTTGAGTGGAAATTGTAGATTTGTTATCATTTGTATGATCATTAATTTCTTGCTTTTTTCTTGCTTCTCTCTTTATTCTAAGAGTATAAATTCAGCAATGTGTGAATAAGTAATAATAATAAAAAACAAAGAAAGTTGTGTAACTGTAAAGCCCCTAAGTGGGTCAACAGCATTTAACTGAGTGAAAAATGACCACATACCTTAAAACTGCCCATGATAAGAGTTGGAAGTCCTCAGAGTATTTTGCTTTGTTTCTTTAATGGAAAAAAACTTTACCTAATTCTTTGATTTCACGGCCTTAAAAAAATCTAAATGAATGCAGATACTCCAATACCTCTAACAATGTAAACCCTCAGAATATCCTCAGTGACTCTTGGGAGTCTGCAGAATGTAGGTTGGCAAATGCTGGCCCACTCTTTGCTCTTTCCCGGGTCACTCTTCATTCCATGAAGACAGTTGCTTTCTAAGTATGGCTGCCCCCTAGCCTCAGGAGACAACTGGTTGAGAACTTCAACTGGTACTATTGGTGTCTTTCATTTCTCCACTTTGCTATCATGAGGAAAAGTCCCACGTGTCACCTCTCCTGGGTTGCTGTGTCATGGGTGTTCTTAGGTGCCATGGGTGGAATGTAGCATTTGGAACCAGGCAGGATGGAGAACTGCTAGCCCTTTCTTTTGACATTGGTTCAGCTTTTCATCTGATCTCAGACAATCTCTTCTCCTCTGAGGAAGCCATCAGCTTCACTCTAGTGCTGATTCTACATGGCTCAGGACAGGAACTGTCTAGACCCAGAACCCCATCTCCATCACATGCCAGCTGCCAATCTCTCTAGGCTCCAGTTGCCCCATGTGAAGCAGGATGGTAGTAGTCCACATCCCTTGGAATGGTTGCAAAGATTTATGTAAACAATAATTCCTCTCAAAGCTTCCTTTCATCCTTTTCTACCCTGTTCTGTGCCTGGATGTCTGACCAGTATAGACTACATCAATGGACTCCCTCACGCTATGGATTCTGCTCAACCAGTGTGAGCACCAGCAGGAGAGCTGAGGGTAAAAGGAGCATGAGGTCAGGACACTGATTTCTCCAGTCCCCACCCTTCTAGGTCGCCTCTCAGAAACAGCACAGCTCCTCTCAGTTGACTCTCTTCATAGTTTTCTCCACATTCTGGTGAACTTCCTTCCCTTGGCTGCTTGAGGCTTACTTCCCTGTTTGTAAATAGCATTTGTATTAACGTCTCTTCAATTTTGAATGTGCCCTCTCATTCCTGTAGGCATACCATGTGTTTCCCGGCACGCATACCATGAAAAATGCTTGGACTGGTACATAGCAAGCACTTGCATGGTTGTTGGGAGGATTAAAAGAACTACGTACACAGCATGATTGGTGCAACATGGGAGTCAACTTATGGTGATGATGTATTATTTATAATAGCCATTATTTTTACAATTGACATTCATGAGTTCATGATGCTCTCTCAACCCCCAAATCTATAACTAGTCACTATATCCCCCTATTTGAGACTCTGAGAGAAGCAACTGGTCCCTGAACATAGCAGGTTTGTTCTGACTCCAAAGTTTATTCTCCTAATTGCTTCACTGCCATCACAGGAGTTTCTAGTCATATTTCCTGATACAGACATTTGCTTTCAAATATCAAATGATTTTAATAAAGACTTCAGACTGAAATAGTATTTAGCTTACAGATAATTTTTGGAGAGAATCAACTAACTTCCAATGTAGAATAGTCCTATCTGTTAACATGGAGGCAATATTTTTAGCTTTATTCCCCAGGATCATAAAATGTTATAAATGAAGACTTTTAAAGTCAATTTTCTAAATCTCTGATGCAGGTGTATAGAGTTATTATGTACTGATTTAATATTCAATTAACTTTCTTAAACTCTCTTCTTCATTCTAATAATGTGAAGATGATTTTGAACTTTTTGAGTTTTATCATTTGAGACTGACAGTTTCATTTCCTCCTTTCTAAGTCTTAAAACTTGTGATTTATTTTTTCTTATCTTACTCCAAACTCCTGCAATCTCCAGGATAATAGAAGAATTTAAAGTGAATATGCAGGGGTTGTCTTTGATTTTAAGAGGAATGCATCACCATTACGTGTGGGGCTTGCTTTAGGCTTTAGAGGTAAACTTTTTCAGGTTAAAGATGTTCCTACTATTTCCAAAATATTTTTTTCTTTGTTTTAAAGTATTTAAAACAGTAGAACCATATTTGTTTCCTTAAACACATAGATAATCTGTGTGTTTAACTTTTGAAAGGTGAAAACATCACAGGCATTATTTATATGTCAAGAAATTCCTCCCCAACACTCCCCACTCACCCAAAGGCAGCATGATTCAATGGAAAAAAGCTCTAGACTTAGAGTGAGGAGGTCAGTATTCTCAACCTGCTGCTGCTGCTGCTGCTAAGTAGCTTCAGTCATGTCTGACTGTGCGACCCCATAGACGGCAGCCCACCAGGCTCCCTCGTCCCTGGGACTCTCCAGGCAAGAACCCTGGAGTGGGTTGCCATTTCCTTCTCCAGTCCATGAAAGTGAAAAGTGAAAGTGAAGTCTCTGTCGTGTCCGACTGTTCGCGACCCCATGGACTGTAGCCTACCAGGCTCCTCCATCCATGGGATTTTCCAGGCAAGAGCACTGGAGTGGGGTGCCATTGCCTTCTCCATTCTCAACCTAACTGATGCCAATTTCTGTCAAAGGCCTTTTTGCAGAACTCCTATTTTCTATGCTTTTGCCCCACCACTTGCGCATCTGTTTGAATGACTTAGAAAAGTTGAGTTTGATGATAACAGGGCTTCCACTTTTGGTTTTTCTGAGACGTTATTGCATGGACATTCCAGGAACCATAGTTGTTAGGTCTCTCTTTTCTCCTGTCTCTTGGCACGTGAAGGTAAACTAAAGCTTTAACTGGAGCAAGGAGAAAGAGGTTATTCTGAAGGAAATGGGCTTTACTCAGTCTGAGAGGAAACACAGTTCTTAGTATGTCAGACTTTCCATCTAAGTGAGAGACAATTGCATGAGGTGCTGGGATCAATTCACTATGAGCAGGAGAGAAACACCTTAGATAGTCTTGGGAGAGGAGGCAGTAGCTGGAGGGAAGACAATGCCACTTGATGTTAGCTGAGGTGCGATGCTGAAAGAGACAGACTCAGCCCTTTTCTGGGGAGAAGAGGCCCTGGACATGCAGAAATGAGGTCTGAAGGATGGGATTTAACACCTGTGCTCCCAGGGGAGGATAGGAGTGTATAACGGGCACTCCTTTTCCTGCTTTTCCCGTGGCTGCTGACACTACTAATAGCAGTCATGTTGTGTCTCTTACTGTATAATAGTAGGCCTGTAGCTTCACAGAAAGCAGAGCAGCTGATTAAATCCACCCAGCATTTCAGAGTGGAGGATTTCATTTACTCCTCAGAGACATTTTGTGGGTGAACGCAGCTCACTTGTATTATATATACTTTTGCACTCAAAAAGACTTTTCCACTTCCACTTGAAAAGAATCTGTCCATTCACAGATTCTGTAGCGTCCATCCATTCACCACTGAGTCAGCATTTATTATAATAATACTAATTATTATTACTAAAAGCTAACATTAGTTTAACTTACAAAATTTCAATAATTTTACACATACTTTCTCACCTATTCTTCATACCACCTATGAAATACTGCTATTATTCTGTTATATAGATAATAAACGTGAGGCACAAGGAGGTGAAGTCGATTTGCTCACAGTCTCAGAGCTAGTAGTTGAAGGAGTCAAGACTCAAACCCTAATGTGTTGGATCCAGAGCCTTTTCCAGTGGCTGCTGCTGCTGCTGCTGCTGCTAAGTCACTTCAGTTGTGTCTGACTCTGTGGCAACTGAAGTCAAATAGTTCACAAGAGTCAACCATTAAATGTTCAGGAATTTTGAGCACAGGTTGTTAAATGCAGCTGTTATGAAACATTCAATTACACAAATTTTTGACTAAATAAACGGCAATAAAACAAAGTTAACAAATACTGAAACTCATCACTTTCTAATTATTTTACTACAGTCTACTTTATCCTTGCTCTTGAAGTCATTTTTGTCTTTTGAATCTCTATGGTGGAATTATTATATAATGGTTTGTTACAGCATATCTTTTTGTGACTCTGCATTCAAAGACATCACATTGGTAGCTTGAATTTGGCCATGGTTGGCTATCTACACCATGGAAATAAACTAAAGCTCCTTATTAGGGGAGACTTTTTTTCTCCTAAGGAACTAGTTATTAAACACCAGTACACCAGTAGCCCTTTCTGTTAAGTTCAGTTCAGTTCAGTTCAGTCACTCAGTCGTGTCCGACTCTTTGTGACCCCATGAATCGCAGCACGCCAGGCCTCCCTGTCCATCACCAACTCCCGGAGTTCACTCAAACTCACGTCCATCGAGTCCGTGATGCCATCCAGCCATCTCATCTTCTGTTGTCCCCTTCTCCTCCTGCCCCTAATCCCTCCCAGCATCAGAGTCTTTTCCAATGAGTCAGCTCTTTGTATGAGGTGGCCAAAGTACTGGAGTTTCAGCTTTAGCATCATTCCTTCCAAAGAACACTCAGGACTGATCTCCTTCAGAATGGACTGGGTGGATCACCTTGCAGTCCAAGGGACTCTCAAGAGTCTTCTCCAACACCACAGTTCAAAAGCATCAATTCTTCAGCGCTCAGCTTTCTTCACAGTCCAACTCTCACATCCATACATGACCACAGGAAAAACCATAGCCTTGACTAGACAGACCTTTGTTGGCAAAGTAATGTCTCTGCTTTTCAATATGCTATCTAGGTTGGTCATAACTTTCCTCCCAAGGAGTAAGCGTGTTTTAATTTTATGGCTGCAGTCACCATCTGCAGTGATTTTGGAGCCCCCCAAAATAAAGTCTGATACTGTTTCCCCATTTATTTGCCATGAAGTGATGGGACCAGATGCCATGATCTTCGTTTTCTGAATGTTGAGCTTTAAGCAAACTTTTTCACTCTCTTCTTTCACTTTCATCAAGAGGCTTTTTAGTTCCTCTTCACTTTCTGCCATAAGGGTGGTGTCATCTGCATATCTACTAGGGTATATAACCTCTGTTTAATACCATGATATAATGTACTAGGCATTATGCTGCATGTGGAGAGTACAAAATTGGATGAGTCATAGTAGAAAGAAGGAAGAGAAAAATCTCATTCACTGGAAATTAAAAGACTGTGGAGGCTGCTTCATTCCAGTTTGAAACATCATCAAATAGACTATCCAGGTATAATTTTATGTATGGGAAATAAGACTTAAGATACCCAGGAAAAATATAATCTAGGCTTTGATATAGTAATTTCCTCAGGCTCTCTTCATTTTTATTGTAGAGAACAGAAAAGGAATCAACTGTACGGCAAGGTGGACCCATTTCAGGTACAGTGTTTCTTGACCCTGAATGAGTCCCACCTTTTATCTTTAGAATATATAGCTTTTTGACCAAGGGAAACATCATTCCTTATCTGGGCCACTTTTCTTTCAGAACCAGTTAACAAAGAATTAATCCACACAGATGCTTTTTACAGTCAAGAAGATGAATCCTGTAAGGAACAATTAAAACCCACTGATATGGTAATTTCCCCACCAGATATCTTTCTAATAGAATGTCACACCAGCTTGATCAGTCTGGTCAGCCAGATTCATTCTCAATGTCCAGTGGAAATATATGTACAGAAAGGTAGAAAGCAAGAGAAGAAGTTAAGAGTAAGGCAGTCAAGACACATGGGTTTAGACCCAATTCTGCCATTTACTGATAAGTCATTTCCCCTTTCTGCACTTCAGTGGCCCTGTTTATAAAATGAAGGAGTTAGACTATCAACATTTTTTTTTTCAAGTATAGACTTCATAAGCATCACCAATTGAGTTAATTAATATTCAGGTTCTCAGATCCCACCTGCAGATATGCCGCTCATAGCTCTTGGTCATGCCCAATAATTTGCATTTTAAGCCAGCATCTGGGTTAATTCTCTTCCCAATGATCTGCTCTGTTTCATCCATATCACTCAACTTAAGTGATCTCGATTCCTAAATCTGCTGCAGTCTTGAGGTTAAAGGCAATGTTTTCAATGTTAGTGAATAGTTTTTTGATTGTAAATAGCAGTCTTAAATGTCACCTGAAAGGTACATTTAAGAAAGACATATTTTGCCTTGTAGTACCTGCTGGTTCACATCTTCTATTTGAGTCTTGCCTGTTATTTCCCCTATTTGATAAAAGTCATTGGTAGCCTTTTATCTTTTTTATTTCTGATAGGCTTAGTGTGTATGCTTATGCTATCTGGGTGATGGAAAAATTTACCTACTAGTTTAAGTCGCTAAGAAGCATTCCAATAATGCATTTCCCCAAAGCAGGGGCGGGGTGGGGCAGGGATAAAGATATCACCATGTGTTTGCTGGGAATGATTCTGAAAGCAATTGGAAAGTGACCAAAATCTGAATTATTGTACTATTGAATTCAAGTCAGTATTGCAGAAAACAGCAATACTGGACTGGCTTTTAGGCAGATAACTTATACTCCTTGTCCAACTGATGTTTATCTTGTAATAAGAAATGCAGTTTGAAAATACACAACTATGGGGTCTTAGAAGGATACAGTCTCTCAATCTTTGGTACAACTACTTTCTACAGCAAAGCAAAAGATATTTTACTCCAGTCTCTCTCCTAACTGGTTAAGTGTGGTACACCTCTGTGATTGCCATCTGCCTGCCACCAGTTCACTCCTCCTCTGGGAATGGCAGCCTCGTTTTCCTTCCGGCAGTGCAGCTTCCTTCATTCTCTGAGCACATGGGGCGGGGGTGGACTAGAGGGATGTGTGTGCTTCCAGGGTGAAAGGATATTCCTCTTGGCACAGTGATTGGTTCAGGGATGGGTATGAAGCAGTTTTGATGAGTAAGAATTAAGCTTCATATTTGCCTTGAATAGCTGGAGAAGAGACCTCTTTTTCATTTTGCTAGATTTGAAGTTAGGCTGAATATGAAGCTGGAGATGCTGACCACTATTTTCTCACTCCACAGAATCTAAAATTGGAAGCAACCAGTGGAGAACAGAACCCCAAAATGAGTGAGAGAATGAAGAGCCAAGAACCTCAAGCTGTGTTTGAAGCTGTTAGGTCTATCCCCTGGATATATTCCCATGAGCTGATAATTTTCTATTTTTATTATGTGGTATTGGTGTTTATATATATATATATATATAAATTTTTATTTTATATTGGAGTATAGTTGATTAACAATGTTGTGTTAGTTTCAGGTGTACAGCAAAGTGATTCAGTTATACATATACACATACCTACTTTTTTTCAAATTTCTTTTCCCATTTAGGTTGTTATTCAGTCACCAAGTCATGCCTGACTCTTTGCAACCCCATGGCAACATCCTAGGCTTCCCTCACCATCTCCCAGAGTTTGCCCAAGTTTGTGTCCACTGAATCAGTGATGCTATCCAACCATCTCATCCTCTGTCGCCCTCTTCTCCTTCTGCTTTCAATCTTCTCCAGTATCAGAGTCTTTGCCAGTGAGTTGAGTCTTCACATCATGTGGCCGAAGTATTGTAACTTGAGCTTCAGCATCAGTCCTTCCAATGAGTGTTCAGAGTTGATGACTTTTAAAATTGACTGGTTTGATCTTCCTGCTGTCCAAAGGACTCTCAAGAGTCTTCTCCAACACCACAGTTTGAGAGTATCAATTCTTCGGTGCTCTGCCTTCTTTATGGTCCAGCTCTCACAACCATATGTGACTACTGGAAAGACCATAGCCTGGATTATATGGATGTTTCACACCAAAGTGATGTTTTTGCTTTTTAACGCACTGTCTAGGCTTGTCAGAGCTTTCATCTGCCAAGAAGCAATCATCTAATTTCACGGCTACAGTCACTATCCACAGTGATTTTAGAGCCCAAGAAGAGGAAATCTGTCACTGCTTCCACCTTTTCCTCTTCTATTTGCTGTGAAGTGATGTGGCCAGAGGCTATGATCTTAGTTTAATACTTAGTTTTAAGCCAGCTTTTCACACTCCCCATTTAGGTTATTACAGAATATTGAGCAGAGTTCCCTGTGCTATACACTAGGTCCTTGTTGGTTATCTATTTTAAATATAGTAGTGTGTATATATCAATCTCAAACTCCCAGTTTATCCCTCCCCCCAGCCTTTCCCCTTTGGTAACTATAAGCTTGTTTTTAAGTATGTGAGTCTAAACCAGCTTTCTTTTGGTCATTTGAAACCAAACTAAACCGAATTGATTCACTAAACAATTGGCCAAAGTGTAATTTGCGCATATAAGTTCTTTAAGCTACATAGCTTTTAGTTGTTTTTTTGTGTGTGTGTGCCAAATGAAGGTATACATTAAAAGAAAAAAACAAAACCTTAATTCTCTCAAACTGTAGTTTGAGCAGCAGCAGCAGCAGCATTAGAACATATAAGCATATATAAGAAAAGAAAGGCTATGTAAGAAACTAGTAACAGTGTTTCCCCTGAAGAAAGAAAAATTAGAATTAGGAGGGAGACTCCCTTTTCACTGTAGATCCTTTTGTATTATTTGTCTTTTTTACTTTTATTTTGTATACATTGTACCTACTGAAAATCCCAATTACATGCTTCTGCAAAGTCAGTTTTTTTGATGGGAAGTAGCATGTTCACTCGGAGAAGGCAATGGCACCCCACTCCAGTACTCTTGCCTGGAAAATCCCATGGACAGAGGAGCCTGGTAGGTTGCAGTCCATGGGGTCGCGAAGAGTCGGACACGACTGAGCGACTTCCCTTTCACTTTTCACTTTCATGCACTGGAGAAGGCAATGGCAACCCATTCCAGTGTTCTTGCCTGGAGAATCCCAGGGACGGGGGAGCCTGGTGGGCTGCCGTCTATGGGGTTGCACAGAGTCGGACACGACTGAGCAACTTAGCAGCAGCAGCAGCAGCAGCAGCATGTTCATTATTTATGTACCAAGTACATCTTTTCAGATTACTACATGTAGCACTAAGATTGTAGGGCTTCCCAGATGGCACTAGTGGCAAAAAAGAAAAAAAAAAAAAAAGAACCACTGCCGCTGCAGGAGACTTAAGAGATGTGGGTTCAATCCCTGGGTGAGAAGATCCTCTGGAGGAGGGTATGGCAACCCACTCCAGTAATTTTGCCTTGAGAATCCCATAGACAGAGGAGCCTGGCAGGTTACAGTCCATGCGGTTGCAAAGAGTCGAACACAACTGAACATATAGTGAAAACATGCTAAAATGTATTTTTCCATTTGTTAAGATTCATTTCAGTTCAGTTCAGTCTCTCAGTTGTGTCTGTCTTTGTTAAGATTCATTTCCCCCCTAAATATGCTACAACAATGACGGTGACACAAACATTTAAAAATCTTCAGATGCACCAAAGTATAGTACATGCTTTCTTCATCTAGAAGTACTCTCTGAATTTGGTAGACAATGTGTCACCTCTCTCATTTCCATTAATTTAATTTATCAAGATGCCATCTGTTCACTTTCTTTAATCCTCAGCTTGCCCATTTTGAAGATGAGACATCTCAAAGTAAATGCATCATTAAAACTGTGTACTTAGGGGTGGCTTATATGATTCTATTTCATTACTTTGTTTAGCCTCAGGGACGGGTTATGCCATTTGATTTTCCATTGTCCTTACATCATCTTATTATTTGGTTTTTGGTGAACAGAGCTTATTGAAATGACTGAAGTGAACCTTCTGCTCAGAGGAACAGAAAAACAATACTCAGAAATGAGACTGTGAAGATGAATATTAACTGGGTACATTTTGATCCTCCTGTATTTTATTTTCTTTATCTTCATGGAATTATGTATCATGGTCGGAACCAAGTGGTCTTGAGAGGCTGCTTCTGTGGCCCAGCTATTAATTTTCTGTCCCCTTCTCCTTCAGGTGCTGACTACAATATTATTTGCACTTTTGATCTGGACAATAGAGTTGTAAAGACCCTTTTCGGATTCAAGGATCTAGGGGGTACTTTGGCAATTAAGACCCAGTGTTATAAATTTATTCCAAAGTAGTATAAAGTAAATGAAATAACATTTAGGATAAGACTATAATTAATCATAGCTACTATTATTTAGTAGCCTATGTCAGATATTTTACCACAAGTTTAATACTCATTTCTCTCAATGTTCCTTTTAAGTAAGTATTGATATAATTATTATTCCCATTGTTCAGATGAGGAAAAACAAAATGAGGCACATTAGCCCAACTTGTATAAGTTGTCCAAACTACCCAAGGTTCCCCATGTAAAAAATGAGAATCCTGGGATTTGAACTGTAGTGGCCTTATCCCAGGCTTCTGAGGTGGTACTGGTGGTAAAGGGCCTGTCCACCAAAGCAAGAGAGATAAGAGACACAGGTTCTATCCCTGGATCGGGAAGATCCCCTGGAGGAGGGCTTGGCAACCCTCTCCAGTACTTTTGCCTGGAGAATCCCGTGGACAGAGGAGCCTGGCGGGCTATAGTCATAGGGTTGCAAAGAGTCATGACTGAAGAGACTTAGCATGCACACCCGGTCTGATCCTAGAACCATGTCCCTCAAAGGCTCAGCTTCTTTAAGAGGCAGATCATAGGTCAAACCAATAAATAAAGATGAAAGTAGGCTCCAGATAAAGGTAGATCAGAGGAGGGCATAATTAATTTTATCTGGAGAGACCAGAGAGGCTTCCTAGAAGAGGTGATATAATAGGTGGGTTTTGAAAGGTGAATAGGTGTTTTATCAGGCAACCACTACACACTGCTTGTGCCAAAAGCAAAGAAGCAGTTTCGCTCACTGATTTCTAGCATCTAATTTCAAACTATCATAGCATATATGTTCAAATCAGGGGATAAAATGCCAGAAGTAAAAAATTTCAGCACTGAAACAACTTACAGCTGCCTTCCTAAAAGAATGAACCCTCTTCAGTCCTTAGGGATATGTTTAGACACAAGAAAGTACTTAAAATGGTTTGTAAAACTCAATATCACAGAGAAATGCTAGTTCTTATCATGTAACTTTATACGGCATGTTGATTTTTCTACTGGACTCAATTCTTTACCCTCTCTTGTAGCCTCAGCTTTTGCCACGTGAATTTGCAAATCCCTTTCACTAAAGAGGCAGAATCTACTTCCTCACCCTTGAACCTGGGCTGTCTTAGTTACTGCTTTAGCCATAAGGTTGTTAGCAGACATGACACAACAGGTGCTTTAAAAAGCACTTGGAAAAAAAAGTGGTAAATATAAGACATGTTTTGAACAAAATGATGAGGGAAAAAAGAACTTGGGCATTTTTGCTTGAGTTAGGTCTTCTCACATCAGAAGACTATGTCTAGGATTGTCTGGAGGACAAAAAACATTTCAAGTGGAGCCCCTGGACCCTTTATTTCAAAGAAGGCTACCCTGAAGCAGACCACAGTCAGAAACCCTAGACATGTGAGTGAGAGCAAGACCAACTCAGAGTAGCCAAGCCTAGCCTAACCAAGCATACCTGCAGACTGAGGAGCTAAATCAACGCTTATTACTGTAGGCTGCACAGTTTTCCATTTGAATTTTCTGTATCTATAGATAGTTTGAGACTTCCCTGGTGGCTCAGATGGTAAAGCGTCTGTCTACAATGAGGGAGACCTGGGTTCGATCCCTGGGTTGGGAAGATCCCCTGGAGAAGGAAATGGCAATCCACTCCAGGACTACTGCCTGGAAAATCCCATGGACAGAGGAGCCTGGTAGGCTACAGTCCATGGGGTTGCAAAGAGTCGGACATGACTGAGTGACTTCACTATACATCACTATATATAGATAGTTTGAAGGTTATAGTAGCTGACCTCAAAGTTACCCTAGGGGAAAAACACGATATATTCTACTACTCTCAAGGAGGTGATGTTGCTGTGTCAATTTCACCTGGCTATGAGCATCATTGTGACAGCTGATACTTGATAGAGTGTATAAGAACAAATCATGGCAGCTTCAACATGGAAAACTGGAAGTCAGAGCCTTCTATTTATTTTATGCTCCAAATAAAAGCAGAAGAAACAGGCACATGATACGTACTTTTTAGGTAAAAAACTGAACAGCAATCTAGCTTCTTTGACAAAAGTAGAAAATTTCATATTTATCCCTGGAGAACTGCAGGGTGAGCTACTGTAACCTATCACTTGTCAAGTAAAATTACAAACGAATCTTACACAGAAATGGCTAGCAGCTAATTTAAATGCTTTTGGGAACCAATAGGTAGCCAAGACATGGGTATGTTATAACTCAGGGATTTTTCCATTAATCTTTAAGGAACTTTAAACCCAAAGTTATTGTTCAAAGAGCCTTTAAAGGGAGGAATTGAAACTATAATATTAGGAAAGTTTTTGAATGTCTTATAGTCCAGATTTTTCAGACACCTTTGTATATGGGCAGAGATGAGCCACCATTAATTTTAAGTAAATATTATTTCACTTGTTCCTAACTGTACTGCTGCATATATGCTCAACATGGAAATTGGGAAAAATAAAAGCAAGCAAGTAAAAAATGTTTCCATCATTGAAACACAATCATTGTCAATAGTTGGTATTTTAAATGTATTTTAATCTTATTTTATCTTTTAGTAATAGTAGCACACTTTCAGGCTCAGTGCTGGGAATTATAAGTTCATTTCTCCCTTTGATTGTCATGACCTGGTGAGTTGACATTACCTCCATTTTTTTTTAGGTAAGAAAATTGAGAATATAATGACAGGAATGTTGCTGATATATTAGCCCCCCTCTCCGCCCGCTGATATAGAAATTCAGCACTCCTCTTCAAGAGTCCTCCAGTTAATTTTCCTTAATTAACCTTTAATTATGGAAAAGTCAAACACACACAAAAGTAGTGTGAGAAGTATCCATACATTCACCATCCAGCTTCAACAATTATCAATACTTATTAGTCTTGTTTCATTAACTGCAACCACTTTTTGCTCACGCCTTTGGGCTCCAGTTTTCCCTCCAGACTTCCCTATCTATAGATCACTTGAGGTTAACTCAAATTAATCTCAAGGTTAACTTCAAGGTTAATCTTAACCTCAAGGTTAATCTTCAAGGGCAATTCTGAAATAGTCCCATACTTTAAAAAAGAGAGGTAAGTTGACTCTGTGCATTTTGCCTAAAGAAAGAAAATGTGCTTGGTGCCTATTATCGTGGGCTCAGCGCTAGTTGCAGTGAATCATGAGGTCCCAGGGAGCTAAGGATGCTCCAGAGTCTGCCACACATTGTCGTAAGTTTCATTACAAATGAGAAAACCGCTCTGCATAGGGCCATTGTTTCTCTAGCTTCCAGAGACAGCCTTCCAATTGTTAAAGTGGACTGTCCTCCCTTCAAGCCTACCCTCCCAAAGTTGGCCTGGAATGCTTGGCTGTGCCACCATTTTTCACCCTGCAATATATGAGTGGTTAATATTCATGAGGGCATCTACCAGTGGAGTCTGTAGAGGCATATGGAAACCACAGCCTCTATTCTCAGCAAGTTTGCACCAAAGCGTCTGAGTCTATTTACTCACAATTTCCTGATGTTTTGACATTTCCTTGCTGATTTGCCTCATGAATGAACGCCTCATGACACATTTGCGATCGGAAGCGATATCCCAGCAAGCCAAAGATTGGCTTCTCCTATTGCCAGGGGCCATCTCATCTCATTTTTGCACAGAATACATGTTGCAAAGTCAAAAAAAAAGGTGACAGTACTGAATGTCTCTTTCTGTCTCTTACGTCTTAGTCTCTGTAGATGAGAAAGTAAGGCAGAATGGTCACACAGCTGTCTAGTTGTTACTTTTGCATTATAACATGTGTTACTCCAGTCTCATGAAATAAGAAAGAAAACATTATCACCATCATAATTTTTTTGTGTGATTTGAAAAGTAAAATATATTCTCTGTCAAAACAATACAAAAAGAATAAAAAGTATAAAATCTGAAAAGCAAAACTACCTCTCTCATCTCACTTCTAGTCCTATTTGCTTAATACTCCCCCTTAAAAGTGATTGCTGCTCATTTGGTATGCAAATTTCTAGGCATTTTTCAATATTTTGATATATTCCTCTTAAAATATACATATATATATATCCACACACATACATAAATTGAAATATATATATATACACATAGTGTAAAAGAAACATATATGAACACATCTACTCACATATGTGTGTGGTTCTTTTTGCATACTGCATTAAATCTAAGATGCCACTGATTATGCAGTCTGTCGTATAGTATATACCACCATCAAGACTGTTCCCTGGCCAATAACTATAAGACATTATCAATTATAAGACATCTTATAATAATGTCAAAATATAAAGAATGTACATTTTAAAATCAATGAAATATGTCAATTTTTTGCAATTGATTCTTTCAATTAATAGTACTACATGCTGGGCAGCAAAGAAGACATGGATGTAAAGAACAGATGTTTGGACTCAGTGGGAGAAGGCGAGGGTGGGATGATTTGAGAGAATAGCATTGAAACATGTACATTGTTGCTGCTGCTGCTAAGTCACTTCAGTCGTGTCTGACTCTGTGTGACCCCATAGATGGCAGCCCACCAGGCTCCCCTGTCCCTGGGATTCTCCAGGCAAGAACACTGGAGTGGGTTGCCATTGCCTTCTCCAATGCATGAAAGTTAAAAGTGAAAGTGAAGTCGCTCACTCCTGTCTGACTCTTAGCGACCCCATGGACTGCAGCTCACCAGGCTCCTCTGTCCATGGGATTTTCCAGGCAAGAGTACTGGAGTGGGGTGTCATCGCCTTCTCCAACATGTACATTACCATATGTTAAACAGATGACCAGTACAAGTTCGATGCATGAAGCAAAGCAGACAAAGGTGGTACTCTCGGACAAGCCAGATAGATAGGGTGGGGAGGGAGGGGGGAGGAGAGTTCAGGGTGGGGGACACATGTATACCTGTGGCCAATTCATGTTGATGTATGGCAAAAACCATCACAATATTGTAAAATAATTATCCTCCAATTAAAATAAATATATATGGTTAAAA
This sequence comes from Oryx dammah, assembly GCF_014754425.2. Classification (NCBI taxonomy): domain Eukaryota; kingdom Metazoa; phylum Chordata; class Mammalia; order Artiodactyla; family Bovidae; genus Oryx; species Oryx dammah. Next base: position 22,006,243 of record NW_024070193.1, read on the forward strand.
AATAGTACAGCACAGCTATAGTCTCACATCTGGACAAATGGATCCACTTCTTTTTAAACTGCTGCATATCTCTTCCACAGTTTATAGAACATTTAATGAATAGTTCTCACATAGTTTTAAATATTTAGACTGCTTCTAAGTTTACTATCAAAATAACACTGGATGGCTATATGTCAGCATAAACCTTTGTATACTTTTATGAAAATTTTATAGCATGTATTCCTAGTATCAATTGTATAACTGTTGGGTCAGAAGTTCTAAGCCAGTAAACTGTTACTAAATAGTACCTGGTGATCTGAATGCCCACTTTCCAGTGGAAAACACTGGTTCTGACAAGCCAAGTGCCTCATTCAGACTCACATGTTACTAAGACATGGACCATTTTGCCAATTGCTTTTGGATTAGGACAGGACTCTTTTCTACTGTAGTTTCATCTTTGACAGAATATAAAATGATTAGTAAGTTTAACGAGAAGGCACTTCAGTCCTTGGAGAGAGGCATTCATTTTTTTCAAGGCTCTGAGCATGACATTTATGGAAATTGCTGTGTACTTGGGGGGCATTTAATAACATGTGATGGCAAAGACACCTAAATTATTTGTACACAGGTCTGAGCAATCAGATTTAGCATTGATTGATCTGGTTTAGTAGAAACTGTTTCTATTTTGTGGAAACAAAGGAAATGAAGGAGTTGGGGGTTTCTTGCTTCTGTGGGGTGGCATGATGATTTTTGAGTTGCACAGAAAAGGACTGTCCAGATTTTGTGATCTATTCCAATTTTGTAGACCTTAAAAGAGATCCTCCTCAGCTTTTCATACTCCTTTCTTCACCCATCAGGAAAAATAACCACTGCAAACCTGGCCACATCAAACTAAGCAAATTTCTGCTGTAATTACACTCATACACTGTTGAATGGAAATAAAAGTTTATTTGAAATCCTGTATAATTATTCTGGTTGATAGGCTACATTATGCAAATCTCCTAAACTGGTGCTTCTCAAATCTTACTGAACATATGAATCCTTAGGGCTCTTATTAATTTTAGAATTTAGATCCTAATTTAGCAGATCTTGGGAAGGACTTACACTGCGTTTCTGGCCCAGCCTATGCTGCTGGTCATACACCTCACCTCTGAGGAACAAGTTCCTACATGAGCAGTCAGCAAACTACAGCCAGTGGGCCAAATCTGGCCTCCTATCAATCTTGTAAATAAAGTTTTATTGGTGCACAGCCATGCACATTTCCTTTTGTGTTGTCTACGGCTCATTCCCACTGCAGTGGTAGAGCCAAGTAGATAATGGAGACCTTACAACTTGCAAAGCCTGGATTATTTGTGGTCTGGTCCTTTACAGAAAACATTTGCTGCCCCTACTGTCTATGAGTTCTTGGATATTGAATACTTGGTCTTTAGGAGAGAGTTTCAACATTCATCCAACATCCAATAAACATTTATCTAACAAAAGTTATGCACCAAACAATGTGCTAAAAGCATTCAATCATGAACAAGATACCATCCCTATTCCCCATGGAGCTTATATTTATTTTCTCCCTCAATAGTTAAGTGACTACATTCTCTAAGGCTCAGTTTTCTCATCTGTAAAATGGGGCTAAAAATTCCTAATGCTTAGGGTTGACATAAGGAGAGTGGTAGGTACAGTAAATAGTCAAAAATAGTAAAAAAAATATAGGTAAATAGTCAAAAAAGGGTTCTTATTGTATTGTTTTGATTATTTTTCTTACTCTCCAGGTTTTTGGACAATGAACACCTTCCTTACACTGTGTGTGTGTGACTATGTGTTTCCTTCCTGGCTATTCAGAAAGACAGGAGCTGAAAGTGACTTTTCCTTAAACTTTAAAAGAAAGGTTTATCAATTCCATCATAGCTTCTGACACTGAAACTTCTCTTTGATTCTGAAACCAAAGCAAGAGCAGTGTTCTTGGCTCTCAGAATGAGCCTTCTGTGTTTCTTTAGCTGCTGAATCTGCCATCCATGAGGTGCTAATGGTGACATGGCTCCTGGTGGGAAAGGGTAGAAAGGATGGGAGGAGAGCTGTGCTTTCTCAGCAAGAGTGACAGCCTTTGATGGGATTAGCTAACAACCCCTATGGGAGAAACAGACAGCCTTTACACTCAACAGCTAAGTTGGATTTTTAATTCATTATTAATTTGATTTCAAAGAAAGACTGAACAACCCCCACATTCTCTCTGGGTCAGTGGAGACCTGCACACATGTTTATGCTATTTTGTGTCTATGTTGAATCTTTAATGGATTATAAATTCAACATAGATGGGAACAATGTATGCCTTAATTTTGTTTCCTAGGAAGCAGATCTCTAAACAAACATTCCAGTGTTCATAGTTAATTTGGGAGGTGAGGAAACCAGTAGAGCAGCAAGGAAAGAAGACACGGGAGAGAAGGAAGGGACATCTTATGTTACCATGAGATAGGTAGCATCTAGCTGCCACTAGAGAGCTCCTGGAGTTGAATCCTGCCGTGGGACTCTGGAAAATGCTGTAGGAAGCGCGCCTCAGAATTATCCCACTGACAGCGATGGGTGCCTGTGATTCCACCCACAATGCACCAACTACTGTCACTTAATCATTGGTTAAGGGCTCGTGTAGGCATTAATTTTCTGGTATTTCAGACTAAATAGAAGCCACAGCTGTTTGCTGGAACCAAGCAGGGAGATGGTAAGATCCGAGGGTAGTCACAGGGACTGAGAACCTCTGGATGGCTTAGCAGTTTCTACTTCCCATGCCTGCAGTGTGCACACACAGCAGGTGCCTATGAACTGCTGACTGTTGTATTCTGGATGAATCTAGATGTATAAACCACACTGGGGGGCAGAAGGGGAGGAACAGGGCTGAAAGTGTTTGAGTGGATTGTGGGAAAGCGAATGACAAAGAATGCTTCATGCTATAAAAATTCTGAAGAGAAAGCATAAAGTTACCTTGATGTTACCTGACTTACTGCCCCGTCAACATCAAGGTAGCCCAAAGATGGTGCTTTGGCATATGGAACGTTATAAGATGAAGTAGTTTGAGAAAATGGCAGCATTAGGAAGGCCACTCTGACCTTTCCCCTCCTGAAGTAGGTCATAAAACACTTCAATGAGCTTCCTTATCTCCATAGACAAAGGGATGCTAAGAAGATTCATAACAGGCCTTGCTAAGTTTCTCCCAGCTTACTCCACTTAGTTCATACTCTCTGACCTGTTACATTTATCCACCACTGTTGTCTCTTAACCACACGTAGCATAAAAATTCTCAGGTTGACCGTTTCTTCAGGCTTCATTTCATTTGAAAGCTCCCATGTCCATGTAGTTCAGTTAGTTCAGTTGTTCATTTGTGTCCAACTCTTTTCAACCCCATGGACTGCAGCACGCCAGGCTTCCCTGTCTATCAACTCCCAGAGCTTGCTCAAATTCAAGTCCACTGAGTCAGTGATGCCATCCAACCATCTCATCCTTTCTCATCTCCTTCTCCTCCTGTCTTCAATCTTTTTCCAGCACCAGGGTCTTTTCTAGAGTCAGTTCTTCGCATCAGGTGGCCAAAATATTGGAGCTTTAGCTTCAGCATCAGTCCTTCCAATGAATATTCAGGATTGATTTCCTGTAGGACTGACTGGTTTGATCTCCTTGTAGTCCAAGGGACACTCAAGAGTCTTATCCAGCACTACAGTTCAAAAGCATCAATTCTTTGGTGCTCAGCTTTCTTTATGATCCAACTCTCACATCCATACATGACTATTAGAAAAACCATAGCTCTGACTAGATGCACCTTTGTCAGAAAAGTGATGTCACTTCTTTTTAATATGCTGTCTAGGTTTATCATAGATTTTCTTCAAAGGAGTAAGCATCTTTTAATTTCATGGCTGCAGCCACCATCTGCAGTGATTTTAGAGCCCAAGAAATTAAAATCTTTCCCTGTTTCCACTTCTTCCCCATCTATATGAGATGAAGTGATGGGACCAGATGCCATGATCTTAGTTTTCTGACAGTTCAGTTTTAAGCCAGCTTTTTCACTCTCCTCTTTCACCTTCATCAAGAGACTCCTTAGTTCCTCTTCACTTTCTGCCATAAGGGTGGTGTCACCTGCATATCTGAGGTTATTATTATCTCTCCTGTCAATATGGATTCCAGCTTGTGATTCATCCAGCCTGGCATTTCACATGAAGTACTCTGCATATAAGTTAAATAATCAGGGTGACAATATACAGCCTTGATGCACTGTTTTCCCAATTTGGAAACAGTCTGTTGTTCCATGTCCAGTTCTAACTGTTGCTTATTGACCTGCATATAGGTTTCTCAGGAGGCAGGTCAGGTGGTCTGCTATTCCCATCTCTTGAAGAATTTTTCACAGCTTATTGTGATCCACAGTCAAAGGCTCTAGTGTAGTCAATGAAGCAGATGTTTTTCTATAATTCTCTTGGTTTTTCGATGATCCAACAGATGTTGGCAATTTGATCTCTGGTTCCTCTGCCTTTTCTAAATCCAGCTTGAACATCTGGGAGTTCTTGGTTTATGTATTGTTGAAGCCTAGCTTGGAGGCTTTTGAGCATGATTTTGTAGTGTGTGAGATGACTGCAATTGTGCAGTAGATTCTTTGGCATTGCCCTTCTTTGGGATTGGAATGAAAACTGACCTTTCCTAGTCCTGTGGCCACTGCTGAATTTTACAAATTTGTTGGAAAACAAATTTGTTTTCCCTCTTATCCTGTTATGAAGTGTCTGAGTGAATGCTCTAGGTTGAAACACCGTGTCTGTTCCAGATCATAAAAACCCACTTCAGTTTTCCTTTGCCTGAAATTTGGAGTAGCTAGGAGACTGTATTAATAAATATTTTGGATTCTTGGGTTCTGTGGAGTTGTGTATATAGTCTCATATCATAGGTTGTCCTGTTTCTAATGTGTTTCCTCATCTCCTATTTTTTGGAAGAGTTTGTGATGAATTATTTCCAATTCTTTAAATGTTTAGAAGACTCCACCAGTAAAGCCATCTTGGCCTGAGCTTCTTTTTTGAGGAATTTTTTAAATTACTAGTTCAATCTCTTTACCTGTTATATGTCTGTTTAAATTTTCCATTTCTTTTTGAACGAGTCTTTCTCAGTAGTTTTTAATCTTTCTAGGAATTTGTCCACTTCACCTACATTATCTGATTTGTTGGCAGATTGCTTTTTTTATATACTATTTTGTTACAATTCTTTTTATTTCTGTAAAGATATCTTCTCTTCCATTTTGGATTTTCATAATTTGAATTATTTTCCTTGGTCAATTCTCAGGGTTAGATTATAAAGAATAGGATAATTGGTGCTAAACTAATCGAGGTCCAGATTCTATTTCTATTACTATGTGATCACCATCTCCCAACAAATCTCAGGTTTTAATCTATAAAATGGAGATAATTCAAAACATTCCTTCTTTTCATAAATACACATGGAACATGTACAATGTGCCAGGCACTGTTTACAGCTGTGGAGCACAGCAGTGTAAGAAACAAAAATCCTTTCCAACATGGAACTCACACTTCTTTTGTGAAGTTTAAATATGACAATATTATAGAGCTACTGGCATATAGTACATGCCCAGTGAATGATGGCTATCATAACTGTATCTCTTCTCTTTGGTGTTGTCCAATACCCCATCAGACTCTGTAGGGAAAGGCTGTGGATACTTTCTAGTATTCAAGAAATGATGGCTTGTGATACTTCTTGCATCCTTTCTCTCTCACACCTCATCATAATCAATGCTGCTCAAACACAAACATTGCAGCAGCAATTTCCTTTTATGTCTAACTTCTAATTATCTATAAACACACACTATTATGAAAGAGTTCTCTTCTTTTGATATATGATATCAAACATTTAGCTAGTCAAAACCCTACTTGACTACCTTGTCTGTTGCATTGAAACTCTATTAGCTTAGAGCTGTGGTAGAATCTTCTACAGACATGTTAATTTGCATAGTTTTCCCATATATTTTTCTTTTCCCTTCCCTCACTCAAGCAGGTAGCAAGGCTTGCTCTCTTGCCTCTGGGAAGGTTAGTGGCAAATAAGAAAGTGGACAGGGCAGTTCTATTTATGAGCTTCTAATCTCAAAAGTTTTATCCACTAAAGAGATGATGCTAGACTTCTTTCTGGCGGGGAAAGAGGGAGTGGAGCCACTATTGGAAACAAGAATAGAAAGGAAGAAAACTTTTACTTTGGATTAAAAAAGTGATTTTTGAATACAGAGCTCTGTGTGTGTGTGTGTGTGTGTGTGTGTGTGTGTGTGTGTGTGTGTGTCTGCCCTAAACAGTAGAGATTTGAACTATCCCTGGAAGCAGCCTTGAAAGATGTCCAGACTGCCAAGAGGACTGAGTGCTTGGGGTCAATGGAGACACCAGAATCCCCAGTTTTCTCAAAGACCCCAGGCCCCAGGCATGACTCTGAAGAAGACATGCCATCAGAACTGGAGGGATGGTGTGGGCTGGAGGCACTGTGGACTCTCAGTAGTAACTAGTACAGGTTCAAGTTCATGACTGAGCACCCTCCTTTAAGTTGTAATGCTTCATAGCCTCTGGGACATCCATCATCTTTAGGAAGAAAACTCTCTAATAGCTCATCCTCCATTGGTTAGCCAGGAGCTGTGGCCCCTGAATTAGAACCAAATGAATTTAAGGAAGATAAAGAAACAGAAGGACTTTTTTTGTTTGTTTTGCTTTTGTTGTTTGTTTTGCTTTGTGGTTTCTCTCTCTCCCTCTCTTTTTTTGGGCACAGCTATGCTTATGGACTGGAAATCATACTTGCTGTCTACATTCGCCACAGGACAGGAACTAGTGAAAACTAAGGGCCTCTGTAGGCTTCCCTGGTGGTCCAGTGGCTAAGACTCGGTGCCTCCAATGCAGAGGCCCAGGTTCGACCCCTGTTCAGGGAATTAGATCCCATGTGCTGCAACAAAGATGGATGATCTTACATGCCTGGCTTCTTCCTCTTCTGAGGGTCCAGAGCTGGGAAGTATGGGAAATTCTCCAGCTGTTTGATTCTCTGCTCCTGTCCTTTTCTGAGTCAGTTGGCTTTGATAAATACACACTGACTCAAACTGAGAAAGGGACAGATAAACCTAGCACAAACCATGATTCACACACAACCCTGAACAAAACAGTAGCTGAACTCATCAGAGAGTGACAAGGCAACGAGGGGCACATTTACTGTAACGCACAGCTGGGACATTCAGAACTCAAGAGCATTTCAAGTCTACCTTCTGATTCAGTCCACCACAGACTAGGGCTCATGGAGCCCAGGGACTGTCTTTTACTGGCTTCCGCTGTGGCTCACACAGGGACTAGCATAGGGCAGGCACTTGATACATGTTAACTAATTAAATGATCTCATTGTTGAGAGTCTACTATGTTCCAGAAATTGCCCCCGCATTGGGGAAAATATTATTGCATTTAATTCTCAATGCAACCCTGTGTGGTGAATTGCTCAAAATCTCGATTTTAATAAGTGGCAAGATTCCAGTTCTGGTTGGAATCTTTTTAATTTTTACTGTATATTGGAGTATAGATATTTAACAATGATGTGTTAGTTATAAGCATATAACAAAGTGATTCAGTTGTACCCATATAAGTATCCAAAATACGTAAAGAAAAATGGATACATGATATTTGAGTCCCTTGATAAATGGTAGTTGTTGTCATAAATTAATCATTTGGGTTTTACTTTTCAGTATTAGGGAATCAACAAGGAAGGGCTTTCATTTTACCCTTAATTATCCTTTCAATCATCCATCCAGTGAAAAAATGCATTCTGAGTTTTACATGCCATATACTTGTCTCTTATAACTACTTTGCAATCAGGAGGAAATTTATAGAAATCAGTAGAGTAAGAAAAACAATATTCAAGTTCTAAAAATCTCTTGACTGTTTCATGAGTTGCTTGCTATGACTTCCTGGGTTGGTGAAAAGTTTTTAAGATTTAGAATTATAAAACTAGGATAAATGTTGCATTAATCAAATCCAACATTACTAGCAAGTTTTGCTTTGGGCAAATTAGTTATTCTGAGTCTCAATATTCTCATCTGTACAATGGGAATAATATCCATGTGTTGAATTTATCAAGTAGTACATAGTATAGCAATTTGGAAATAAAACCTAAACATGTATAACTATATAATCATTGTTGTTATCTACTAGAAGAGATTTAAATCTACCTATTCACACATAGTAGACTTAATATGGGAAAAAATGCATTTGGTCAGGGAGAAAAATGTTGTTACTTTGGAATTTGATAAAATTTGATAAAGGTTGATAAACCTTAGAAATGCTATATCTGAGGATATAGCATTAATAGACTTAATATGGGAAAAAATGGATTTGGTCAGGGGGAAGAATGTTGTTACTTTGGAATTTGATAAACCTTAGATAAACCTTAGAAATGCTATATCTGAGGATATCTGGGAGAAAGAGTGGGTGGGCTAAAATACAAGTTATATTTATGGTGTGCAGGGTCTACATTAGCCTAAAGGAAAAGGTGTCTTTTTCCTTTTTGTAACATTTCCACCAGAGAGGGCTCCCATTTGCATTCACACACCTCTAGGAGAACTTTTTTTTTTTTTTGTAATTTGCTTATTGTCTTCCCTGAAATCAAATCCTGTGATAAGGATTTAGAAACAAATAGTTTATTTGGGAAGAGATACCAGAAAGCACAGTGAAAAAGAAACTGACACAGGGAGGTAAAAAGCCAATAAAGTTCACCTCATTAAGTTGCTTTGCGGTGTTGGCACCTAGAGTTCAGTTTCAGTGAGGACTCTAAGAAAGATCTGGACAAATTGTCAACCAGATAAAAGGAGACTGGAGGAGTCCGGACTTCTACCCTATTCTGGTTGAGGAATGCAGCTCAGACACTAACTTCTCCACATACTGGGGCCATTTCTCCTTCTGAGGCAGGAAAGTGGATTGACTTCTCCGGAAGTGCCCTTAAGGTGAGATGTTGGCAATATACATGGAACAGTCCACACAGAGGTTCTGAAGTTAGGTGTACTTAGGGGATATGTGGCAGGGCACAGCTGTAGGCTGGAAGTTTTTCCCCAAAGTTCTCTAGCAGAAGTGGGTTTGAGGAAGAAGTATGCTCAAGAGAGGTCCTCAGACTTTACACAGACTGGCCAAGAGTTGATCTTGTTCAGCTCTAATTTTCATTCCATTTTCCTTCCCTCAGTCTCCTTGTGCCCATGAACCACACAGAGCCTAGAGTCAAATCCTGCCCGTCTTCCCTTAAATAGCTGTTTGGGCAGTCAGGCATATGACTGGATACAGAGGACATTTAAAATGATAACTTGCCTATTCACAGATGAATGTAATGTAGACTGGCTGACTCATCAAGTCACTTAAGTGCCACAGCAAAACAAATCTACCAGCGATTATAGTCTCCAAGGGCTCTAAAGCATTTCTCTGTTTCTCTCCTTCCCTATTTTATTTCATTAACATATATTAATGGGAGTGATTATTATCTAAACAAGCATAATCATTTCTAATTAATTGAGATGTTTGTTCATTCAAAAATATAGGCACTTATTGAGTGCCTACCCATGCCAAGCTCTAGGTAAGGCACTGAAAATATAGGAGTGAAAATATTTTGTGATTTCTGCCTTCATGGACTTTACATTCTAGTGGGATAAACACAGCATGAGAAGACTATATTGAAGGAAACAAACAGGATGATGGGATACAGAGTTCCTGGGAGGGTCCTACTTTAGATCAGTCGGTCAGGGCAGGCCACTTCAGAGTGGTGAACTGACCTGAGACATGAAGGACAAGAACGATCTTCTTAATTAAGCATGCAGAAATACAAATTAAAAGGCCTTAAGTAGGAAGGAGGGTCTGAAAGGCGTCACCGTGGTTTTAGAGAGTTTAGAACAGTGGTTAACTGGGTGGGTTCTGGAGCCAGAATTAACCACTTAACAGCTCTGTGACCTTGGGCACATCACTTAACTTTCTTGGTGCCTTAGTTTCTTCATCTATAAAATGGGATAATGTAACTACTACCTCATAATCATGTTATAAAGATTAAATAAAACATTGTATGTTAAGTGCTTATCATCATATCTGAACATAAGAGCTCTACAGATATCATTGAGTTGATCATACCTCCCTTTCCCTCCAAAATTCAACTCTGACAATGGCTGAGCATTCTAAGACAAGTCAAACTTTTAGCTGTGGTTTGATCTATAAACTTAAAATGGATCTTAAAACTGTTTCTTTTTCCTCAATTCTCTTAGTTATACCCTCCAGGTGAATCTGTTTTTTCATCTGACTGGCTTCCAACAGGGTGACAAAGCTGATAGCATCAGACATAAGCCTTCTTCTGCACATCCCTGCAGGAGTTCTAGGACTCACAGAGACACTGTTTCATCCAGAGAAAAAAAAGCACATTCAAGAACATTTCTTACTGATATTCTGAGAGTCAATCTAACTGGGTTGGCATAGGTCACATGCCTATTCTGAACCAATCCACTGCAACTAAAAAGTGGGGCGCACTTGGCTTTACTTAGGTCATGTGCTACTAGAGTTGGGAATGCAGTTAGATAGTGAAAGATCTTGTGGCGCTCCAGTGAAATTGAGAGCTAATGGAAAAGTGGAAAAGGAAATGATGCTGGGTAGATACAGCAGTATGTCCAGGCAGGTGATCCTTTGTTAAACTCGTTCTAATTAGATAAAAGAACATTGGGTTGGGGTAAATTAAGAGATCTATGTCATAACTGTGATCTTCTCATCACATCATCTCATCTAAGACTTGCATAATCAACTGACCCATATAGATAATTTTTCTTCTCTTAAATTTATTTGTTCAACAAATTTCCTAAACTTCTATTACAGGCAAGACATTGACACAGTGGAAATAAGCAGAACCATCCCTATCCTCATCAGGCTAATGCTCTAGTCTAGTGGGATTTAAATATGAATGTTATCGCTTTATTGAACAGATGTTCTTAACATTAAGGTGTAATAAAATATGGTGGAATCTGTTTATTTTACCCTTGTATCTGATTCCTGTATTTTATCATGAGGGCAGAAACTATTGGGACTGTAAAAAGTTAATAAAACAGCTTTGTTATAAAAGTTTTATTGTTTTCTTTTAAACTTCTCAATCCATGAGAATTTGGATCCTCTAGAAACCGTTCTGTCAAGATTTAATTTGAATCTGTTTTTATTAACTACCAGTGTTTATAAGTATCTGCATCTGTTACAAAAAAGGTTAGGGCATAAAAGTAGAGATCAGAACACAAAGAAATACAATTTATTTCTTGAGAAAGATTAAAAAGTACAGTAAAGATTTACCAAATCCCTTGGGGAAATGTTTGATTTAATAAGGAATCATTCTAATTAACCAGCAAAATTCAGTCCTAGAAAATAAAATATGTAATTCACAGTCTGAAACTCCAACTTTAATTTCTCTAGTTTTGTTTCAAAGCTAACTTTCATAGTTAGATATATTTGCTGGTTTTGTTTTATAAAAATATTCTTTTTCTCCTGTTGAAATTTATTGCTCCTTATAAGAGCTGAGAATAGTATCTCATTTTGAAATGAGTTCTCAATACAGAGGTTGCTCCTGTCAGTAGAAAAGGACCAACCAATTACAATGATGAAAAGGATGGCATGGTTACAATTTTGAGGGGAGACTGATGAATTTCTTCTCCTGATTAGTACAAGTGACAAACCATATCCAGCTGATTTTCCCTATGGTTTGTACCTCTTCTTCATTCCCTCTGCCATTTATTGGGCCATTGAATAACCAACCACAGTGTCACAGGCTACTTCTGAAACTGATGAGCATAAAGCCATGTGTAAGGTGGGAAGGAACCCAGCTGGTAAAATGAGAAGAGATAAAGAAGAGTAAGTGTTTAAAAGCAAAAGTTCTCATTAAAATTCTCATGTGTAGAGTGGATAAACAAGAAGGCCCTACTGTACAGCACAGGGAACTATATTCAATATCCTGTGATAAAACATAATGGGAAAGAATATGAAAAACAATGTGTGTGTACACATACACATACACACACAAAAAAAACTGAATCAATTCACTGTATGCTAGAAACATAAATCAGTTCAGCTTAGTTCAGTCACTCAGTCATGTCTGACTCTTTGCAACCCCATGGACTGTAGTACACCAGGCTGCCCTGTCTCTCATCAACTCCTGGAGCTTACTCAAACTTATGTCCATCAAGTCAGTGATGCTGTCCAACCATCTCATCCTCTGTTGTCCCCTTCTTCTCCTGCCTTCAATCTTTCCCAGCATCAGAGTGTTTTCTAATGGTTCAGCTCTTCTCATCAGGCAACCAAAGTACTGGAGCTTCAGCTTCAGCATCAGTCCTTCCAATGAATATTCAGGACTGATTTCCTTTAGGATGGACTGGTTGGACCTCCTTGCTGTCCAAGGGACTCTCAAGAGTCTTTTCTAACACCACAGTTCAAAAGCATCAATTCTTCAGTGCTCAGCTTTCTTTAGAGTCCAACTCTCACATCCACACGTGACTACGGGAAAAAACATAGCTTTGACTAGATGGACCTTTGTTGGCAAAGTAGTATCTCTGCTTTTGAATATGCTATCTAGGTTGGTCATAGAGTTTCTTCCAAGGAGCAAGCATCTTTTAATTTCATGGATGCAGTCACCATCTGCAATGATCTGGGAGCCCAAAAAATAGTCTGCCACTGTTTCCACTGTTTCCCCATCTATTTGCCATGAAGTGATGGGACTGGATGCCATGATCTTAGTTTTCTGAATGCTAAGTTTTAAGCCAACTTTCTCACTCTCCTCTTTCACTTTCATCAAGAGGCTCTTTAATTCTTCACTTTCTGCCATAAGGGTGGTGTCATCTGCATATCGGAGGTTATTGATGTTTCTCCCAGCAATCTTGATTCCAGCTTCTGTTTCTTCCAGCCCAGCATTTCTCATGATGTACTCTGCATCTAAGTTAAATAAGCAGGGTGACAACATACAGCCTTGACATATTCCTTTTCCTATTTGGAAACCATCTTTTGTTCCATGTCCAGTTCTAACTGTTGCTTCTTGACTTGCATATAGGTTTCTCAGGAGGCAGGTCAGGTGGTCTGCTATTCCCATCTCTTGAAGAATTTTCCACAGTTTATTGTGATCCACACAACCAAAGGCTTTGGCATAGTCAATAAAGCAGAAGTAGATGTTTTCCTGAAACTCTCTTGCTTTTTCGATGATCCAGCAGATGTTGGCAATTTGATCTCTGGTTCCTCTGCCTTTTCTAGTATGAACATCTGGAAGTTCATGCTTCCATACTGTTGAAGCTCGGCTTGGAGAATTTTCAGCATTACTTTGCTGGTGTATGAGATGAGTGCAATTGTGCGGTAGTTTGAACACTCTTTGGCATTGCTTTTCATTGGGATTGGAAGAAAACTGACCTTTCCCAGTTCTGTGGCCACTGCTGAGTTTTCCAAATTTGCTGGCATATTGAGTGCAGCACTTTATCAGCATCATCTTTTAGGATTTGAAATAACTCAACTGGAATTCCATCACTTCCACTAGCTCTGTTCGTAGTGATACTTCCTAAAGCCTGCTTGACTTCACATTCCAGGATGTCTGGCTCTAGGTGAGTGGTCACACCATCGTGATTATCTGGGTCATGAAGATCTTTTTTGTACAGTTCTTCTGTGTATTCTTGCCACCTTTTCTTAATATCTTCTGCTTCTGTTAGGTCCATACTATTTCTGTCCTTTATTGTGCCCATCATTTCATGAAATGTTCCCTTGGTATCTCTAATTTTCTTGAATGGATCTCTACTCTTTTCCATTCTATTATTTTCCTCTATTTCTTTGCATTGATCACTGAGGAAAGCTTTCTTATCTCTCCTTGCTATTCTTTGGAATTCCGCATTCAAATGGGTATATCTTTCCTTTTCTCCTTTGCCTTTCACTTCTCTTCTTTTCACAGCTATTTTAAGCCCTCCTCAGACAACCATTTTGCCTTTTGCATTTCTTTTTCTTGGGGATGGTCTTGATCACTGCCAATGTGACATCCTATACAATGTCATGAACCTCTGTCCATAGTTCTTCAGGCACTCTGTGTATCAGATCTAATCCCTTGAATTTATTTGTTACTTTCACTGTATAATTGTTTGATTTATGTCATACCTGAATGGTCTAGGGGTTTTCCCTACTTTCTGCAATTTCAGTCTGAATTTGGCAATAAGGAGTTCATGAACTGAGTCACAGTCAGTTCCCAGTCTTGTTTTTGCTGATTGTATAGAGTTTTTCCATCTTTGAATGCAAAGAATATAATCAATCTTATTTTGGTGTTGACCATCTTGTGATGTCCATGTGTAGGGTCTTCTCTTGTGTTGTTGCAAGAGGGTGTTTGCTATGACCAGTGCATTCTCTTGGCAAAGCTCTGTTAGCCTTTGACCTGCTTCATTTTGTACTCCAAGGCCAAACTTGCCTGTTACTCCAGGTATCTCTTGACTTCCTACTTTTGCATTCCTGTCCGCTATAATGAAAAGGGCATCTTTTTTGGGGTGTTAGTTCTAGAAGGTCTTGTAGGTCTTCATAGAACTGTTCATCTTCAGCTTCTTCAGCATTACTGTCAGGACACAGACTTGGATTAGTGTGATATAGAATGGTTTGCCTGGGAAACGGACAGAGATCCTTCTGTCTTTCTTGAAATTGCATCCAAGTACTGCATTTCAGACTCTTTTGTTTACTATGAGGGCTACTCCATTTCTTCTAAGGGATTCTTGCCTACAGTAGTAGATATAATGGTCATCTGAGTTAAATTCACCCATTCTAGTCCATTTTAGTTCACTCATTTCTAAAATTTCGATGTTCACTCTTGCCATCTCCTGTTTGACCACTTCCAATTTGCCTTGATTCACGGACCTAACATTTCAGGTTCCTACACAATATTGCTCTTTACAGCATCTGACTTTACTTCTATTACCAGTCACATCCACAACTGGGTGTTGTTTTTGCTTTGGCTCCGTCTCTTCATTCTTTCTGGAGTTATATCTTCAGTGATCTCCCATACCATATTATTTACCTACCTACCTGGGGAGTTCATCTTTCAGTGTCATATCTTTTTGTCTTTTCATGCTGTTCATGGTGTTCTCAAGGCAAGAATACTTAAGTGGTCTGCCATTCCCTTCTCCAGTGGACCACGTTTTGTCAGAACTCTCCACCATGACCCGTCCATCTTGGGTGGACCTACACGGCATGGCTCATAGTTTCTTTGAGTTAGACAAGGCTGTGGTCCATGTGATCAGTTTGGTTAATTTTCTGTGATTGTGGTTTTCATTCTGTCTGCCCTCTGATGGATAAGGATAAGAGGCTTATGGCAGCTTCCTGATGGGAGAGACTGACTGAAGGGGAAAGCTAGGTCTTGTTCTGATGGGCGGAGCCATGCTCAGTAAATCTTTAATCCAATTTTCTGTTGATGGGCAGGGCTCAAGTATACTTTAAAATATAATTTAAAAAAAATATATAAGTTTTTCCCGTGAGGCTCTCAATTGAAGTGTTTTTCCAGATGAATCCTGCCAAGGTTCACGGGCCAATCCCAAGGCCTCGTTGACTCAGCTGAGGAGACCCCAGGAGGTATGAAGCAGCCTTGCATGAACTGGTGTAGGATTCAATCCCCATTTTCTTGGATTCTGACAGTATATTAATATAGCATTAAAGGAGGTAGAGTGGAATGGTAATAGTTACTGAATCCATATGGATAATAATAGTGAATGTATAAATTCCTTACTATGAGCCAGGCACTGTTCCTTCCAACTTACAAGCATGAGTATTTGACACAAGCTTATGAGATAAGTTTTATTACGGAGTCTACTTTCTAGTGAGACATGCAGGCCTAAACAAACTAGCACTTGAACAAGATCATGCTGCTAGTACTGAATTCAAACCCAGACAGTCTGACTCTAGATCTAACTTAACACTGCTCTGTGATAAGTGCTAGTGTTCCTAGAGAAAACATGACATGTGTTTTCTGCCCTCATAGAGCTTAGAGTATTTTTGTAGAGATTATACACATTAAACACACTAAGAGCTACTGTTTGCTATATATTCATGTTGTGCAAGACATTCTGGGAAGCACAGGTAATCTCATGTTATTCCTTACAAACAAAGGGGGGAGGAGAATCTATCACAAATGGTACAGATAAGATGTGAAGAATAATAGCATAAAACTAAGGACTTTGACCTACTTCAGGTACATGAAGAACATCAAGGAACTTCTTGTCTAAGAGAGAAAAATTGTAGCTGACACCTGAGGCTGCCTGAGAGTTAGATAGCAAAGAGTTTGTCTGCGTGTGTTTTTGGTGAATACTAGTGAGAATAATGGAGAATATTGTAGACAAACAGAACCTAGAGATGTTGCACTCAATTTCTGTATGTGTGGTAAATTTTCTGTATTTTGGTAAATTTTCAAGGCTATTTTAAGTTCCAGCATTCTGTTTTGGGGACTTCCCAAGTACTACAGTGGTAAAGAATCTGCCTGCCAATGCACGAGATACAAAAGATGTGGGTTCAATCCCTGGGTTGGGAAGATCTCCTGGAGAAGAAAATGGCCACCTATTCTAGTATTCTTGCCTAGGAAATCCCATGGACAGAGGAGCCTGGTGGGCTACAGTCCAGGGGATTGCAACAGCTTCAAAAACAATGGAGCACAGCACAGCACACACACATTCTGTCTTCAAATCATCAACTCCACCATCACTTCCTTAGGAAAACCATCTGTGACTCTCCCAATCAAGTCAGTCCACCCTTTTGATATACTCTCACAGGCTGCCTGCCTATACTCAGCCATTAACATTACATTTAAATTTATTTTCATGATTCTTTGATTAATATCTGTCTCTCATCAGACTATATGATCCAATAGGGGAAGGGTCAAGTTTGTATTTGGTCAGCATTACATTACTTGCATTCAAAATGCATTGAATAAATGAATCAAGATATTTCAGACATATTTTTGTTAGCTTAAATTGATCAATATGTTAGCTTAAAATGATCACATTTATTCCTGAAAGCATATACCCCCTCAGATGAAATAAATATTAGACTATGAATTAATTATAATTTAATAACAGGGCATACAAAGTTGGCCTCACCTGCCTTTTTAGTAATGCCTTTACACACAATCTATATTCATGCTATTTTCTAAGTAACATGCATTATGCAAAGCCACACTGACAGGTGGATGAATGAGTTAGTAAAATATGCAATCCAAAAGTTTCTCTATACTTTAAAGAAAAATGGGTAACTGTATTTTAAGAAATAAATTGTTTCTCCAGTTTTTCTAGGTAGTGAATCAGATACATTATTTATAATTAGTGTCTTTTGCTTTCTTTCCTGCATGGTTTTCCTTTTTCTGAAGTTTTTTTTTTAATCTAGAGGACATCACGAAGCAATATATTTTGTATTATATCAAATGAAAGAACCAGGAAAAGAGCATGTATTTATCAAAAACAGGGGAAGTTAGTCCATTATTTGATGGCAAGTGAGTTATTATTGCCCTCTTGGGAGGGTAGAGCCTAGAAGGGACCTGAGAAGGCACCCTGGGGGCTGGGAATGGTGTTTCTTGATCTAAGTACATGTTGTGCATGTGTTCTAATTGTGAAAATTCATCAGGATATACAGTGCTGATTTATATGTTGTACTACCATGTCTCAGGTTCTTTTCTAGACTTGGGGAATATAGCAGGGAAAATACAGACAAAAACCCTGACCTCCTGGAACTAACATTTTAGTCAGGACAACAAGACAATATGTAAGTATACAACTAAATATATACTGTATGTGATCAGTGCTCTGGGATAAAACAAAGCAGGGTGAGGGGATATGAGATGCTGAGCCTGGGTTGGGGGAGTGCGAGCTGTTTCATTCAGGGTTGTCAGGACAGGCCTTTCTGATAAGGAGACATTTCAGAGAGATCCAAAGAAATGGGGGGGGGAAGAAGTTAAAGAGATATTTAAGAGGGAAGTCTTGAAGGCAAAGGGAACAGAGTATGCTAGTGTTCTGGGCCCTAATCCAGGCAGGCAGGGGTGGCTGAACAGAGAGAGGAGCACCATTAATTGTGGGAGAGGGAGCCACCATCGCACGGAAGGCCACATCAGCAATTTGGGTTTGTTCTCTGCGAGACAGGAAATCTTTGGAGTATGTTTTATATAAAAGCTCTATACTTTGGGCCTTTTGTATATTCTTTCAGTATCTCAAAAAAAATTTTTAAGGTGGTTTTCTGATATAGATATTGCAATGTGAATTATTTTATTCGATTCATCATCTCTATGTTAAGAGGGGCTCAGGGCAACTTGAGGGCCCCATAAAGGTAAATTTGTTGAATGTGGGGTAAAAGGACCCAAGAAGGGAATATGTGTGCACCCATGAGTGTGTGTGTATTTGTGTATAGGGAGTGGTCGCTGAAAACAAATTGTACTTTCTCTATTTTGATAGTCAGATAGCAGTCTACAAAACATGTGCAGGAGATTTCATCTCCAGGCAGCAGGTTGTACAACACTTAGGAAACCAGAGAGCATTCTCAGTGAAGGCAGAAAAGGGTAACAGCTCAGGTCAGCACATGACCAGGAGGACAAACCTCTGGGCCCACTTTTATAAAGCTTCCATTTTATTTCGGTTCAGCTACAGTTGTGGAAGAACTGTAAAGAAATGCTGCCTTAGAATAAAATGAGTTGACTGTTCTTAGAAGAGACTCTAGTAGATTAACTTCTTCCACCCTGATACCACCTTCAGTCCATTTGCTTGGGGGCCAACTTCCTGCTCTGAAAAATTTCAGTGGTTTGTTCATAAGAAACGCATTGCCTTTCCTGTTCTCCCAACACCTACTCAGGGGAGATGGAGGATTCTTAAAAGACAAATGGTGAACTACTTATTTCTTTTAGAGATTTTCAGACAGCACACACAAGAGTATCGATGCAGAGGGGGAAAAAACCATGAAGAACGCCCTGTTGTCTCTTATCCAAAACCACTGTCTCTAATCTTTCTGAAAATAGGCTCAATGAAACTAGAAATGATCACCTCTTAAAATTTTTCCATTTGTTCCCTTATGTTTCATCTTATTCAGTCAATTATAGATATGGGAAGCGAGAACCAAGCTACCAGAGTGTGAAGAATCCATTTAAAACCAATATATCTGTCTGTGCCTATGAGGAAGTAGAAAGGTCAATTAGTAATTTCATGTTAACATCAGCCCGCCAGTTCTGATAAAGCTGTATGTTTGTAGTCCACAAAGACATCTAGCTTTAGATGATCAATGTGAACTATTCAATCCTGGTTTTACAAATGATCAACCAAATTAAATGAGTCAGTGTTTACACTGAATGCTGTACATTAAAATGCTGTATATTGATCTTTGCAAAGGTGAAACAGTTCTAAGAAGATGAAAGACATGTACAGTATGGTAAAGAAATGGACCTGACTGTCTTTGGGGAGAGGACAAAACTATCTTTTATTTGTATTTTTTAAATTTTCTATACAATAATAACAGCAAGTATTTATGAAGCATTTGCTGTGTGCCTGGCATGTGTAAATGCCTAAGATCTGCTTTTCTCGTACTTTAATGTACATGAGAGTCAGCTGGGGATCTTACTAAGACAGAGTTTCTGATTCAGTAGGTCGGCAGCTGGACTTACAAGTCCGCATTCTAATAAGCTCTTAGGTGATATGGATGTGCTAACCTTCCCTTGATGTTGTGTCTTATACGACCTGCTATATAATTCAATCAGAGCACAGCCAGTGAGGCTGTTAATACTATTGCCTTTTTGTAGGTCAGAGAACTAAGAGTCAGAAAGGTGAGGCGGATTGAACCTTGGTCTCAGGTAGGACATGGCAGACCTCATTCTGACTTTAGAGCTCAAACACTCAACAAATATCTTCCAACTGCCTCCTATTATAATAGAATCAATCTTGATGATTCTATACATTTTAATGTAGCAATAATGAATGGATGCATTTTAATAAGCAATTAATTAATGAATGCATTTTAATAAGCAATAATATGTCTAAGCCTTTTAGTTTAGTCAAGTCTGTCTGTCTTCAATTTCAATAAAATTCTGCAGTCTGTGTAAAGCTCAGTTTATTCATTTAGACCAGCTCGTGATTGCAAACCACACTGACATTTCCCAGACTGCTTCTGGCATACTAACTGTTTTAAATGTTAGTCTGGTTTCAGGGGAGTCATTATGGAGAACATCAGTCTCATCTCAGAAATGTGCCCTGCATTAAAATGTAGGCTCAGTAAGGCTTTCTTTGAACGTTCCCAGAGTAATTATTATGGATAAGCACACTGTAAACATTCATATTTTGTATTAGAGCAAGTGGTCTACATTCAGTTCAATTCCAGAAATCTTTATTGAGCACCTACTAGATTTTAGATGCTATGACTGCTCTAGTGGAGGCAGAGAGGAATAAAGGTTAGTCCTGTTTCCTAGGAGCTTACAGTCTTATCCTCACCTCTCAACTGCATCTAAATTTTGTGTAACTAATTAACATCACAGCTAAAGTATCAGAACCAACCCTTGACACATTTATGAATGAGGCAATGTCTGCCTGCATTAGACATCAGTTAAGTTCAGTCGCTCAGTCATGTCCAACTCTCTGCGACTCCATGAATTGCAGCATGCCAGGCCTCCCTGTCCATCACCAATTCCCGGAGTTCCCTCAGACTCGCGTCCATCAAGTCGGTGATGCCATCCAGTCATCTCATCCTCTGTCGTCCCCTTCTCCTCCTGCCCCCAATCCCTCCCAGCATCAGAGTCTTTTCCAATGAGTCAACTCTTCACATGAGGTGGCCAAAGTACTGGAGTTTCAGCTTCAGCATCATTCCCTCCAAAGAAATCCCAGGGCTGATCTCCTTCAGAATGGACTGGTTGGATCTCCTTGCAGTCCAAGGGACTCTCAAGAGTCTTCTCCAACACCACAGTTCAAAAGCATCAATTCTTCAGCACTCAGCCTTCTTCAAAGTCCAACTCTCACATCCATACATGACCACTGGAAGAACCATAGCCTTGACTAGACGGATCTTTGTTGGCAAAGTAATGTCTCTGCTTTTCAATATGCTATCTAGGTTGGTCATAACTTTTCTTCCAAAGAGCAAGCGTCTTTTAATTTCATGGCTGCGGTTACCATCTGCAGTGATTTTGGAGCCCCAAAAATAAAGTCTGACACTGTTTCCACTGTTTCCCCATCTATTTCCCATGAAGTGAGGGGACCAGATGCCTGCGACGACGCGCAGAGCACAGGCGAGAAGAGCTACCCCGTGTCCGAGATCAGGGGCGGCAGCCTAGAGGAGCTATGCCGCTTCCGAGGTCAGGGGCGGCGGCCGGGAGAAGCATTAGACATAGATGATTTTAAAGAATCTTGAGAGTAAACAGGTTCACTGCTGTTGATGTGATTCCTTGCCTTACCGTCCAATGAATCATTTGCTTTGTGTGAAAATGCTCAATCATTCCTGTCTTTTACTGACTCAAAATAATATCTACTTTATTTTTTTTTTCAAAAGTCACATGTATGAGTACCAAGGGGCAAAGGGGGGATGAATTGGGAGGTTAGAATTGACATATATACAGTATTGATACTATGTATAAAACAGATAACTGATGAGAACCTACTGTATAACACAGGGAACTCGACTCAATGCTCTGTGGTGACCTAAATGGGAAGAAAGTTAAAAAAGAGCGGATGTGTGTGTACATGTAGCTGATTCACTATGCTGTACACTAGAAGGTAACACAACACTGTAAAGCAACTGTACTCTAATAAAAAATTTTAAAAATCACATGAACATTGGGGGGAGGGACACTAGTGAGGGAACAAAAGGTATTATCCTCAAGCATCAAAATTCATCCAGTCAGATAATGTGTATTGAATACCTACTGAGTGCAATATCCTGTGCCAAATGTTTTTGAAAATGCAGTGCACATATTAGGCATTGTTTCTGCCCTTAAAGAAGTAACAATCCAATTCAATGAATCTTAAACTTTCATGTGCAGAAACATCACCAAGAATATATTCATACCATGGAATTCTGCTTAGCAATGATAAGAAATGGACGGTTGATGCACGTAGCAACATGATGCATCCCAAAAACATTATGCTAAGGGAAAGAAGTCAGACATAAGAGAGGAATAAACTGGGCATATACATTGTAGTTATCAAATTAACTGTTAGGAATATACATGACAACTCTCAACAGACTCATGATTTGGAAGTTATTGTGTGGAAACTATCCCCGACCACCCAATCTAAAGGAGACCCTTTCTGTTTATTTCTTCATAACATTTGCCATAATTTGTAATTGCATATTTATCAATCTACATGTTTATCTCTGTACTAAGCTATAAGTTCCAAGAGGATAGTAGTTACATGTACACTGTTAAGCCTCTATATACCTGCTGGCTTTTACAATGCCTGGTATCAATAAAATGTTCTATAGGTACACGTTGCCATAAAGATCATCACCTCCTTGAGAACAACAGTGGCTCATTTTTTCTTTATGTCTCTCAGAAGTAACAATAAGGACACAAAGGGCACTCTCAAAAACACTCTTGAATGAAAAAGTCACCATAAACAATTGTACAGCTCATAATCTAGAAACAGTAAGCAATGTGAGATTTTTCATCCAAATTGGGATGGATGACTTTTTAAACAGGGAAAATTAATTCAGTGAGTAAATGATGCAAATGAGTCTTCATTTTAGCTACTCAAAGCTAATTAATGGAATAGATAATGGGAAAGATGCTGCTCTAGGTTAATCTTTATTTTACACATTAAGGAACAGTCTAGTTAAGTGGTTCTCAGTCCTGAGAGCACAGTAGATTTGTAAATTACAGGTGGCCGGGTTTTCCTTCCACCCTTCTGTGGCAGTAATTCAACTGTTTTGGGTAGGTCCTGTGTATTGATAGTTTTAAAGTCTCCCCAGGTCTGTCAGGGCTGAGAACCTCTGTCTTAATGAGGACTGTTTATATAATATAATGTGGGTTTTGCTCAGAAAAAAAATTGGATTCAAAACTCATTTCAGTAACTTTCTAGCTATGTGACCTGGTGTAGATTACTGAACCTGTCCCAGCTCTAGAGTTTATAGTTATAAAATAAAATAATAATATCTACCCTGAAAAGTGGTGAGGATTCAAAATTAAACAAAATTCCAATATCAAGTAGGTCTTCATAATTGACCATGTACTTTGTCTCTATATTTAGGTAAGATAATTTGCTTTCTTCAGTTTGCTGCTACTGCTGCTGCTAACTCGCTTCAGTCGTGTCCGACTCTGTGCGACCCTGTGCCATAGACGGCAGCCCACCAGGCTCCCCCGTCCCTGGGATTCTCCAGGCAAGAATACTGGAGTGGGTTGCCATTTCCTTCTCCGTTCTTCAGTTTAGTCCCAGACAACTCATGTATGTTTATATAAAGCCTATGATGATAGCATCTTGGCTATCATCTAAGAGACTAAACTGGCAAATAAGGTGACAGCTTTATTGTCAAAGCTAATGTTTGAATGGTTAGACCCCTCTCAATTCACATTTTTCCAAATGAGATTTAAAGAAATAAAATACAATAACAGAGAATCAGTAATTATTAATCTTTCTGAAGAAATCACCATGGGCCATGCATTGCATTTACAAGCCCTGCATGTATTATTTCATTCAATCCTTAGAGCATCCCTAAGGGACTGGGTACTTTGGTATTGTCATTATTATCCACATTTACAATTAAGGAAAAGAAGGTACACAGATATAAAATAACTTGCTCATGTCCCACATTTGGTAAAGTGGTAGTGCAAAGATTCAAAGACTAATTTCAGTTGTTGGGTTCTTAATTCTTCCAGCCCTATCACTTTCTTCTAGAAAATAGCCCTTTATGAATATATCTACAGGACTGGGTGAGGGAAATGACACTTAGTCTGATATAATATGTGTTTTGGAATTGAGTGGCTATGGTTTTGAAAACAAACAAAATGGACTGAGTATATAGAATTCATGAGAACTCCCACTTAGCATGAAATTATTTTTGAAATTTATATATTGAATAATCAACTTTACATTTCAGTATTTTTACTGGCAGTTTTCCTTGAGAAATAAGAGATTTTTTGAATACATTTTCTTGTATTTTCAACTGCAATTCTCCCCTCTATCCCTCGATTGAATTATGTCTGAGACAGAGGCCAGGAATCTGTCCCCAGTGGGGTTATGTCTCATTTAAATTCAAGCATCTTGTCCAGGATAGTCCTGTAATTACCCTGAGTGCCTTTGGTCCACCTGCTGCCTAATATACATGTTAGGATGGGTAGAACATTGATGATAGTTTGGAATGATTTTTTTTTTTAGTGTTTATCAATTAGTACTTTATTTCTAAGACAGAAGCTTTTTAATTAAAATATACACATACTCCAAACCATTGTCACACCTAAAAATTATCAATAATTCTAATATCAATAACCTGTCAGTGTTTGCATTTTCACAGTTTTCTTAGGCCTTATAATTGCCTTTACAATTTATTTCAATCAATAAACCACAAGAAAAGCTGGTAACTTGCCATTTATATTTCTCTTGAAATTCCCTTAACTTATAATTGTCCCAGCCTCTACAATGATCACTTCACATTTTTTAAAATTTAGTTGTTTTTTTTTTAAATGGAAGGATAATTGCTTTACAGATTTTTGTTGTTTTCTGTCAAACCTCAACATGAATCAGCCATTGGTATACATATATCCCCCTCCCTTTTGAACCTCCCTCCCATCTCCCTCCCCATCCCACCCCTTAGGTTGATACAGAGCCCCTGTTTGAGTTTCCTGAGCCATACAGCAAATTCCCGTTGGCTATCTATTTTACATATGGTAACGTAAGTTTCCATGTTACTCTTTCCATGCATCTCACCCTCTCCTCCCCTCTCCCCATGTCCATAAGTCTATTCTCTATGTCTGTTTCTCCACTGCTGCCCTGTAAGTAAATTCTTCAGTACCATTTTTCTAGATTCCATATATATGCATTATAATATGATATTTATCTTTCTCTTTCTGATTTACTTCACTCTGTATAATAGATTCTCAAATGTGTTCCTTTTTATGGCTGAGTAATATTCATTTGTGTATATGTACCACAACTTCTTTATCCATTCATCTGTCAATGGACATCTAGGTTGCTTCCATGTTCTAGCTATTGTAAATAGCACTGCAGTAAACAATGGGATACATGTGTCTTTTTCAATTTTGGTTTCCTCAGGGTATATGCCTAGGAGTGGGATTGCTGGGTCATATATGGGTTTTATTCCTAGTTTTTTAAGGAATCTCCATACTGTCTTCCATGGTGGCTGTATCAGTTTACATTCCCACCAACAGTGCAAGCGTTCCCTTTTCTCTACACCCTCCCCAGCATTTATTGTTTGTAGACTTTTTGATGATGGCCATTCTGACTGGTGTGAGGTGATATCTCATTGCAGTTTTGATTTGCATTTCTCGAATAACGAGCGATGTTGAGCATCTTTTCACGTGTTTGTTAGCCATCTTTATGTCTTTGGAGAAATATCTGTTTAGGTCTTTTTCCACTTTTTGATTGAGTTGTTTGTTTTTCTGGCATTGAGTTGCATGAGCTCCTTGTATATTTTGGAAATTAATCCTTTGTCAGTTGTTTCATTTGCTATTATTTTCCCTCATTCTGAGGTTTGTCTTTTCACCTTGCTTATATTTTCCTTTGCTGTGCAAAAGCTTTTAAGTTTAATCAGTTCCCACTTGTTTACTTTCGTTTTTATTTCCATTACTTTAGGAGGTGGGTCATAGAGGATCTTGCTTTGATTTATGCCACTGAGTGTTCTGCCTATGTTTTCCTCTAAGAGTTTTATAGTTTCTGGTCTTACATTTATGTCTTTAATCCATTTTGAGTTTATGTTTGTGTATGGTATTAGGAAGGATCACTTCACTTTTTTTTTTTTTAAAGAAACTGGGCCATCTATCTTGTTTTAGGACTTTGCTAAATATCTCCTGAAATGACTCCTCTTTTTAAGTGGATGCATGAATACTTTTGGAATCCAAGTTGTATTTGGGATGTTTATCGCTAGAAGTTGGCTGTGTTGTTTCTCTGAAACTTGAAAGGCATCAAAGGGAACATGACTTTGGTTAAATTCATTCATGCCCTTATTCAGTGAACTAACTGATCCATAACCAAAGGGCTGACTGTATTAGATGCTGGGTATACAACAGAAAGGAACATAGTATCTTTCCCCAGAAGCTCATAATCGGAGTTGGGTTGAACATAAAGGATGCATCTTCTTGTCCTGTGACTTCTCATCCTTGTACGAGAAGTAAAGGGACTTGGAAGGACTAGGTCCTCACTGCGGTGCACCGTGCATCCTGGCTCTATCATCTATCCTATTACATCCCCCTGTGTGGTTCAGCCCTGTGGCTGGAGAACAGATGAACTTGGCTTGAGTTTCTGCGGCTCCCCTTCTGAGCGGGGTCATCCTGGATGGAATACTTAGCCCACACAGGTTTCCCACATACAAAATGGGGGCAATTAAAGGTCTTTTCTCATAGACTTGTTGTGAGAATTCAAGAGTTGATATGTAAAACTTTTACAAGTGTCTCACATGTAATAAATACTTGGTAAAAGCTTAAGTTGATAATTTATCTTCTGAATGTTTTTTTTTTTGTGTGTGTGTCTTTCTCTCCTCTGCAAAGGAGATATCCAAGGTCTTTTCCAGTTAAAACATCCTCAAATTCTAAAACATCAACAAGGAAACAAGTGCCAGCAAAGACCCGAAGGCATTTTAGCCCCTGCGGTGGTCGTGTGCATGAAAAGGCCTTAAACTTTGACTGTTTAGCTGGAAGCACTGCTGACCCAATAGAAGGAAATAAGGATGGTTATTTAACATTTTAAGAAAATAAGCCAACATTTCTACTAATGGTTAACAGTGAAGGGGCAACTCCTTCACTAATCAGGGTTTTATTTGTGTATCTGAGATATTTTCTAGTTTTTCCTCTCATAGAAGAATGTGTGGAAAGTTGGCATGACTTTCTTTTACCCAGTTGAAAACAGACTTCCCCAAGGTTTGGCCAATAGTCAGACTCGGTGTTTTTATTTATGGCATTCTCTACTGCATGCCCGACTGATGCCAAACACAGGAGCCCCGATTGCCTTGTGCTTGTCTTGCAGAGTGATTTACAATAATTGAGGCTCTTCAAATTTTCAAGACTCATTTCTTTTCAAAATGAGTACACTTTGGGTCTGGACAGAGTAGGGCAATTTGAAAGTAATGGAGTGGCTTAAGTTTGTTAAGAGGGCTACATTTTGCAAACCTTTGGAGTCTGGGAATTGGCAAACATCAGTGAGTATCAATGATCTGAGTGCATGCTTAGATACTCAGTCATGTCCGATTCTTTTTGACTCCATGAACTATAGCCTGCCAGGCTCCTCTGTCCATGGGATTTTACAGGCAGGATTACTGGTATGGGTTGCCATTTCCTCCACCAGGGGATCTTCCTGACCCAAGGCTTGAACCTGTGTCTCCTGCATTGGCAGGCAGATTCTTTACCACTGAGACACTTGAGAAGCTCATCAATGTCTAGCACACTGCAAAAACATATGACTGCTGTGCTTAATAGCTGGCATCTTGAGAATGTTACCTCCGTACCCCCACCCTCATTTTCCAATATTTTGGGTTGGACACATAACCGTTTGCTAAGGAATCAAGGGTAGTAACAGTGGAGTGTAAATCTGCTGCTAAAAATTCACCAGCTCATTTTTCTTGTCTTGGTATTATTTCAAGTGGCTCATAAAGAGACAGACAGACACATGCAAACCACCTTGCTTTATCTTTCTTGTTTATCCATCACCCTCCCACACCCACCAAACACACCCTAGACACTTGAGACAGGGTCTGAGCTCTGTAGTGAGGGAGTGATCTTCCCCTATATCTGCAAATTTTACAATCCCAAGAGATGATTTATCTCCTGAGACTGACACACTGCAATGCCGAGATTCTGTTCTACTTTTGCAATTTGCTGACAAGGCAGAGTGGCAATGGAGAAAACACAAGCTAAGGAAAAATGTAAAACCACAGCAACACTATGAGGTTTCTCAAAACAAACTCTTTCCCACACTTTGTATGCTTGCAAAGAAATCATGCTCCTCTATCTAAGATCTGCAATCTGACCTTCTTCAAGTAATCTTCTGCTTATCCTTCCAGATCCAGTGCAAATTCCACCTGTGCCAGCAGATTCCCTGGGAGCTGTACGGAGCAGTAATGTGCTTACGGGGTTATCTCGTGAACTGTCCCTGTCCCTCACCAGGTAATCCCCTTCAGGGCAGGGATGTGTCTTGTTCAGTTTTCTAGCTCCAAACCTTTCACTGAAGAGAGAATATGAAATGACACTTGGCACATCACTGTGTCATGCCTGGCATAGAAACGGAGATACTCTTCCTCCCCTTAGGCAGGAAACAGGCAGCTCAGGTGTTGTGTACTAACGGTCTATTACTGCAGCTCTTGCTTTGGTTATGCTTATTGTCACTTACAGGTACCATTTGGATCCATTTTTTCATATTGTAGTGATCAGAGCTGACTCATGCGTGGGCCTGGGAAGAGAATCTGGGAGATGGAAAAACGGACACTTCTCATCTTCTGTTTGACTCCAAATGTTAAGATTTTTAAAGACAAAGCTGGAATTTGATGTGGTAAGACATTTAGGCACAAAAATGACAGTCATGAAGGAAGAAGTTTTTAAATTTCACAGATACCTAGAAGCAGGAAGCACACCATACCCACAAAGGACTGCAGAGGGAAGCACCAAGGCCAGGTAGGAGGCAGAAGGTGGAGTAGGGGAATGTGGCAAGACCGTTTACTGTAGTTGCTGCAGGAAGAAACATATGAGGCAGGGTAAACAGGTTTAGGACTGGCTGGTTTGAATAACTTTAGTAGACTCTGTGACATAGGTACTGACCTTAGCTGTCTGTTACCTGGTCTGGGGTTATTAGGACAGGTGGGTATTGGCCTAGAACAAGAAAGGTTGATAAAGGAGGTGGCTGGGGAGTCAGGGTGCTGGATGGTTGGTTTCCATATAAAAGGTACAATCTTAGGGACTTGTTTGCTTTCTCTAGGAATTAACTAACTCTGGGAGGGGCAGTCCCTTCCAGTGTCAGCAAAGTCCTGAAGATATCAAAGTATTAGAATAAAAAGACATGCTTTCTACATTAGAGCTAACCAGCTCACCAGATAACATCCTTATTTGTCCTTCTTAAAGGATAAGAATTCTGCACTGAGGACTGAACTAACATCATAATGACACCTTGGATTGAAAAGAAAAAAAATAATGAAAGAAGAAAGGAAGCAAGAAAGAAAAGACTTTTTGTTTTTAAAAGAAAAAAGGAAGAGGAAATAAAGGAGCTGAGCATATAGTAGGTGCTCAGAATACATTCGGTGAATAAAGAAATATATGATAGACTGTATGTGTGCATGCTGAGTTGCTGCAATTGTGTCCAATTCTTTGAGACTCTATGGACTGTAGCCCACCAGGCTCCTCGTCCATGAGATTCTCCAAACAAGAATACTGGAGTGG
This sequence comes from Oryx dammah, assembly GCF_014754425.2. Taxonomy (NCBI): domain Eukaryota; kingdom Metazoa; phylum Chordata; class Mammalia; order Artiodactyla; family Bovidae; genus Oryx; species Oryx dammah. The sequence continues at coordinate 22,035,793 of NW_024070193.1, forward strand.
GATGCCATGTCCTCTGCTAGGGGATCTTCCTGACCCAGGGATTGAACCCATGTCTCTTAATTGCAGGTGGTTTCTTCACCACTAGTGCTCTCCAGGAAGCCCTAGATGATAGAATATCAGTATCTATCAATTTATCTTCCAATTTAATTGTATTATATCATTAATATGAATGCAAGACTCTGTGTTAGAGGCAACAAGGTATTTGCAATTTAAGCCTAAGATTGTATAAAAGAGCTTGTTCTGTCAATTTCAGCTGTCACTGAGCAGATGGATGGATGTATTTTCCATAGGCCTGAAATGACAGTTTGTAAGGAGACTGTCTAGTAGTCTACTTGGAAGGTGGTTTCTGCACACTTACTTAAGGGGCCATTCAATCAGTCAATCACCAAGCAGCAGTTCGTTGGTTTAAGGATGACATTTTTATTTTAGGTGAAACCTCAGTGGAAACACGGTCCAGGCAGTTACTCTGATTTCTGAATCTACCAAGGAATATGTCTAGGGCTGCCTTCATTTTTTAAAAAAAATCCTATTTTTCCAAAATCTAGACAAGTGTCTTAAGAAAGGATTTGTCACCAAGTTGATTTACAAATAAATACCTTCAATAAATAAATGGAAGTGTCTGTTTACATATCATTTATAGATGAGCTTGTCAGAGGCCGAGATAAAAAATATCTGTAGCTAACTGAATAGCAGAGATAGCAGAGATTCAGATCCTGCCAAGATCAATGGAAATGATGAGAACAAGTACAATAGGACTCCAGGGAAACAGGATCAATTTACAACAGTGGGATCTGCATCTAACTTTCCAAGACTGTCTCTGCAGAGAGGAATTCTCTGAGATGGTAGTGAAGGTTGGACAGGGATCCTACCTGAAAGTAGCTGAAAACTCCACTTTTCTGTGATTAGGAAGGAAACAATTCTCACGTCTGTCTTGTTTGTATGAGGGTGACTCAGTAGAGCACAAAAGGAGACTGGGGTTATGGCCTGATGCCCTCTCCTTGATGTGTAAATAACTGCAATTGATTGCAAAATGGCCTCAATCCTTCTTACCTCCTTGCCCCCATTTCCATCCCCAGCAAGGCCAATAGTTGTCAGTGACTGGCTGTGGCCAACAGAATGTGGTAGGAGACATGGTGGGCAAGCTCCTAGTCTAGGCCTCAAGAGTCTTGTGTGTTTCAGAAGATTCTGATCCCAATACCGTTGAGAGAGAAAGAGAATGGATGCATGTTTATTTAGCACCTACTTAATTTCAGGCATCTAATTAAGCTTATTATTAAGGCTAACCACACACATAAGCATAATCATAATAAAATGGCAAAGACTTGAGGACTTTTTAGGTGCCAGGACTTGAGTTAAAGGATTTACATGTTTTATTTCATATAAAAACCCTAGAAGGTTGGTGTTGTCAGTGGCCCAATGATATAAATAAGGCCAAGAGTTCTTCCAAGTAAAGGAACTTGGCTTAGAACAAAGAGCAGGTAACTCGGAGAACCAATCCATATACAGCTGGCCTCTGTGTCCGCAGAAACGGAACCGCAGATACAGAGGGCTGAGCATCCAGGGATATTGGTTTGTGGCAGGATTCTGGACTCAATGCGCCTGTGGATATCCAGGGCTAATGATATATACAGTTTCCTTTAATGATCTGTGTGAAAGCACCTGGTCCAAAAACAGCATTGCTCCTTCTTTGATATGTGTGGGTACTAAGAACATGAGACCACAGGCCTCCCCAAGGAGTATAGGCACATATCTGGGGAGAGAAAAAGATTATGTGGAAGGAAATGTTTTTTTCCCAGACACAGAGGGAAAGCTAGGCTGAATAGGTAAGCCTTGATTATTTTCTGCAGCTTAAAAAAATGTGGAGTAATTAAAGCAAAACTGATAGCAAAACTCCCCAGATAGATATTCCATGTTCTATCAGTGGCCTCAACTTCCCTCTCAGACTGAATAGCTTTGTGTTATGCCAGGGAACCTGAAGACATTCTTCTATTGCTGCTTAAGGGCAATACAGCAGCAAAACTTCAGTACTTTGCAGTCACTATTGGCTCTCTACACTGCCACCTCTAAGCCTTATTTTCAACTGTCCTCAGTTTATTACCCCAAAGTGAGAGTCCCAGGAGAGCAGACTTCCTTTTCTTGGAGGAGTAAGCTGGTGAGCGGGGGTGATCACGTGATGATTGGAGTGCCGGGGAGCAGTCTGGTGATGGAGGTTCAAATAAACCTTGGCTTCATCAGCAGACTCCACTTTTCCCTTGTCCTCCACATGTAACCCATCAGCAAACCTTACTGGTTCCACCTTCATGATACATCATGTGACCCTGATCACCTTTTCTGCTGCTATTTTCATCTATGCCATTTTCATTTTGCCTGAGTGGCTGCAGTACCTGTAAATGGCTACCTGAACCTCAAAAGCACAAGCAGATGGATACTGTTGCAATATGAGATCATGCCCTTTCTCTGCTCAAAACCCACCCATGGCTCCCAGCTCATACTCAGAAAAGCCAAAGTCCTTTCAGGGTCTACAAGACTTTCCAAGGTTTGGTTGGCCGCTCTCTTCCCTGTACACCCCACTCCACCCACACTGACCCCCTGCTCTTTCTACAAAGTACCCAGCTTGTTCACCCCTCAGCACCCTTTCATGTGATCTCCAGGCATCCTCAAGGGCCTCCCTTGACTTCCTTTGTCCAGAGTCACCTTGGTTTGGTAACCTTCTCTGAGACCACCATATCTGAACACTGTAACCCCCTCTACACTCCCTACTATTTACTCCTGCTTTCCTCTTGCTCCATAGCACTTACCATCTTCCAAAATAACATGCAAGTTGCTTATTTGTTTATTGGCCTTCTTCCTGTAAAGACCAGAGCTTCGTGAGGCTAGAGATCTTCGTCTCTTGGGTTTACTGAAAGGGTCTGACATATACTGTGCATTGAATGGATTTCTGTTCAATAAATGGATGGACTTCAACAAGGCAGAAGTCGGTGTATTATTAAAGAAAAGTGACCATGGAGCCACTCTGCCCAGCTCAATATTCCTGCCCTACTGCTTAATAGTCTTGGGACATTCATTAATGGGAGCTTGGGACAAGACCCCACTTGCTCATCTGCAAAATGGGTGTGATAGCAGAACACAGCTCATGGAAAGAATGCCGATGGAACACTTAGTACAGTGTCTGGCATATGCTGAGTGCTCAAGAGACAGCGACTATAGTCATACATTAAAACAAAGTCCCCTGGACATCCCACCCCTGGACATCCCACCCCTGGACATCCCACCCCTGGACATCCTACCTATCTTTTCAGGCCCTGCTCAAATGCCACCTCCTCCCATTAGCCCTTAGGATTGCCCTTGGACTTAATCCTTTCCCCTGCTCTGCTTCAGACATTCACTACCTTGTTTCTTGCACCTTATCTGCACCATTTCCCTCCTGCATCAAGGTGGGATCTTCTTGAATTTGGGAACTGCATGAGGCTCATCTTTGTGTCTCCATGGTACCTAGCACAGTGGAGTCATAACATGGGCAGATCCATCCTGCAAGATCTCAACCATGCTAGTTTGCAATGCCACCATTACTTTTATTATTTTAATAATCACTGTAAGTAAGCCAGTCACAGTCAATGTATGTTGGCAAAACCTATGGGAAACCTATGGAAAAAGTGTATGGGTGACTCTAAGGTGCTCCAGATAGTGACCAAGAGAAACACATTAATCAAGGAGCCAGGCAAATAGGTGGTGATGCTATACCAATATACACAAGGAAAAAATTCAAGTATTATAAACACAAAATTCACAAAAGTATGATCCATGTTAGGGACTTCCGTGGTGGCTCAGATGGTAAAGCATTTGTCTACAATGCGGGAGACCCAGGTTCAATCCCTGGGTTGGGGAGATCCCCTGGAGAAGGATTAGGAGCAATTTTTCCTGTCTAAACAGAATAAGCATTCAATAAATGTTTACTAAGCAGTGGAGTTTATTTGAATTGAAATAAGCCATAAATGTCCCATGGAGGAGTAAATAGCAACCCATTCCAGTATTCTTCCCTAGGAAAATCCCTGGATGTAGGAGCCTGGCCGGCTGCAGTCCATGGGGCCGCAAAGAGTCAGATACGACTGAGTGACTGAGCATGCATGCACACAAGCCATGGATGTATGACTTTGAAATTCAGAGGATACCAAAAGATCAGGAAAAGAAAATCCTAACTTAGTCCCAAAATAGTTTCCCACAATTTGGTATATAAATAGAAATATTTCTTGAATGCTAAAGATAGAACAAGTAATTGAAGGGGGACTAAAGGGTGACAAGTAATTTGATTGGAAAGGAAAATTCATCTTGTCACTTATTATCTGCAATCCAAATTTATGCAAGACCAGTCAGGAAGCAATTTTCATTTTATCCAAGATAAACCAGAGCTTAAGCCACCAAAGCTTGTCATCTTGAATGTTTCAGTCATTCAATGGTTGGTGCCCTCTTATTTAGAATTCTTGCTGTTATGGTAATTGTCAGGATGCCTTGATTTTTCTAAAATATTGCACAGTGCAGTCTCATTATAAGAGGATTTGCTGTAGAATGACACTTCATGGGAAAGGCTTCAGTTCTGTTGCTGAGTTACAAAGATTACTGTATCTTCTTGTAAGGCAGACAGTCTTGGTGGTCCTACAGCATGAAAAATTTGACTTCCCAGGACAGTTTTATGGTGGGCATTAGTTGTGCTTGTTTTCTTTCATCCTTCTGCTGGCTATTTCCTTTGATTGATGCTTCAACAATGTTGGATCACAATCTAACAACATCCAACAGGCTCCTTCCACCTCACGATGGTTATTTTACATTGTTCCTCCATATATATTTCCATTCTTCTCCACTTGGCTTTGTGCTCTGGGAGGCTGATCTCCATAGACCACAACATCTATGATGCCCTGCCCCTTTGACTTCTGGCTGGATTTCATTAATTATGGGACATGGAGGAAAGTTGAAAAAGAAGAGAGTGAGTTTGGGGTCTTTATATCTTCCTGGACATGATCCAGTTGTGGTTGTTTATTATATATTAAAGCCATAACTTCTGCTGAGCATCTCTCTTACAACCATCACAACTCATTCTAAGTTCCAAGACCTGCTCCCTCTCCTTGCACCTTCATACCTAGATGCGCATCTAGGGAACATCACTAACCCTCCTTGGTTTTCCTGAATCCCACTCACAACTCTGTGGTCTCTCATTAAACTCTCCCCAATATCTTCATTTAACTGTATCATCTGTTTCCTGGTAACTGTTTGATGAGTGCCCCAGTATCAGACTATGTCAGTAACATAATAATAAACACTTACCTGTACAGTGTTAGCCCTTATATTTGCTCCTCAAAACAATGCATACTTTATTTATAGTAGGTGCTCTGCCAATATCTTCTATCATGTCACCCTGTTTATTTTTGTCATAGCACTTATTGCAATCCAGAAGTCTTATTGTTGAATTATTATTTATTGTAGTCTTTCTCTCCCACCAGAATGTAAGCTCTGTGAGGACAGGTATAGTGTTTTTCTTATAAATAGATCAATAGTAATTGACACATGGTAGAAATAAAAGTATGCATTTCTATCTGGGAAAACAATGGATATATAATAGAAACAGTCACCAATCAGAACCAGGAATGAAGTGCATGGTCCTGAGTTACACCCTTTAGGAGCCGTGCAGGTCCTGATCTCAAGCTTGGTAGGCAGAAGAGGACAGAACATTGTAGGGCTCTCTGAATTCTAGGTTCTGTTTGAAGTCTGCATCAGCCTATCTGTTGTTAAATGTTACAAGTGAAAAGAAGGTAGGAGATTCTTCCAGCCTAGAATACCTGTATCTGGCTTTGGCACTTGGAATTGAATGTCAGGCTAGTGGCTTTTAAACTACACTTGACTTTGAAAAGAGGCACACTACATTTGGCTTAGAAAAGAGGTTTAAAAAAAAAAAAAAAGAGGTTTAAGGGAAGTCTTACCTCCAGTAACAACAAACTTGATAGGTACGTGAGATTTCAAAGAAAGAATCAGTTACAGTGTCTGTGACCAACTTGAGAGCTCTGGGAACTTACTACCATGTCATACCTTCATGGGTAGATTAAAAAATGACTGAACATATGTTATAAAAAAGATTGCTATGATCCTAAGGGGTTTGGCCAAGTGTTACTTAAAGGTTTTACACAGGAAGAAATTGCATCTGTATTCCTGTCTGATATGAGATACCTTTTCCACTGTGACAATGGGGGAATTTTCTTTCCTACCAAATAAAGAAGCAAACAAATCAAATGAGGTGATAGTCCAGAAGCAGAATAAAGAAGCAGAGTACAGAGAGGACCCAGAGAGATCTCCCAAACTGCAAAGCCATGCAAAAAGAAAGGGAAACCTTACTAGTTAATAGGCAAAAGGCAATTTGCAGGATGTATGAGAAGGAAGCAACCACTATTTAATTTAGTTGATCATGACTTTATTGTACTTTGAGTGAATTTGCCACACAGAGATCCATAATATCAACAGAAAAGCATATTGTGAAGGTCAGAAAAACGCAGTTGAGGACTTGAATCCACAGTTTCTCAGAAACAAGATAATTCAAATTCTTCTTTCAGGGATCCCTTGAGAATCAGCCTAATCAGACTGAAGGCTTTAGAGATGCTGCTTATTGTGCTTTGGCTCCTTTCTGTGGGACTTTCACTGCTGAACCATATCTTCTGTAGTAAAAATGATTAGCACTTAACAGCATCTAGCAAGAGGCCTTCTGTCTCTTGCAGGACCTTCAATATCACAGTAGATGGAAATATGTGCTAAGGCCTTCTGAGAAATACCAGGCAAACTCTGAATCTAGTACATTAGCCATAATGGAAATGTAATGGGTTCTTAGGGAGGGGTTGGGTGCAGGGATGTGACTGAAAATTGTGAATGAAGATAGAAATTGGGATAATGCTATTACTGGGATTCACTTCACTAATATGTGTTTAAAAGACTTTTTTTTTCCTTCTTGAATCACAGTTGCCAGGCATTCTCATTTCTTTTCAAAATACATTTTTGCAAGGATTAGCTTTTAAATTACGGCAAAGTATAGTAGATTTTAAATTTTTATGAGGAATAGGTTCTCTATGTCACTGAGTCTATTTTGAAAATGACTCACCTACCACTTTCTATCTTTCTATCATGGAGGAGAGAAGAGAATATCTTACAAATTGCCAGTAAATCAAGATGAATTGACATTCTACCCATCACATTACATCAACTTGTGCTTTTCCAAGAATGGAGACTGTTTCAATTCTTTTCATTCCCTCTAGTTTGTTGATCTCAGAAGCTTATCCATTTGCTTGCTCTGCATGAAATTTCATCATTTCCAACTTCAGAAAAGCTTCATACAAGAATATGCAAAGACTGAGAATTCTCCAATCCCCAAACTCCCTCAAATTAAATAATTTCCTCAAATAAAATTATTAACTTTTATAATATCAAGAAACTTGGCTGTGAGCACATCAGCAGCAAGGATTGAACTCCATTCGTTGTAACAGGTTGCTACCTAATTAGATTTAGTAAGTGGGTTGATTAAATGAAATATAAATCTCTATTTTATACAGTTTGAGTTTAAATAGTTTTTAACCACACTGGGTTCATATTCACTAGTTCTCCCATTCTTTTTCTCCCTTTCAAGCTTGATTTTAAACAGCATGAAATGATATAAGATTTAAGAATTATCTGGTCATAGTTAACAGATATGGTTACTGTAAATGAAAACACCCAGGAGACTGATATAGACCTGGAATCTGTGCATATGATCAAACCAAAGTCAGTCCCGTCCATTACAAAGATTGTACAGGAATGTTCATAGTAGCTTTTAATAGTAGTCCCAAACTGGAAGCAAAGCAAATGTCCATCAAGAGGAAGAAGAATAAACAAATTTTGTCTATCCGTATAATGAAATACTGTTCACTAAAACATAGAGATAAGTACTGATACAACCACTTAGATAAACCTCAAAACGTTTTGCCACACAAAAGAACACCCTCTGTATGGTTCCATTTATATGAAGCCAAGAATGGGAAAGATAGTCTATAGTGATAATGGTCAGAGAGAGGCTCCCTGCTCGGGTTGTTGAAAGCACCTGGCAGAGGAATTTGAGTAGCCTACTTCCACCATGCCAGTCAAGGGAAGACAAAACAGCCTCCTACTTGTCCTTACCTTCCCCACTGCAGTGGGGCAATCAGATGCCCCTTGCTTGGGCCCTGAGATGGGTTGGGCTTGGGGAGGGTGGATTTGTTCAACTGGTTTTCGGTTGGTATAAGGTGCGCATTACCAAAACACCTTTCTACTCTTAGAAAGTAGACTCTTGTTAGTCCACTCTCTCTTCCTTTGGTTGGGGACAACGGGCTTCTCTTGAAGCTTTTTTGCTTACACCGGGTGGTGGTGCAGAGATGAAGACTTCTGAAAAGCCGTGAAGCCCAGGGAACTGAGTGCTTTGTCATTCCTCTATTGTCAAGATTCCTAAGCAGTCTCTGCCTTCTTTCCACTTTTCAGAGTCTTCTTATGCTCTTTATTATGTATGTCAGGGATTTTTCGTTGCGGGGAGAGCCTGGATGGAGTGGGACTACTCTCTCTTCCCCAGAACAGAAAGTCCTCTCCTCCATTTTGCTTTAATACCAACACTGAGTAGTATAACCCAACTGAGGCTGACACACACAGTAGGTACTCAACAAATGCTGGTTGATCTGGAATCCAAGCCTTGTTTGATGTGACCCACCTGCATATTTCTGAAGAGTGGTGACTAGATTACCTGCTTTGTGTACTTTTAATTAGTCAATTGTGGTGGCAGCCTTACTATGTAAGGATCCCTCTCATGACCTTGTGCAGGAGTCCAGACCATCTATGGAATTCTAGCACTCACAAGGACATGGCACCTCAGTTGTGTCTAGGGTTGGCCAGATATCTGGAATTCTGCTCCTAGAATTTGCTTATGCCTGTCCTTTTTTCTGACGACTTACAATCATTATTCGTTAGCCTTGTTGCTGTTTCCCTCATGTCTTGGTAGGTCACATGCTTTTTAACCACAGAGGTATGATAAAGCTTGTTTGGGTTTCCAAAACTCTTTGAAGTATTTGAGTTAGGGGTCCCAGGAAGCTATAAATTACCATGATTATCATTATGGTTTAGTCACTAACCGAGTTAAAGCAGCACTCTGGGTCACCAAAAATCACTTCCTTAGTGATTTTTTCCTTGTGTAGGAAGCTTTATTTTCAATGGGTTCATCACAATTTTCCAGAGACTTCTGGTTCCAACATTGGTAATACATGTGTACCCCTGTGTGTTTGGGACAACCTATGAAAGCAAAAGTCGCTCAGCTGTGTCCGAATCTTTGCAATCCCATGGACTGTAGCCTGATAGGCTCCTCTGTCTATGGAACTCTCCAGGCTAGAATACTGGAGTGGGTAGCCAGCCTTCACCAAGGAAACTTCCCAACCGAGGAAGCAAACCCAGGTCTCCTGCACTGCAGGCAGATTCTTTACTGTCTGAGCCACTGTAAGATGAAATACATTCTGCCCCATTTTAGCAAGTGTAGTGAGAATAATTCAGCTTCTCCAGGGAAATACCAAACGGGAGCTCTTGAGAGAATAATGCACCCTCACTCCATGTTGAAAGTATCAGTGTATCCAACATTAAAGGGAAAAAACTAACCAGTGAATTCATAGATCCACTTTGGATTATGTATTTTCTCATTTTGTTCTGTCTTACTTGAAAAAAGTTTCTTGTAAAATTATAAAAATGCAAACCTATTATTGAATTCCAACCTTTAAGCATTACATTAGACACAACAGATTCAATGAAAAGAGACAGAAATATTTAAAGGAGTGTCCACATTCTCCAGAGACGGCTCTTCCAATGGCTTTGACAAGTTCACGAGTGTCCCTGAAGAGGAGACCCATGCAATAATAAGGGCTCCTTGTTTATGCTCACCTCACCAGTACATGGTTGTAATCTGACTTGGAGACCACTAAAATAATCCTGTGATGCCCTTCATCTGAGGCTGGCAAACTACTGTCCATGGGCCAAATGTGGCCCCACAGCTGCTCTTGTAAATAAAGTTTTATTGGCACACAAACATCTTCATTCATTTACATACTAAGACTGCTCTCATGCTCCAACAGCAGAATTCATAAGGGTAACAAGTCTTCAACAAAGCCAAAAAAAAAAAAAAAAAAAAAGCCAAACAAACCACCACACACAAAAAAAACTTTGCTATCTCTTTACACATACTTTAGTTTTCTGACCCCTGCTCTATATTTCACTTATCTTGGTGTTTGGCTCCTGTGCTATGCCCCTTCTCATGTTCTTGATTTATGAAGTTCAGAGCCTTCCGGGCTTAGTTCCTATGCAACCCTTCCTCTCTTCATTGGCTCTGTGGGTCAATGATTCTCAGCCTCAGCTGGTTTTTAGAATCACTTGGGAAGCTTTTTAAAAATATTGATGCCTTGGCGTCACCCTGAGAGGTTTTGATTTATTAGTCTGGGACAGGAATCAGTCCTCATACTTTCTGAAAGCTCCCCAGGTGATTGCAATGCACAGCCAGCATTGGGAACAATTACTCTAGTTGATTTTGTCTAGTCTCCAGACTTTATATTAATTATATGACAGCAACTCTAAACTTGTATCTTCAGTTCCAATATTCACATTTCCAACTGCTTATTTGACACTGGCCCTTGAACTTTTAACAGGCATCTCAAAATCGCTACATCTGAATCAGGACTTCTGACTTCCTTCAGACCATCTCAGTAAAGAAAGCTTCATATTTTTGAGTTGCTCAAGAGAAGAACATTACAGTCATGCTTGGCTCCTCCCTGTCTCTTATGTTTGGTCTCTAACACATCAGCAAATCCTACTGTTCCCTTCAAATGTTTGAGAATTCAACCATTCATGATCTCTTGTGGTCCTCGCCATGGACATCTCTCATGGGTATTGTTTCAGTGGTCTGCTATTGTCATGGTCTCTTGGTTTCTGCTCTGGTACCTCTGCAGTCTTTGCTAAAGGAGAAGCCAGAATAATTCTGACAGTACATGAATCAGATCAAATCATGCCTCTGTTCAAAGGTTGCTAATTGCTTTCCATTATTTTCAGAAAAGAACACAAAGTCTTTCCACTGGCCTCACAAAGTCTTCCCATTGGCCCCAGCTTCCTGTATAACTTCATCTTTGCCTCCTACCTTGATCCTCCTCACTGACTTTGGTTGAGCCACACCAGGTTCCTGGACATTCCTGGAACAAACCTTTTTGCCCTGAAAATCTGTGCCTTCTCCCTAGAGTACTTTCCCCCACTCCCAGACATCCTAGTGGCTCCTCCCAAATATCATCTTATCAGAGATGCTTGCTCTGATCACAAAATCTGAAATAGCTCCTAAATCTTTTTATCTCTCGTCTTGCTTTATTTTTTCCCCAAAGCACTTCCATGCGATATTGTTTGTTTATGCTTTGTCTTCCTGTCACTAGCATATTTGCTTCAGTTAGATCAGAGCTGCTGGGGTACACAACCCCAGGGGGTGCACATCATGGTCTATGTGGATGTGCCCCTGAAAATTGTGCAGTCCACAGCCTGAGCAGCTGTGCACAGTAATTCTGCACTAAAGCGAAGGGCTTGGTTTTGTTTATGGCTGTGTTTCCAGGGCCTTGGACAGTGCCCGATACAAAATAGGCCCTTAGTAATTTTGTTAAATGAATTGTTGAACATACACTACTTATAATTTTGCTTGAATTCACATTCATGAAAAAGATGCTCTGGAGGTACTTTTCCATACCATCTACAACGCAATATTTTCCTTCATTTTGACATTTTTATATAGTTGAGAAAAGGTGTACATTTCCTGGTATCAATCTCTATTTTCCTTTTTTATGACCAGTAAGAAATCTTCCGTAAGTTATCTGACTAACAACTCCTCTCATTATTTTTATCACTGAGCTTCATTAAAAAAAATCAAACACCTTACCAGGCATCATATATGTACTTATGTATTTTAAGTCTCTCTCTCCACTGGACTGAGTTTCATGAATCTAAGGGTTTTGTTTTGTTCACATCCTGGCTCACAGTAGGTGCTCAATAAATATTGGTAGGGAGGAAGATGGGTAGACAGAGTACAATTCACAGGGATCTGAAAGGTTGGTACTAAAGAAGCTGGAAGCTTGCCTATTAGTGAGTGTATCTGATCCACACTGATATCCAGAATAGAGACCATTCTTAGTTACACGCAGTCATTGTCTTCATCAATCAAATCCCAAAGATTATTTCCTAATATCTCTTTATGGACAAGAAAATATAAGTAAAATATGTACCCATTAAAATCAGAAAGCTTTACAAATGACTGGGTGAAGATTATATATATGTATATACATATATTTATTTATTTATTTATAAAATTCAACTGTGAGAAGGAAGGAAATCTTGCCATTTGTGACAACATGGACGAAGCTTGAGGCTACCATGCCAAGTTAAATAAGCCAGACGGAGAAAGACAAATGCTGCATGGTATCACTCATCTGTGGAATCTTTAGAAAAATCAAACTCATAAAAACACAGAGTAGAAAAGAGGTTGCCAGGGGCTGGGTGTAGGGGAGATAGAGGTTGTTAAAGGGTACAAACTGTCAGCTATGAGATAAACAAGGTGTGAGGATCTAATGCAAAGCATGGTGACTATAGTTGATAGCCCTGAACTGTGTAATTGAAATTAGCTAAGAGAGTGGGACTTAAATGTTCTCACACACACACATACAAAGATAAATATGTAGGGTGATGGGTATGTTAATCAACTTGATATGTATATCAAGTCACCAACATGTACACTTTAAATGTTTTACAATTCGTATACCTTGATAAAGCTGAAATTTAAAAAAAGAACTTGACAAAACAGCTTGAGAGTCACTAAAATTCAGTAGTTAAAAGAATGTATTTTGCAGTCATACAGATCTTGCATCAATACCAGCACTGCCACATTCAAAAAAATAAATAAAAAATGCTCAATGGTTTTGGAAACAGAATCAATAGGAATTGTCAGAATTTGACTTAAAAACATGACTTAACAGATATTCACTTATATAATCTAGCTTGTTGGATAATACAGTGAAAAAGCTAGTACCATTAATTAACTAGACAGAATATTACATAAAAATTAGGCCTAAACATAGGTCCTTTATACCAAATAAAAGTCTCAATACTTAGTATGTTGGAAATCATATTGATTCTATGCATTTATTTATTTTTCTTATGCATTATATTTTTATCAATTATCTTGATGATTTGGGGGGCTTTTGGTACTTTTTTTTTCAGTTTTACTTTGACAGAAAAAAGTATCCTTTGAATTTAAATACTAGAATGGTCAGAAATGAATACCTGAGAACATTCCCCCCCTCCCCACCGCCATGGTCAGTAGATCTTGATTTGTTCAGAAAATTTTTCTTCATGATGGTGAAGGGAAGAGCAAACAAAATGTTAGAGAGGAAAAGCAGGATTGCTCAGCAGAAGTTGAATAGAAATAGTCATATTTTCTAGAATTCTTTTCAATGTCCTCATATGCTTGAATTATGCATCATGCACTTTTTCCTGAGATGTCACTAATGTCTTTTCTCCAGTCAGCTTGAGTCTGCTATGTGTGTGAAATTATTTGTCTAGAGCCATATAATTGCATATCATGAGCAACTCATCTTTCAGATGCTAAAGGAAAAACAATATCTCAAAATCATACCTTTCTTATCTATGGATAAGGGAAAAAAGTCTTACATGTACTGTCACTTTTCCTTAGAAAAACTGCCATCTCTTTAAAAAACATTGTTTGAAAGCAGTAAATGATGCAGAACAACAGGCTGTCAGAGGAAAGACCAAGGATATTTTAAGACCTTACATAATATTTGCAGAAATTCTCAACATCAGAGTAGAAATCATAATCTTGAGAAAGATTACACTGAATTCAAATGACTCATCTACACATGGACAGTGGGGTTTTCTTGCCTTATTTTCGCCCCCTTGGATAGAAAGAAACTCTGGACTATTTGTGCCTTCCCTATGTCTGTTTATCAAACAAATTGTTACAACAAAACAGTCAGTCTGCTAACTGATAATCTTTTAATCTGTTTAGTGGACTCAAAGACAGGTAAGACTAAACATCACTGGGACATTGGGTACAGTGGTGGAGAATAAGGTGAGAAAAGCTTTTTCTTTTTAATTGAGAGAGGTCAAAAAATACTTAAGAAGAATAAAGTATAATTAATGATTGTTTAATTCAAACAATGAAGAAAAATGTCCAGAAGGAAGCAAATTCCAATGTGAAGAAAGTGATTTCTTCTCTTAAACACACTCTATATCTTTAATGGTTGGTGGTGGTTTAGTTGCTAAGTCGTGTCCATCTGCTGTGACCCCATGGACTGTCTCCCCTCTTGGCAGACCCCAGAGGACTGCCAGGTTCCTCTGCCCATGGGATTTCGCAGGCAAGAATACTGAAGTAGGTTGCTATTCCCTCTTCCAGGGGATCTTCCCAACCCAGGGACCAAACATGGGTCTCCTGCATTGCCTACAGTCTCCTGTATTGCAGGCAGACTTTGTACCAACTGAGCCATCACGGAAGTGCATATGCACACTTAATTAACTATTTTCCACTGAGGAAAAAAAAAAAAAAAGATAAAAGTCCAAAAGAAAACAAATACTAAGCTACGTTGACATCAACCAGTAGTGAAATACTTAATAAAAACTATAAAGAAAATGGCTTGCACTTAAAAAAAAAGAAATGTCAAACTAAAATGAGATGAGAACATTTTCCTTGTTTCCTTCTTTAATTAACTACTAACCTGAGCTGGTAGCAAGATAATCTGTTTGAAGTATTTAAGTAGATTGAAAATGATCACTGTAGCTATGTGATCATTTTAACAAAGGCAGACATTAAAGAAAACAATTTCAAACAATGGGCAGCCTACCATTCTCAAAATCAAGTTTTCGAACTTTATAGTGTGGGTTTTATCTGAAAATATCTGTATGTGTATTGTGGTTATTGGATTGGATGAAACAAAGCAGAAACATCTATAAAGCTAAGCTGATGAGTAATTTAAATGATAACTAAGTTCTGAATGGCATTTTCATTTCTGTTCTGTTGATTCAAAGATGTTAAGTCCAAAACGTTAATTACTTTTTAGCTGGAGATAAAACCTATCTGTGCTTCCCCCCTCTAGTTCTTTTCTTATTTCAGACTTAGTTGTAAATCCCATATGAAAATATATTCCCTTCCTCCTCACTCCCACACACTCACGCACACACAGAAACTCATGTATCCATTTACGGTTTAGCATAGGGTTTGCCAAACTCATTGCCTTAAAGACAAGGTAAGTAACATAAGGGAGGAACAAAAGCTCTGTGTAAGAATATAGAGTAGTGAGGACTACAGCAAACTTGCCCAAATAGATCACTTGAAGGGGTCATTGCTCTCTCCTGATAATTACTGACACATGGGAATGTAACTCAGTGTCTCTAGATTCTTATTTTGCATGAGAAGCCATGAATCCATGTTTTATTAAATATCCCATATTTACATACTATCAATGCAACTAAACAAACAAGCTAACAAGATAACCTTCCATACCAATAACTTAGGTCTGTGGCTGTATTTAACCAGATCCCTATCAAGATGTTGCCTCTGGCTTGGTAAGTAATGTCAGGAGGCTTACTTTTCAGTCTTACCTTTCCACTCCCTAGCTGGGAAGATTTGGAGAAGTCCTATAAAAGATTAGCACTAGAAATATAAAAGGATTTGAAATCTTGGAGTGTAAGAGATTTTTGAGACTTTCTTATCCCACCTACTTATTTCAGAGATGGAGATGCTGAAGTCTAGATGAGTGCATTGGTTTATCTAAGGTCTTAGGGAAGAGCAATAAGAGATCTGATACTACAAACATGGTTTCAGAATCCCAGCCCACAGGACCACTCAATGACTAAAACAATGATAATAGACAGGTCCAGAAGGAATGAAATCATGAGTACAGTGTTTAATATTAAACTGTTTAATTCACTTTTTAAGAACTATTGGAAGGTAGGGTCTAGTCTATGCCTCTCCAGCACACAGCATACTCCCTTATCATTTTGTCCTCAAATCTTTACTGAAAGAATGAGTGGGTAAATGAAAAAAAGAAAGAACTCAATCATTATATTTAGGACAAAAGAATAGTCATTAAGAAGCCAGTGATCAAAATAATAGAGGAAAGCTATAGTTCAGAGATAAATAAACTGAAGTCAGGTAAAATTCATTTTGTTCCCTAGAAACATTAAAACAAACAAAATAAAACAAAAAGCTTCCTTCTGCTGAATCTCTGACATGGAGCTGAATAGGAAAACAGTCTTTCCTAGATCTGATTTCTCCTTACCAGTGCTGGAAATTCAATTTATTGATTCCATCAAAGTGCCCTGCAGAGAAGAGTATAAGCCCTGCTTGAATGTCTGAATGTAGACGATAAAAAGAAACTTGATATTAAAGATAGTTTATATGATAGCCAACAGAAAATACAGCCAAGTCAAGTGTGCCTTTGCTGGTGGCTTATTAAAAAACGTTTTTTGTTGTTGTTGTTCTGGGAAGATGTATATACTTTCTGGAGCTGTGGCTTACAATTTAATGCATTGTTATTTCATATTCTCCTAGAATGCCTGCTGCTCTCAAGCTCAAAAACTTGCCTACTGCTTTCTTTTCCAGTTAGTCTATTGATTAATTTTTCTCTTTAATGAAAAACTGAAGTGCCAGATTGAGTAAGACAAGTATTGTCCAACTCTTACAAAAGTTAAGGATTTATTTGTGTAAAGTATCAAGCAGGATATATAAATCATATACATGACAGTAAATGAAAATGATGAATTCTGCTGTCAATATTCTGTGTTTGCTGTAATTAGGCACATTTTCCCTCTATAAAATATTCCTTGTTGCATCAAATTTAACAATCGCTTTTCCACTTTGTCCACGAAAATTCTCATAAAATACGGTATGAACAGAACATGGAAGGGCATATTGTGAATTTTGTTTATGATTATTTCATTATAGATTTCTAGGTAGCTGGTTGAAACGGTTAGGTGGAAATTGATAGGATATGACCCAGAGCCAAGGTCAGTGCCCGTGCATACAACATACATGTTAATTGTGGCTACATCCTATTGGAATGTTTGCAGGATTTCTATCAGTTGTGTTAGAATCACAGAAACAATGATTTTGATTAATAAATTTTGAGTAATAACCTGTCAATTCAAAGAGACCCTTCTACTGAGATGAGAAATGCATAACCATTGGGTCATTCAGGTTCTTTCCTTTGTGTATGTATTTGTTTTCCAAATCTCCTTTTCTTTCCCTGCTAAGTCGCTTCAGTCGTGTCCGACTCTGTGTGACCCCATAGATGGCAGCCTACCAGGCTCCCCCGTCCCTGGGATTCTCCAGGCAAGAACACTGGAGTGGGTTGCCATTTC